>NC_143052.1:20685000-21310000 GCF_052426305.1 Pelodiscus sinensis | reverse complement strand
TAACAGAAAAGAAATAGGTTGATGTGAGTTATTCAGAAAAGTAGTTAGATAACAACGGACCCACACATTCAAACACACTTTTATTATACTAAGTTGATTTCAAAGTGGTTGCATGACTTGAAGAGGTTCAACAGGTTTATTTGCCGTAGTGTAGGTAGGAAACATTTACTCAGACCAGCCGTAGACCAAAAACAATACAAATCAGTAGGAGTCATTACACAGACCTCAACAGACTGTCTCTCAGACCTGTTGTCACCAAGGACAACGCACTCAAGATCTAACCCTAAAAAGTTATACACAAATATGGCAAATTAAAGGGGAAAGAATATCAGTGGGGTAAAGCGTGTCCCAGGAAATTATTTTTCACAATTTAAGGCAAACAGACATCTGGTTCACTTAAATTTCTATTTATGGTTGTATTTCTTCTATTGAAAGAAAGGAACAGCACACAAATTAAACCCATATTTCTAAATACAAATCTTAAGGCTGTTTTTTCTCCATGCCACAATGTACAAACTGACTGCCCCAGTTAAAAACACATCTTTCTTTATTATTGGTTAATTCTGTGGGTATACTTCCACACACATACAACGGAGGATTACTCTAAAAAGGAAGAGGAAGGATTTTGTTATGAACCAGCTAAGATCAGCAGGCTCTTATTTCAGGACACTTCCCAAAGTATGTGCACAACAGACTCAGGTTGGGAAGAATGTGAGCAAAAGGATGAGATTTTAACTTTTAGATTATAAGGATTACCTGGGATGTAGAAATATCAGAACATATGTCATTAAATTTCCATTTACAACAGTTAGGTTGCAGAAGTGTGTGTACTGATAACTTACCCCCCAAGTACTACCTTCATTCATCATTATGGGCATGTGTCAAAGTTTAACTATGCAAGTAGTCCCATTAAAGTATGCATGCTTAAAGTTTAAGGCACATGTTTAAGTGAACTGGGGACTTAGAGCTGCTCTTCTTCCAGTGTCTTCAAAATGAAAGCAAAGCCTGCTAAACAATCGGTGGGGCCACTGGATGATCAAAATGCTAAAGGACAATAGTCTATTGTGAAGAAATTAAATTAATTCTTTGCACTGCTCTCAACAGCTGAGGTTGTGAGGGAGATTCCCAAACCTGAGCCATTCTTTTTAGATGGCCCGACTGAGGCACTATCCCAGATTGAGATGTCATTAGATGAGATTTTGGAAAAAATTGATAAACTAAACAGTAAACAGTTACTGGGACCAGTTATTGTTCACCTAGGACTTCTGAAGGAACTCAAATGTGAAATTGCAAAACTACTCACTGCAGTTTGTAATCTATCATTTAAATCAGCTTCACTTATCAAATAATTGGAGGATAACTAATATAACAGCTTTTTTTAAAAAATGCTCTCTTATAGGTCTTGATCATTAATTTCCTATAGTTCATTTCAGACTGGGTTTTTGTTACGGTAATTTACGCCTGATCAATCTAACAGAGTTCTTTGAGAAGGGCAATAAGCATGTGGAGAAGGGGAATCCAATGGATTTAGTGCACTTATTTTCAGAAAGCCTTTTTTGCCACTTATTGCCACTATATAAATCCATGCTATGCCCACATCTGGAATATATTGTACAGATATGGTCACCTCATCTCAAAGAAGGTTTATTTGAACTGGAAAATGTTCAGAATAGAGCAACAAAAATGATTAAGGATATGGAATGACTGTCATTGTAAAGAGAGAAGTAAGACTGGGACGTTTAAGGGTGCAAAACCAGACAACTAAGGGGAGAGATGAAAGAGGTCTATAAAATCATGACTGGTGTGGAGAAAGTAAATAAAGAAGTGTTATTTGCTCCTTCACATAACAGGAGGACTAGGGATTACCCAATGATATTAATGGGCAGCTGGTTTAAAACAAACAAAAGGAAGTATTTTTGCACACAACACATAGCCAATCTGTGGAATTGCTTGCCAGAAGATGTTGTGAAGGCTAAGACTATAACAGGAACATGAACTAGGTATTTTCTGCAGGATAGGTCCATCAATGGCTATTAGCCGTAATGGGCAGGAATGATGTTCCTCGCCTCTGGGAAGCTGGGAATGGGCAACAGGGGTTGGATCACTTGATGAGTACCTGCTCTGTTCATTTCCTCAAGGGTACTCTGGCATTGGCCTTTGTTGGAAGAGAGGATATTTGGTTAGATGGACTTTTGGTCTGACCCAATATGGCCATGCTTGGGAGCTGTTCCTATTCGTCCTCTTCAGCCTACTGTATATTTTTGCAATGAATCCCTATCTCCTGATGTTCACCCCAAAATAACTTCAAGCCACCACTCTGGCTAACAAATTAATTTACAGTCTCATCTAGAAAATGATATAATAGGTGATATAGTTAAAACTCAGTTCACAGCAAACAAAATATCAGATTCTCAGCTGATCTAAATCACACTAGCTCTAAGGCAAGGGTGGGCAAAACCCTCTCAACAGGCCGGACCCAGCTCACCTAAGGCTTTGATCCAACCCGCACAGAAGTTCCAGACCCCTGCCCTCTAGCACATTGTCTGGGAACCAGAGATGCGCAAGCCCTTTTAACTGTTTCTATTTAAAGGGCTCACACCTTCCCCATGCCTTTCGGGGAATACATTGCCTGGCAACTGCAGGGAATGTGCAAGCCCTTTAAAAAGAAGCAGTTGAAAGGGTTTGTGCATCCTGGCAATGCTCTAGCAGCAAGGCCAGGAACAGCGAGCTCTTTAAATAGCATGAATTGAAAGGGCTTGCAGCTCCCATCCCCCCACTATTGTGATGCCTGGGAGCCACAGGGGAGGCACGAGCTCTTTCAACTCCTTAACTCCTGCTATTTAAAGGCCTGCCCCTTGCGCTTGAGGCTCTGCCCCTTTCATCTGAGGCCTTGCTCCTTCCGAGGCAGCTCGCAACTACTTCAAAAAATGTTTGAAGTGGCTCTTCTTTAAAAATTAGTGCTCACCCCTGGGCTAAGGTATCTACTTTACGTTCTGTAAGACTCCAGAGGAATATTGCTGATTTACATCTGCTGAGCATTTATTTTGTTACCTGTTCAGAAAATTCATTCCAAAGCTCTGGAAACTCTGATATAAGAACAATTTGTTTTCTACCCAAGTTTTCAGTTCCCAGTGAAAATTCAAAACAAAGTTAGGGCCATTAAAGACACAAACATCTGGCCATTGAGGTAGACAGTCTCTGTCATGTTACCTGGGCCTCGTAGAATGCCAACTGAAATCTTTCCAGTGATTTAAATAGGCTTTGGATCAGACCCTTGGTAATTCTTCGTATCAGACCCTTGGGAATACTTAAAACAACCTAGAGTTTTGTTTTAAACCATATATAACTAGGTAAATAGTTTTTTTCTTCTTTCTCCAAGTTAGCCATGGAGAAATAAAATAAAAATTACTCCTGAATTTCCTAGCAAGTGAGGTAATTTTACATCAGTTTTATAGATGGGAAACCTGAAATACAGCGAGAATATTGGCCTTGCTTAGTGCTGCATAGACAGTAACTGAAATCAGCATTATAAGGAGATAGTATCTGAAAACTAAGAAGAGAGATAACTTTTTTTCTCTCTCTCTCACTAATTCACACACACAAAAGTGATTCACTTTGATAAGTGGATTGAATCAAAACTAATTATCTATATTAAAATACAGTTTTAAAATGCTAATCTTGAACAAATCTTATGTACAGAAAGTGGGTGAAGGACTAACATACCAACCTCACAATAATGTGCACAATATGTAGATTTTATGGTCAGGTAAATTGACATCAGGTTCTGATACTCCTAGTTTCAATGAGACTGCTTCAGAACAAGGAATTACTCAACATGTGAAAAGGTATCAAATTCAGGCACTTCGTATCTCACAGTGTATGTTCTATGTGTCACCAGATGGCACTGCCTACTAGGGATGTGAAAGATTAACCGGTTAACTGGTATGCCTAATTCTTATCAGACTGGTTAACCAATTAAATGGGATTTACTTCTCTACTTCCTACTATAAAATCAACAGAGCATGGACAGAATGACACCGTGTTAAATGATTATTATTGTTATTTATATTACAATAGCACTAAAAGGATCTGATGGAGATCAATACCTCATTGTCCTTGACACTCTGCATACACAGGGCAAGACACAGTCCCTGGCCTGAAAAGCTTTCACTCTAAACAAGGCCCACCAACAGGGGAGGGGGATCAGTGGGAGCATGGACTGGCAATATAAAAAAGCCTAGAGCTCCTGGTCGCTGCCATTGCTACTGTGGCAGCAGCAGAGGCTGGAGCCCCAGGCCCTTTAAATCACCACTGGAGCACCATGCAGCATGCTCCGAGCAGCATTTAGAGTTGCCTGGGGGAGGTGCAGCATTCTCTGTGTGGTACTGAGGGTTGCCTAGATTCAGCATAGTCCCTTCCACCTGAGGTCTAGCCCCTTGCGGAGGCATGAAACAGAGCTCCTCCCACCTTATCCAGGGGCCTGGTGAGGCTGTTAGTCCCACTGGTCTAAACAGGCAAGACGGACAAAGGACATGGGAGATAAATTATCATCCTCCATTTCACAGGTGGGGAACTGAGTTGAAGAGAAATTAAGTAATTTCTTCAAGAGCACATGCTGAGTCTGTAAGGGTATGTGTCATGATCATGAGGATTAGCCAGCATCCTGGGGACTAAGGGGTTAACCATGTCCCTTACCTAAACCAGGTGGCAGGCAGCCAATAGAAATGTAAGTAGGAATTTCAAACTAGAACAAAGGGATGATTGGGTTTTCCCTCCTTTGTCCTGGGCAGTTCCCTCCAGCTACTGAAGGAGACAGATATGTCTCTCTCTCCCAGAAACAATTCTTCACTCTTCTGTAAGTAGGGTAAAGTTTAGATAAATCCATTGTTTTATGGTTTGGGAAATGGGATCTGATGTCTGTGTACTTTTAAAAAATGTTTTGGCTTCCCTTTGTAACTAAGTTCTAGGCCCATGGTGGAGCTTCTCCATGAGTATTACTTTATTACTTTTCCATCTAGTCATTATGCTTGCAACAAGAATATTTTGGTGATAATAAAAGTTCTTTCTCTTTCCTTTTTATTAACCTGGTATTGGTTAATGGTTGTGTCCTGGTTTGTACTTTAGGGGTGAGATTTCCCAAATGATCTCTCCCCTGATTTTCTCATCAATACTTGGGTGGTGGCAGAGGAGTTTATATCCCCAAAATCTAGGTTAAGATTTTGGGTGGTGGGGAGTTTTATACCAAAGTCTGGTAGATAAGGTTTTAGGGTACTTTTTCTGGCCCCCACTTCTGCATTTATTGTGCCAGAGTGGGGAAGGAGCCATGACATTATGTCTACACATTTGCATACTTCCTCCAGGTTTTTTTTTTTTAAAGATGCTCTTCCGGTATTTACCCACATGTACATGAGGCTGAATTTCGAAATAAACCCCTATTTTGAAAGACCCTTGTAAACTTCACTGTGGGAGGAATAAGGGGTCTTTCGAAATAGGGGTTTATTTAGAAATTCGGCCACGTTTAGATGCCAGTAAATACCAAAGAGCGTCTTCTGAAAAAAAAAAAAACCTGGAGGAAGTATGCTAAAATTGTGTGTAGACATACCTTAACAAAGCCATGAACTGAACTCAAATTTTCTGAGTCCCAGCCAAGTGCTTCGACAACAAGATCATTTTGAAAGGAGGCTGTCTGGGGCTCAGCTCAGAAAAATTCAAGACAGCTTTCTTTGATAAGTCTTGATCATTAATTTCCTCTAGCTTGTTTCAGACGCAATGCTTCTAACGAGTCAAATTATATTAATTAGGGTTTTTATTAGTAAAGAACAAAAATATTTTACCACATCCCTATTCAGTGAAGAAAAAATTGACACAAGACCATTCAAACGTTTTTAGTTAAGAGGTAAAAAGAAAGACTGATATTGCAATATAAATTGAAACGTAAAGGTTAATATTTGAAGTCTTCACCTCTATGCCAATCCACACACATCCCACAGCTATCTTTTGACTGACAAATTCTTTCAAGTGACTTCCACTTCAGTCTTTTTAGTGAAAAAGTGTTTTTGTCTGTCTTTTTCCTTCTGGATATTTAAAGAAAATTTTCATTCAGCAGGAGATATTTTATAGTACAAAGGCTGGTAGTACCATTAAATTGTGACCTGAGGAGCAATCTCTGTATTAACAATCCCTTACAAATTTCATTAATACAGTTCCATATCTTATTACTGCCACCTTGTGGAATAGCTGGGGAATTAACATGAGCATACAGTTACCCATTTTTGAACCTGTTAATGGGACGTATATGATGTCTCTCTTTTTTGAAGATGGTAGTCCTTTCATGCCATTTATTTAATTAATTTATTGTTATTATTATTATTATTATTATTATTATTTCAGAAGGGCATATAAGGACAGCTTCTCTTATCAAATGAATATTTATTTTTATTAGCATACCACTCTAAACATAAAACATCTTCCCATGCTTTTTTGGCCTTGCACTTCTTGGAATATTTCAAAATATCATTTATAAGCTCAATAACATTCATATCAGATAAAACTGGTAAAACTGAACACAAGTTTATTCAGCTTTCATTATATGATGATGATGATACTAAGGAGTGATATGTTTTATACTCTATAACCCTGACCACTCGTTAGGAAAGGGTTTTTTAAATTAAGGAACTTAGACGTAAATTCAATTCCTGGCTTTGCCATTACTCTCTCAATATAGCTAAACTGACTCACTCAGGGCTGGCTTACACATGGATTTCTCAATGTTTCTGAAGAGTAAAACATTGGCCTTTAGAAGGGACCAGATTTCAGAAGCTGTTACGGGTTGAACCTCCCAAATCCGGAACTTTCTGGTCCGGCAACATTTGTGAGCCGACAAGGCCTGGGATGTTGCTGGACCGAAGAGCCCCAGGAGCGGGAGCCAGCCAGGAAAACATAGGGTCCCAGCAAGGCTAACAGTGGCGAGGCAAGGGATCACTGGCATCAGTGAGGCCAGGTGGCACGGGGGAGCTTCTGCTCCAGCCAGAAACCCCCCTGCATTAGTGGTATCAGCTAGCTGGAGAGACCCTGGCAGTGGGGCGGCAGCAGCATGGTGGCCCTAGCTAGGGAATCCTGGGAACCCTCTGGCAGTAGCAGGGTTGTGATGGCCAGGTGGCCCTGACTGGGAAAAAACTCAGCAGCAGTGGGGCCAGGCAGTGGCCCAGGAGTGCTGGATGGGAAACCCTGGCAGCAGGGCCAGGCTGCAGAAGGGTAATCCTGGCTCCAGCAGGGGAATTCCCAGTGGCTGCCCCAGCCAGGGAACCCTGGGAAACCTCTGGTGGCAGTGGGGCCAGCGGAGGCTGGGTGGCCCAGGGCCAGAAACCGTTGAGGAACTCCCAGGTTCCAGAGGTACCAGGGCTGACGGCAGTTGAATGGGTCTGGTGTCATCAGGGCAGCCCTAGCAGGGGAACTCCTTGGAATCCCCTGCAGCAGCAGAGGCAGCAGTGCAACAAGCCCCAGGAAGAGGAGCTGGCAATGGGGCAGCCAACAGGAGAGCATTGACCTCCCGTGGTCCAGCAAACTCCAAGGTCCGGGATGGCTCAGGTCCCGAGGGTGCCAGACCAGGGAGGTCCAAACTGTAGTATTTCCCCTACAATCCCACACATATGTTCTCATTTCCACTTCAAATTACAAAAGCAGAACACTGTTCTATATTTTCAGTATATTTTCCCGTGAACAATGAAGAGGCATTTTAAAAGTTAACTAATCTAATTATGTTTACTCAAAGCCTCTTTCTTTGGTTATAATTATGATTAAACATGTATTTGTTTAAAGGGGAAATACAGTAATAGACTTCTCATGTCCCTCTCCTGTATATGAGCAGATGCTCTCTGATATTCTTCACAAACTAAAGGGGAATTTTTTTGGAGAGTTCCTTGTCATATTGTGGGTAGCCTACCTGAAAATACACAAAATTACTGTAAAAGTAGATAGATTTATACATCCTCTTCTTTATGTTCGTCTCCCAGCAGCTAACAATCATACTCAAGTAAAGTGTTCTCTATATCTAGCTGGGCATCTAAGAAAAGAGGCCACCATCCACAGCAATTCTGGTATAAAGATGGGAGGACCTTAAGAAATGTTTTGATAGAACAGAATCAGATGACAATGAAATTGGAATTTGGCCAACTTAGTTATGGAGGTTATCACTGTTCGTACTGTAATACAACGTTAAGACATTCATCGTTGTCTGACCTCATCTACCCCATGGAGGAATCATTACCTATAAAGCTGTCATTTCACACAGCTGAAGCTAACAGGATAATTTTAATATCCCAATGAATATTAGTTTCTAGCTTGTTTCCAACATGGTCCTTTTCCAGCTATTGCAGATTGATTCATTGCTGAATGCAAATAGGCTGCTCTCTTGAAAAAAATGTACTGTTCTCTTTTGTAGCATTATTCTTTCAGCTTTCCACTCCCATTACCCTAGTTCTTGTAGCATGAGATGTTTGATTGCAATTAAATGTTTCAAATGCCAAAGGATTGCATTATAATAGGAGGGGGGAAAGGCCATAGGAAATTCTCATTTCCCAGCAGAGCTTATTTACAGGAAATCTTTGCCTGCACAATTATCAGTTACACAAAGTTCAAGTCTAATTTCACATTGGTCAAATCTCCAAAGATTAATGAAAATGCTGACTCTGAAGAAAGGAAAAGTAGTGAAAGATATTTAAAAGTAAATGGTTTGATGATGTGGGCAAATAATTAAGAAGCAAAAAATCAGATCTAAAGCTTTTTTTCTCTTGATGGTAACATATTGCCCAGGGATTGCAAAGGTTTCAGAACAGCATCCCATGGGTGATGGTTCAGAATGGAATTGCAGCCTGAAGTCTGAATGTCTTTCCTTTGTTAATTTAAATGAACACCTCTCCATTTTCTTTACAGCGTGTGGGATTAATGACACAGCTCAATTGTTCCATTCACACACACAATAGTATTTCATGCAATACCCCTACTTTCTTTTAATCCCCTTCCTTATCTAATATCCAACTAAACTGACATTACACAGCAACCCACTAGTACCCAATTTAGTCTCCAACATACTCCA
Source organism: Pelodiscus sinensis (assembly GCF_052426305.1). Taxonomy (NCBI): domain Eukaryota; kingdom Metazoa; phylum Chordata; order Testudines; family Trionychidae; genus Pelodiscus; species Pelodiscus sinensis. The sequence continues at coordinate 21,300,906 of NC_143052.1, read as the reverse complement.
TTCTTATCTCTTTTATTTGACCTCCAACATTATTTTACCATCATTCCCTTAAGAAATGCCTCCCAGTTGGTAGGCACTCTCTTTAATGGGTTTTCTTTTACAGAGCCCTGATATGAATTCAAGAACGCAATTAACAGGGAAAATTCAGGTTGCCAGTAAATTTGCAGGATCTGTTATGGTTTTAAAATGTACACTTTGGGTAGAGGACAGGATGGAGAGTTTGTATTACCTGGCTTGCTTTCCTTTTTCTTTCTCTGTCTTATATTAAAACATTTAAATGTCAGCATTTTCTAGCTAGGTTTCTTCATAAGCATAACAAGAGAAAACACTAATAATTATTGTATATCAGGGAAGCCTCAAACATATTTTTTGAGATTCTGCTGAGCCAAATTTGACCGTCTTCACTCATAGTTAAAATATTTCCAGTCTTGATACAACTATATCCACTGTTGCTACCCACTATAAGCAGTTGCTATATTTCCCAGTATATCTGAAGGATCGAATTATAAATTTACATATATAATACAGAATGCTCTTTACAATTTTTAAAAAGGTAATACTATATGGGCTAGCTAAACTTGCTTGTAAAACTGTATTTTATTTTTTCTAAATTAGGACAAAGGACAGCTAAACTACATCCAAAATCTCAAGATTCCTTCTATGCATCCGCTATGAGAACAGTTAAAGTTGTGACATCACCATTACGAAAATACAAATTTAGACCTCATCTGTATGATGTAGAATAATACATTATTTTGCCACAGAACAAATGACGACCAGGTGATTCTCACTGTGAGGTTACTTCACTGTAAATGATGAATATCTTCAATTACTTTAAGAAAACAATCAATACATTTTCAGCTAAAGAAGAAATTAGACCTGATCCTGCAATGAAAACTCTAATTCTCTGAATTTTAAGTGGCTTGAGGCCCCAATACTGCAAACATGTATTACATGCTCAACTTTACAAGTGTGAAAGTTAAGGATCGGGGCCTGATTAATGACAGCAGGATAGTACACTGTATTTAAATCACATCTCAGCTGACAAAACATAAATCTTGTTTCATTATAAAGTGATGTGATGTAGTGAACCCTCCCCCAATCGTTCAGGGTTTTCTAGTTAAAAAGCTGAAAACCTTGCTAAATCTTAACTACCAACAGATTATAATTGATAATGTCTCATTTAACTAAACTTTGAACTTTAATGGAAGAATTGTGTTGGCTGCTTTCTCAAATGGTAATTAATTATGATATTTATTATGGTTCCAGCTAGTGATTAAAATATTACTATAAATGTGCTGCACAGTCAAAGACTGATATAGAATCAACTTTTTTAAGTTTTGCAAATATGCTTTGCATAAAACAGGGAACCTGCTCAGGGAAAATTGTCTTTGTTAATCGAACTCAGTGCTGCCATGAAGCCAGATGCATCACAAGCAAAGATGCAATTGCCACAAACACAGAACTTAGCAAGCACAGTACTCTGCTGTTCAGAGATGGTAAAAGCAACACTTAAAATAAAAATGAAATGATTGAAAAAAGTGTTTTTAGCATATATACCAGATGAATCCTTTGTTCTATATGACTGTGCAGATGACTAGAACAAGGGCTATAAACCACGCACATTTCACTTAAACCCTTGAAAGAGACTTAAAAATATGGATAGGTAATTTTATGTAAATGTAGGTACATGGATAATATGAATACAAGTAAAATCATTAACTTCAAAATGCTGAACAGAAAATTAGACATAATGGAGATGTAGTGGACCAGATCTGGAAGTATAGGCTCTTTTAGAGTGTGTCTACATAGCATCCTAAACTCAAAATAAGATACACAATTTGAACTAGCTTATTTTGGTGTGCCTACACAGGGCCAAATTTCTAAATAACGTGCTATTTCAAGCCATTTCTTATCCCTCATGGAACAAGGTTTACTGGGATAGTGAAATAACGGGCCCATTATTTTGAAAAAAAATTCAAAATAATAGGCGGCTTGTGTAGACGCAAGGGAGCTATTTCAGGATACCTCCGGTATGCCGAAATAGCTGTGCAGGGTAGACGTACCCTTAGTTTCATAGAGCTTTCTGAATATTTGCTGAGGATACAGACCAGAAACTTGTCACCTATGTCCTTCCTTTCCAGTTAACACCAGCATTCTGTAGCCAATGCTAATCTTCATGAACAGATTCTCCGTTCACGGTGGAGTATTATTATATGTTATATGCAGTGTTGTTGAAGTCATATTGGTCTCAGGGTATGAGACAGACAAGATGGGTGAGAATGCTTATTTCCCTCACTCCCAGAATTTGGTCCAATTAAAAAAATATTGCCCCTCTCACCATGTGTGTCTATATTTTTTTTAAACATACAATGAAATCTTGACTTCACTGAATTCAATGAGAATTTTGCCATTGATTTCAATGGGGTCAGGGTTTCGCCCATACGGCACAATGTCTACACCAGAGGTGGACAATAATTTTGGTGGGGGGCCACTCCAAGGTTTTGGTAAGTGATCAAGGGCCACATTTTTTTGTGGAGGAGGCGTGGAATCTATAGTTTGGAGGTTGGGTGCAGAAGGGTACATGGGGTGCAAGAGATGGTGTGGGGTCTGAGAGGGTGTTTGGGTGGAGGAGGGGGTTGTGACCTGGGTCAGGGGATTGGGGTGTACAGTCAAGGAGGGAGTGTGGGTGCAGGAGAGCATTCTGGCTCAAAGGAGGAGTGCAGAAGGAGGTACAGAGTCGGGGAGGGAGCTGTCACCTGGGTCGAGAGGGCAGAGCGATGCAAAGGGTTTGGATGGTGATCTGGGGAAGGGAGTGGGGATGCAGGAGGCGTTGGAGTACCAGAGGCAGGTGCTGGCTGGAAGGAGTTTACCTAAGTGTCTTCTGGCCAGCAGGCTGCAGCACCCCCAAGGCAGTCTGGGCTCCCTGCCAGCTGCCCCCTCCATGTGGCTCTCAACTCCGGGTGGGGAGGCTTGCATTGCCCCAGTCTCCCAGGCCAATCTCTCATCTCTGATTGACTGGCTATTTCCAGCCAATAGAAGCAGAGAGATTGGCTGAGGTCAGTTCTTATTGGCAAACTGTTTCTGGACAATAGGAACTGAAGATTGAGCTGGGTTGGGGAGATTGCATGAAGAGCAGAGCTGCAGGGACGGTGTTTTGAACTGCGGCAGCTGAGTTCATGAGGGTCTCAGCAGGGTGGTCTGCGAGCCGGATCTGGTGGTTTGGTGAGCCATATTTTGCTCAGCTCTGGTCTACATAGTAGTGCGTAGTTTGAAATGAGCTATGCAAATTGTATAGCTTATTTTGGGATAGCCTATTTCAAAATTTGGCATTGTCTAAACAGCGCTAATTTTGAAATGGAGCGCTATTCCAACGAGTCCCTTAATCCTCATGAAACGAGGTTTGCATGACATTGGAATAATAGCCCATTATTTCAAATGTATTTTGAAATAATGAGCTTGCTGTTAAGATGCTCAGAACGCTATTTCGGGATAATCGATGTTATCCTGAATTTGTGCCTCTGTGTAGACGTACCCTTGGAGTTTGTCACACTAAATTTGGTATGCAACTTCATTTTTCATGCCATGTCTCTAATCTTCTACAGACTTCTTTAAAAAGGAGATTTTTCAGCTGGGCATAGCACTCAAGCAATGACTCATCAACTTCAGGCTGCAGTGCAGGCAGAATTTCTGTTTATACTGAGCGTTATAAAATATCCTCATTCATTCTGCTCTTATGGATTGCACTTAATTAACTGCTAGTGAAAGGCTGTCATGGGTCAAACCTTAAATTATTTTCCTGATCAGTGGTTTGTGACATTACTGCCAATATATTCCCTATTACTAATTGTTTTTCTAATTTATTTAACTAGACGATTTACCTGGTGTTGCTTGGGCCTTTAACTCAAATAAGTTTTGTTTTTCTTCATTTATATTATAGAATCATAGAGCTGGAAGAGACCTCAGGAGGTCATCAAGTCCAGCCCCCTGCCCAAGGCAGAACCAGTCCCAACTAAATCAACTCAGCCAGGGCTTCGTCAAACCGAGACTTAAACACCTCTAGGGATGGAGATTCCACCACTTCCCTAGGTAACCCATTCCAGTGCTTCACCACCCTCCTAGTAAAATAGTTTTTCCTAATAACCAACCTAGACCTCTCTCACTGTAACTTGAGACCATTGCTCCTTGTTCTGCCATCCGTCACTACTGTGAACAGCCTTTCTCCATCCTCTTTGGAACCTCCCTTCAGGAAGTTGAAGGCTGCTATCAAATTCCCCCTCACTCTTGTCTTCTGCATAATAAACAAATCCAAATCGCTCTCTCCCCTCATAGGTCATATGCTCCAGCCTCCACCCTTCACTAGACCCTCTCCACTGCATCCACATCCTTTCTATAGTGGGGGGCCCAGAACTGGACATAATACTCCAGACGTGTCTTCACCAGAGCCGAATAAAGGGGAATAATCACTTCTCTAGATCTGCTGACAATGCTCCTCCTAATGCAACCTAATATGCCATTAGCCTTCTTGGCTACAAGGGCACACTGTTGACTCATCCAGCTTCTCATTCACTGTAATCCCCAGGTCCTTTTCTGCAGACCTGCTACTTAGCCAGTTGGTCCCCAGCCTGTAACAATGCTTGGGATTCTTCCGTCCCAAGTGCAGGACTCTACACTTGTCCTTGTTGAACTTCATCAGACTTCTTGTTGCCCCCACACGTCCAATTTCTCTAAGTCATTTTGGACTCTATCCCTGCCCTCCAGCATATCTACCTCTCCCCCTAGCTTAGTGTCATCTGCGAACTTGCTGAGGGTACAATCCATCCTCTCATCCAGGTCATTAATAAAGATGTTGAACAAAACAGGTCCTAGAACAGATCCTTGGGGGACTCTGCCAGAAACCAACCACCGACCTGACATTAAGCCATTGATCTCTACCCGTTGGCCCAACATTCTAGCCAGCTTTCTATCCATCTTACAGTCCATTTATCCAATCCATACTTCCTTAACTTGCTGGCATGAATATTGTGGGAGACAGTATAAAAAGATTTGCTAAAGTCAAGGTATATCACATCCTCTGATTTTCCCATAACCACATAGCCAGTTACCTCATCATAGAGGCTATTCTGATTGGTCAGGTATGACTTGCCCTTCGTGAATCCATGTTGATTATTCCCGATCACTTTCCCCTCTTCTAAGTGCTTCAAAATGGATTCCTTGAGGATCCCCTCCATGATTTTTCCGGGGACTGAGGTAAGGCTTATTGGTCTGTAGATCCCTGGATTGTCCTCCTTCCCTTTTTTAAAGATGGGCACTACATTTGCCTTTTTCCAATCACCCGAGATCTCTCCCAATCTCCACGAGTTTTCAAAGATAATGGCCAAAGGCTCAGCAATTACATTTGCCAACTCCCTCAATACCCTCGGATGCATTAAATCTGGACCCATGGATTTGTGTATGTTTAGCTTTTCTAAATAGTTCCTAACCTGTTCTTTCCCCACCAAGGTCTGTCCACCTCCTTCCCATACTGCATTGCCTAGTGTATTAGTCTGGGAGCTGAACTTGTCTGTGAAGACAGAGGCAAAGAAAGCATTGAGTACTTCAGCTTTTCCCACAACATCTGTCACTAGGTTACCTCCGTCATCCAGTAAGGGTCCTACACCCTCTCTGATCACCCTCTTATTGCTAACGTGCCTGTAGAAACCTTTCTTGTTAACCTTCACATCCCTTGCTAGCTGCAATTCCAATTGCACTTTCACTTTCCTGATAATTCCCCTGCATTCTCGAGCAATATATTTATACTCCTTCCTAGTCATCTGTCCAAGTTTCCACTTCTTGTAAGCTTCCCTTTTGTGTTGAAGCTCACCAAGGATTTCCCCAGTAAGCCAATATGGTTGCCTACCATATTTGCTTTTCTTCCTATGCCTTTAATAAGGCTTCTTTAAAATACTGCCAGCTCTCCTGGACTGCTTTCCCCTTTATGTTAGCATCCCATAGGATCCTGCCCATCAGTTCTCTGAGGGAGTCAAAGTCTGGTTTTCTGAAGTCCAGGGTGTGTATTTTGCTTCTCTCCTTTCTATTTGGTCAGGATCCTGAAATCTACCATCTCATGATCACTGCTTCCCAGGTTGTCACCCACCTCTACTTCCTCTACTAGTTCCTCCCTGTTTGTGAGCAGCATGTCAAGTTGTGCATGTCCCCTGGTTGGTTCCTTCAGCGCTTGTACCAAGAAGGTATCCCCAACATTCTCCAAAAACTTCCTGGGTTGTCTGTGTACTGCTGTTTTGGTGTCCCAACTGATGTCAGGGTGATTAAAGTTCCCCATGAGAACCAGAGCCTGTGATCTGGAAGCTTCTCTCCGTTGTCTGAAGAAAGCCTGGATTGCTGTGGTGGGCTAAAGATGAGGGGTTCAGTATGCACAATGCCCTGGGGAGAGAGAACAACCCATACCCTCTCTCACTGCAGCTTCTTGTGGACAGGTGAAAAGCGCCTGTCCAAGAGCACTGCAGTGCCGCAGGCACAGCCAGAGGGAGGGATGCATGTCTCCCAGCTCAAGGACAGACAGACACGCAGGCAAACATACAAACTCTCTCAACTGTATATCTTGTATCTTTCCCTGTTCTATTTCCTGAAACTATTCAAGTAATTCAAGATGATAACCTGACTCCATTGAAGACAATGGTAAAACACACCTTGATTTCAGTGGAACCAGAATTTCACCCTTAGAATTTTTATCCCTTCTTAAAGTATTAGTTTGTTTTCTTGAGAACCAGTAGCCATCTGTCTGCATCACCCATTCTACATACAAACTGGATAGCCATTCAATCATACTATTATCTGTGTGTGTAATTAATTGTGGATGCAAAAAGAACACTTAGTTGAGACCTTTTTAATCCTGTATATTTATATGGCAATGGCCTTCATTTCCTTTTTTTTAAATGTTGAATTAAACAACTTTTTTGCTTTTTTATACATTATTATCAAAATGTTTAAGAGCCTCTTATACTTTACCATTTTACTATCTTGTATAAGTATTTTGATAATAATGTATAAAAAAGCAAAAAGTTGTTTAATCCTGGATGCAAATCCTGATTTAACAGCCTTACTTTATTTGACCTCATCTACTTACAACATGCCAATTTACTTCAGGAATAAGTTTTCACTTTTTAGCTATTTTGATTTAAACTAGGTTCTCTCCCAGGGTGTGTCTAAACTACAGGGTTTTGTTGACAAAAGTGAACTTTTGTCGACAAAACTATACCTGCGTCTACACTACCACTGAGTTCTGTCGACATAACGTTGACAGAACTCGGAAGTTTTGTTGACAGCGGTAAACCTCATTCTGCGAGGAATAATGCCTTTTGTCGACAGAGTTCTATCAACAGAAGGTGTTATTGCATCTACACTGTCCTTTGTGTCTACACGCTCGTGTCGACAAAGCAAGCCACTTTGTTAACAGAACTGTATGTAGTCTAGACGCTCTTTGTCAACAGAAGCCTGTAGTCTAGATGTGACCCTTTGCTTCTTGTGATCGGACATTTTATAGTAAAACCTTCCAAAATTATTGTTATTAATTATAGCGATTCTTATTCTCAACTATATATATTTTATAGGATATAATGTTATTGAATCAAGTACATGCTCTCCTTTCCCCCCAAAAAAACTCTTCTTAAACCCTTCCAAACAATTTAGGTCAGTGCTTTGGAACATTTTTTCACCTAACAATTTTCAAATGGCAGTGCAGAAACCTTTTGAAAATGTAGACAGACTACAGACCCCCAGAGATCCACTGACCAGAAGCTGAAAACTACTTATTTAGGTTACACAAGTATTTAAAACTTATTTTCTTCCTCCACTAGGCTAATTTGAGGCTCTCATACACCTGCTCTTACTAAATCTCTTATTTTATTTCCTCATGCTTTGTGAACATATAAATAAAAACTTCATCATATTGGGATGGTATTTAACTGTTTCTTGATGTTTTCCATTTTTAACATTATTTTAAGCTCTCATGTAACATGTTTAAGTTACTACATTTTCCCCTCTTGCTCCACTGTCTATTTTAGCTATTCTTTTCTTCTCATGCATCCCATGGAGCCTCTCATACTCCCTTATCCCCTTTGGCTCTACTGTGAAGACCTTCACATATTTGTCTGTTCTCTCACTAGAACAGTGGCAGACTTTCAGTTCAAATATATCTCACTCCACCTAGTTTAGATTTGGAAAAGAGACTTAATGCCCAACACTTGTTTACATGCATTTTTAAGCCTAAACTCATATTATAAGGGACTAACGTAATGTATTTCAAATAAGTGCCTGTGAAAAGTACGGTTACTCACCAGAGGAAAGTGAAGTGGGTGCATGTGATGGCTATGAGATCATCTTCCTGTACATTTTAGGATTGTTCTTTTGTTTCTAAGGGTATGTCTACACTGCCTCCCTAGTTCGAACTAGGGTGGCTAATGCAGGCATTCGAACTTGCAAATGAAGCCCGGGATTTAAATATCCCGGGCTTCATTTGCATGTTCCCGGGCGGGCGCCATTTTTAAATGCCCGTAGTTCGCACTGACTGCCCACGGCTACAAGAGGCATGGACTAGGTAGTTCGAATTAAAGCTCCTAATTTGAACTACCGTTTTTCCTCCTGCAAGAAGGAGGTAGCTAAATCCAACTACCTAGTCCGTGCCGCATGTAGCCGCGGACAGTCAGTTCGAACTACAGGCATTTTAAAATGGTGCCTGCCCGGGAACATGCAAATGATGCCCGGGATATTTAAATCCCGGACTTCATTTGCAAATTCGAATGCCTGCATTAGCCACCCTAGTTCAAACTAGGGTGGTAGTGTAGACATACCCTAAATGTCTCCAAAGAGAGCTTTTCTACCAATTCTTTTAGGAAGTCATTCTACAGATCAGCTGATCTCAGAGTTAAGATGACATTGTAGATATTGGCCTAGCTAAGTAGCTATAAAGATGCAGAAACTAGATTCAGACTCTGCAGATCCTAGGATGGCTGATATTCCCACAGTGTACCAAGAAGTCATGCCAGCCCTATCCAGAAGCTATGTGGAGATGTTGCCACAGGAAATCCACCCTAAGCATCTAGAATAACAGTACCCTGAAGCCCTGTGATTGACCATCCATCCTATTTGACCCTCAAGAGACCTGACCCAGAGAGTTGTCTGGTCAACGTCACAGGCTTAGGGCTTGCTACGAATTCAGATTTCATCTCCTGATCTCTGATCCCAGTTTGACCTTGATCTTGAATCTTTCCTGGTGCCACCACTAGTCTCAGACTCCAGCCTAATTCAAAGTTTGATTCCTGCCTCCCATGTCCAGTCTGGCACTATGTCTGGTCTCTAACCCCATCTTGACTTTGACCTGACTCTAATGATTCTGCTTATTCCTGTTCATTGTCTACTATCTCCAGCATGCAGACCCCAGCCCAGCTATGGCCAACTTACAATTGCATTGTGCCAGTAATACACAGTACAAAAGGGCAGTAAAGACAGACTAGCTGGCCAGTGGAGGATTCCTCCTGCCCAACACCTTCTACACTCCCATCTACATTACAGTTCCTGTAATAAGGGGCATGGCCAGGGACATGACAAAGTGTCATAGTAATCTCTATCTTCTGGGTCACTTAATATACAGGAAGGATAGAGTTGGTTTGAAACCTTTGCCCCTCAGACTCTGCCAAACTTAGTTCAGACATAGCCCAGGATCTAACCTATTCAATCAAAATCTTCCTTATTTTCATTCAGTTATCAATACGTTTTGCCCTTTAATGCCATCTCATTCATACAACACACACGCATTGAAGAATCACTCCCATGTACTTACAAAATGCAGCCATCTCTGAGGTAGAATTTGACAGCTGTTAAATTACATCAACAAATCAAGTCTTAAAATAGAAAAATGACAAATCTAATTGTAACTACATGGGTAATCAGAGAAAACAGAACACACAAAGTGTGGATTTTGGCCAACGCACTGGGGATAGCATTCTATCATGAAAGTGTCATTGTTTTTTTAATGGCAGTGAATAGTCACAGTTGCTTTGCTCGGCCATTATGTGTAAATATACTGCTGTCTTCAGCAAAGCTATCTGTAGCCTGGCTGCACACACAAAATGAATATTTACCACTTCCATCCCTGTCATTTTCTGCTGCCATTGTGGCATTGCCTGGGTGCTCATCATCTAATAAACCATCTTGTTAGTCTTTAAAGTGCTACATTGTCCTGCATTTTGCTTCAGCTACCCCAGACTAACACGGCTACATTTCTATCACTATTCTGGGTGTTTAATGTGAGCACCCTGCGAAGCTGTATTCTGTTACTCTAACTATAGCTTTACAGAAGTGACAAAGCATGATAAGGCAAGATTAAATGAATAATTTAGATGTCAAAGGCTTTACTACTACTTATAGTGCAGTAACACCTTGGAACCTTTGGCATAGCCAGGACACCATTATACATACATAGAACAAACATTCCCTGAATGCATTCAGACCTGTCCCCTCAAAATATTAATAGTTAATTTGGTTTTACAACAATTTCTGCATTCACACACCATGGGATTGAAAGAGACCGAAATTGACTTGAAATATAGCCAGCACAAACAGATCAAAATCAGTAATTTAATGGGATATTTTCCCTGCCTCTCTTTTCAAGGGTTGCTGCTTTTGTTTAATACAATATTTTATTGTTTTCTTTGACTCAGCAACTGGAAGGCTGAACTAAGGGCTAGCTCCAGTAACAGCAAAATAATGCAAAGAAGTGTAAACATGACATGTTGTGTGATTAGCCAGAAGGTACTTAGCTCCCTTACATACCAAACTGGTTGACACCAAGAAGGAAACACGGTACTTTGAGAACTATAGTGAGTTTAGCTTGGAGAGTCTGCAACAATAAAGAGTAACAAGATCCGGTTTGAATAAAGGAGAAGATGGCATTTTTGTATAAGGTACAGGCAATAAGTCTTCCATCAAATGGTATATAATAGAGTCTGACTACATCTATTCAATTCATAGATGCATTCTTATACTGCAGTCCATCAAAGTATGACTTCCAGTAGCGAATAGAGCAACATGATTAAAATTGATCATATGTTGTTTCTCTCCCCATCTCCCTAAGGAGAAGTGTATGCAGTGAAGCGTCATCTTTTTTTGCTTGCATTTTAAAAGGTATATTTATGTTCGAGAAGACAAGATTGAAGAACCGTGTCTTTCACCTGGAGTTGAAAGAGGAGAGTTTTGAGACGGCCCCTAGTTCCTTTGGGACTTCATTCCACAATCTCAGACAGAAGGTCAAAAAGTTACATCTCCGAAGTAACAATGATTCACTGTACTCTTCTCCAATGGTGAACAACATAAAGATTTTTCTTTTACAACTCCATTGCTAAACATAGGGAGAAATGCTCAAACACGAACGATAATTCAAGAACAGATACCACCACTTGGTTCTGTCTAATTTGCAGTATATACAGCTCAGCTGCATTTTACTTCTCTTGTAATGTTATTTCTAAAAAATACATAGAATCAGATTCTGATAGCCTTTCTCATCTTGAAAGAACCTTTGTTTAAAACTTAGTCTCTATTATGTGTGATGGACAATTTGTGGCATAAGTAGACTGGAGTAAAAGTACTAAAATCTGGACCATTATCATTACCAGTGAGAAGTCTTATCATTTCTTGCACAAACACAGCTTACTCTAAGTCTTTAGAAGGCTACCTTATTATCTATGGCTACTTCTTTGCAAGATAAAACATATTAATTTTCTAATCTTGGAATGCATGTGCTAGTGGCTTTACTTTTATCCTGTCAGTCTAAACATTAATTACATATGCTCAAAAAGACAGAGATACATATACACTGTTAACATTCAAAAATAAAGCTTATCCTTGTCACCAGATAGACTATGAGTTCTTGAATTAGTACTAATAACTTTTGCATTAAGATATTACTTGAGGAACACCAGAACTTGCTACAATGACATGGCTATTTGTATTATGATTTCACACAGATGAATTTGCCAGTACAAATCACTGATTACCCTCATTCTATCTTTTGCTATAAAATATTTATGAGTCTCTAATTATATTTTGTAAACACAAATTAATCTTCAAGAAGGTAAAATGTTTACTTGATTGAAAAAGCATATCCTTTTTCCTTGAATAAACCTTATGGTTTTTAAGTGGTGCAAGTTAAAAACTTTACTCCTTGTACTTTTAAAGTCACTTTGGAGAAAAGCAATAGTATAGACATTTTTGCTAGTAGAAAAGTAAAAGTAAAAGGAATGCTGGCATTTATTGAGAATTAAATCAGCAAATTTATAAAATTAATCAGATGCAAGTTGCTTCCATTACGGTTAATTATATCAGAAAATGTGTTTAATTAAGCATATGTTCCAATAAAGTGGCAATTATTATCCACATATTTTACATAGTATGCAGTAACAAATTGTGTGTCAGACAATAACTATACATTTCATTTGCAATGCTTGGCTGAGGAATTTATTGTCTTTCTTATACTTATACAATTGGGCACAATGCAGGATGTAATGTGATTCATTTCTTAGCATTATAAAACTGCACCTGTGTTAGAACTGGTCATTTTATCTTCCTTCCAATCCTAAAATACAACTGCAAATGAAAAGCTCTATGAAGTGAATCATGCACCCCTCCATGCTTCTTTCACTGAATGTCACCTAATTACTTTTCCGTTGGCTGATATCATTCTTTTATAGCACACCAAAAACTATCAGGCACAGAAAAGAGGTGAGATAGCATGAACTCTCCATGTGTAACTTGAGAAGGTTGCAGTCAGAATGCCTTAGAGTAGAGTGACTACAATTCCAGCTGGTAGTGCAATGTAGATTATTGTTAACCAACAGTTTAAAAAGGCCTTTCAAGTCTCAAAGTAATATACACAGATTAGTCCAGGGCTACTCAACATGTGGCCCACAGGCCACATCTGGTCCGTGGCCCATTTGTTTGCAGCCCACGATGTGGTTTGGGTTTATACGGCACTCAATACATGGGTGGGAGCCAAAACAAAAAAGTAGTCAATATAATGGTCTTCTGTTGATATGCATTTTAGTAGTTAAATTCCTGGACTGTCATTGCTCATTAAAAGTGCTGTCATATGAGTGGAAATCAGGTAAATATTGCATTTTATTAATATAATCAGAACCGACTTAAATGGGGCCTGTGTGTTGTGTAGTCTTGCCTTAATCTTTGTATTCATGCCCATCAGTGTGAAAGAAGCTATTGGTATATATGGAACTGCACTTAAGTTGTGGCCATCAGCATGTGCTCTGAGTATCATTGTGGCCCCCAGGGCTTCCAAAGTTGATTAGTCCTGGATTAGACAAACCTTCTAGAACCACTGTGAGGGTGACTTTATATCCATAATGTCGATGGGGAGGAGGGACGAAATCAAATGAAAGAACTTTTCAAGATCACTTTGGGTACGTCTACACTACAATGTTAATTCAAACTAACTTAGTTCGAATTAGTTAATTCGAACTAAGCTCATTCCAACTAACCGATCCAGACTAAAAAACTAGTTCGAATTAGCGTTTTGCTAATTCGAACTAGCATGTCCACATTAAGTGGACCCTGAACCAGGCTCAAGGATGGCCGGAAGCAGTGCCGGCAGGGCATCAGAGGAGGACTTAGAGCGTGGAGATGCTGTCTCAGGCTAGCCGAGGGCTGTGCTTAAAGGGTCCCGACCCCCACCCCGGAAAGACAGTTCTCAGGGGTGTCCTGCTTGCAAAGCAGTCCTGGCTTGGATTGCCCGGAGTACCCACACTGGGCACATCACAGCACTCGGCCATCAGACCAGCTGCACTTGCCGCAGGCTGCCATCTGGGGAGAGGGGGCAATTGGGGGGCTGCAGGAGAGCTTCCACCCCCAGAAGCCCGCAGAGCCAGCCAAGTCCTCCCTATCGGGGGCGCGTACCCCATTCCTCCCTCAACTCCTTCCACTTACCCTTCCCTAGCCCCTCTTCTTGATGTACAAAATAAAGGACAATTGTGTTCAAAAATGGAATCTATCTTTATTAAACAAAACTGGGGGAGACTGGGAAAAGGAGGTGGGAGAGGGGAAGAGAGAGGGTGGGAGAGGGGAGGACAACTACAATGATCAGAGGTTGGGAACAGGTCCCATATGAAGAGAGGCTAAAGAGACTGGGATTTTTCACTTTAGAAAAGAGGAGACGGAGGGGGGACAGGATAGAGGTCTCTAAAAGCAGGAGTTGGGTGGAGAGGGTGCATACAGAAAAGTTCTTCATTAGTTCCCATAAAGAAGGACTAGAGGACACCAAAGGAAAGGAATGGGTAGCAGGCTTCAAACTAACAACAGAAAGTTGTTCTTCACAAAGCAAAGAGTCAACCTGTGGAACTCCTTGCTGCAGGAGGCTGTGAAGGCTAGAACTGGAACAGAGTTTAAAGGGAAGTGAGATCAAGTCATGGAGGTTGGGTCCATGGAGTGCTATTAGCCAGGGGGTAGGAGTGGTGTCCCTGCCCAAGGTTTGTGGAAGGCTGGAGAGGGATGGCACGAGACAAATGGCTTGGTCACTGTCTTCGGGCCATCCCCTCTAGGGTCCCTAGGGCTGGCCGCTGTCGGCAGATAGGCTACTGGGCTAGATGGACCTTTGGTCTGACCCAGAACGGCCATTGTAAGCTCAGGGCTCAGGGTCGGGGGTCTCAGTGGACCCCCTTGATTCTCTTGCACACCTGCTCCTGGGTGGCCAGGCTGGCAGCTCTCCTGCCCAAGCCAGCCACTTTCCTGTGCCTAGTGCAGAGGTCGTGGACGAGGTCCGCGACGTCCGCACTAGCCCAGGCGGGTGCCCGCCTCTTGCGGTCCTGGGCAAGCTCCCGGGAGCCGCCAGCCTGGTCCCGGGAAGAGGGGGAGGGCTGGAGGGCATCGGGTGGGTGGCTCGATCCGTGCCAGGTGCAGGGTCTGTTGGCTGGGTGCTGGCAGGCTTGCACCTGGCACGGGCACCGTAGCCAGCCCGTGTACCTTTAAGGGGTCCGGGGCCGGGAGGGGGGCAGACGAATTTCCCTGGTGTTGGCCAGAGTGGCCACCAGGGAAACCTGGGGAGGGCTAGCCTCCCACTCGTTCGAATTAAGGGGCTACACACCCCTTATTTCGAACTAGTAAATTCGAACTAGGCTTAATCCTCGTGGAATGAGGATTATCTAGTTCGAACTAAGCGCTCCGTTAGTTCGAATTAAATTCGAACTAACGGAGCGCTAGTGTAGCGCCTATGAAAGTTAGTTCGAACTAACGTCCGTTAGTTCGAACTAACTTTGTAGTGTAGACATACCCATAGTGAGTCCTTGGCAAAGACAGGAACAGAACCCCGGATTTCTTGGCCCCAAATAAGCAAGGTACATGCCCAGGTATGATCACATGAATAGTTGCACTGCAGCCTAAGGGACTGTTTCTGTGTTTAAGCAGACTGGTATTTTGAAATAATTTACCAAAATAATGGAAATTGTTATGATTGGATTGTGTTATTTTGACAAATAAAATATGCAGAATTTTCAAACATTGTGCCCAGGATTTTTCATTTTGGCAGACAGGAGTAAAAGAGCTTTGAGGTGATAGACAGTGTAGATATGCAAAATATTATTTAATAATTCCACCATATTTTCATAGCATGTTGTTCACTGGGAAAGCTTCTGATGGTGTATTATTCAATACTTGATTTCAAAGATACCAGTTATTTTGAGCATTTATAAAATGCAAGCATTCTTCCCTCCAGAAACCACCTAAATTTCCTCATTAAGTATCTTCATGCTGAAATTGTTTTGTAAATGCCACTTACTTTTTTGTCTTTGTTGTATCTGAGAAAAATCTCTTGGGCTCTCTCTTCACCACCATCAGTAAACAACATAATGATCTTATTGCAGTTAGCTCTAGAGACACTGTGCTGTAGGAGATAGAGAAAGAAGTAACTTTTTAGTTCTGGCTCTCAAAAGACCCACAAAAGTGTAATATAGTTCCCAGAAATATAATTCAGGATCACTTTTGGTTATAAAATACTATACACAATATATTGCTTTGGGCTGCTGCCCTTTTTTATAATAAAAGTAATAAAGCTAGAACAGTAACGTTATCAATATTAAAAAAATGCCTGCCTTCTTAATGATTTAATAGACATTCCAAAATAAATTCATAAAAACACCACAAAACTAACTGACCCAAGGTCCAAATCTTGGTCACCTTACTCCCATAAGATATCCCATGGATTTAAAAGGCCAGCCTACATGAGTAAAGTAAAACAGGTTTGGTACTTGTTCTACTAGGCCAAAATCTGTACTGATTTACTTAGTACTTTAAGTTAGATATCCAGGAAACGTCTACACAGCAGGGCTAAAGCCAAAATAAGCTATGCAACTTGAGCTACGTCAATTGAGTAGCTTAAGTCGAAATAGTATATTTCAGATTTTGTCACTGTCTACACAGCAGGAAGTCCGAGAAAGCCCTTGGACTTAATAGGAATTTTTACCAGATCAGGTTGTAAATGAATACAGAGAAATCAAGGGGAGAAATGTGGGGAGAATGGTGATCATATTATCATTGGGTGATTGCATCTTGATGTAGACAAATTCCCATTTGGTATTCTCACTAGGGCAACAGCACATCCCGCAGAGCAGCTTCTGTGTGTAGGGAGCTCCAGTGCCCCACAGACAGGGGCTGCTGCCACCCCAGGCATCTGTATCGCAAGTAATTCCCATTTGGTATTCTCACTAACTTCGCACTCTTGCTGAAATGATAGTGGAAAAGGGGGTTTTGCCAGTAAAATAAAAAATAAAATAAATGTGTGTTACAGAGCCTATTGTGTTCCAAGGTAAAAGCATTAGTATGAAACTGATCCCAATGTATCCATTGAAAATATATGCTTCAACCCACAGCCATATTACAGCTATTTATTTTACATCAGTTGTGTGTTTCTATAATTGATAAACAATAATGGGTTCATGTGTGTGGAGACAGAATATTTCCTCACAGTGTTGTAAATGAATTTTACTATGAATCAACACCATTAGTATTTGGGAGTAGAATTTTCTCCAGAACATGTTATCAGCATACTTTATCAGCTATATTACTATGCACATGAGAATTATATTATCAATACTTTCTGTTTAGTTTTAAAATAACTAAAAGTTCTGTTTTTGACTTAGCAATACAATTTGCTATATTGGTGATACATTTTTCATATCTATATGTCTAGATAGCCATTACTGCAAATATAATACAAATATGTGCTAGGTATTAACAGTGGTTTAAGCAGTTAAAAGAGGAGTTTTTCCTCTTTCTTTCCTGTTTGTCTGGGTTTATCTTCACAAACACCTGCAGGAGGAGAAGGTGCAGGAGGGGACACCCAGAAGGCCTGGGAAAGGCACCCCAGTTACCAATTAGAGTTTTGGCATGGACACCGGGAGTGGCACACCTCCCAAGTGTTACGAAAAGTTACCTGCAAACAGTGTTAGGGTATGTCTACACTACAGCGCTAATTCGAACTAACTTAGTTCGAATTAGTTAATTCGAACTAACGCATCCAGACTAAAAAACTAGTTCGAATTAGCGTTTTGCTAATTCGAACTAGCATGTTCACACTGAGTGGACCCTGAACCAGGGTTAAGGATGGCCGGAAGCAGTGCCGGCAGGGCATCAGATGAGGACTTAGAGCGTGGAGCTGCTGTCTCAGGCTAGCTGAAGGCTGTGCTTAAAGGGACCCAACCCCCACCCCGGACAGACAATTCTCAGGGGTGCCCCGCTTGCAAAGCAGTCCTGGCTTGATTGCCCGGAGTACCCACACTGGGCACATCACAGCACTCGGCCATCAGACCAGCTGCACTTGCCGCAGGCTGCCATCTGGGGAGAGGGGGCAATTGGGGGGCTGCAGGAGAGCTTCCACCCCCAGAAGCCCGCAGAGCCAGCCCAGTCCTCCCCATCGGTGGCTCGTACCCCATTCCTCCCTCACCTCCTTCCACTTACCCTTCCCTAGCCCGCCTTCCTGATGTACAAAATAAAGAAAATGTGTGGTCAAAAATAGAATCTCTCTTTATTGAACCAAACTCGGGGAGACTGGGAAAAGGAGGTGGAAGAGAGAGGGTGGGAGAGGGGAGGGCAACTATAATGATGAGGGATTTGGAACAGGTCCCATATGAAGAGAGGTTAAACAGACTGGGACTTTTCAGCTTAGAAAAGAGGAGATGGAGGGGGGATACGATAGAGGTCGCTAAAAGCAGGAGTTGGGTGAAGAGGGTGCATACAGAAAAGTTCTTCATTAGTTCCCATAAAGAAGGACTAGAGGACACCAAAGGAAAGGAATGGGTAGCAGGCTTCAAACTAGTAACAGAAAGTTGTTCTTCACAAAGCAAAGAGTCAACCTATGGAACTCCTTGCTACAGGAGGCTGTGAAGGCTAGCATGCAAAGTCTCCTGCACCCTGCCCCAGCCCTGCCAGGGGCACACAGCACTTAGAACAGCTGGTGGTTCCCTCTAGGTGCCATGCGACCCTGGCTCAGGGAGGACACTGTGCACTCCCTCGCCCTCAGGTCAATCTGGGCCTTGGAGCAGGGGAGTACATTAAGTCTCTCGTCCCCAGCCACCAACTGCCAGAGGCATGTGGCGCTGAGAGGAAATCTCCAGTCATTTTGAACAGCTGGCAGTTCCTTCAAGGTGTCATGCGCCCTGGCGGGGCTGAAGAAACTTCATGCACTCTCCTGCCCCACATCTCTATTGGCATGAGGGTGAGGAAGTGGCAGGGCAGGCCACAGGCTGGATCACGGGCCGTATCTTGTCCACCCCTACCTTAAAAGCAAGCAGATTCACATTTCTTCCTATGCTTCAAGGAGCCAGCCAGGAAGCCAGATTCCCTTTCAGAGACTGGGCCTCCTACTGTGTCAGAGATTTATAGTTAACTCAAAACATTCTTAACTTACACACGTGAGTTTAATTTACACCTTTTCTGAATTTTCACTGATCTATCTGTTCATAGATTCATCTGTTAAAGAATTCATACTCCCAGCTGACAAGAAGTAATATAAGGTCTTGGATGAAGATGACAGTGTGCTGCAATACATCAGAAATCAGTATGATTTTCTTGATTCTATAGAATAATAGGATGTCTCTCTATTTCAAAAATGCTTTCTGACCTCCCTCTTAGTCTGCTAATTATAGCTTTAATTTTTTTAATTTTTATATATTTTTAAAATTCAACAAAGCAAGCCAGTAGCTAGACATCTTTTTTTTTTTTTTTTAAATGAAGGTGCAACCACATTCATTTTATGGATAAGATTAACACATCCTTTAAAATGGAGTTTACTTACCTACACATCTGGAAATAGCTTGGTGCATGAAACTCTAAGAATGAACCTTTTTATGTCCCCGAGGAAGCAAAAAACAAGGCACTCCTCCCCCTCGCCCACCAACCCCTCCCAAAAAAACAATCCAACAAACAAAAACCCTCCTACCTAGAATCACAATATATCACAAAGTGATTTACAGAAAAAAATAGTTCTATAGTAATCATTACAATAGGGTAAAATTAATTGATACACCAAAATTAAAAAACAATGGTAAATATACCTTTGCAAATAACGTGTAGAGGAACAATAGATAACACTAACTCACAAATCAGCAAATCCATATTACAAGTAGATATTACCGGAGTGCCTTAATTTATTTCTAAGATTATAATAAAATATTTATTTCCATCCAGCACTAGCTCTAGAAAGTAATTTTCCTAACGGCACAAAGAAGACAACACTTCTGTACGTGTAAGAGTGTGTTCAAGTGGTTCTCATCCACAGCATTGTGCCTGCACAATTATTACCAGACCGTGACCTTTCAAAACATCTAACATCTTTGGAACTTATTACAAAGCTGGCTTGTTTGAAATCGTAAGCACACAATAAAACTTTTTCATAATTTTATCCTTCTAAATCTTCATAATCCCATCCCATTTAACTTTATATGCTTGTCTCTATAGTCTATAGCTGTCTCCATCGACAGCTCTTTACTCCTCCTGTCAACTGGATCTGCTGGATCCTGGAGTGGACAACTGCAGTTCTTCAGTCTCATGTGATCTCTTAAATTCTCCAGGTATAGATGTGTGCCACATCCATTAATCATTCTGATTCTTGCAGAACATATTGGGCCTCAATAAAGCCATAATCTCTGCAACAACTAAAACACATTAACAATAACAACCAGAGACATGGTCTAGTGTTTTATTTCTGTTTACCTTTGCGAACACTTGACTTTGCCATATTCATTACTTCCAAATTAGGACTTCTATTACTTCTATTCTTGGCAATTATTTGTTAGGTTCTAAGAACATATTTAGTACTGTATCAAACGTAACCCACAAAGTGTCAATGTTCTGAGGAAATTATAGGTCAAAATAAAACTCCTTCTGTCCTTCTAGCTTTCTCCTGTTATTGCTCTAACATGCCCATAGGGCCACTGAGGGTGCATCTACACAGCATGCTAAACTCAAAATAATTTCCACTGAATTTCAAAATAGCTTATTTCAAAATTTGGCGTGTCTACACAGGACCAAATTTTGAAATAATGCACTATTTCAACACATCTCTTAACGCCTGTGGAATGAGGGTTAAAGGGATGCCAAAATAGCTCGCCCGTTATTTTGAAAAATATTTCAAAATAACTGGTGTGTTTAAAAGATGTGGAGTAGACATACCCCGAGGGACAGAAGTAACCTTGTTCTCAAGTTGGACAAAGATTTAAATCACTCTTTTCCCTTCTGCGTAAAGTTTCACATAATCAGCAACTGAGGTCACCAAATCCTTTTCCCCACGCACACTGAGTGGGTCAGAAGATATTTTTGCAAATATTACATTTTTTAATTCAGATATAATTTGGATGGATATTCTCCAACCAGCTCTGTTCCTGTGACATGATACAGAGTGACCAAATAGGTGTCTAGTTCTAGCAAGTAGCTGATGAGGGGAGTAGAGATTGAAGCCTCCAATAAAGTTTCACCAAGAATGAGTGCAACCCCTTCTGTTTTGTGGGCAAGATAATAAGCAAGTATTTATTAACTGGCGTAGCTCCATTTAGATTGGCTGAAGTTCTGACATACAGTTGTTAATACTATGAACTACACCAATATTTTTTATTAAGTAAAAAAGAAACTGTACCAAACAAACTTATTATGGTAGGTTGGCAACATTACTTCACTTTATATTACTAATTAGAAAGAAAATTTGAGGACAGTCTGAAATTAGGTAACATAACCAAAAGACGGAACCAATGCATTTGGTCTCTGATGAGATGTATTCTGTTCCCCCTGCCATGCTTAAAATACTTTGGATTAGTCTCTTTCCTCCATCTAATATCCCTCCGAAAGCTATTTATAAATACAAAGGTATTGAAACCACACACAACTATGCATGAGGTATCATGCATTATAAACTAAATCAATAAATGTGAATAAAGTAAAAAACAACCGGGAGACATTCTAAATTATGATATAACTGAAATATTCTTCTTAGATGTAATACCATGTTTTCTTCTTTGAAAAAGGGGAAGCAATGCAGCCAGTAGCACAGTCATGTGATAACTGGAAGAGACGCCCATTGAAAAATGAAGCCCAAAATGGAAAAAAATAATAACCCCCCCGCACACACAAAAACCCATTATATCACACTGACAAACAAGTTTCCCCTTCACAAATCTTAAAAAATCAAGCTGAGTGGGGCTCTATTTAGGGAAAGCAGGCTGATGGGATACATTTGTTTTGTAAGTAATTGCATCATAAAATATATCACACTGTTTACTGCTTGTGGAGCACTCTAAGTGACCATCTGGACATTAAAGTGCTATTACCACAGATCAATAGTATAACAGCACTGAAGGAAAACTTCGTAATACTTACATTTAGCAGCTGTTCAAAAGCATAGCTAAAACCTTTCTTGTAGTCAGTGATTCCTTTAGCTGAGATTTTGTAGACAGCCTCTTTCAGCTTCTTCTTATTCCTCACATTAGCTTGGACAAGATGATTAAAGCAGCTGACGTTCTGAGCATTATTGTTAAACTGCAAAATAATTGATAAAGAAAATTAAAGACAATAATACTGGTTTAATTTCCTTTTCTGCTCTATAGTGTAAGGGCCAGATGCTGGCTTCAGGGCATACATGCAACTCCTAGCAATGGGTGATCCTGAAAATATTTAGATGATGTGATAATGCACACAAATATTCAGTTACTTATCACAATTTTATCCAAAATAACAGTTTCTTGAAACTTCAACAGAAAATGTCATGACTCTCTCCAACTTGTCCAGAGCTTTCAGAAGCATGGTGTGGACACAGCATTCCAGGTGAGGACTGTCCTGGTGTACTTGGCACTGGTGAAGCCTCAGTTGGAAATACTGTGTCCAATGGTTGGCACCATATCTAAGGAAGTTGTGGATAAACTGGAGTGAATCCAGAAGAGAGCAACACAAATGATAAAAGGTTTAGAAAACCAGATCTATGAGGAAAAGTTTAAAAAAAAAAAAACAACTTAGTCATCTGAAAAGAGAAGGGACATGATAACACTCTCCAAACATATTAAGGACTAGGGGGCAACAATTCTCCAAGTCCACAGACGGTAGGACAAGAAGTAATGGGCTTACTCTGTAGAAAGAGAGATTTAGGTCAGATATTAGAAGACACTTTCTAACCATAAGGGTAGTTGAAATAGGTTTCCTAGAGCTGTTGTGGAATCCCCATCAATGGATGTTTTAAATAAAAGGCTGGACAGAGACCTGCCAAGGACGGCTTAGGGTCTCTTGATAATGCCAAAGTTCAAGGGCCTGGATTTGATTACTTCCTGAGATCCCTTCTAGACTTGCATTTTTGTGATTCTGTGAAAATGGATATTCATTTCTTTACATCTAAAAATCAGATGCTAAACTCACTGAAATGAGTGGAAAAACTCTGAAGGAGTTTCAATGACCTTACCAGCTCAATAGAACTGGGAAGCTCAGATGCATAGAAAAAAAATGAAATAAATAATAATCGGCAATGAATGTCTGAAAGTTTCTTGAAATTTCTTGGTTTCTGAAAGTTTCTTGTCCTGAAAATATAAAACATTATTGGCAAAAATAAGCACATCACAGTATAGATATACATAACAAGACACTTTTAAACCCAGGTTTCCATTTATGTATTACGCATGTGCTTTTATTTATTTTTTTAGCACTCTCATCAATTAAGTGGGAGATTCTAGTTCTTGATATATTCCAGCACACATGTCAACTATAAACATGCAAATGGAAATCATCTTGTGCCTTCTTCAAAATTTGGTCCTGCTTATATAGTAGTGACATATTATTGTTTTTGTGTGTATTGTGATAACACCTATCAATCACAGATATGGTCTTGGGCACCTCGATGGTAGATGCGGTGAAAGCACTGGCTTGTATTGCCTGAAAAATCTCTTTGATAATTACAAAACACTGCTTTTTCATCTAAAAGCAAACACGGGAAATATACGTAAAAAAAACAATTTCCTGCTCAAAGAAATTATCATTGGTGTGACTGGACATAAATGTTAATTATAAGAGAAACTTCTTGCAGCTTTATATGATTAAAAATTCTCACAAAAGTTGTTTTCTACCACTTTAGCTGTATATGGGGCCTTAAAGAGAACAACAATTATGTGAAGTGGCCTTAAGCCCCAGTCTTGGTCCCTAAATCCTGAATATCTCTGTTTAATCTAGTTGTGTTGCACTCAGGATAAATAAATAAGAGAATCTGGCCAGTAATTTTAAATATTTAGTGGAATACTCAGGCTATTTCTATTGTCTGACTGTGTGATAAATTCAAAATTAAAACAAATTTTTTTTTTCTGATAAAACAGGTTTGATTCAAACCAAAAAAGTAACGAAAATCAGACTGACCAATTATAAATATCCCATATTTTATCCAGGTGCTAACAGAGCAAAAATGTAATGGTTAAATATCAAAGATGTGCAAAAATTTTACATACAAATACCTGACTCCTACACAGGACAAAACATCTGAGTTTAGAACATACAATTCCAGAGTTTGAGTGATATTCTGAGCAAATTTTCTAAGTAGTTATTTTTGGGTATAAACATTATAAAACTCATAGATCTTAAAGTTTTTGTTCTCTAAAACAGAAAATTCTGTTTTTAATGGTTCACTTGTACCCAGAAATTGAAGAAAACTTTAGGGTGCAAAGTTCAAGCAGAGCCAGCTGCCAAACCAAAAAGAAATTCCTACAAACCCACAGCAATTTGGTGAAAATACCCCCAAAAACATTTTTCTCGGTTCCTCCTCCATGTATAATATGGCTACGTCTACACTGCAGGCTTCTAGTGAGAGAACTGTTTTGCGCAAGAGTTCTTTTGCAAGAGAGCATCCACACTGGCGAGATCCTCTTGCGCAAAGACCTGCCTCCCAAAATCACTTAGGACAGAGCAAAAGGGCACCAGTACCTTCCAGGGAAGGGGGCTGGAGCCCTGCTGAGACACGTGCTTAAAGGTATCTCCCTGGACAGCTGTTTCTCTGCTGCTGTATGCTTTGGGACCTCTTGTAGGGACTGAAAGCTGTAGCAGTGCCTGTTGTGGTTGCCCTCAGCCTCTTTGGACACCACAGCTTCTGCCCGAGTGCCTTTGGGGACTTTTACCATCTCCTGTCTGTGTGCGGCACCCTTTGGGATGTGTGGGGTATGGTCTGTGCCCTGCGGGCTTGGCTGCTTCCAGCCAGCATCCCCCTCCCTCTCCTGGGCAGGATGTGTGTGAGCATCAGGGTCCCAGGCATGCCCTGGAGCTACCTGCTGCGTCCACGTGCCACACGGTCAGGCTGCACGAGGTTGCACGTGCTGCGTACTACTGCACGATGTGCAGCTGGGACTGCCTGAGAGACACCCCTTCCCCGAGCACCTGTCTCCCCGCCCTTGTGAGTGACAACCGCTACAGGGAGGGTCTGTCGCCAACCTCGGACGAGGCCTGGGAGACGTCCTAGCTGCTGGACACTGGCTCCAGATGGAGGGCGATGGTGGGTGGGTGGTCCTCTCCTTTGTCTTTGGAGGCAGTGGTCAGGTCGCCCTCCTCCAGGTCAGGAGGTCTGACCACTGGGGTGTGCAGTCTGGCATCCACCATGGGAGAGGGCCCTTGCACAGCTGTCTCGCCCATGATGGCGTGCAGGAGCTCGTAGTGGGGGCAGGTGTCAGCTCTTCCCTCCCCGCCCCTGGCCACCCTCACTGGCTTTCACATATGCCAGGCTCCTTAACCTTGGCCCAGACCTGCTCCAGGGTCCGGACTGAGTGTCCCTGGTCTGCCAGCGCCTGGTCCACGTGGCCAAAGATGTCTGTGTTATGGCGCTGGGACCGTGGAGGGCTTCCTTCTGCCCCCACAGGTCCAGGAGGAACTCAACCTCAGCCCCGGCCCAGCATGGGGTGCACCGCTTGGTGCCCCCGTGGCTGCTGGGAGCCCTGGAGTGGCTTCTGGGATGGTGGTGCAGGCTCATGGGGTGGCTTCGGGGCAAGCATCTGGTGCTTCTGAGCTGCAGCAGGCAGAGCCATCTGTGGACAGTTTCCGGCTGTGCTGCTTCTGCCATGCGGCGTCTGCAGGGTGCGTAAGCCTTTAAGTGGGGGGTCTGGCAAACAAGAAGTAGTGAGCTGTGAATGCGGGTATGGAGTGTCCAAGCAGCCAGCTCCATTTTTTCCTGGAGGCCAATCCTTGCACAAAAACTCCCTGCTGCCTGTCTACACTGCCTTCTTGCGCAAGACCACTTGCACAAGAAGGCTTATTCCTCATATGAAGCATCATAGTTCCTGCCCAAGAAGCCCTCTGTTCTGATGCTTTACTGTAAATTTACTTGTGCAAGAACGCGTGTGCAGTGTAGATGTTCCATAAGTTTTTGTGCAAGAATGGCTGTTCTTGCACAAGAAGCCTGCAGTGTAGATGTAGCCTATACCAATCAACAGTATAAATTTGTGTACGAGTCTCCTCATAATCTGCAGTGACTATATCAGTTTCCTCTTTTCACAACTAAAAAAATTATTCCTATCACTCACAAAAGCCTCTAGTTTTAGTGCTGTTAATCTGAAGATTCAGTCTCCAGTAACAGATGTAGTGTTTTCACATTTCTGTGGTCACACAGTTCATTAAAATCAAGGTTATAGTATTAACTTTAATTGCCACTCAATTTTGATTTTTTTTTGTTTTCCAAGTTCTGTTCAGAATAGCAATATCTTTGTGATTGATTGTGCTTTCGCTGAAAGTTAGAGTCTAAATTTTATCCTTGAACAATCAAGACCTTTTCTTATATCAAATAATGGAGACTGAAAATAAAAACATAAAAATAAAGATAAAGAACCTCTGGAAGAAAAACGAACAGCACGCAGGCCTGTACAAGGACGAATAGCCTATTGCTCTGTGTGTGTATCTGTGATTGTAAATATTCAGCTGTATTTGAAACAAGATAAATTGGTACAGAGATAACCTAATAGCAGAAAGAGTTTGAATGCCACTTATATGTTATTTCAGATGTGTGGGACGAATACATAATAGCCAGTCAGCTATTTGTATAATTGTTCAAATACATGCAACACAATATATTCATTTGACATTTCTGCCCTACTATTTTTTGAATGCCTAAGTATACTACTCAAACAGGAGATACACATTATTCATTATAGCTCTAATCATAGACAAAATATTGGCACATAATCATATCATCATGCCAAGCTCTGGCATCTCTCTCAAGAGGGACACTATTTTGTGTTTTATACATTATATACATGGTACAACAAAACAATCCTTTGTGCTCTGATCAGTGTTTGTTGAAAGCTGTGTGGAGTTCTGGCTGTCTCATGTGAAACAAGATATATTAGAATTGGAAAAGATGCACAGAAAGGTGACAAAAATGATGAGAGATGTGGAACAACTTCCATACAGAAATTAAGTGACTGGGACTGTTCAGCTTAAAAAAGAAATAGCTACACTGGAAATACGATGAAGTCTGTACAATCATGAACGGGTGAAGAAAGTGAACAAGAAAGTGTTATTCTTTTGCATAAAGTAAGAAATAGGGGTCACATGATTAAATTAATAGGCAGCAGGTTTAAAAACAAACAAAAGTAAGCACTTCACACAATATACATTCATTCCCTGCAACTTGTTGCCAAGGGACATTCTGAAGTCCACAAGTATAATTGGGCTTACAAAAGAATTACGTAAATTCACGGTCCATCAATAGCTATTAGACAAGATGATCAGGGACATACACTCCCCTTCTCCTCCCATGCTCTGGGTGTCCCTAACTGCCAGAAGCTGGGCATGGATAGATCACTCTATAATTTCCATGCTCTTATTTTCCTGGAACATCTGGCACTGGGCAATATCAGAGACAGGCAACTGAGCTACACAGACCATTGGTATGACCAGTATTGGTATGGTCAACAGGTTTAAAACAAATAAAAGGAAGTTCTTCTCCACAGAGCTCATAGTCAGTCTGTGGAACTCCTTGCCTGAGGAGGTTGTGAAGGCTAGGACTATAACAGGGTTTAAAAGAGAACTAGATAAATTCATGGAGGTTAAGTCCATAAATGGCTATTACTTAGTATGGGTAAGGAATGGTATCCTAGCCTCTGTTTGTCAGAGGGTGGAGATGGATGGCAGGAGAGAGCTTGCTTGATCATTACCTGTTCGATTCACTCCCTCTGGGACATGGCCACTGTTGGCAGACAGGGTACTGGGCTAGACGGACATTTGGTCTCACCCAGTATGGCCATTCTTATGTTCTTATAGCTATTCTTATGTTGTTGCACCATAATAAAATAATTCTGGTGATATTTTTGGGGAGCTCCTGCATCCCCAGACTTTGGAACAAGGACTTGAAATATAGCAGGAACAGCCATTTTGTGTCAGGGGCCTCAATTTTACTGTTCCTATGAAACTCTGTTCAAATTTGACCAAGTTATATGCCTTTGAAAGAACAGTTCACGGTTTCTAAGTGGACACAGAAATTAGTAGGTAAAAATCTCTAAATAGTCAGTCCTCACTAAGCATGCTCCATCAACTCACAGCTTCTGCTGCAGACTGCACTACACATGCACCCTCACCACAGAATGGCTGTGTTCCAGCCTAGAGTTACAGGGGAGAAGCTGGAATTTGCAGAAAATGTTCGCAGCTGCTCTGTGCGAGGGTGGGGCACTGAAACTGAGGCTATGTCTAGACTGCAGGCTTCTTTCAGAAGAAGTTTTTCCGGAAGAGATTGTCCAAAAAAAATTTTTTGAAAGAGTGTCTACACAGCAAAAGCACATTGAAAAAGCGATCTGCTTTTTCGAAAGAGAGTGTACACACTGAATGGACGCTATCTCGCATTTAAACTGTGATTACTATGGGTGGAGTGGCCACCAGGGCACCTGTGCTTTTTCCTCTTTCGAAATAACTCCTTCTTCCCCATCCACATACGCCTTTTTCCGAAATAGCTCTTTTGGAAAAAGGCTTTTTCCTTGTAGAAAGAGGTTTACCAATGTCAGGAAAACCCCTCTGTTCTTTATATTTTCTTCCAAAAGAACGTGACTGCAGTGTGGACATAACTGAAGGTTTTTTTCCAGAAAATGGCTGTTTTTCCAAAAAAAATCTGTAGTGTAGACATACCCTGAGAGCTTGGTTCCACACTCTCTTGAGCTGTCAATGAGCCCCTTCTTGTTGCACAATCAGTTTAGAGGAGGAAGCTACCTTACTTAAAGAGCAGTTCTGAATGAGATAGAAAGGAATAGATTAGGATAAGAAGCCTGATGAGATGGGGACTGGAGGTTTCAGGGAGAGAACTATACTGAGTTGGGTTATAGGAGTCCAAGAGAGGCTGAGAACAGAGAATGGAACTGAGGGCCAGAGGCAGAGGGAAGAATGGGTCTAGCTACTCAGCAAGAGTGGGTGCTAGAGAGAAAAATGGCAGAAGGGACTGAAACCAGACAAGAAAGCAAAATTCCAGGGGAGAACTGGGATTGGCTGGGCAAAGAGACTGCGACAAAGAGCCAGAGAGGGGGACAAGGTACCAGGGAATGACTGGAGTGGGAAGCAGATTGGTTGAGGAAGCCAGAGAAGAGAACTAGGACTGGGAACCAACAGTGATGGAGAAACAGGGATTTGTGTGGTGGGGGCCAACTGGAGGCAAGAAAGATCAGTTGAGGAGGGGACAATGGGATTGGCTGGGCAAGAAGATGATCAGTGGGTGCAGTAGACACTCAGGTAGAGAGAGTGAGGAACGACTTGGCAAAAACAGGAGACCAGGCTAAGCAGCTAGGGGAAGGCAAGAAACAGAACTGGGACAGAGATAGGCTGGAGAGGACAGAGCAGAAAGGGTCAGCCTTAGGGTATGTCTACACTACCCCGCTAGTTCGAACTAGCGGGGTAATGTAGGCATACCGCACTTGCAAATGAAGCCCGGGATTTGAATTTCCCGGGCTTCATTTGCATAAGCGGGGAGCCGCCATTTTTAAAACCCCGCTGGTTCGAACCCCATGCAGCGCGGCTACACGGGGCTCGAACTAGGTAGTTCGGACTAGGCTTCCACGAGGTGTACCGGTAGTTCGGAATAGGAAGCCTAGTCCGAACTACCTAGTTCGAGCCCCGTGTAGCCGCGCTGCACGGGGATCGAACCAGCGAGGTTTTAAAAATGGCGGCTCCCCGCTTATGCAAATGAAGCCCGGGAAATTCAAATCCTGGGCTTCATTTGCAAGTGTGGTATGCCTACATTACCCCACTAGTTCGAACTAGGAGGGTAGTGTAGACATATCCTGAGGGAGAATGGACAGAAGAATCTGTAACTACAAGAGCACACTCCCTTCCTTGAATAGATCTCAAGTTTCTGGTGGCTTACCATTCTTCCTTTGCTTCAGAGGGGTAGCAGAGTTAGAATGTAACTGGAAATTTAAAAACCAAACAATGGGCACTTAAGAACAATTTACACCTTCCCTATCAGCTTCATGTAACATGAACATTCTAATTTACTTTTTTCCCTTCCTTCTCTCCCCCAACCCCATCTCGTATTTATTTTGGAACTGAATCTTTAATACTCCATTCATCGGTAGAAATGGGTTGTGCCCACCAAAGCTCATGATACCCTCTACGTGTTTTGTCAGTCTTTAAGGCGTGGCTAGACTATTCATTTTGTAAAAGTTTTTTCATTCTTCCTTTATCAGCCAACACCTGTGAAACCCACTGGCATTCCCCCTCTTTTGGTCAAAATAAGCCTTGTCCACACTAGCAGCAGCATATAGGGTACATATAGCAACAAGACAGAATGAAAAAGCAGGTTGTTTCCACACTTCAGTATGCAGCTACACAAAACACTGAAAAGCTCTTGTGAGGAGAGGCAGAGAGAAATTATTCCAGCAGCAAGGAGCTGGCAGTCTTTCACTGCTGCTTTTCTGCTGCCAGAGCCTTTCCCCACTGCTGTGGGTAGCTATACACATATCTTGCTTCCTGCTTCTGCAGGAAAAAGACTCCACCAGGGGGAGGCCACAGGAAAAGGCTACAGCAATGAGACGTTGCAAGAGTTTTTCCCCTCTGCCTCTGCCTCTCCTCTGAGAATTTCCCTATTGCCAGAGCTTTTCCTTGTGGCAAGGAAAGGCCCTAGCAGCAGGACACTAAGTTTTAAAGATAGCATTCCAGAAAATGGAGACATGGCTTGGGTACATAGAGAGGCACACTGGGTAAGGAACCTACAGCCCTGGTGGATCTATTTGCCTACACAATGACTTACTTTATAAACAAGTTTGTGTACCTTGTGCATGGGGAGCAAGCTGTGTATGCACTCTTTACACTACCATCAGGATAAATATAGCCATAGAGAAAGACAACTTATCACTGCTATCTGATTCTCTGTTAGCTCTAATAACAGATGTCTGTGTGATGGAGATAAAGGTTCCTACTCTGACAAATGACCCATGTTGGTGTTAATATGATGTCACATGACACAACTCTGATGTTTACTTTGTTTTTTAAAAAACCTAGGAAATTACATTTGCATAATATATACTGAAATTATATTAGGATTGCAGTCAAACACTCAATAGTTAGGAAATAATTTAATTAAGGTTTCCTAAGCCCCCTTGCTGTGATTCCTTTGTACATGTGCATGTACATTGTTTTAAACGCCTGCTTACATACTAATTCTTACACAACCCCCCTGGCTCATTAAGAACACAGGGCGGATCTGCACAGGGGACAAATCAGAACTGGATGTTGTTTGAAGGACCTCCAGCTTATTATTGCGGCGTTTGGAAAGAGCGTGGAAAACAAGGCAAGGGATTGCAGGAAGAGAAAGCATAGTCTTGTCATGAAAGCAGTGAGCTGTTGCCCTGCAGAACTGGATTCTATCTCTTGGAATCTCAGTTAAACCAAACTGTACACAGATGTTCACTCTTGAGAGCATTCCTCCATTTCTGATGCCTAACTAGAGACATTTGGGATCTTATTTACAGACGTTCTGAACCCTTCACTCAGCTGCTCCTGAAGTCAATGGGAGCTGTGCATTGAAAAAGTGAAGGACTATATAATGCTAGAGAATGCTAAATAATCAGGTCCTAGAGCTCTCAAATTAGGTACTCAAAATTAGGACTCTCTCTGTGCTTGAGCACCCCAACAATAACACAGGGCAAATTATATGTTCATCTCATAAGGGTGTTAGGAAGATAAATTAACCAATGCACTGTGAAGTACTGTAACACAACAATGATGAGCACCACACAAAACCCCATGAGGAAATTAATAATTCTCTTTTCTGAATAATGAAGATAAGTAGCTGCTCATAAAGTATGCTCCAGCCACTCTGTGCACAGAATGAGATAGGGGTGCTCTGGAAAACACTACATGTGATCATGTAATTATACATTGTTTAATAATGCATACACACTTGGCTGATGAATTACAATTATACAGGCAACCTTAATTTTGGCATCACCTAACTTTTTTTTTAATCTTGGCATTGCTACCTGAATGTTCTTTTAACACAGGTTTTTGTGTCTAATGCACTTATGCACATGCATGCACACACACACACAATTTTCCAGTAAATTAATTATTACCTCTGAATCTTAGATATAGTTAAAATATATATGTTAATTATAGAGTTTTTTGAATTTACAATATATGTCAAAGCAATATGATAACAGATAATTACAGACTAGGACAAATTTCTTCACTAGAATTTAAGAAAAATGTGTAGAAACCCCCTGTGTTTAAAGCAAGTATCTCAGCCTTGTCATACCATAAGCAATTATGGTATAATACCAAAGGAAGCAATGCACAAGAGAGTTTCCATGAGCCAGAGCATAAGTACATAAAGTGATGTCCAATTAAGTATTCCTGAATGTAAATGTATGTTCTGTATTGTTACTCAATACATGCTCATGGCATACTTAGAAAGTTCTTTAGTTTTCAGTGCCCTGAAATCAGAGATGTGTGAATGTACGCTCTCTACTACTGTGTACTGGAGAATCGGTAACTATTATATCAACACCAAATAATAGTAGTAGACATATGAATTATTAGCCTGTATCATCAATGCTTTTCTCATGCACCATTTTATATCAATGGGAATTATTACAGACTTGGTAGGAATAGGTCCAAGGCCACAAAGAAAGGTATGATTTTGGATAATGAAAATAGACAAGTTGAAAGGAAAAACTCTTTAAGGTATTACCACCACTTGCGATGGGTACTTCAGTTTTATTTTAGGTTTGGTATTAAAAAATACTGCTGATTGTACTGTTTTTCTATTGTTCTCATACACAATCATGGTTTTGGGGACTGGAATGATAGATTAGGCCTTAGAACTGATGTAAAGCATTTCCTCCCCTTTTTAGTACAGAAACATTATCCCATACGGGCACAGCTGATATTTTAATGAAAGAGTAAGCAAAGGCAAGGTTTTAGGTTGGTAGAGACCCTGAATTAAATCACAGGCACTGGGCATGAGTCTGATGAATTTACATCATCTGTAGTTCAGAATAAAATTACTGTGGAGATGAGAGAATACAACCCCAAAAATATAAGCATCATCATGCAATAGTTGTGAAGCATGTAGAAGAACATAATTTGTTGGACAAAAGTCAACATGGTTTCTGTAAAGGGAAACCATGTCTTACTAATCTATTAGAGTTCTTTGAAGGGGTTGCCAAACATGCAGACAAGAGGGATCCAGTAGATATAGTGTACTTAGATTTTCAGAAAGACTTTGACAAGGTCCCTCACCAAAGGTTCTTGTGCATGGCCATGGGATAAGAGAGAAGGTCTTTTCTTGGACTGAGAACTGGTTAAAAGACAGGAAACAAAGGGTAGGAATAAATGGTAAATTTTCAGAAGGAAGAGGGGTAACTAGTGGTGTCCCCCAAGTATCAGTCCTTTTCAACTTATTCATAAATGATCTGGAGAAAGGGATATGCAGTGAGGTAGTAAAGTTGCAGATGATACAAAACTGTTTAGGATAGTCAAGACAGAAGCAGACTGTGAGGGACTCCAAGAAAATCTCACCAAACTGAGTGATTGGGCAACAAAATGGCAAATGAAATTTAATGTGGATAAGTGTAAAGTAATGCACATCGGGAAAAATAACCCCAACTATAGGTACAGTATGATGGGGCTAATTTGGCTACGACAAATCAGGGAAGAGATCTTGGAGTTATCGTGGATAGTTCTCTGAAAACTTCCACACAGTGTGAAGCGGCGGTCAAAAAGGCAAATACGATGCTAGGAATTATTAAGAAAGGGATAGAAAATAAGACACAGAATATCTTACTGCCCCTGTATAAAACTATGGTACACCCACATCTTGAATACTGTGTACAGATGTGGTCTCCTCACCTCAAAAAAGATATTTTGGCATTGGAAAGGGTTCAGAAAAGGGCAACTAAAATGATTAGGGGTTTGGAACGGGTCACATATGAGGAGAGGTTAAAGCGACTGGGATTTTTCAGTTTAGAAACGAGGAGACTGAGGGGGGATATGATAGAGGTATATAAAATCATGAGGGTTGTGGAGAGGGCGGATAAAGAAAAGTTATTTATTAGTTCCCTAAATAGAAGAACTAGAGGACACCTAATGAAATTAATGGGTAGCAGGTTTAAAACTAATAAAAGAAAGTTCTTCTTCACACAGCGGGTAGTCAACCTGTGGAACTCCTTGCCAGAGGAGGCTGTGAAGGCTAGGACTATAACAGAGTTTAAAGAGAAGCTAGATAACTTCATTGAGGTTAGGTCCATAAAAGGCTATTAGCCAGGGGATAAAATTGGTGTCCCTAGCCTCTGTTTGTCAGAGGCTGGAGAGGGATGGCTGGAGACAAATTGCTTGATCATTGTCTTTGGTCCACCCTCTCTGGGGTACCTGGTGCTGGCCACTGTTGGCAGACAGGATACTGGGCTAGATGGACCTATGGTCTGACCCAGTACGGCCGTTCTTATGCTGTACAAGATGAGGCTCCCAAGCACAAACTGAAGGAACGAGTGTATTAGGGATTTTGTATTGGTTCTTTTTTAACTTTTGTTAAAGATACAATAAATAATGCATTTCAATTGGCAAAAATAGCAATTAATGAGAATGGGAGTCTTGCTCTTTCATCTTAGTTTGCAGTTATTTTTGAGCCACACTGTGGGGCTTTCATACATTCATTATACCAGTGTTCTAATAATACTGCTCTCTTGCTGTATGCTATTCATTTCATGTTCACTTTATATTAAAGATCAGTCATTTTATCCACATCTCAGTGACACCAATTATACTTATCAATAAACCAAACAATAAAATGAGTTGTCTAATATATACATATTGACTTTTACTGTTAATCACAAGTGAGTGGCCAGTAATTTCAGATTGATTGATTGATTAAAATCCATTGGCTGATTGTTAGTAGTAATGTGAGAATCAAGAAGAAAGAGGGGGGAAATAAAAGTGAGAGCAGGAAGCAAGGCAAAAACAAGGAGAAACATAAGTGACTGATAACAGGAATCAACAATCCCACATACAACACATATCTGTCTTCTAATCTGCTCATATAGTGATATATGGCCTGCTTCTCTATTACCATACACCCCATATCAAGTAACTGTAAAACACTATCCAGTCAGAATGGTATCATTTTAATATGGGTGTAAACAACACAAAGTAGCAGAAAATCAGGACTAGTGTGTCAATACCAGCACAGCTGGTAGTATTCTAAATCACTGTTTACAGGACTTCTTCCCTCTGAGTTATACCATGGCAAAACGAGTATTTACTGGGAACAGATTTTAATTAGAGGAATAATGAGGGCCTTACTTTATAGTAATTGTGTGTATATCAGCAGATAGCCACTGAGTACAATGTAATTGAGAACTCTCACTAAGAATGCTGAAGCTTTTGGGGCAGTTGTTCTGTGCTTAGGGAAGATTTATTAACATAACATGTTTTAAGTGTGTCCTGAAATCTAGATGCAGAGTTAGGACCTAAGCAGAAAGAGATCGAGGGTGAAATATGGGCTCTGCTGAAATAAATAGGATTTTTGCCATTTCTATGGGCCAGGATTTCATCACCCCTTGTCTCTTTCCATTGCTCACTCTAAAGCTTAAATATCATGATGACTGGGTGAATTCAAAAGATACATAGATAAAACCTTTAAGTGTAAAAGTTTTATTTATTTATTTTGTAGACGAGATGGCCAACAGCGGAAAGTTTAGCCTTCAAAGGACTGTGTATGCTGTCATTTACTGGCACCTGAAGGCCTACAACATCTAAACTAGGTGAGAATAAGAAAAAAAATCAAATCTGTTTCAAGCCTGTCTTGAAAATGTTCATGCAGCTCCAATTTCTTCCTACACTATATTGATGCATCTACACAGCAACCTTATTTCGAAATAAGCTACGCAATTTGAACTATGCAAATTATGTAGAGTAGTTTGAGGTAATTTTGAATAGCTTATTTTGAAATTTGGGGCTGTCTAAACAGTACTAAATTTCTAAATAAGGTATTATTATGAAACGTCCCTTAACCTTCATGCAATGAGGTTTATAGGGATGTTGGAATAGTGAGCCCATTATATTTTGATATAATGGGCTTGCTCTTAAGACACGGAATAGCTATTTTGGGATACCAAAAGTATCCCGCAAGAGCTCTGCAGTGTAGATGTAGCTTCTGTGAATAAGTGAACTCTGCATTATTATAATAGCATTTGCTATATAATATATCTTCGTAGGCCCCCATGTTAAATTGTTTACATTATTTCTTTTTGTTACGCGTGACAAAGCGACACATTAACTCAAGAGTATAAGACAGGCTATTTGTCAGGAATTAATTTGTTATTTTCTAATATGATTGACGTTTTATCAATCATTCTTGAATTAATGTATAAATCAACAAAGAAAACAAACCCCCTCTACTTCTATTTTGAATACCGTATATCTTAACACTAATCTAATACTATCGTCTCCATGTTAGATATGCTTTGCCAGGCAGCTGATTTTATTCATTCCTTGCCCAAATTAATTTTGCCCTTCAATGATTTATTGATACTTTTTCCTTCTCCCAAATGCATTTCCACCCCACGTATTTTCCTAAAATTGTTAGTAACTCTTGGTACAAGAGTGTACATGTGGCATTATCTAACAAAAACAGCCACATGGTTTCTTCCTGATCAAAAAGGGAATGGGAAGCTATTATTGTTTTCTCGTTTCTATGGTTCTGACCCAAAAGACATTAAACTTACTGGGAATGTTTCTAGTGTCAAGGAGTTTGGATCTGGTGTTGTATTTATCATTATTAGCCTCTAAAGAGCCTGGCATGACTCTTCTGATTTGTCATTAGTTGGCACATTAGGCTCCACAAGCAACTTATGAGAAGACTGATAGAATGTAAGCAGTGCAGACATTAGCCATAAATGACTGGGAGAGAATGCTATACTTAATCAGATATTCTATAGTGGACTGTGTCTAGAATTGTCATGCCATTATTTGACATGGGAGAGTAGATTGGAAATTGTAATAATTGGTCAGTTGGAGCTTTCATTTTCTGAAAAGTACAAGGTACATTTTGGTCCATGGAGAGAATAAGGATGGTGAGAGAGAGAAATGTTGCCCACTTCTCATCCATCTCCAGCCAAAACAAAAAAAAACAATTTATGGTTATTACCCTTGCCTGAAAAAAGTGACAACAGTAGTGAATTCAGTTCGGATTTTTACTATTCCTTTGAATCTAGTATAGTACACAGTGGAAAAATAATATCAAGGTACAAGTGCAGATCAAGAGCTGGCACTGGAACCAAGGATTGCTAACTAGAAAACATTCACACCAGTAATAAAGTTCAGCCCTTTCTTATAGGTTTCTCCCACTCTCTCCCCCGTAAAATACTTATTTGCAGTGATTCTGATTTAAAAGCAGTACGATGTGTTTTGCCCACACAACAAAAGCACAAGTGTACACAGTGTTGTTAAAATAGGCTTTGAAGTTAAGAACTGACACACACGTTTTTATAACAGGAAATTATGACTCATCGTGTAATTATTAGTGCACAGATGATATAAGAGCACAAAACATTTCTGAGATAAGGAAGTCCTTCAGCTTGCCTTGACTTGATTTTGAATCTGAGAAGGGCAGCATTCTGAGAGGGATAGAAATTTTTAAATGAAACTTTCCAATGGACCATCACGTACTGAGTGGACATCACAATACAAATGTTTGCACATGAAGACAGAGAGATAAAAAGAAAACTTTAACACTATCTGACACTTAGTTCTGCTGTACAAAATCCAGTTCTTATTCATAAGAGAAGAGTAGAAACAACAATCTGATGAAAGAAGTTGCACAGAAATCTAAGATCCAAATTCTGGTGCAATATATTGAATAGCTATAGCCAAACCATGGTGGGGAGAGGGAGATGAGACCAAAAGAGAGTTACCCCTCCCACTTCAACACTCTGGACCCAGAACCATGCAGACCAGAGCTTCTCTCTATGGATGCTATGCAACATGTGGCTTCAACTCTACGCCAACAGCCATATGACCCGAAAGAAAAAAATCAGCAGGGAAAAGCTGGTTCAGAAACTCAGCCACAAGCAGAAACAAGCAGCTACAGCAGGGGTCTTTGGACATCGTTCATATCATCAATGGCAGACTGCCTTTTCTTCAATTGTTCTTCAGTTGTTTCTTCAATTGTTTTTCCATTCTGCAGACTAGCTGTTTTCACCAATTCCCACTTATAGTTTCTTCACTGAAGCCTCATCCCATCTGGTCTTCATACTCACTTTCTTTCCCACCTCCCTTCAATGCACTTCTCTTCTTTCATTTGACTCCTTAGCCTATGCCTTCCCAACACACTACCTCCTATCCTAGCAAAAAACAAACAAAAAACACCGCCATGAAACTAACATGCTACTAGCAACCCCAATGCCTATTTGGCTTGTATGTTTCATCACTACCTACCAATCCAGAGCTGCCAAGCTTTGTTCCACGTTATCTATGATATCTTATATAAATGTAATGGATTAGTTTGCATAAACTCGAGCTTATGGTTAATATACCCGCACTCTGTCTTGGGTGGCTGCTAACAAGCAGACTGGTTGCTGGGACATCAAAGGGTTAAACAGAGGACTCTGAGGCTACTGGGGGCAGAGGGATCCAGGAGGGGGTTAGATAATTCTAGGGAGTAGTAGATGCTGGGATTATTTGAGTAGCTAGGGGAAGATGGCTGAAGGGAGTCAGGAAGTGGCATGGGCCCTTTCACTGTGCAGTTGTTGCCCCTGTGCTTTCTCTAGCCACTTCTGTCACCCATTCCTTGCTGTTCATAGCAGACCCTGATCTAATAGGCATCATTAGAGCCTCTGATGGATAAAAAGTGATTCTACACATGAAATGCCAGCAACATTCCTACCTCTCAGCTGCACATTTCCAGAAATCCATCTAAGATATGGGAAAGTGTGAGAGGGCCGAGAGTGGCTGAAATCTTGCCTGCGTAGACTGTCAGCTCTCCCGTCTCTTACTTGTACAATACCAAGCTCAACGAGGCCCTGATTTTGGGTTCCATAGGTGCTCTGGTGATATTAATATAAAAATTTGTAATACATAAATGCCAAGAGTCAAACAATATTAATGTTATTTATATTCTGGCCAGCTATGGATAATCCAGTACAAGGGGGCGCGAGGGGAATTGTTGCTGCATAAGGTGTACGAATATAAAAACACATGAAAACAGAGCGGCTTCTACATAGGAGGAACAAGGAATAGAGTACATGACATGTACTTTATGTCTCCAGAGATGAAGGCTGTGTTTTTCAGAAGAGGTCTGATTGTTCAGACAGAAAACTTTCACTAATTCTAAATGGACTCTGTAACATCACTTTTATTAAACCCAGAGTTAAAAGCGTTCACTCATTAATAGTGCTGCACAAGGTATTACAGATCATTTTAAATAGATGTAATATACCTAGTTTCTGAAACAGTTACTTTTAAAAATGATAAATTACTTTAGAAGTTCATGGCGATCATGGTTCTAACTCTAGCTGTATCATGCAGAAAAAAATCTGGATTGAGCAACACTGCTACAAAATGTTAATTGAATAAAGAAAAAGAGTCAAAATGTTTACTTTTACTGATGGATTAAAGTTATAATGAAGAGTGAAGTAGCACATTTGTAAGACAGAGTGTTAAACCAGGAAAACAAGAGTCTTCAACTGCTAAACTTATAATTAGAGGCCAGAAAACTGAAGCAAGGAAATAAAATAGATAAGATTAATTTCCTATTAGATAAAACAATCAGTTTAGGTAAAATCTCCACACTTGTCTTCAACCTGATATTCAGAAGAACCACCACAGAGTGTGAAGGTGAAAGAAAAATGGACAAAAACAGCTATAGGGAGGGACAAAATTCAGGGTTATATTTAATTAATTTGAGCTACAATAAACTAAAGAACTGAACTAATTGACGCATTTCATGTGTAAAAGCCTCCAGACTGCCCTTAGAACTGGTTAGTCCTTCCTTTTGCACAATACTAAAATAGTTCAATGATCTAGCCAGCTGACAATGTGACAAGCACTCAACTCACCCAGCACCATTTAGAACATCTGATATGGTAAGAAACATCCTATGCAGCCAGTTTTCTGTTACATTCATTGCAAATATGCCAGCACTAATTTAACTATTAATCTTTCAAACATGTTGCCATTCTAAGCAAAAATATCTGCATATCATATGAGATAAATGCCATCCATATCACTTATCTGAGAATGGAAATCATGAACAATCTGGCTCTTCTGCATCATCTGGTGACATTATAAACAAGTCAAATAGTAAAAGAGCTGAGAAATACCAAACATGCCTTACATTGCCATTAGAGGTGTGTGAAAATATATACGTCACATGTATAGGGTGGCTTTTTATGTATTCTGATACTGAAAAAATGAGTGTTACATGACCTGTTCAACATGACACTGAAAGTCTATGGCACAACCTATAATAAAGCCCAGCTCACTGATTCTGGCTCTTATTACTAATTTTCAGAGGAATGTTACCTGATGTTGCACCATGGTGTTTGTGACAACACGGCCAAGATAACTTTCACCAAATGTATTTCAAAAATACATTTTTTAAAGTCCACATAGATGAATCCTATCATAACTGTTATATGCTATTAATGATTTAAGGTTTGAACTGATTAAATCCATATTTTATTCAAGAATCATTTTTAGCTTATCCATAATAAATATACGTTGACACTGATATTTCCCCCTCGTTGATCTCATTTAAAGTAAGCATAGTGCAATCGCGACATTATTGTGATGAAAAGAAATTAAGATGGACTTTTGCTACGGTGATGTGGGTTGAAGGAGACATCTCTGAAAGAATAGCTGACATTTGCAAGTAACAATTGCTACAAGAAGATGACATGTGTTTACTATGCAAGTCACTTTACAAACATGAATGAAGTTTTCTGGTTCCTTGGTGGAATAACAATGCGTTCTTCTGTTTAATTGGTAAGGAAACTGCAGCAAATGGTGTCTTGCCCATGTCACCTGGTGAGCTAATATCTAAGAGAAAGTAAGAAGCTTAAGTCTCAGTCACATACTGTCTTTCTCTGCCTCAATTCTCCAGTCCTCACATTTGTCCTTGAACTTGATCTTTGTTATCCTAGTCTATTCTATTTTAACCACAAGAGCAAATATGACATAAATCCTTAAAGCATACATTTTTATGAGGCTCCTCTAACCAAGATTTATTCAAAAGTATATGCTGCTAATGAAATTCATTCTGAATAATACATCACCATGAGAGAAAAATCTTTGGTTTCAGAGATGATGTATAAATTGGTGAACATTTGAATTTCTCTCTTTATATCTACAAAACCGGGGGGGGGGGGAGAAAATTAAATCTGCAGTTCAATGTTAATCTTCCTTTTGGGGAACGTAGGAGGCAATATAAATACAAATGAAATATTTAAATTGACTTTTCTTCTTTTATTACATGAAGATCCAACATGCCCCTTCTTCATTCCATCATGAGAGTGAATTTTACCGGCACTGCCAGCAAAACATGCAGGCAGCATCCCCTAGGGCATCAGAAATAACAGCATTAAGTACAGAGAATACAAAGAGAATTATCTTGGGACAAGGGGATAGTTCTATCATTCATTTATCATTAGTACAAATGACTTATTATATTAATCTGTTGATCTTTATGAGAAAGCACTCTATGTACATTGTATTCAATATGCTCATATATATTTCTATTTAGCCAAAATGGATGCTTCCCATTTATCATGAGAGTCTCCTTTTTCTATATATTTCTTCAGACACAACTGCTGAATCAGTATGCATCTATGTTATTTCTGGTTTAGATGGCGGAAGAATATACCTATGTTGAGCAATACTGAAAATCAGTCAACGGGAGAGTGATTACCACATATGAGCTCAAGTCCTCACAAACAAAGCTTTGTCTCAGTGGTGCAATGCCACTTACTTTCACAAAAGATTTAAAAAAATATTAGGCCTATCATCTCAATGGTGAAAAGACAACATTACGTATTAGTCAGCTCTGACACAAATTAATGAGATACCTTACAACAAACTTTGTGGGCTTTGACCACTAGGTGGCATTATAGTAAAAAGCTTTGCCTGACTTGGTCTTTCACAGACCAGAATTTTACTGGTCTGAAGATTTTACATTGTGTCCTTTCCCGCCCTCTCCCAGTATAGCAATCAGAATCACAACTTTTTGTGAATGCTGTAAATTGCTTGTTAAACAGAACCATTATTACTTTCTCTTGAGCACAGATGGGCAGAAGGACCAGAGCCATTAAACATAAATAATACAGAAGTCTCCATGTCTTGAACACGGGAAGTTCAGTGCTGGGGGGAGGGGGAGAAAAAACCTTGTCTATTCAGCTGCGAAGTGCACACATGTTACAAGCACAAGTCTATTCCTTTCAAATGAATACTTGGAAAGTGTCTGACATACTCACTGATTATAGCCAGAGGCTGACATTTTACACACTTGACGTGCTGCCTAGAAACCCTCCTGACCTTCCAAGTACTGTACAATAGATGATATTTCTAGGGCTTGCCTATCTCAGTAATTTTTAAATCTTAGCTCAGACAATACTCTTAGACCTCCTTCCTTGTCAATCCCCTAGTCACATCCCCCGTTGGTTTTCTAACGCTATGGATAGGTCTAGACTACAAGCCTCTTTCGAAAGAGAATGTCTAGACTACAGCCAGTACTTCTGAAAATGCGAGCCGCTTTTTTGAAAGAGAGCACCCAGGCAGTCTGGATGCTCTCTTTCGAAAAAGCACAGTTTGCATTACATAGCGCCTTTTTCTGAAAGAGCACTTTCAAAAAAAGGCGTTATTCCTCATAAAATGAGGTTTTCCGTGGTTGAAAAAACTGCTGTGTTCTTTTGATTTATTTTCGAAAGAAAGCGGTAGCAGTCTAGACGCAGGGGGAAGTTTCTGGAAAAAAGGTCACTTTTTTCTAAAAAACCCTGTATTCTCGACACACCCTTACTGTAGAATGCAGCCAGTCTAATTGGAATCCATTTAAATGACATGTTGCTGACTAAAAATGAACATTAAAAGAAAATCAGACTTTTTGAAATTTGGTGGGAATTTTTAGATGCTCTGCAGCATGTGAGGTGTACAAAAAATTATAAGTTAGAAGCACTTGCACAAATGAAATAGTGATAGAAATGTAGCCGTGTTTGTCTGGTGTAGCTGAAACAAAAAACAGGACTATGTAGCACTTTAAAGACTAACAAGATGGTTTATTAGGTGATGAGCTTTCGTGGGCCAGACCCACTTCCTCAGATCGAATAGTGGAAGAAAGAGTTTTCTTCTACTATTTGATCTGAGGAAGTGGGTCTGGCCCACGAAAGCTCATCACCTAATAAACCATCTTGATAGTCTTTAAAGTGCTACATAGTCCTGTTTTTTGTTCTTGCACAAATAAGTACAGGCAGTCCCCGGGTTACATGGATCCGACTTACATCAGATCCCTACTTACAAACAGGGTGAGGCAACCCCGCACTAGCTGCTTCCCCCCCAGCAGACCAGAGAGACGCGAAGCTAGCGCCCCCTCCCCCCGCCAGCAGACCAGGGAGACGCAGAACAGCTTTTCTCAGCAGACACCTCAGCTTGAGAATAAAGGACTGAGGGAAGTGAGGTGTGGGAGAATAAAACTGAGCTCTGGAGAAATGTTTGGCTAGAGTTTCCCCTACAATATGTACCAGTTCCGACTTACATACAAATTCAACTTAAGAACAAACCTACAGTCCCTATCTTGTACGTAACCCGGGGACTGCCTGTATTTCTTACCACTGGTACTACAGTGCCAAATCTTATCTATTTAAAATATTGCAATGGGGATATTTGAATAAATCAATATATTACTCTGGGAATACTGAAAATCTGAAAAAAAAATATGGCCAGCATGTTGCAGACCTAGTATGATATTACTGCTGCTGATTTTACAGTCTACTGAGGATTGTTGCTATGCTACTCCTACCTCATGGCTAAAGGAGCTTGGTGACCTAGTTGTATCTATACATATTAAATGAGCAGGAGTGAAACAGATCTGATTCTATAAGGCTTTCCCCTTGTAACTAAATCCAGCTATGCTGCTTTCTGTTTTGTGTTTGTTTCCGTTCTGTTGTCTCTGTAATAGGGCTTGAGGTTAATCCTAAGAACACCTGAACCGGAATAAGGCCAATTTTCTGAACTATTCCTATATTTTAGTAGTTATTACTAATATTTATCACAGGCCATTTAGAGAATACTAAGACACAACAGAGCACTTCCAAGTATTAATCATCAGTAGATTTTAGTGCACTCAAAAATTCGAGGTTTGCCTTGTAGTCTTGACACCACAGAGAATAGCAATTTATATTAAAGTTTAGGGTTCATATCTTGTTATAGAAAAGTGTTTTCCTCTGATGTTAGCATGTAATTTAAAATAAAATCTTCAAGACACTTCACTTGTACAATACATATGCTCTACAATAACCCATAAAAATGTCACTCTTCCAGGAATGTCATATCTCAAATAATTCTGCACATTCAGATACCCATAAAGGGGACTATATAATGAATATACTGTGTGCAAAATTATAATATCATATCTCTTGATATTTCACAATACTATACTTAGTTCTTCCTTTTCATGATAAACATGCTTTGAAATGTTTTGATGCTGAAAAAGCATACACATCACAGAAACACTTCATACTAAGTGTGAGGCATAAACATTTTGTTGAAGATGATTCAATGAGAGCTACCTATTGTACAATGTATCCGTGAGGTTTAATCATGATGAACTATATCTCTGTTACATA
Organism: Pelodiscus sinensis; assembly: GCF_052426305.1. Taxonomy (NCBI): domain Eukaryota; kingdom Metazoa; phylum Chordata; order Testudines; family Trionychidae; genus Pelodiscus; species Pelodiscus sinensis. The sequence goes on along the minus strand of NC_143052.1, from coordinate 21,256,054 downwards.
GTTATTTAAGCAATGGTGGTATGTAATATTTAGGATTAATTCTGAGCCAGTATGAATTTACACTAGGCTATTAATAATTTCCAAGAGAAGGCAATCAGGATTGCACAGAAATGAATGCACTACCACATGAAAAAGGAACCAACAATTGGAATTGGAATAAGAAGTGCTCCAACTTGACATTAGTCGACATTATTTTGAAATAGCTGCTTGTAGTGTAGACGCGGACTATGTTACTTCGGAATAATGTCAGTTATTTCGAAATAATGCTGCTGTGTAAACATAGCCATAGTGTACCTGAGAGATGGAGATTATTCTGGAAATCATTGTCATTTAAGCAATTTACATAGTTTGGCTTGCTGATTGTGACAGCTATAAACAGGGACAATAGTAATCTGTGCTGAAGCCCAAACAGCTCAAGAGTGTATGTGGTTTAGCTAGTCTACCAGCTTTGGAAATGGTTTTATTCCAGTTATGCTGCTTAGCAACAAATATATAATTTTTAATAACATATCCAAACCCCCAGATCCTGATTTCTAGTCTACAGTTTCTAATTTTATTTGATTTGGCTTTTTGTCTTCTAACCTAGCCAAATCCAAAATTAGACAGATTTTGTTTTGTGGTTCATACTTCCCTTTCCCCTTCTCTTCTGCTTTCTTTTCCCTCTCATCTTCTCTACTACATTTTTGCTGCCCTTTTCCTTCACATTTTTTAATAAAAAATTAAACAGCTTAAAATATCAGCAAACCTTAACCAAGTTATTAAAAATGCAGAGCCCCAAGTTAAGCGTCTAAGAATATCTGTCTTATTTCCAAGGTTCTGAGTTCCTACGGAGGTCCACTCCACAGGCACTGAGGTCAGTGGAAGATGCTGAATACTCAGCACTCTTGAAAAAAAATCAGGCAGGTTCCTAAACATGCCTTAAGATCTTGGCCCCATCACTGCCCACAACTTAGAATTCTGGCTTTCAAGAGACATAGGGAGTTAGGCTAAATCTTCAGAAAGGAGCCTTATTTTTCCAGGTACCATTTTGATTTGTATTCAGAACTCACGCATGGGCACAATGTGAGGAACAAATTTTAAAATCACCAATCATTCCTGTGAGAAAAGATTAGCCCTTAATATTTATCTCAAGAAATTAGAGAGGAAGCGGCTAGAGTATTCCAGGAAAAGGCAAGTGGGGGAGCAGAATTACATGTCACATGCTAGGGCCAAAACCAAATTGGCAGCCCTATACTAATGCTTCATGGGGGCCAGTAAACATTTCCAGCCACTTATTCTGGAGTAGTTATCAGGTAGTCAAATAAGGTAAGAAACTGCATACCTTGAAGAGGGATTGTCTAACTGATGCCATTTTCTAAGATTTGAAAAATATATATACTGGGACAAGCAAAATGTTTAAACATAGCAGGTTTTATTTTTTTTAATATAACATGCAATATGAAAAATCAGTAATAACTTAATTCCCACATGCTTCATAATATAATGTCTAGTTATTCAGGGTTCAATTTAAATAACATGTTAGTAGTGGACTGTTAATACTTAAGTTCATTTAAAGTTTTCTAATGGCTTTATGCAGTAGCAGCTCAATGGTCTGAAATCAATGTCTACAATATTTTTTAAAGTACTTTCCTTTCTTTGCTGCACACAACTCGGATTAATGTTAATTGGTATTGTGTTCATTTATCAATAGGGAAAATCACCCCATGGCTTCATATTTTTTTCCCAGATTGTATGTTCCAGGCTATGCAGTAACAATAAGGCTGTGTCTAGACTGGCAAGTTTTTCTGCAAAAGCAGTTGCTTTTGCGGAAAAACTTGCCAGCTCCCTACACTGGCCGCTTGAATTTCCGCAAGAACACTGACTTCCTACTGTCTGAAATCAGTGCTTCTTGCAGAAATACTATGCTGCTCCCGTTCAGGCAAAAGTCCCTTTTGTGCAAAGCTTTTGCGCAAAAGAGCCAGTGTAGACAGCTCAGATTTGTTTTGCGGAAAAAAGCCCCGATCGCGAAAATGGCGATCGGGGCTTTTTTGCGCAAAAGCGTGTCTAGATTGGCACGGACGCTTTTCTGCAAAAAGTGCTTTTGCGAAAAAGCATCCAAGCCAAATCTAGACACTCTTTTCCGCAAATGCTTTTAACAGAAAACTTTTCTGTTAAAAGTATTTGCGGAAAATCATGCCAGTCTAGACGTAGCCTAAGAGTATTAAATAAGCTTTTCTGTTTTATGTATTGGAAGCATATTTTTAGTTAACTGTTGATATTGTCTGTCCATGAAATGCCCATCATTCTGACAGCACAGTAATACTCAATGTTCATGTAACTTTGGTGTCTGATTCAGTATATTTATATTTAGATAAACTCCTTTGTTGTTTTATACTACAATACATGAATACAGTGTATTATAGCAAAATATGGCTCACAAAGCTAAGGAAAATAAGGAGTTACAAATATAAATATTAGGATCAAACACAATCCTAACCATGGTAGAGATGGAGATGGTAAAATATGATTAAAAAGATGCAGCAAAGATAGTAGTATTCAATAAATAATGTCCTCCGCAAATAACTAAGCAGGATGTTAAATGACATCTACTAGAAATAAGCCTTTTTATATTAACAGCCCCAGATAATTTGGACCCCAAAGTCCTAAAAAGGCTAATTGGGGTATCTGTGGCTCTCTGATGCTAATTTTAAATTTGGAATAAAGGAGATATCTGAGAGGTTTGGATGAGTGCTCATGTCGTGCAAACAGGATGAGCTGGGTAACTATAATCTGGTTAGCCCGACATCAGTTTCACATGAAATAATGGAAAAGCCGATACAGGACTAAATTAATAAAGACTAAAAGCGTAGGAATATAATGAATGCCAGTCACCATAGATTAATGAAAAACAATTCTCAAATCAATCTAATGTCATTCTATATTATAAATTTGCTTCATAAAGGTAATTGTGTAGATGCAAAATGCAGAGCATGTTGTAAAGCATTTGAATCAATATCACACAACATTCTGATTATAAAATTAGCACTATACAGTAGCAAAAATAATGACATGATAAATGGATTCAGATCTGGATAACTGACAAGTATCAGAAAGGAGTGATAAATGAGGAATCATCATTGAAGGGGGAATTTCTGCAGGGATTGACACTATGTCTTGCCACTGCAGATTGAACCTCTCTAATCCAGGACTTTCTGGTCCGGCAACATCCATAGCCTGGCATGATTTTGGCTAGCCAGATGTGTTCACTTACTATGAGTATGGTGAAGTTTCCCATGGTCTCATAATATTTGTTTATAGCCACCAGTGTTCTCTGGTGTTATTTAGCTCTAACTTACCCCTAAATGTCTTCTAAGAGCCCATTAAACAGTGGAAGTGTTGGTAATACTGAGCCACTTATTCCGGAAAATCAGCCGCTTTTCCAGAATAAGCTGCGAGCTGTCTACACTGGCCCTTGAATTTCCAGAAAAGCAACGATGCTCTACTGTACAAAATCAGACGCTATTCCAGAAAAACTATTCTGCTCCCGCTCGGGCATAAGTCCTTATTCCAGAACACTGTTCCGGAACACTGTGTAGACAGCCCAGTAGTCTTTTCCAAAAAAAAGCCCCGATCGCGAAAATGGCGATCGGGGCTCTTTTCCGGAAAAGCGCGTCTACATTGGCCACAGACGCTTTTCCGGAAAAAGGGCTTTTCCGGAAAAGCAGCCTGCCAATGTTGACGCTCCTTTCCCAGAAAAACTGAAAACGGAATAGTATTCCGTTTTAAGCAGTTCCGGAAATTCATGCCAGTGTAGACTTAGCCTAAGACAATATTGACCTCCTATAGTTTGGCAAATTCTCTGGTTCGGTACCAGGTGAGGGTTCTGCACTGGAAAGGTTCAATTTATACTCTCTATTTTCATCAGGGACTGGGAAGCAAAGCTGTAAGCACTGCTGATGAAATTTGTGCATTCTACAAAGTGTGGTAGAATAGTAAACCATGATGAGAAAATGGCAGTCATATAGAGCAATCTGGAACACTTGACAAGCGGTGTCCTTTAAAACAGAATGCATTTTATTGCAGCCTAATACTGCGGTATACATTTAAGAAGAAGGCATGCACACCAGACCTACAGAATGGAAGGTCATCCTGGAAAGCCGTGACTCTGAAAAGGATTTAGAGTCCATAAAATGACAAGTAATTAAACATGATGCCTCAATGTGAAGCTGTGGCAAAATGAACAAACAATAATTGTGATCATTGGACATATAAAAGGGGAAGTAGGAAGAGGAAGGAGATTTTATTTCTGTACACTGCATCTGCAATCCTATCAAAATTATGTTTAAAGGTTTAGATGTTTACAGCAATATTCTGAAAAACCAATTTTTGCAAAGGTAATCCCTCCCAATGCAATTTAAAATGGCTTAATTAAGAACAGTATATATCTTGTTCCAAACATGAGGGAGCTGATCCAGCACCTATGAAAGTAAATGTGAGTTGTTACATAGATTTCAGCAAGCATTGGGAAAAGTCCCCCCTGCCTCCCAGGAGCAATTTTAGGGTTAAATAAACAACCTGGAGTCAGAGGACTACAGCTCCACTGATATCACTGGAGTCCCATCCATGTACTTTATGCTTTGAACTGGACCCACTGACTTTCAAGCTTCTTGCATTGATGGAGGCTTTCACAATTGTCTGTCCATGGCTCAGTTTAAACCTCTACTTCCAGGCTCCTCCCCCCTCACATTCTTCCATTTTAAAGAAAAAAACAAAGCAAAACCTTTCCCCCTCTCTTTCTGCTTCTCTCCGGGACTTAATTCCTCTCTTCCTATTTCATTTTGAGGACTGTCTCTTTGCTTTTCCAAATCAGTGACTTCTTCCTGCTTTCCACTCGCTCACCTGACAAGACATCATCCATTCAGCTGCCCAGTCTTGCCCTTCTCCTGCCAGCTCTCCTCCACTCAGTCCATTTCTTTCTTGCCTCCTGACCAACTTCTGTTATTTTTTGACCTCATTGATCCATCCTGTTATCTTCTGCAACCCTCCATCTCCTCTCCAATAGCCTTGTTATTTAGCATGCTCCAAAATCACTGAAACCTGCATCTGTAGCAGCTCCATGGGACCACTGCTCATAGTCTACTACATCGGCTAAGTAACTATGGCTAAGATTTTCCGAGAAGACTCATAGAATGATGAGACAAACTCTTATTCAAATTCAACAGAGGTAGAGGTCTAATTCTTCTGAAGAATCAGGCTTACAGTTTGATTGACTGCGTGGGAGAGCTGGGAGATGAATTATTTCAAAACAATTTTGCTCCCCATCCCCAGCCTTATTCTCACATTTCCAAACCACAGCATAATAGACAGAGATGAACTTTGAGTTTTCCCACAGCATGATTCTGTTATCTATAGCACACTCATAATATTTCATTTCCAGCTCCTAAACTGTAAATATTTGGTTGTGTTTTTATAAAGGATAAGTGATTCTAACAGCCCTACAGCTTCTGACCTTTAACATGTCTGTTGTTACAAGTTAGTGTTTTCCTTGGTGCATTTTTTACCCTCTGCAGGTTTGAAGTTGAAATACATTTCTCCAGAAACCACAGCCTACCCACGATCATAAACAAATTACACTCTCTGTGTCAACATTTGCAACCAAGTCTCTAAATCATAGCGTGCTGGGATTGAATTGCTACCCCTATCATCTACCACTTACTGCTATCAAAGCATATAACCGGATTAGTGGGAAAACAGCTGTATTACTCATACATTTAAGCTCTTTCTAACAGCAGGTTTCCTTTCTGCAACAAAGCACAGTTCTTCAGAGAGCAGAAATGCAAATCCCAGAGGAAATTATGACATATTAACCCTTGAAAGTCTTTACATGACTTAAATAATCCTGGAAGCCCTTTCTCCCTGGAAATAAATGCAAGGGCTACATTAAATATGTAGAACTAAAGTGTTTAGTGCATGCCATTTTAAGGTTGTTGTTCCCCCCCAGGATTTCTAAATAAATTTAGCATGACTGATTAAGTCACAATGGGCAAGTTCCTTGAGATGATTGACATGACCTTAAATCCCAGTCTCTCAGATGTGGGCATGAATAGCTCCATGAATGTTCTGTGGGGCAACATCTTGATGGAGTTTAGCTGTAGAACAGAGATCTGGATAATTCAATACCCCATTGCTAAATTCATCATTGTATAGAGTATTGTTACTTTCTTGGCCAAAAAATGCAGAAGGGAAAAAAACATAATGGCAGACAAAGAGAAGTCACCTTTCGTAATTGGAGTTCTTCAAGATATGTGATCCCTATTTATATTTTGCCGTGAGTATTCCATGCACCTGAGATCAGACATTTCATGTAAAATTTCTGCTTTGAGTCCCAGTTTCCCTAAATCACTGTCAGTGATTGATACGCAGTATTCAGATATGAGGCGAGTGCAAGGATATGTACATACATGGCTGCTTGCTCCATGTTTCTGCCTTTCAAATGTCAAGCAGAGATACTGCTTGGAATGATGCCACTGAGGTTTTCTGGTCTTGTAGAGAAAGCACATATGCCTATGGAGGATGAAAGTGTGTACTGATAAAGTAAGATGAAGCTACATCCTGGAGATCCTCAGACTCATTCTGCTATGGCCAGGATTATTCTAGGTGACTGTTGTGATTTGCTCTCTCTAGGTAAAAGGCCAAAACTCGTCTCATATCAAGGGAATGAATCATTCTTCCTATGCTGGCAGGATGGAACTTCAGAAATCTGACACCACGACAAATATGGTGAATATAAGGCAGTGATCCTAGTGAGACCTTGTTGGTATGAAGTATATTGAAAGAGGTGGCTGCAGGGTGGGCCTCTAGCTCAAATATCTGTCTGGCCAAAGTGATGGTAATGAGGAAGGTAACCGTCATAGATAGGTAGCCAGGAGTTCAAAGGGTGTTTTACTGTGTGTTCAAATCTTTAAATGAAGGTCCCAGAGAGACAGTGATTTTAGTACTGGTGGAAAAGTCTAATTATAAACCCCATAAGAACCTGGAGGTGACACTGTGATTAAAGACAAAACACCTTTGTGATGGAGGGTGCCATGTGCTGACTACTTCTAGGCCAGTGGTTCCCATACTGTGATCTGTGGACCCCTGGTGGTCCATGACAGTACTGCATGGGTCCATGGGAAGTTTTAACTGTTTGGATCGGGCCCATTGTGGTGGGCCCGAATCTTACTCTCTCTTTTCTTTTCCTTCTCCTTTTGTTTTTTCCTTTTTTCTTTTTTCCCCTACCCCGGGGGAGGGGGGGAGCTCCATGAAATTTTAATAGATTGAGACGGGGCCCATAAACTCAAAAAGGTTGGGAACCATTGTTCTAGACAAACCTGTATTGAGCTAGGAAAAAGGCCCAACTTCTTGAAGATGGAAAGGTAATCTAAGATAATGCAGATACCCACTGACTCAAGAAATAAAGATGCTGGATCCAGATTACGGAGAAGTGCTTCCATCTGGCAAATGTATACCTTGTCATTCCTACCCACTGTTAGTAAGGACAGATTGAGCATTTTGGGAACAGGAACATTTTAGATCTGATGACCATTCAAATGCCAAGATGTGAGGTGAAGAGTTTCCATGTTGGGATGCTTGATCTTGCCTTTCTTTTCAGTCAAGAGAGCTGAAAAGCATAAATGCTGACTGCAAGGGTATTATTTCAGAAGGGCGGGGGGCAGCAGCCATGCGCTCTGGGACGCGGCTTGCTTTTCATCCCATTCCTTGGATGCCAAGGGAGTGAGGGGAAAGTGCTTGCATTCTGTGCCTGCCGCTCACACCTGGCTAGTGAAGGTAGCTCACCATTGAGGTGTGAGAGGAATGCATGGAATGCAAACACTTTCCCCTCCGTGTCTTAGCGTCCACGGAACAGGGTGAAAAGCTAGCTGCGTCCCGGAGCGCATGGCTGCTGCCCTCTTACCATCCCGAAATGGCGCCCAGGGCTGACTGGCTGTAAGGAAGACATTGAAGAGACCTGTGGTCTGTCCTGTCAAACCCTCTGCTATACATGAGAAAACAATGGAATAGCAAGAAAGCATAGTTTAGGTGGTCTGTCCAAGAAACTAGGAGAGCATGGCGGTTGGAACACTGGCCCGGAGTTCACCTGCAACAATACGTGCTGTATTTCCTGTCTGTCTGGGAGGCAAACATTTCCCAGATAGGGATTTCCCCACTGATTGAAGATGCTCTTCTCTACTGAATGGCACAGTATTAGTCAGCTGGCTTATTAACCTTTGCAAACATTGTAGGTTCTTCTACATGCACGTGACCCCATCTGTATTTCATTGTAGTTATATTTGAGACTGCCAGTTTCTAGCAAGTAGAGTCCATCAGTTTGTGTCTACACAATTGCTGTGCTTATCCTCCATACTGAGGGTGGAAGCAGCAGTGTGGACTAAAGCCCCTTCATTTCTTTTTTATTGCCACACAGCCTGAGCTGAAATCCTCCAGTCTCTGGAACTGATCTTTGGCATTTTTCCCTGTAAATATTTAACAGCTTATATTGGAATTTACTGTTGGAAATTTCCACAGGTTTCCTCACATGGGGTCCACTCACTGCAGGTGGCACCTGTACCTAGCCAATCTGGGGAATCAGCTCTTTCCAGGTCTGAGGCCTCGTTTTGCTGCTTACCAGGTGATGCTAACTGGTTAGTCAGTGGCCTGGGCAGGCTGGAGCAGCCCTCCTCCTGAATGGGTGGGGAGGTTGCACCATCCAGATCAGGCCCAGCTCACTGTGCCACAGGCTGGGCATGCACCATCTGGGTCTGCCATGTTGCATTGCGGACAGGGGGACGCTCCAGCCCAACCCACTCCATGGCACAGCAAGTCAGTGGCTTGCACGCCCTGAGCAGGCTCTGCCTATGGTGGGCTCAGATCAGCCTGGCCAGAGCAGGCCCTGGTGCGGCGGGCCCGGCCGTGCTGGAGCAGTCCCCTGCTTCTGCTGTGGATGGTGGGTAGCTCCACCCTGTCTGAACCCACTGCACCATGGTAGGGGACTGCTTCAGCCAAGCTGGGCCCTCAGCCCACACGATTTCAATTCAGCAGTTAACTGGTTAAGCGTTATATGTAACCAGTTACGTAACTGAAAGGGATTTTACATTCTTGCTCTACGCCCAACTGTCGCTGTCTCATTCTCTGTCATTCGCTCTCTGAGGCTCAGGGTGCTCCTTTTTCATAACTTGGCCCTCTGGCTCGGTCACTCCTTCCAGGGCAGCAAAGTCCTTTCCAGCAGTCTTCCTGTTGCCTGTCCCTATGGTGCCACTTCAGTGGCTGGTAGGGGAACCCTGCTAAGATTCTTCCCTGTGCTGAAGTTAGATATATAATTTAATACAATCTAGTTGATTTTTTTTCCTCCATTTTAGTGGTTTCTGTAATTTTGGTGTTTCACGCTGGTAAATGATTATATAGTGGCAAGAAGTTTAAGTAAAACATAAAAAGTAAACAAACTATTACAATCAATAATCACTACTGCAATAAATGCCAATTTTGTATTGGATGAATGACATCTGAGTTTAAATTATACATAAAAATATGTATAGTGAAATATTTTATTCTCATTGTCATCATTTTTATATAGTCTCAGAGGGGCAGCTGTGTTAGTCTGTATTTGTAAAAACAAGGAGGAGTCCTGTGGAATCTCAAAGATGGAGGCTATGTCTACACTGCCCCCGTTTTGCGCAAACAATATGCAAATGAAGCAAAGCATGGACTATTGCTGTGCCTCATTCGACAAATTATACAATCTACTTGCCTGTGGTGAGTAGATTGTAACCTGGAAGAGCCGGGTTCGGGCGATCTGCGCATGCACAGAACAATCTGCGCATGCGCAGATCGCCAGACAGCGCGGCTGGTGAGCGGGGCTCGCCACAGTTCGGTGAGACCTGCTCATTTGCATAATTAATGAGGATCTGTTTTTATGCAAAACCCCCCTCTTGCGCAAGAGTTGTTCTTCCACATTTTTGTCAAAAAGCCTTTTGCACAAAAATGAAGCCTCATTAATTATGCAAATGAGGCACGATGATATTCCATGCTTTGATTCATTTGCATATTTTTTGCACAAAATGGGGGCAGTGTAGACATACATAGCCTTAACAGATTTATTTGGCCATAAGCTTTTGTGTGTAAAAAACAGTTAGATGAAAGCTTATGCTCAGATAAATCTCCTATTCTTTAAGATGTCACAGAATTCTTTGTTGCTTTACATTTATACATATGTATTTGGTTCCATGCTGTTGGTTTTTTACTTCACTTTGAGATTTTGGCTGGGCTGTGGAAAAATGAAAGAACGGAAAAATACGATAAAAATAAAAACAACATTAAGAGCAAAATATGACTGAACTAAATTTGTTCTATTTTTAATTCCATTGCCTGAAGAAATCCTTGGGGCAGTAAAACCATTTCAAACTTGGTTTCCTATTTGTTGCATACACATCCCATTTTCTTGTCATACAAAGGAAAATGTCATCGTTGAAATCTAATCTTACCTTACAATTGCAATCCAGAATGGTGTTTTAAACACTTAAAATATAGTTTACAAAAGCTTAATTTTGATACTGAAAGGATATAGACTATTTAAAATAGTGTAAATTTATACACAAACCACTACTTTCCAAATTGCAGTGCATAAAATATTTAAAATATGCCATATTCTTTTATATTCGGATTTGTGGACATTGACTTTCCATGAGCACGAATGCTTGTGAGAGGATGGTCTAGGACCTGAGGCCCCTTCTGGTGGCCTTGTGGCACTGCCACATCCTGCCCAAAAAACAGGAAATAGAGAGGTGCTCTAAACTGCCTGGACTGGCTGTTTGGGAAACACAATCAGAGCCCAGCAGGCTAGTATCTTATGCGATGCAGGGCCAGAGCAAGATCAGTACTTTGTCAGAGCTGAAGGAATATGGATGGTGTGTGACTGTCTGAGGGAACTGCATGACTATGTATGAGGTACAATAGTGCTGCCAGAAGCCTTGAACATTAGGACATGTCCTGAGGTAAGGGTGAAAATGGTGTGGGAAGTAACTGAGGGTATGTCTATACTATCCTCCTAATTCGAACTAGGAGGGTAATGTAGGCATACCGCACTTGCAAATGAAGCCCGGGATTTGAATTTCCCGGGCTTCATTTGCATAAGACAGGCGCCACCATTTTTAAATCCCGGGTAGTTCGAACCCCGTGCCGCGCGGCTACACGCGGCACGGAGTAGCTAGTTCAGATTAGGCTTCTAATCCGAACTAGCTGTACTCCTCGTGGAATGAGGAGTACAGCTAGTTTGGATTAGGAAGCCTAATCCAAACTAGCTATTCCGTGCCGCGTGTAGCTGCGCGGCACGGGGTTCGAACTAGCCGGGATTTAAAAATGGCGGCGCCTGTCTTATGCAAATGAAGCCCGGGAAATTCAAATCCCGGGCTTCATTTGCAAGTGCGGTACGCCTACATTATCCCGCTAGTTCGAACTAGCGGGGTAGTGTAGACATACCCTGAGGAAATTAGAGCAGCAGTGCAAACTTAGATAAAGAGAAACAGAAACAGCTGTTACTATCAGATCCCTGGGCTGGGACCCAGGTTACTTGGAGTTCTGTGTCCCCCTTCAACCACCTATGGACAGAAGTGGCCTGGACATTAGGACATTGTCAATTTTCATGACCACATGGAGTGGACAATCATTTGCAGCAATGGCATCTGAAAGAGAAAGTTGGCAACCCTACCAGTGGATGTTGAGGCAGCCAGATGGAGGAACTAAATTCCTTTAGCACACCAGTGGAAGACCAGTGGCCAGAAAGAAAAAAAATATATTCTTGATTTCCACGATGACGTCACAAAACACTAGCATACACCACAAAACAACTGTTGACTGGATTAGAAAATATCTTGATATTCTTTAGATTAAAATTAAACTGCTGCGTTTCCTGTGAAAGCATTCAAATTGTATTTTACTCTTTGATGTGATGAGATCTTATTATCATACCATACCAGATTTCAGCAGGCACTCTGGTCATGTCTAGGTCTGGGAATAATACTAATAGTGAACAATGTTCCTCATTCCAAATTATTCAACTAATACTTCATGCAAACAAAATCTCCATGTATGAATCCTCATGAGTTTCCCATGCATATTTGCTATTCATTATTAGTGGTGGATAGTTGGCATGTAGACTACAGAAGTCCTGGATCAAAGCAAGACCCAAATTGGATCCTCCATTGCGATCAGGCAGGAAGACTGGGAAACAGGCCAGAAGTGCTGAGAGAAAAAGTCTGGAAAGGCCTTAAGCCAAGGAACTTGACTGTGTGGGTCATCACCCTAGATGAGCCATAGTAAGCAGCAGGTACTTATACAGTTCCTTCCCCAGCAGTGATATGATAGACTGCAAAGGCATGAGATAATGCAACCACTTCAGTCTGAACATTTATCTCCACCTAAAACCACTCTCAGCCTAACACAAACTTTCAAGTCTGACAGACAGAAACAGCCTTGGATAACCTACAGGTACCAAAAATTACTAACTGAATTGTTAGACTAGTAAGACCATAAAGTTGCCGTCTAAAGCAGCAGGAAAAAATGCTCTTGGGATCACATCATCAGCTTCCAACAACTGGCATAGCTCCACTGAATGCGATAAATCATGCTTATTTACACCTGATGAGGATCTGCCCCCCCCCCTTCCCCGACATCGGAGACAATCCAGAAGGACCAAACAATGAGATTTCAATTCACTTTGGCAGGCATCGACATTTTCATTACCAAAAAGGTTTTTGTGCTTTAATAAACAACTGTGTATGACGTTTTTTTCCACTGCAGTTCAAACCAAAGAAAACCCTCTAATTCTATATTAAGAATTATAAGACAGGAAATGCCACTTCCATTAAAGCTGCCTCCTTTACTACTAGAAGAGCAGTCTAACTAGACTGACAGCTAAAAGATGAAGCAATAAATGGTGTTCAAAGAGATTTTTGACAGTGTTATTTCAGGTCTTTCTCCCTGCAGCCTGGTTATAATGTGTCAATAAAAGTTGAAAATTATTACATAGTTACTCACCACAGATGCTGTCTATTGGCTTTAGGGTCTGTCAGTGTTTCTATTCTATATACCTACATTCAAAGTTGTATACTTCAATCATAAAAAATAAGAAGCCCTAGGCTAATCTATGGCATTTTAGGGTTTCCCCACTTAAAAAAAAGCCTAAAAAACAAACTACCCCAAATAATCTATTTTGCCTTTACACAGTTTTGCAGTTCAGGACTTGGCATATTGAATCATAGGCAAGAGCTTGAAAAGCAATGTTAGTCCAAGAGACTGTTTTAAATTGTAATATTTCTTGAATCTACATATTTAGGAAAGAAAGTTAAAGAAATCACAGTATATTGTTTTTTATTTTACTGCCTCTGCATACATATACATTTGGGAAATATAACCCCACCACAACAAGGCTAAGCTTTATTAACTTTCTAGAAAATTATATTCATACCAGTCCTCTACGTCGAGATACACATGGATGCCAAACAACTTGTAGAAAACAACAATTATTACCAATCACATGGCAAATGATCCTGGTGCTAGAGACAGACTGAAGACTAAGACTTTGTGTAAGGAACAACTGTTGCCTACATATAACTAAAGGTACTTCTGGTGTGTCAGTTTAACTGCAAATTGAAAATAGGCAAATTTAAAGTCTGAAGTCCAGAACAAGTCTTAAGAAGCAAGGGCAAGAATAATGGAACCCAAGGTCAGCATATGGAAAGTGAACTTCCTGATGTAATTGGTCAACTTCCGATGATTCATCAGAAGGGAGTAAAAGTCATCTTTGTTTTTTCAGCATGAAGAAATACCTTCAATAGAAGACTCTCCCCCCATTACATTGATACAATTTCATAAATAAGGCCAGAAAGGCTAATTGTGATCATCTGGTCAGACTTCCTATCCTACAGAGGCCACAAAACTTCTATACCACCATTCTTAGGTTAAACTCTACCTCTGCATTGAGATGTGGATGGTATTATGAGCTTTCGTGGGCATAGCCCACTTCTTTAGATAACCAGAGTTTTGAGTTTAGCATGTGCAGACCCAAAATAAATATGAGAGAAGGTGGGGGGGGGGGAGGAAAAAAAGGACGGGAGTGGGAGTCAGGGAGCAGAGGGTATGGAAAATCAAAGGGAAAAAGAGGAAGGTAGAGCTGGGAGTCAGTAAGTATTTGAAGACTGGGTAGTTAAAATGAAGCAGATAAGATAGAAGATGAAGTCAAAAGATAGTATACTTCCTAACATAAGAATCTACACAAAGAGCTGTTTGTACCTTCATTGAATGTTAGGTTGATAGTGTCCCTTTGCTCCATGTCTCATTTTCTCAAGCGTCCTGTTCAATATACTAAAGAAATCACCCCGTTCCATACACATTCTTGAATAAGAAGTATAACTCAGCTCTTTGCCTCAATTAAGTGAGAGCCTGGAGGTCTAAATCCAAAAGTAATAACAGATGATGCCTGTCTCAGCCATTCCTAACACACATGTCACAGCACAACAGGGTGCAACAGTTCTTGCTTCACTCTGCATCCTCCTAGGCAAATGATCTAAGCAGTGGAAACCTCTGATGCCAAAGCTGACACCACTATTCTGGCCTCATAGCTGTCTGTTCATATCTGCAATTCCAGAAGAACAAACCATCCTTTTTCCTTCTTTATATATCTTGTGGGCAAGAAGGAACAACTTGGCTAGAAGCCCCTCATGGTTCTTCTTCCTATAAAGACTATCGAGTATGAAGTGTTGAAGAAATTCTGAAGTCGTTGCCATGATGTGGGAGATAGGCAAATAACTTTCCTTGGTGCTGCAGGAGCTGATCCTAATGCCAGCCATGTGTCAAGGACATGCCCACTTATTTAATCAGGAGAATATTTTCCTTTAAGTATTCCTGGGAGTCATGCATCATTGTGCAAGTGCAGAATTCATAGGCCCTGTAGGATATTTTTTTTTCCTCTCTAGAAAATACATTCCACTGGAGAGGTGATGCAATTACAACTTTCTCCCACCATGTGGTGTCAGAACAGAGAGTGGACACTTGATCCGCAGTAGCAATCAACAACAAGCTGTGGTTCTCACTGCACCCTGCCTGAAAATCCAGGTTAGGAGGCATGGGATATGGGATAACAGAACAGGATACATGTGATTTCTGGGGCGGGAGTGGATATGTGTCAAAGACAAGGATTCAAAAGAACTAGTGAGGGACTGACTGGAGTAGGGGCTGAATGGAAATGGGGGTGCAGAGCCACTTTTGGACAGGGATAGGAATGGCTTGGGTACAGGTGCTGGGACACACATGGATAGGTAGAAGAGGAGCACAGGGACACATATGGACAGAGATTATGCATTTATGGGGACTGACTGAATGGGAGAAATTAGGCGTCAGCAAGGATCTGCATGGGGGAGACTCCCCAAGTGCAGAACAATTCCTTCTGCCTCCCCAAAAAACCCTTTGTTCCATCTTCTCCCACCCATCTTCCCAACAACTCTCCAGGCTCACTGCTAGGCTCCTGCCCAGCAATTCTTTCCCTCTCCTGCTGCCCGACTCCCCCTAAGCCTTGCACTATTCCCCACAGGTGTGAGAAATATTTTTCTGCATTGTAGTTTAAATTAATTATTATTCAAAGTTCTGTATTAATTTGCCTAGTGATGAATCTATTTGTCAAAATAACATTTCCTGTAACTTTTTAATGTCTATATTATTATTTCTGGCAGATATTTTTAAATAAATTACTAACATAATTGAAACTGACATTATTGTATTATGTTATTTTGACAAATGTGCAGAATTTTGCAAAATTTTAAAATTCTGTGTGCAGCATTTTAATTTTTTTGGCACAGAACTTTTTGTGTGCGCAGAATTCAGCCAGGAGTACTTAAGAATAAAGATATAAAAATACATTTAATTAAGTAACCATGTAACTGCTGGAAAATTCAAGCCATCTCTTCATGTGCACCGGCTCCCACCTGCCTCCCCCCTGCCACCAGCTGCTTCCTTAGTACATGTGGGGGGGAGTCTTCTCCCTCCAATATGTTCAATCTGTCTTCATGTGAGGGTTTCCCCATCCCCTAGTCATGTTCATTTTCTGCAATACTCTTCCTGAGCTGGGGTAACCAGAGCTGAATTCAATGTTTCCAGTGTTCATATACCATTGATTTACATAATGGCATTTGGCATTATGGGATATCTTTTATCTCATACTAACAACGTCTTTGCTTTTCTAAATGATTACACACTTTGAGCAGAGGTCTTTATTACGCTGTTCAAAATGATATGCAAGTACTTTTTCCCTTGATTTGATGAAGTTAAAGTAAACCCTGTTAGGTGTGTGACTAAATCAATATATTTCCTGCAATGTGTGCATTACTTTGAATTTAAGAACACTGAACTACCTCTGAGATTCAGCTGCCGTTCACTTAGATTGGGTACAGCTCTCTGAATGTCCTCCATTTTCTGTGGTCTAAGTGATTTTCTATCTAATACAAACATTGGTAACTCACTGCTTTAACCTTTTCCATACCATGAGGTGTCATAATAATTGTCACTCGTATTTGTGTAAGAGTATGACTAGACATCAGTTTCCATAGTTAGGCTCAGGAGATATGCCACAGCAAGTTGGTGTCTACATTCCCTCCTGCTGTCAGCCAAGGTGGCACAATGATATTCAGTTTTTCATTCTGCTTCCTTCATAGCAAACTGCCAAGCTCATCTATCATGGGCTGTATCCTCCTGAGTCATGAAGTCCAGCTTGGCAGGCTGTATGTTCCACTTTTTGCAATCCTTATAGTGGAGTTTGGGATGGCCAACCTTCCCACTTGCTTTTCAAATTCAATGTACAGAACTCTCACAGGCAGTGAATTCTTTTCATTATAAAGTGGTCAATCCAAGTCATTTGCTTCTGCACTAGCTTGGCTTCCATACTTCACATGGCTGCCAGCTCTAGTACCTCACTGTCATGATCATGAGGGTTAGCCATCAGCCTGGGGACCAAGGGGTTAACTATACCTAACTCAGGTAGAGTTAGCCAATAAGAATATAGGTAGGAATCTCAAACTAGGACAAAGGAATTTTTGGGTTTCCCACCTTTGTCCTGGGAGTTGTTCTCTCCAGCTACTGAGGGAGACAGACATGTCTCTCTCTCTCTCCAAGAAACAATTCTTCACTTTCTGTGAGTAGGGTAAAGTTTAGATAAATCCGTTAGGTTTTGTTATTTTATGGTTTGGGAAATGGGATCTGATGTTTTGGCTTTCCTTTGTAACTAAGTTCTAGGCCCATGGAGTTTCTCCATGAGTATATTATTTTGTTACTTTTCCATCTAGTTATTACACTTGCAACAGGAATATTATGGTGAAAATAAAAGTTTTCTCTTTTCTCTTTGTTAACTTGGTATTGGTTAATTTTTGTGTCCTGGTTTGTACTGTAGGGGTGAGATTTCCCAAGTAGTCTCTCCCTGATTTCTTTAGCATATTTGGGTGGTGACAGCGGAGATTTTATTCCCAAAATCTAGGTTGTTAAGATTTTGGGAGGAAGTTTTATACCAAAGCCTGGCAGATAAGGTTTTGGGGTACTTTTGCTGGCCACCACTTCTGCATATATTGTGTCAGAGTGGGGAAGGAGCCATGACACTCACTGTTGGTGATTTTGTCAGATCACTTTATTCCCATGATCCTGCATTGGCGGCACATGCAAGGCACTGTTACAGACAGTTTAGCTCTTGGATAAGAGAAAGATAAAGACGGCAGGTCTCTAAGGAGTATTATAGACAAGAAAGTACAGCAGCTGTGTAAACTTAGCATTTTACTTTGCAACCTGGACCCCTTAACTCCATTCATCTGAAGAAGTGGGTTGTGCCCAAAAAGTTCATGATGCTGTGTACATTTTTTGTTAGTCTCTAAGATGCTGCAGGAGTATTTGTTGATTTTTTCTTTTTTTCATTTACAGATTAACATGGCTACCCCTCTGAGACCTTTTAGCATTTTGTGTTGTGGCAAAAGAATATAAAAGGCAGCTTCATCTTGTCCATTTGGTCTTTAGTTCTGGTCTTTAGCTCTGGAGCAACTTTTGTACAAACCAAAACTCTGAACAAGGGACTACATGACCCACCCAAACGGTGGGTGTATTCCAGATTTTCAGTCCAACACACTCACCAATACTGCTACGAGGCTGATCTATGGATTTGAACACCATTTGGGATCAGAAGAATATTTTGTGTATATGACAAGAGTTTTTTTTCTTGTAAATCAAGGTAGGGGATCAGAAGCATAGTTTGTGACTGTGGGGTTTAACTTCAGTGTTACCCACAACTGTGTGGAGAGTATCTACGCTCCTTTTTGCAACCTGCCCTGACCTTAGCATTTCCAGTGCAGGTGGCCCCATGCAAACCTGTGTAACAACTAGTTTCTCAGGCTTGTTAGTACTGCCTAGGAAAGTGACACCTTGAGACTTTTGGTGAAGGGTTAAATGAATAACAATGGTGAGATGCTGGGAAGGTGAAAATTGTTGACACCAGTAGCTTGCCCATGCAAAATTGTTCAATGTGCAAGCTGCAGTGCATAGTAGCAGGATGCACACTTCGTAATACCTCAACCTTTACGAGGCTCACTGGATGGACGGTGCTATCCCTGAACTGTAGTACTATCAAAGCCAGATATGTGGCTCCTGCCATTGTTTACAGATGGTCTTTGGCAAGCACCTGAGACTAGATAGTCACTGAGCTATATTATCACTTTTCTGGACAATTAAGCCCTAACTGTTTACCAAGACCATTACTTTCCATTTTGACAAGACATTCTCAGTTGTTTGTCATGATGAACCATGTATTGCACTAAATCACACCAGCTGAGATTTTTGTCAGTTATGCACAGGTATAAATGACTACACAATGTGAAAGTCAGTGGAGAAACAACCCCTTACCTTCATCTTATATGTCTTACTATATCTCCAATAAGCATCTCTCATATTTTGCACTATTGAAGATGGAAAGTATGCATGATTGCAGTAGAATTTGTATGTGCAGAACAAAAAATGTGAGCAACAGAGAATTACAGTGTGGATTAGAGAGGAGAGAATTTTGATCTAATAAATCCAAATTTTCATAAAAGTACGCTTTCTTACATCATGGTAAAAAGCAAACTGCGTTGTACAGTCCTTGATCTCAGCTAATCATTTCTGAATTCAAATCCATGTTTCAAAACTTCAGTGTTTTTCATTATATGTAATAAAATATTTGCATCATATATTTTAGCTTGATAGCACTGCATGTCCAGTTTAAGACAAACCCAAGTATTAAACTCTTAGCATGTAATCCAAAAAACAATGTCCTTGTATCACTGTGGCCAGTACCAGTTACTGAAAGAATTGATACTCACGGAGACTACATTCACAAAATCATCATCTGACAAGGTTTCTAGCATCTCAATGACGGAGGTTCGGATCAATTTCAGTGTCAAGCCACTAACACTCCCACTCCTATATAACAGAAAAATAATTTTAAAAATGATTGAATACTGGAACTAGATTTTATAAACCTGACTCTCAGATTTTCATATTGAAGATTAGCTCCAAATCTCACCTTTACTAGTTGCTCTGCAATGGCAATACTTGATGTCCTCTCTCTAAGTTCCAGGGCTAATCTCTAAGCTAAAACTTTGTGCTCAGAGAAACAATTTGTCACTTGACCCATTCTGACACGTCCTTTTGTTCATTTTCAATTGATGATTGCCATGATAATTCATCACATGCAAATTATATGTTCCGTAAATATTCTTCTACTCTCTTACATTCAGTCAAGGCTTTCCGTTTTCAGGAATTTAAATTGTAGCTTGTTTGTTTCAGGGCAAAGCTCAAATTTTGGATGAAGGGGTGGAACTGCAAATGCTGATAAATCCCACTTCTGCAATATGGAAGTATTTCACTGCATTTAAAAGCATCAAATGCAATCTCTCCCACTGAGGCAAAGAACCAAAGAACAGATTTTTTTTTCAGTGCAAAGCAATCTGTGAAACACTTCAAGACAGACTCTTGACGTTAACTTAACAAAGGAAGACTTGACGGGGTACAGAGAAATGTTTTTTTATGAATTTCTTCCATTACTCTTCATACAGCAAAGAAGAAATCTCTGAATATAAATACCAAATCAGAGGCAGATTTATTTATACATTGGGAAATGGAAACTGTAAAATTGTCATAGGATTTTATAACAATATCTTCTTTAACATTATTATATAAACCCCCATTTGAGTAATGGATGAATAAAGGAAAATCAATATAGCTTCTGTCCCTAAAATATGCACCATTACCTTCAACATTAGGTCACCTGGCAGGGGCGGATATAGGGCGGGGCGAACGGGGCGGCCGCTCCGGGCCTCGCGCTTAAAAAAGCCCCGTGCATGCGCCATGGCGCCACCGCGCATGCGCATGGCATCATGGCGCAAGTGCCGTGGCAAAGGGGGGGCCCCACGGAGTTACGCTGCCCGGGGCCCCGCAAAACAGTCATCTGCCCCTATCACCTGGTATTTAATTTTGGCTTTATATTCAAACTCTTTAAAGTCATACATTTAAATATTTATTTTGACTGTTTCGGGATTAATGTTTTGACCAATCTGAAGGGGTTGGACTTTAGGCTTTTGAACAGGCTGAGATAAACCGTGGAGAGCTACACTACAATACATGAAGCATAAATGAGTTCTCATCCTTTTGGTCTCCAAACCATAATGAACTCTCAGACAAATCCAGCTCCTGCTTCTAGTCATTTCTTTTGTATTTTGCAGCAAGCTCTAGCATGCACCTGATCTATTTTCAATTGGTTACTTCAGTAACTGATATGTTGACAATATAAAAACATTAGATGGACATAAAATCATCCTAAAATCAAGACCATTTTTTCAGAAAGACAGGTCTTTTTTTTCTTCAAACTCATCTCTCCTACGCTTTCAATATTGTGTTCAAAAGGTGCCAAATATGTCTGCATCTCTCCAGTATTATTAACTAGTCTTTAAATACTTACGCATCAACCAAAATAAGCATGTCTTTTGGAGACGCAGCTCCTTGAATGTACCTGAAAGACACAAATGAAAAGATGTGGAAGTAAAAAAATTTAAAACACCACTCTTGAATTTGATCTGAAGAGCCTCTCATCTCTAAAACCATGCCAAACTGAACCAAAGGAACTCTTTAATTGGAGGTTACTAGGATATTCATGCAATGTCACTTTTTCTATTATTGCTTCTCCTTCTAAGTAACCAGAGTTCAAGTAACAATAGCAACATTTGGAAGTAGGATGTAGGAATTCGCTATTCTTGTATGTTGACAACTGAGAGAAGTAAATAGGATTTGAAAGCTAAATATGCTCTAATGATAAATTGATAGGTGAATTATTCCAGTGGCCCAACTCAGACATAGATGTTTTTCTAATGAGAGTACAAGAAGAGGTGGGAAGAGCTATGGGAATTATTATATGAGGTTGCCCCTCTTCAAAAGCATGGCGCTGCCATCTTTACTTCTGCTCTGCTGCTAGCAGTGGCATTGTTTTCAGAGCTGGGAAAGCCATTTCTTCACAGTTAAATTATAGAGGGAAACATTCCACGGCCTCTGCAAATAGTTGCTCATGAGATGAGGTCTCTCTTTGGAGGAAGTTGCAAAGGCAGGTTTGACTTTATATTCAAACAATACGAATACAATAAGCAGTGAGCAAATAATAGGATGGTATGCTGATGGAAAAATGCTAAAAATCACTATAGAAAACAGCAATGTCCACTGCCATTTAAGGTGCTCTGCTGATCATAGTACTAGCCTACCACTCAAGGATTATGCTTGTTAATCATTCGGGAAAAAAGAATGGTTTGTTTTTGTCATCTTAATTTGGCTTGGTTTCTTGCTGTCAATAATCTTATCTTCATGCCACTTGGGTATCTGTCTTTATTTTTAAAATTCCTTCTGCACAGAAACATGGTATGGCACATATATTCTGTACATAGGAAGTGGACTGAATTTACAAAGAAAGTGAAAATATTTTAAAAGCAGAACTTTTAGTCCTCAAAAGTTATCAGAGGAGGGTTTAATGTAGGCTTAGCACATTTTTATTATTAATTTTGTTTTTTATGAGAATATGTAGCACATTGACAATTTCATGTGCTTCATACATCCAAAGAAAGCTTACCATGGTCTTCTGCGAACATCATATAGATCTATCTTGTTTGGGGTTCGGCTTTTATCAACCCACGGGGATGCTAAAAATGAAAGAAGATATATTGTACTCCTTTCAGTGTCTTGCACATCATCTGAATAAAGCAACATAATGCTAAAGACTTTTAGATAATATTTTTAAAACTTTTAGACATGGCATACCAATATTTCATATTATTAGCACTATATAAATAACAACATGTGATAAGAAGTTAGAATGTTCTTTGTCTTCATACACTTTTAATGAAAGCAATCATTTTTGTAAACAGTTGAAAGGAAAAAATCCTAATTCCACTTAAGTTAACAGAAGTATTTCCATAGAAATACATCCGTACTTCAAGGGTACCAGGATTTCACCCTATGGAAATTCAAGCCTGATCCAAAGCTTATTGAAGTTTATAGGACCCTTTGCACTGATTTAAATGGGCTTTGGCTGAAATATCAAATTAGGAAACAGATGTTTAATGAAAATATCCTGGAAATGAAAGGTAACGACAATATCAAAGTCTGCACAAATACAGAAAAGGAAAATTGGAAGAGATCATAAATAATTTTAATATTTGTAGTACATCAGCATGATATTTCCTGATGATAAAGATATTAGTAATTAAACTCTCCCTACACTTTTGGGACCTAAAGAGCCTTCAAGTGATTAAACAAAGCAATAAAGTCACTCTGAACAAATCTGGTATTGGATACAGCAGTGTAAATCCAGAAAACTCGTTACCAACAACCTAGGTCCAAATGTAGCATCAACATTATCAGTAATTATTACTAAGTATCAATAATAAGACCAATGTCTGAGTAAAGACAGAGATGATGATCTTCATGTGATAGTTAAAGGAAATCTGTCCCTCCTGATGATATTAAATATTGTACTTGTGACAGTCTCGTTTTCTGTTGTCTTTCACATCTCTCAGTTACAGTGACTTCCACTGGGCCTTTCTAAAATGATCAATATAATTTCTAACCCGGAACATCCATTATTTTTGCTGGAAATCAAGTGCAAGCTCCTTGGGCTAGGGAACATATGTGGATATTTGTTCAGCATAATTTGTATTGCTGGTGTCCAATAAATAATTATACAGAGACCTTTTAAAAGTCTGAACAGACATACAGGATTGTGTGAACCTGATCCAAGAATTCATCTCCAAAAATTCTCCTGACTTAGGTAAGTTTATATTCAACGTGAGATTTGTAGATTGGGTTAATCTCTACACAAAAGGTAAATATAGAGCAATTATGTTCCACTGCCCATGGAGAATAGCAGTGGTATATACCACTGCCAATGAGTTACTGTGCAATCAATTAATCATAGAATCATAGAGCTGGAAAAGACCTCAGAAGGTCATCAAGTCCAGCCCCCTGCTCTAGGCAGGACCAATCCCAACTAAATCAACCCAGCCAGGGCTTTGTCAAGCCGAGACTTAAAAACCTCTAGGGATGGAGGCTCCACTATAGAATCATAGAATCATAGAATAATAGGACTGGAAGGGACCTCGAGAGGTCATCGAGTCCAGCCCCCCGCCCTCAAGGCAGGATCAAGCTCCGTCTACACCATCCCTGACAGATGTCTATCTAACCTGTTCTTAAATATCTCCAGAGAGGGAGATTCCACCACCTCCCTTGGCAATTTATTCCAATATTTGACCACCCTGACAGTTAGGAATTTTTTCCTAATGTCCAATCTAAACCTCCCCTGCTGCACTTTAAGCCCATTACTCCTTGTCCTGTCCTCAGAAACCAAGAGGAACAAATTTTCGCCTTCCTCCTTGTGACACCCTTTTAGATATTTGAAAACCGCTATCATGTCCCCCCTTAATCTTCTTTTTTCCAAACTAAACAAGCCCAGTTCATGAAGCCTGGCTTCATAGGTCATGTTCTCTAGACCTTTAATCATTCTTGTCGCTCTTCTCTGTACCCTTTCCAATTTCTCCACATCTTTCTTGAAATGTGGCGCCCAGAACTGGACACAGTACTCCAGCTGAGGGCTAACTAGTGCAGAGTAGAGCGGCAGAATGACTTCACGAGTTTTGCTTACAACACACCTGTTGATACAACCTAGAATCATATTTGCTTTTTTTGCAACAGCATCACACTGTTGACTCATATTCAACTTGTGGTCCACTATGACCCCTAGATCCCTTTCCGCCATGCTCCTTCCTAGACAGTCGCTTCCCATCTTGTATGTATGGAACTGATTGTTCCTTCCTAAGTGGAGCACTTTGCATTTCTCTTTATTAAACCTCATCCTGTTTACCTCTGACCATTTCTCTAACTTGCTAAGGTCATTTTGAATTATGTCCCTATCCTCCAAAGAAGTTGCAACCCCACCCAGTTTGGTATCATCTGCAAACTTAATAAGAGTACTCTCTATCCCAATATCTACATCATTGATGAAGATATTGAACAGTACGGGTCCCAAAACAGACCCTTGAGGAACTCCACTTGTTATCCCTTTCCAGCAGGATTTAGAACCGTTAACAACAACTCTCTGACTACGGTTATCCAGCCAATTATGCACCCACCTTATCGTGGCCCTATCTAAGTTATATTTGCCTAGTTTATCAATAAGAATATCATGCGAGACCGTATCAAATGCCTTACTAAAGTCTAGGTATATGACATCCACCGCTTCTCCCTTATCCACAAGGCTCGTTATCTTATCAAAGAAAGCTATCAGATTAGTTTGACATGACTTGTTCTTCACAAACCCATGCTGGCTATTCCCTATCACTTTATTACTTTCCAAGTGTTTGCATACGATTTCCTTAATTACCTGCTCCATTATCTTCCCTGGGACAGACGTTAAACTGACCGGTCTATAATTTCCTGGGTTGTTCTTATTCCCCTTTTTATAGATGGGCACAATATTTGCCCTTTTCCAGTCTTCTGGAATCTCCCCTGTCTGCCATGATTTTTCAAAGATCATAGCTAAAGGCTCAGATACCTCCTCTATCAGCTCCTTGAGTATCCTGGGATGCATTTCATCAGGACCTGGTGACTTGCTGACATCTAACTTTCCTAAGTGATTTTTAACTTGTTCTTTGTGTATCCTATCTTCTAAACTTACCCTCTCTCTGCTTGTATTCACTACATTAGGCACACCTCCAGACTTCTCGGTGAAGACCGAAACAAAGAAGTCATTGAGCATCTCCGCCATTTCCAAGTTCCCTGTTACTGCTTCTCCCTCCTCGCTAAGCAGTGGGCCTACCCTGTCCTTGGTCTTCCTCTTGCTTTTAATGTATTTATAAAAGGTCTTCTTGTTTCCCTTTATGCCTGTAGCTAGTTTGATCTCATTTTGTGCCTTTGCCTTTCTAATCTTGCCCCTGCATTCCCGTGTTGCTTGCCTATATTCATCCTTTGTTAGTTGTCCTAGTTTCCATTTTTTATATGACTCCTTTTTAATTTTGAGATCATGCAAGATCTCCTTGTTAAGCCAAGCTGGTCTTTTGCCATATTTTCTATGTTTCCTACACAGCGGAATTGTTTGCTTTTGGGCCCTTAACAACGTCCCTTTGAAATACTTCCAACTCTCCTCAGTTGTTTTTCCCTTCAGTCTTGCTTCCCATGGGACCTTACCTACAAGTTCTCTGAGCTTATCAAAATCTGCCTTCCTGAAATCCATAACCTCAATTGTGCTGGTCTCCCTTCTACCTTTCCTTAAGATCATGAACTCTATTATTTCGTGATCACTGTCCCCTATACTGTCTTCCACTTTCAAGTTCTCAACTAGTTCCTCCCTATTTGTTAAAACCAAATCCAGAACAGCTTCTCCTCTGGTAGCTTTTTCAACCTTCTGAAACAGAAAGTTGTCTCCAATGCAGTCCAGAAACTTATTGGATAGCCTGTGCCTCGCTGTGTTAGTTTCCCAACATATGTCTGGATAGTTGAAGTCCCCCATCACCACCAAATCTTGGGCTTTGGATAGTTTTGTTAATTGTTTAAAAAAGGCCTCATCCACCTCTTCCACCTGGCTAGGTGGCCTGTAGTAGACTCCTAGCATGATATCACCCTCGTTTTTTACCCCTTTTAGCTTAACCCAGAGACTCTCTACACAGCTATCTCCTACGTTCATCTCCACTTCAGTCCAAGTGTGTACATTTTTAATATACAAGGCAACCCCTCCTCCCTTTTTTCCCTGTCTGTCCTTCCTGAGCAAGCCGTACCCTTCCATACCAATATTCCAATCATGCGTCCCATCCCACCAGGTTTCTGTAATACCAATGATATCATAGTTGTATTTATTGGTTAGCAATTCCAGTTCTTCCTGCTTATTACCCATACTTCTCGCATTTGTATATAGGCATCTAAGATACTGATTTGATCTTGCCTCCCTGTTGTGCCCTGACCCTCCTTTCTCCTTGCCATTATAGGCCGTAGTCCCCCCCATTTCCAACCCATCTCCCAGTCCCGCACATTCAGCACTTACCTGTGGGCTTTGCTCACCTGCCCCCGACAAACCTAGTTTAAAGCCCTCCTCACAAGGTTAGCCAGTCTGTGTCCAAACAAGGCCTTCCCGCTCCTGGAAAGGTGAACTCCATCTCCACCAAGCAGTCCTTCTTGGAAGAGCACCCCGTGATCAAGGAAGCCGAATCCCTCCTGGCGACACCATCGTCGCAGCCAGGTATTCACCTCCTAGGTAACCCATTGCAGTGCTTCACCACCCTGCTAGTGAAATAGTTTTTCCTAATATCCAACCTAGACCTCTCCCACCGCAACTTGAGACCATTGCTCCTTGTTCTGCTACCTGTCACTACTGAGAAAAGCCTTTCTTCACCCTCTTTGGAACCTCCCTTCAGGAAGATGAAGGCTGCTATCAAATCCCTCCTCACTCTTCTCTTCTGCAGACTAAACAGACCCAACTCCCTCAGCCTCTCCTCATAGGTCATATGCTCCAGCTCCCTAATCATTTTGGTTGCCCTCCGCTGGACCCTCTCCAATATGTCCACATCCTTTTTGTAATGGGGGGCCCAGAACTGGACACAATACTCCAGATGTGGCCTCACCAAAGCCGAATAAAGGGGAATAATGACATCTCTGGATCTGCTGGCAATGCTCCTCTTAATGCAACCTAATATGCCATTAGCCTTCTTGGCTACAAGGGCACACTGTTGACTCATATCCAGCTTCTCATCCACTGTAACTCCCAGGTCCTTTGCTGCAGGACTACTACTTAGCTGATTGGTCCTCAGCCTGTAACAATGCTTGGGATTCTTCCGTCCCAAGTGCAGGACTCTGCACTTGTCCTTGTTGAACCTCATCAGGGTTCTTGTGGCCCAATCCTCCAATTTATCTAAGTCACTCTGGACCCTATCTCTGCCCTGAAGCGTATCTACCTCTCCCCCTAGCTTAATGTCACCCCCCGGCATTCTCGAGCTATACATTTAAACCCCTCCCTGGTCATTCGTCAAAGTTTCCACTTTTTGTAAGCTTCCTTTTTGTGCTTAAGTTCACCAAGGATTTCCCCCGTAAGTCATTCCGGTCTCTTACCATGTTTGCCTCTCTTGCTACACATTGGGATGGTTTCTTTCTGTGCCTTCACCGAAGTCCACCGCTCGTCAGTTTCAGTAGCAGCGGCGGCGGACTTGGGTAAGTGGCAGAGCAGAGCAGCTGGGGTGCTGCCGGGTTGGTCCCGCAGAGCCGCACCTCATCCCCCCTGCTCGGCGATAACTACTGCAGTCTGGGGGGTGGGGAGCCCACTCTTGGCGGTGGCGCGGGGCTGAGCACAGCTGGAATGGTGCAAGTTCGGGGTCTTAGCTCTCGCCCCCTCTCCTCCGCTGCCGCTTGCAGGCCGGCAGCTGGGTTTCCCCAGCTGGCCTGTCGCCGGCGGCTGCGCGGGGCTTCCCCCGCCTTCCTGCAAAACAGTGGAGGGTTCACCCTCGCCGTGCCTTTCCCTGGCCACCCTCCACCGCCTGTCTGGACACAGTGCAGGTCCCAGCAGACCCGTAACAGGGGTATAATCCCCTTCCCTTTCCCAGTCATGAGTGCCCATGGGGCTCACAGCAGCACCAATTGTCCAGCTGGCTGGAGCACTTCTGGGTTCTAGTTGGTGCCAGACTATCAGGAGTGCCGGACCACTGGATGCCGGACAATTGTACAGTTTTACTGTACAATGATTTTATACATGTAATGACCATTGTCTGTATTAGCACCTGACTATCAAAATATAAACACACAAGCAAACAGCACAAAAACTATATACCACTTTCATTTATACAAAAATCACACATCTTAGTCTTCTACACCACAAAAGCTGCAAAGTACTTCATATACTCTATATGAAATTTCCAGGCCTGAGAGAGTAAAATATATAAGAATGACTGGACTTCAAATTTCTGAGTAAGTTTGTCAGCGTATACTGAGATATGCAGTGATATGCAGTGACTAAACATGTAGGAAAACAGCAATTCTTTAATTTTGATGCTCTGTACAGGACAAGAATTTGTGTTTGCTTAGTGATGATTACATCTAGGTTCATATTTATTGTTTTGTGATCCACACAGATGAATTCATTTATTAAAATCTGATATGAGGATTCTTGCTTTAAAAACTCCCTCGGGCTTAAGAAATGTGTATTTAATGTATTCATTGAGGTTTATTTAAAGTGTGTAGTCTAGGCAAACATACAAAATGTAATTCAAAGTACAAACAAAAATCAAACTTTACTGATGCTCACAATTATAGACTTTGCCTATAGAATTCAAGAATATCCCTTACCAAGTCTTTCTACCCAATCAAAACTCCTTGGGTGTGTCTAGACTCCATGCCTCCTTCGACGGAGGCATGTAGATTAGCCAGATCGGAAGAGGGAAATGAAGCCGCGATTAAAATAATCGCGGCTTCATTTAAATTTAAATGGCTGCCCCGATCTGCCGATCAGCTGTTTGTCGGCAGATCGGGAGAGTCTGGACGCGATGCCCAGACAAAGAAGCCTTTCTTCATCGACACAGGTAAACCTGGTTTCACGAGGCTTACCTGTGTCGATGAAGAAAGGCTTCTTTGTCGGGGCATCGCGTCCAGACTCTCCCGATCTGCCGACAAACAGCTGATCGGCAGATCGGGGCAGCCATTTAAATTTAAATGAAGCCGCGATTATTTTAATCGCGGCTTCATTTCCCTCTTCCGATCTGGCTAATCTACATGCCTCCGTCGAAGGAGGCATGGAGTCTAGACACACCCCTTGAGAAAGTCTTGGGGAGCAGACAATTCCAATTATTCACATGGATCAATCTAGCTTCTTTTCAGGAAGGTCCATTCATATCAAACCAAAGCATCTTTGAATTTATAAAGCATCTAATGAATTTATAAAGGACAATCATATCTCCCTTCAGACTTCATTTGGTTAGGTTAAACAAGCAAAACTCCTTGCCTCTCCTCTTATAAAATAGGTTTTCTCTTCCTCTTATCATTCCAGTAGCCTTTCTCTGCATGTATTCCAGTTTGAATTCATTTTTCGTTAACACTGAGGACTTGAATTACACACAGTATTCTGGAGGAGGGCTTACCTTAAATAATAGAAATAACATTTCCCTATATCTATGGAAACACCTTGCTTGATACATTCTAGGATTGCATTAGCCTTTCTCATTGCAGCATCATATTGGTGATGTATAGTCATCCTGTGATCAGTCAGTACATCCAGACCTTTCTTCTGCGTCACTTGCAAGTGATATGGCCCCAGTTGTTAGTGTGTAAGTATATGTTCTTGCACTCTGCATTATTAAATTTCATCCCTTTTCTTACTGGCTAATTGAGTGCCAACTCTGCCCACAGAACTACCCAAGCGATTTCACCACTGGACCCAACTACATCAGCCACTAAATCAGAGGCTCATTTAACTGCACATCCACTAATGTGATCTATGCCAGCAATGCTCCACTGCAATGTATATTGGCCAAAATGGACAGTATGGGAAAGAATTAATGGACACAAATAAGATATCTGAAAAGGCAACACACAAAAACCTGTTGGAAAACACTTTAATCTTCCTGGACACTCATGAATGGATCTCCAAGTCGCATTTTTGTTTCAGACCAATTCCACAAGCCAAATACACAGAGAAGGGTTGGAACTTAACTTCATTCACAAGTTTAATTCTTATGCAAATAGTATGAATCGGGATATCAGATGGCTCACACATTATCAACCAACCAAACAATGAAGGTGCTAATGGTTCTTAATGGCTGTGTAGAATCTGGTGTTGGTCATCTTCCTTTCCAAGTGCAAACTAATGGTTCTTATCAGCCTCTTGTAACTTATCAGCCTCTTTTAGATGCTACTAGACTATTTGTGTTTTTTAAATTTTTCCTGTTACAGACCAACTTGGTTATCCCTCTGAAGCTTATCTACTCATTATCTCTTTTTTCTTCCTCCCCTCCATTTTTTTGCCTTCTCTCTCCCTCCCTTCCGCTTCCCTTACGTATTATATTCTTGGATCTGGACTTCCAACACTCCTGTCATCTGAAGAAGTGGGTGGTGCCCACAAAAGCTCAAGATACCATCTACATGTTTTGTTAGTCTTTAAGATGTTATTAGACTATTCGTTGTTGTTTAAATTTTTTTTTTATAACCTCTAATTCTGAATGCTCCAGAGGAATATACAGTGTATGTAGATTGATTGACAAGAGAACTTACACTGAGTGTTGCAATACAGGCAGTCCCTGGGTTACGTGGATTCGACTTACGTCTGATCCCTACTTACGAACAGGGCTTTTCTTGCCGCGGAGGATGCGGGTGGCGGGACCACCCAGACGCGCCATGGTTCTGCCGCCCGCGTCCTCCGTGCTGAGAAAAGCCTGTCCGTGTCTCCCTGGTCTGCTTGGGGGCCTCTCCCAGCAGACCAGGGAGACACAGAGCAAAGCCGTAGAGGACACGGGCGGCGGGACCGCGGTGTGTCTCGGCGGTCCCACTGCCCGCGTCTCCCTGGTCTGCTGTTGGGGGCGCAGCTAGTGTGCCCTCCCCCCCAAAAGACCAGGCTTTTCTCGCCGCTGGTCAGTTTCAGCAGCGGCTGAATCAGGACGCCTGGGGTAGAGCAGCTGGGGGGCTGCCTGGTTGGTCCCACAGTGCCGAAGTGCGGCGCTACTGGACCAACCCAGCAGCACCCCAGCTGCTCTGCCCCAGGTGTCCCCAAGTCAGCCGCTGCTGAAACTGACCAGCGGCTGACTACAGGAAGCCCGAGGCAGAGCTGCTCTGCCCAGGGTTAGCCTCCAGATGCAAAGCGTAAGGAAAGTTAAATGTCTAAGAGTGGGATCCAGAAAAGCCAACATTGAGCAGACAGATGTCTCAACTACCCAGTAGGAAATGCCAAAGAGAGGGTTGTGTCCTGCTTCTCACTAAGCCCAAGTGGAGAGAGGCACTTATTGCGACTTGGGATACACAGCCTTCAGACCTATTCTGGAGTTAGGCACCTACATCTTTTCTTTTAAAAAAACTGTTCAGGTGGTGCTACTTCCATCCTTATAACCTTTATTCCAGGGGCAAGAGCTTTCACTAAGGTTGAGGGAGGCCCAGGTTCAAATTAGGGACTTGAATATGGGTCTCTGGCATCAGGGGTTTTCAATTTTTTTGTGTCTGATGCTCCCCAAAATGCTATAAAAACTCTTTGATCCAGCTGTGGCACAATAACTTTTTTTTCCATATAAAAACCCCCAAGCTGGCATTAAGTGGTAGTAAGAGTGGCGACTGCCGATGGTCTCATGATGCAGGGTGCACCCTGAAATTAAGTTGCTCAGGCTTTGGTCCTATGTGTTGGGGCTCACAGATGCAGGGTGCTGTCTCATGCAGTGTTTTCTGCCCTTGGCCCCAGGAAATCTAATGCCAGCTCTGCTTGATGGACCCTCTGAAACGTGCTTGCATCTTCAGATGCTCCCAGACCACTCACTGAGAACCACTGTCCTACATCCTAAAGCAATTCCCTAAACACCAGATTATAGAGTAATTTTCACTTTCTCTCAGATGATTACTTAAGTATTTATACAAAATAGAGTATCTTTAATAGGAGAGACTGAGATGACAGCTCCCTCCAAACTATCTCACAGTCCAGTGGGTACGACACTAGTCTGAAAAATGGGACAGAGGGTTGAGGGATGCTGGCTCATTGGTATTCCATCATGTCAAATGACAGTTGCAAGAGGATCTCTGTGACCAAATCCATCACAATTATATAGAAACTTCATTAGAAGGGACAATCTTCTCTAAGGGCTGCATGCTGCCCTAGATCTGTGCACAAAACACACAGTGATGTTAATCAGAAGAAATGCATCGTATCTAACCATGTGTACACTGCAATGAAAGACCTGTGGTATGGCCACAGCTAGCCCATGTCAGTTGACATGTGATGTTTAGGCTGCAGGGCTATGAACAGTAATATACAAATTTGGGTTGCAGCCTGAGTTCAGACGTCTAAATGGCCCATTTTTTAGCCCCGGAGCCTGAGTCTGGCATGCTCGAGACAATTCACCAGGACTAAGAGACTTGGTGATGTGGGATTTCGACTGGGGTCTAGATGTGCCCAATATGGCTCCAAGTCTGTTGAATATAAACATTAATTATGTGACAAGATGTTAGACATGTTTTCTAAAAGCATTATTAACATTCAAGTTTTCATTTAGTTCATTTCTAAAATCTATTCATTAAAATACCCATTGTAACCAGATACACTAGAACCAGACTAACAGAGTGCATTAGAGACCCAGCCCTTTCTGTTTCATTGTAGTATACTATTATCTTTGAACTATGTCAGCACTTTAGTAAGGCTCTTGTTTGATGTTCTTCTTCTTTGGCATATGGTTAGACTTTATATTTTTTCCTAAAGTATTCATATTGATTTGATAGCCTCACTTTGACAGATTTTTGTATTTTAGAGATGGAGGTTTAGATACAGTTGAAGCAAACTTTGTTCATGTTGTTTTGTTGATTTCTAAGCATGTGGGCAACTTCTACATCTCTAGCTACTGAAATGGAGATTACAGGCTTCCAAATGAAAGTAACCTTTCTGGGGGAAAGTTTATGTAGTAGAGAATTTACAGCTGAATGCAACCCAGTTGTTAAATTCCTATTTACTGGATCTGAATTTTATAGTATAGCAAAACCTGCTTTATTATCGTAACATCTTCTTCCCAGTGTGCTGGGTCATATGAAGACCTCCTGACAACCATGAAGAAACACAACCTGAAGTGGTATGGTCATATAACAAGATAATCTGGCCTATCCAAGATCATCCTTCAAGGAATGGTACAGTGGAAGAGAAGACGACACAGAAGACGAGATGGATTGACTACATAAAAGAGTGGACAGAATGGACATTGTGGAGACACAAGTATTGCTATGCAATCATCAGGGATGGAGACAACTGGTTGACTGCACATCAGTGATGGTGTCCTGGTGACCAATGTGGTTATGGGAGTGATGATGATGATTATTTGTATGTTGAACGGTTTTCACACTAGTTTTTGTTCTGTTCTGTTTCCTCTCCTTGTTGCATATACAAGTTGTACCTCCCTTAACCAGGACTCCCTGTATGGGAACATTTGTGATGTGGCACATACCACGGATGTTCCTGGACCACAGAGCCCAGGGAGGTCTGGCAGCAGGGCAGGAGTGCTGTAGAGAGCACTGGCAACTCAGCTGGGAACCCAGTGTCCGGTGGTGGGGGAGAGGATAGACAGTACGATGGTGAGTTCTGGACCCAGCAGCAGCCAAGGAGCTCTGGTTTTGGCTCTGGCTGTGGAACTCTGGCCCCAGTCCTGCTCTGTCTCCAGCAGCCGGGGAGCGTCAGCCCCAGCCTCTGCGACAGCCCAGTTGACACACTGGCCCCAGCCATGGACCTGCAGCCTCATCCCTCTGCCCCGTCCCTAACTGCGCAGCTCCAGCCCCAGCCACGAAGCCAGGTGGCTGAGGAACTCTGCCCTAGCTGTGGAGCTTCGACCTCAGCAGTGGATCAGGACATCTGTGGAGCTCTGTCCCAGCTGTGGAGCTTGGGCTGTGGCATTCCGGCCCTGGCAACAGAAGGGCCAGCGGCATCTAGAGAGCCTCAGGGGCATCCTAACCAAGTGGCAGCAAGGGCCAGAGGGAAAGGATCTCCCCTGAAAATACCCTCATTTGGGACCAGTCAGGTCCTGAGGGTACCAGACCAGCAAGGCCCAACCTGTAACTATTTTACATTAGTAGAATGCATTTTTAATGTATTTATTAGAGCCTTAATAGCAACAGGTACATTTTGTCAATAGCTTCTTAAAAATCTTTGGCCAAATTATCTTAAATTCATTCTTTTATATCATCTTTTTCTTAAAATGGAAAATTTGAGGAGGATTACTATTTAATGAAAATGCTGGCATCAGTAGATAATTTCTTAAACATGGATCAGACAGCTATTTCTTTAAAGAAAATGGCATTTTACATTCTTTAAAGAAATTGTTCACCTTGGAGCTGACATCATCCAGGTAAATATGTCTAAGTGACCCCAATGCCAGCTGAGACGAAAGTGGCTTACCAAGACAGGAAGGTTAAGGTACAGCTAGTAGCTGCCTATGCTTTGCCGCTATACCCACTTAAAATAAAATAAAAAAAAATCCTATATTAAGTGAACACATTCAAAGAAGTCCTAGTTTAGAATGTGAGGCTTCCTACATTGGAGGTGAACCGTATTCAACAGCTATCTCCTAAGCGTATTACGTTAAAATGAGTGCCAACTTGGAGTCAGTTGGTGTAATAGTGGCTTTGCGGTATTATCCAGGTAGATTCCAGTAATACATGAAATGTCTGGAGCCTAATCCATAATCAAACCCATGGATGGCTGTCATTTTATTAGCCACAGCTTTGCATTAATCATCATGAACCACAAAGCAGGTTCTCTGCATGAAATGTAGATTCTGCTCAAGACCCCAGTGTGACTGCTTTGACATTAACACTTAGTTATATCTTGAGAAATTAGCTCATCCTATCCTAGTTTTTCCATACCCATCCACAGCAAAGATCTCACAGCCCAAACTCTCACAACTGACTGCCTCTTCTCCCCAGCTCTCCAAATCTCCATGTCATGCAACTGATATTCAACCCTCTTGGCTACTAGAAAGTGATCAAAGGGAGATAACCTGTGGCAGC
Organism: Pelodiscus sinensis; assembly: GCF_052426305.1. Classification (NCBI taxonomy): domain Eukaryota; kingdom Metazoa; phylum Chordata; order Testudines; family Trionychidae; genus Pelodiscus; species Pelodiscus sinensis. The sequence continues at coordinate 21,220,744 of NC_143052.1, read as the reverse complement.
TGAATGAATTACCTTCTACCTGTGTAGGTTGTTACAACCCACTGCAAAGATGGGAAATGAAGCTTACACAGTGAGGTGAAATAATCACCTAGTAGGGATGTAAAATCCCATTTTAATTAGTTAACCTCTTAAATGTTAAGTTTAACTGATTAACCAGGGAAGGGGAGGGACCCATCTGCCATAGACAGGGGCTTCTCCAGACCAGCTGCTTCTGGCCTCACACTGGGCTGCTGGTTCCTATCCCATGCTGCTTCTGGTCCTGCAAAAGGTTGGCAACTACGTACCCGCAAGCCTATGTGGGCTGGGAGCTAGCAACCTGGCCCTAGTGGCTGCCACTTCTGACCCAGAACAAGGCTGCTGACTACCAACCTGCGCAGACTGGGAGTTGGCAGCATGGGGATGGAGGCTGCAGGTGGGGAGCTGCTCCCAGATAAGGGATATTCATTCACATCCCTAGAACCTAGTAGTGAGTAGTCCGTCCAAGGCCCGACTGAGGTGAGAGTGGGAAAGGAGGTCAGATGGCACTACCTCTCCTGAAGAGATGAATCTGGGATAGAGATATGTTGGGAAGGACACTGAAGGAAATATTAAGACAATTGTATAGCATTCACAACAAAACACCTTCTCACTCACACACAGTTGCAAAGTGTCTGTGTGTATCAGAGAGAACACTTTCCCACAGTTCTTTATTTTTATTGAATGGCATTGTACAAACACATGGGCACAAGAAAGAAAGCCCAGACTGCAGCAATGCAAGAGATGAGCAATCCCACTGCTATAGTAGTTTACGTGGACAAGGGCTTTTTAATTTTTTTGCCACGTGAAATTCACCCTAGCAAAGACTGCCCTATGCAAGGCCTTCCCCTGTGTAAGCCCCGTATTTACTTGGAGCATATGAAAGCGAGAGTAACAAAGTGACAGCACTAGGGATGTTAAATATCGAGTAATTGATTAATTGAATAGTCGATGCATTTGGCATCGATTATTTGATTAATTGATAGGGAGCCTCTGCCTTTTAAGTGTAGCAACACTTCAAAGGTGAAAGCGCCCTGTGAAGCCCGGGGTCAGCTAGGGACTCTCCAGCTGATCCCTGGCTCCATGCGCTGCTGCTGCTTTGAAACTCCATGGAGAGCCCGGTGTCAGAATGCATGCAGCATTTCAAAGCGGTAGCACCATGTGGAGCCTGGAGTCTCCCCTTCCCCGTATAGGCGTCAGGTTCCACATGGCGTTTCAAAGCCGTACGGAGCCCAGGGTCAGTGTGAGGGGGGAGGGGTCCCCCGGCTGATCCTGGCCTTCACACTGCACTACCGTATGAAACGTGATGTGCAGTGTAGCACTGCTGCTTCAAATTACCCCTACCTCTCCCCTGCCTACCGTTCACATTCCTAGACAGCACATATCTCAGCACCTCAGGGCTGCCTGGTTTCTGTTCCTAGTAGGCTCTACTTCAGCTCCAAATAGCATGGCAGTGAGGCGTCCATTAGTGGCAACTGAGTCCATGATTCCACAGGCCTAGTTTTTCTAACATACCTAGAGGGATAAGGAGCCATGTGGTCATGGGCCTTGTTCTGCAGCCCAGTACTTTGCTGTCGGCAGGGGATGTATTTTAAGCCCACCACCTCCTGCCAAATCATGGGCATGGAATTTAGTATTTCTGATTTTATATGAGAAAAACTGAATTTCATGTTTCACGTGGATCTCTAATGGATATTATTTATATCTGTGAACTAAATACAACACTGAATCGGGTAAGAATATCTGTGGGTTTGTAGGCTGTAAAGTACTTCAACAAGGAGGCTAACATTTCTGAATGTCATTAGCGAAGATGACATCTTCCTTGGCATTTGTTTTTCCCTCATAAATATTAACTTCAGAAGTTTCTATTTAAATGATAAAGGCACTGTGGCAGTGTTCCCTTCCACATAAAATATGGGGTCTGGCCATCCTGTTGTTACAAAACTAGAATGCTTTCATGCAATTAACTTGGCTTGCTTGCATAACTGCAGGCATTCAGTTGTGATAGCTTTAGAAATATGAGACCCAAGTAAGTGAATCGTTAAAGTGCCTGAATCATGAACATTGTAACAGCAGCAAACATTGTAGTCCTTGGCCTTTCTTTTCAGACATTAAAAAATTATAAACTGAATAATGATGAGATAGAGACTCGTTCTGTATGTGATAAAACCATTCTGACTAACACAATAACTGCACTGATAATTTACAAGCTGAAACACTTGGAACATTCATTTTCCTCTCCTTTACATTTGCAGTTGTAAAAGGGGAAATGTCAGCTACACAAAGATGTACAAAAAAGCCCACAATGTTCTCCCTTCAACTTTTCTTTTGCAAGGCTTCAGATTCATTTTGTATGGATTTTTTAGACTTTCTAGTCTCCTATTATATGTTACAGTAATGACTTTCTTTGGAGAGTTCAATATCATGGCAAAACTATTACTTGGCATTAATGGTTAACATAAGAGCAGCTGTGCACAGCAAGTCCTTCATTTAGAGAGATTCCATTTTATTTTATTAGAAATTGATTTTAAAGCTGTTCCATTATTAATTTGCCTTAGCAGGGAAATCTTCAGTAGTTCAGAGAGGCAGACTTCCATGGACGTCTGGAGAGATTTTCAAAATAAAAATTTTCTTGGTGTTTTAAAAAACTTAAGATTGGCTTTTATCTAGTTATCTTTAAGCAAAAGGCTTCAGAGTACTTTACACACAGTAAGGGAAAAACTTATCCTTCCATATACTAATCTTCAGCACTGTTTTCCTTACATATATGGTTCTCCCATTAAAATCTATGGAACATCTAGTTATATAAGGAGATACCAGTACCCCAAAGGTGTTATCATAAGGATATAAGAGAGAATTTTAATCTAATTATTAAATTTCTCATTACCACTGGGAGATGGGAAAATATTATCGTAGTTTTCAAATGGGTAAACTGAGGTAATAAGATTATACTCTGTATGGTCAGTGTGAACCAGTAGTACAGATCAGAATGGACTCAGTAGCCCTGATTTCCATCCTCCCCTAATGCTGCACAGATCCTACAGAGTCATTTGCACATACATACTTTACAATATATGAGCAGTCCCATCAACATAGACTCATAGACTTTAAGGTCAGAAGGGACCATTATGATCATCTAGTCTGACCCCCTGCACAGTGCAGGCCACAACATTTCACCCACCCCTCCTAGAATAATCCTCTCACCTATATCTCAGATATTGAAGCCTTCAAATACTTTGAAGACCCCAAGATGCAGAGAATCCTCTAGCTGTGATCTGCGCCCCATGCCACAGAGGAAGGCGAAAAACCTCCAGGGCCTCTGCCAATCTATCCTGGAGGAAAATTCCTTCCCGACTCCAAATATGGCAATCAGCTAAACCCTGAGCACGTGGGCAAGACTCACCAGCCAGACACCCAGAAAGTTCTCTATAGTAACTCCTATCATCCCTCCATTGACCTATTTCCCACTGATAATGAATGGTCAATTAGATACCAAGATCCTGTTATCTCATCAAACCATCCCCTTCATAAACCCATCTAGTTTAATCTTGAAACCAGATAGATCTTTTGCCCCCACTACTTCCCTTGGAAGGCCGTTATAGAACTTCACTCCTCTAATGGTTAGAAACCTTCGTCTAATTTCAAATCTAAACTTCCTACTAGCCAGCTTATATCCATTTGTTTTTGTGTCCACATTGGTATTAAACTTAAATAATTCCTCTCCCTCCCTAGTGTTTATCCCTCTAATATATTTAAAAAGTGCAATCATGTTCCCCCTCAGCCTTCTTTTGGTTAAAGTAAACAAGCCAAGCTCCTTGAGTCTCCTTTCATAAGACAGGTTTTCCATTCCTCGGATCATCCTAGTGGCCCTTCTTTGTACCTGTTCCAGTTTGAATTAATCCTTCTTAAACATGGGAGACCAGAACTGCACACAGTATTCCAAATGGGGTCTCACCAATGCCTTGTATAACGGCACTAACACCTCCTTATCCCTACTGGAAATACCTCGCCTAATACATCCCAAGATCGTATTAGCCTTTTTCACGGCCATGTCACAATGGCGGCTCATAGTCATTCTATAATCAACCAGGACTCCGAGGTCCTTCTCCTCCTCCGTTAATTCCAACTGATGTGTCCCCAGCTTATAACTAAAATTCTTGTTATTAATCCCTAAATGCATAACCTTACACTTCTCACTATTAAATTTCATCCTATTGCTATCACTCCAATTTACAAGATCATCCAGATCTTCCTGTATGATATCCCGATCCTTTTCTGAATTGGCAATAGCTCCCAACTTTGAGTCATCCGCAAATTTTATTAGGACACTTCCACTTTTGGTGCCAAGATCAGCAATAAAAAGATTAAATAAAATTGGCCCCAAAACTGATCCCTGAGGAACTCCGCTAGTAACCTTCCTCCAACCTGACAGTTCACCTTTCAGTATGAGTGTGATTGACTGGATAGAGCACTGAACTGAGATTCAAGAGACTTGGTTTCTGTTCCTAGCTCTGTGACCTCAGCAAGTTACATAACTACTTTGTGACTCTGTTCTCCTACCTATTAAATAGGGATAACAACACTTTTCTCCCTCGTTAAGCTCTTGGACACATACTGCCATGTAAGTATGGGAAGTTTGGGGAAGGGGGGCAGTTAAATTATAAGTAGTAAGCTGGCCAGCAAAGACTGGTCACATTTTTGTCCTGAAAAAACAAACAAACTTCTAACTAGCAAACTATCCAGTTAGTCTGTATAATCTATCTTCCTTATCATTTCAGCAGTGAGACAGTCATAGCTCCCATTATCCTGGAGGGTTTTTTTAAGTTATTTGAAAATTATGAAGATTGAATCATGCCATTGAGACTAAATATTTTTATGGTCAGTTCTGATGTCTGATCAGAACCCTCTGACATTTTGGGATGAGACCAGTGAGTAGAGCGGAGGTGGTAAGATATTCTTGCTAGAGGATCTGTGAACCCATAGAGCCCTGCGTGGATACAAAATCTGTATCCTCATATGTAACCTCAGAAATGAGCCGTGGATATGCATTGACATGATACTTGTGGATAAAGCAGATATCCACAAATTTGCATGGTTCTACAGGTTAAGCTTCACATGTTCCAAATGATGAATTTTGCCAGATCAAGTGAGGTCAACTTCAGCTCCTTTACTGATGGACTCCGGGCTCCTCCAGGGTCCCCACCTGGCTCCATTACTTTCTGGTCTGGCTCCCCTCCTGCCCTCGGGAAACCGGGCCTCCACTGCCCTAGGATTGCCAGGGAACTGGAGCTCTGTGGCCCAGGGCTGCCATACCTTCACTGCTCCTGGGTCCACAGCTCTGCAGCTGTGAAGCCCTGCTGTCTTGGGGCTGCTTGAAATCTGTAGCTCCAAGTCTCCTGGAGCTAAGCTGCTCCAGGGCTGCCTACACCAGGATTGCTGAGGTTCCTCTGCTCCAGGTTTGCCAGGGCTCTAGGGCTCTGTTGCCCCAGGGCTACTTGGGCCACTTCTCTGTGCCCAGCCCAGGGCTCCCTGGCTCCCTGCCTGCCGCTGGGCTCCCTTGCTTGCTGGACCATGGATGTTGCCACATCAGAGAGTCCCAGACCAGAGTGGGTCAACTTGTAGATACAAAATTCATATCTGCATCCATATTCACAAAAAATGAGCTGAGGATATCGGCATCCACATCTGCGGGAGAGGATACCTAAGGATATAAAGCAAATATCTGAAGATTTGCAGGGTTTTATCAATCCTTTTGCCAAGTGCCCAAAACTTCCTTCTAGGGCATGCTGCCTTCTGTGGAAGGTACCTACTGGTGTAAGTAAAATCAATTTTTTATTGATATGGTGGGAGGGCAGAGGAGATACCAGCTAAGGGGGCGGGGGCATGTGACAATCCATGTGACTTTACTCAACCCAACGCAGCTCCCCTACACTCTCCCCATCTCATGATCCATCCCATGTTACTGGGAGGGGGGCATCTGAGGGGCAGTATAGCTACTGGAGTAGCTACTGGTTTTTGCCCCACAGGGAAAGGAGCAAAATGCTGGCAGCTCCTCCAGGGTCTAGAACACTCCCACCCCTCCCTGCTCTGTTCTCCAGCAGGGCTGCTGCTGTACAGATGGAGCTGGAGGAGATGTAGCAACATGGAAGGACAGGGGCGGAGTTGTGTAGTACAAGTCATGGCAGAGGAGGCATGCGGCCGCTGGCTCCTTTTGTGTCTTTCTGGTACCAGCCTACTTGCGCTTCTGTGGATATCTAACAGGAAGCAGAGAATAAAATCCTGGAGATAGACAATCAAGTTAAGGATTCTCTGAAAAAAATTCTGATTGTAGCTTCATTCTTTAAGTTGTTGCTACATCTGTTAAATAAAATAGCGTCTTGGGGTAGTCATTCACACTTGAGACTGCCCACTTTCTCAAGAATACTATACCAGTCTCTTTCTGATTTAACATTGATAAATCACATCTAATGCACTCTCCTGGGCAGCTAGTGCACTTTTTCTCTCCATGTGATTTCACATGGCTAATCACTTATCGGAATGGAGAGTTTGCTTTGAGCTAGTCTTTCTTCTCAGCAATGCTGTACAACCAACCTTTCCTAAACTGTCTCTCATAACAGGAGCACAAACACCTCTATATCATATTTCACTACATATAAATGCTTCCCACAGGTTTATTTGACTGTAGTCCAAAACATAACAAATCCCATTATTAAAGGTCTTATCCTCTGAGCGCCAACATAAATAAAAGGAAAGGTGACGGACGGACTAATAAGGCATTGAGCAAAGGCCATATCCAGACAAAGTAATTCATGAATTTAATTAGTAATTAGTAAAGCAAAGATAATGGGCTTCTGATAGCATCATTATACTGATCCGCTGATTAACAATTATGATCTCAATTACATCAGTAATTAAGAAAGATTTCAAAGACATTACAAGGGAAAATAGTTGGTCTGCATCTAGAGTTTCATGAAATCTACCAAGAATTGTATAGTTAATTATTCTTTTGGGCAGTTGCTTTTTACAGACCAAAAGTGAAATTAGATAGCAGGATAGGTGTCACACCAAATATGAGCATCTTAGTATCTGTCATCTGTTCTGTCCATGTGGACCTTTCTATCTTCATGAAGTTCAATCAAGGACAGTGAAGCTCTATGTGAGTGCAAGGGTCAGCCCATATGGAACGAACTAGGTCAACATAATGACTGAAACCCTCCCAAAATGCAATAGTAGACAAACCCTCTTTTCTACCATCCAATATCTAATCTCTAGCCAGTAACAACAAAGCAAAATCCAGATAAAGGATCTCAATGACATACTTTTCTATTCTAGATTTGTTACTTTAGTAAAAAGAGGAAAAATAAGGGACATGGCACATTTTTAAAGACTTTCAGAGGAAAAGCATACAGCTAATGAGAGATAAACAGCATGTTTTGCTTGCTGACCAGTGTCATGGACACAATGAAGCCTCAAAAGCCAGTAGGCAAAAAATGATGCACTAAATTTGATACCTACCAGCTTTGTGCTCCTGGGGAACCTGTTTGACTCAAAAACAACCTCCCTTCCCCAGCCTTTTCTTGAGCAGAAGAAAAAGCAGCAGGGAAAGACACACCTAAACCCCTTCAAAAATTCCCCTGATCTCATTTGCATCAAAGATGGAACAAAAAGGCATCTCCACTAGTATGCAACAGTGATGGGAAAGTTGTGGCCCATCATGGTTCTATGTGTGTCCTGCAACACATTTTCTTTACTGTTGCCCATGCGCAGAGTTGCTAGATTCCATGGATTTTCCTACTGGTATCACTGAAATGACATGCACTTCACTTACCGTGCGTGCTGATTGCACACAACATTGACTGTGAGAGCCGGGCACTTCCTCTGCATTCAAAGAGCTGCCATGTTTCAGTCATCACACCATATAAGTTCTAGGCATGCAAGCGTAGTAAAGCTGTAAGCAACTGGTCAGCTACCCGATAAGCAAATGCTGAGTTGGAAATCGACTAGTCACTAGTTATCAAGCCAAATCTAGTAATACATTTTCTACTGGTATCCAAAATCCTAAAGCTGTTAATTGCATTGTGAGCTCATTGAAGAAACACCATCAATACCCAGGGTTAAGCAGTTATTATCTAGACTAAATAACATAACTTTGGAATGCTCTCTTAAAAGATCAGCTTGCCTATAAATAAATCTAGTGTTCTGCCTTCAACCATTATTCTTTCCCTACAAAAACCCTTACCCATACTGAATTAAAGTGCTCTGATGCATGGATTTAAATTCTGCATCAGTCCCATTGAGACTTCATCTGCTCCTGATTGATCATGCTGGGGGCTCTTCTCTTCCTGTCTCCAACCTCCTGGACCTGCAGCTACCATCACTACCTGGGAATCCTGATAGATTCACGCTTCATGGAATGCTGAGATTCAGGGGCGGCCTGAGGCAGGCTGCGGCAGCTGGCGCCTGAGGCGGAACGCGCGATCGGCATCCCTGCCTGCATGGCTGTCAATGGCTGTGATGTCATCATTGGGCGCCCCGGGCACCCCATTGAAGACGGCACCCTAGGTGACGGCTGAATCAGCCAATGCTCACTAGCCACCCCTGCTGAGATTTCTCTCTCTCTAGAGATAGCATCCTGACCCTGTCTCATGTGATCAGTTATAATTTTTAGCCCTAACTCAGATGTAAGTTAGATTTAATTGTAACTGTTTTCTTTGTTTGGCTCCCCTTGTATGGTTACTACAGTAGACTTCTGATAATCTGGCACCTTTGGGACCTAGGTGGTGCCGGATTATCAGATATGCCAGAGTATCAGAAGGTACTCCGGCAGGGGGCTGTGACCGATCTGCCGGGACCCGCACTGCGTCTGGGGGGTAGGCGGGGAACAGCATAGTGAGGGGCGAACCCTTCGCCGTTTTGCAGGAAGGCGAGGTGCTGCCAGGTGCCAAGCAGGGGGGTGAGGGGCGGCGCTGCGGGACCAACCCAACAGCACTCCAGCTGCTCTGCTCCGCCGCTTGTCCGCCACTCGTCAGTTTCAGCAGTGGCAGCGGAGGACTTGGGGAAGCAGCTGAAACGGACGAGCGGTGGACAAGTGGTGGAGCGGAGCAGCTGCGGTGCTGCTGAGTTGGTCCCGCAGTGCTGCCCCTCAGCCCCCTGCTCGGTGATAACTACTGCGGTCTGGGGCGTGGAAAGCCTGCTCCCCTCTGTAGCCAGACACAAACCCCATCTTGTCCCCCCCCCCCCCCCGAGAGCAAGAGAAAGGCAGTCAGCCTTTGATGCCCTGGGAACGCAGGTGTGCTGCCTGTCCCTGACTCTACCATAAACAGAAACCAGACAGTAAATGGGCTAGCTGACGACCCGGGGCCTCCCGTCGCCCTGATGGCTAGTACCAGTAATTGACACGCCTGCACTGTCCCAGGAGAGGAATCTTCGCCCATCACATACCAGAGGTGCCCATTGTCTGCATTTTCCCAGGTGTAAATTATGCTTTGCACCCTTCCTGGGAAACTTGGCATTCAAAGCCATTTTTCCTAATTGGCCACTTGAGCCCAGGAAGAAGCCTACATAACCCAAGGAGTATAAAGGAGGTTCAGCAGCCCACCCCATTTGAGCTCCAATCATCTATACCTGCTGGCAGGTATTGATTGTCTCCCGAGGTCTGTGGGACGCCCAACCTCGCCCTACTTCTTCCCGAGGGATTGAGAGAAAGACGCTGGCCACGCCAAGTCTGGAACGCAGGGGTGAGAATATGTACCTGCTATGTGTCTATTTTGCATGCATTTAATAAGAGCTCAGAGAACCAAAAGGGTTTCATGGTACCTGTAAGTGACTTATTAGTGTAATTTCTGTCCTGTCCTTTGTAGTGGCTGTTTTATCTGTAACACAGTAGTAGCATTTAACAACTAAGTTTACCCTGTAACAATAAAATAGTAACTGTTTAAGCTTTAACCTGACTCCTTCAGTTGCTGTAACAGAACCAAGCACAATTTAAAAGAACTTCAGCCGGTCATAAGGGACTCACTGCCCTGACCGTCGGCTGACACCCTCCCGGAAACTCCTGGCGGTGGCGCGGGGCTTCCCCTGCCTTCCTGCAAAACGGTGGAGGGTTCACCTCTCGCCGCGCCATTCCACACCAGCAGCTCTAATTGTCCGGCTGGCCGGAGCACTTCTGGGTTCTAGTTGGTGCTAGACTATCGGGAGTGCTGGATCACTGGATGCCAAATAATTGGAGTTTTACTGTACCTGGAAATAAATAACTTTCTTTATTCAGCTGGTTGCCTCTCTCTCTCTCCACCCACTCTCCCCTGAGCGGTGTGGTTTTTGGCTTCCTCATTCACTCTGAAGCAACGCTCGTTGTACTTAAGCTAAAGATCCCCTTAGCATCCAAAAATTGCAAGGATGTTCTAACTTGAGAATGGGGAGACCTAGGTTCAATTTCCTGCTCTGTCAACAGATGCCCTCTCTGATCTTGGCCAAGTCACTTAGTCTTGGTTCCCACCTACCTGTACAACAGAAATAAAAGCACTTCCCTACCACTTAGGGGTGTTGGGAGGATAAATACCTTAAAGATGGTATATCTGGCACTCAGATGTTATGGATATAAGCACCTAAAATAGATAGCTAATCTAGATTTAATTGCTGGAAATGTATTTTCAAAATACATTCAAGGCTATATGACAACTATGACTGCCATTTAAGAGCGCCAGCTGCTACCAGCAGTTATATAACAGTGGAATGCGAGACATCACAGATATTTCCCTGCACTTGAATACACCAGTGTATAATAACTAGTGATTTATCATGACTTTTTAATGGTGCCCCAAGGCATAGCACTAATAAGTATAGTTACAAAGATCCTTGTAACAAGGGAAATGTGAAAGTAGCCTTTTCATTATTATTTACTCATTAACTTTCACTATAGTTATTTCATCAACCAACAGCATGGTGATCTCCACTGGACTGAAGTACTATATTATATCCTTTTCTCATGATTAGCCCAAAGGAGCTTAACAGTCAATGACAGCACTTATGCTAATCCCAAAACAATAGTATTAATGTAAACTTCCCACCCTCAGAAATGCCAGTAATCTGCCAGGAATAGAAGAGGAGACACCCTGACAGGTTTTCTTAACCAGTTCCTGTTATAGCAGTTATAACTTTATGCTTCTGTTTGTTATAGTGTAATTTTAAAAAAAGAATGCACAATTTAACAATAAAGGCACATGTGTAGAGAACATACCTAATATAAAAAAATAGATTATTCTTATGAAATATATTCACCCAACAAAGTGCACAGGAGTCTTAAACCTATTAATGTATATATCTTCTCAGTGCTTTTTTTTCTGTAAAATAAAAAGGTGCCGGTACTCCAGGGGGAAAGCTCTGACTGGAGGTGCTGGTACTGCGTCTGGAGGTGCCAGTACTGTGTGCAAGGTAGTACCGTCACAAAAAAAGTACTGTATCTTCTTATAATAATTATTATGATACAATGAACTGATTTTTTGACAGGTAGAATATATGTAGGTCAAAAGAACTCCAGTTTTATTAATTTGTTTTATATTTAGTGGCATTGCTCTAATCAGTAGAGGTCTTGAATATGGTGAATGAATAACCCATCATACAACTGTGCTTATTCTAAGTTTAACCGTAAGATTATCTGCCATAATATTGAATCAAGCATTCATGGAGCAAGACAGATACAAACCTCACGAGCAAATGATCCCACGCTATTTTATAATTTCCTCTGTTGTCATATCTATCTATCTATGTTAGAGCGTGTCTGTGAATCTGTCTGCAAATCCGTTTGTTCAAGAACTCCTCCTACACGGTAAGAGCTAGGGACATCAAATTTGGCATACAACTTCCTCTTCTCCTAACTTAAAGCAAGGTCAGGGTTTGTTTGTTCCAGAAAAAACTGGGAATTCCGGGAAAAGGACAATTTTCCATAGCATGCGAAGGAAGGAGCTGCTATTCCGAGTGACATGATATGAGAGTGGCCACTGAGGGCAACCCTACCACCAAGGGAGTGGCCAGCAGGGCTGGGACTCTGCCATCTTGCCTGCCAGCACACCAATAAATACTCCCCCTACTCTGTACCTAGGAGAGAGGAGAGAGAGCAGGTCTCAGATAGGCTGGAGGTGTGGCCAGAGGGAGGGAGGAAAGAACAGGCCTCAAGCGGGTAGGGGATGGCTGGGAGGGGGAAGAACAGGCCCCAGGCTGGCTGGGGAGAGTTGGCTGGGTTGGAGAGAAAAGGCCCTGGGCGTTAACTCAAACACCAGAAGATCTATCTCCATTGTGTAAGTACAGTTGTAGCCAAAAACCAGAGGGTAGTCCTAGTGATTCAAGCAACGGGAGCTGTCGTAAGTATTTGCTTGTGGTCTCAGATAGATGTGTCTTATAGCAAGAGAGCTTCTCCCACCATTCACTCTGCTGTCGCTCTACACTATTTTCAGTCCTCTAGCTGGATGACAGCTAGCAGGAGTACGTCTTGTAGAACTGGGAATAAGACTCCTGTTTGGAGGTGTAGATGTACTGATAGAGAAGTACATCTAGAAAAAGTGCAGTTTCACAATATTTCAAGTAACATTCTACTCCTGAAATCCATCTCTTAGTACAGAGTTGCTGTTGATGAAATATTCTGAAACCAGTTTCCCTCTCATACCAGTTTTGTATCAAAACAATTTCTTCAAGTTAACAGAATCTAATATATAAAGGAGAATGTTTGTAAGTTCGTGTGCTAATAACTTAGGGTATGTCTACACTACAGCGCTAATTCGAACTAACGCATCCAGACTAAAAAACTAGTTCGAATTAGCGTTTTGCTAATTCGAACTACCATGTCCACATTAAGTGGACCCTGAACCAGGCTTAAGGATGGCCGGAAGCAGTGCCGGCAGGGCATCAGAGGAGGACTTAGAGCGTGGAGATGCTGTCTCAGGCTAGCCGAGGGCTGTGCTTAAAGGGTCCCGACCCCCACCCCGGACAGACAGTTCTCAGGGGTGCCCCGCTTGCAAAGCAGTCTTGGCTTGGATTGCCCGGAGTACCCACACTGGGCACGTCACAGCACTCGGCCATCAGACCAGCTGCACTTGCCGCAAGCTGCCATCTGGGGAGAGGGGGCAATTGGGGGGCTGCAGAAGAGCTTCCACCCCCAGAAGCCCGCAGAGCCAGCCCAGTCCTCCCCATCGGGGGCTCGTACCCCATTCCTCCCTCACCTCCTTCCACTTACCCTTCCCTAGCCCCTCTTCTTGATGTACAAAATAAAGGACAATTGTGTTCAAAATGGAATCTGTCTTTATTGAACAAAACTGGGGGAGACTGGGAAAAGGAGGTGGGAGAGGGGAAGAGAGAGGGTGGGAGAGGGGAGGGCAACTAAAATGATCAGGGGTTGGGAACAGGTCCCGTATGAAGAGAGGCTAAAGAGACTGGGATTTTCAGCTTAGAAAAGAGGAGACGAAGGGGGGACAGGATAGAGGTCTCTAAAAGCAGGAGTTGGGTGGAGAGGGTGCATACAGAAAAGTTCTTCATTAGTTCCCATAAAGAAGGACTACAGGACACCAAAGGAAAGGAATGGGTAGCAGGCTTCAAACTAGTAAGAGAAAGTTGTTCTTCACAAAACAAAGAGTCAACTTGTGGAACTCCTTGCTGCAGGAGGCTGTGAAGGCTACAACTAGAACAGAGTTTAAAGGGAAGTGAGATCAAGTCATGGAGGTTGGGTCCATGGAGTGCTATTAGCCAGGGGGTAGGAGTGGTGTCCCTGCCCAAGGTTTGTGGAAGGCTGGAGAGGGATGGCACGAGACAAATGGCTTGGTCACTGTCTTCGGTCCATCCCCTCCAGGGTCCCTAGGGTTGGCCGCTGTTGGCAGACAGGCTACTGGGCTAGATGGACCTTTGGTCTGACCCAATACGGCCATTGTAAGCTCAGGGCTCAGGGTCGGGGGTCTCAGTGGACCCCCTTGATTCTCTTGCACACCTGCTCCTGGGTGGCCATGCTGGCAGCTCTCCTGCCCTAGCCGGCCACTTTCCTGTGCCTAGTGCGGAGGTCGTGGACGAGGTCCACGATGTCCGCACTAGCCCAGGCGGGTGCCCGCCTTTTGCGGTCCCGGGCAAGCTCCTGGGAGCCGCCAGCCTGGTCCCGGGAAGAGGGGGAGGGCTGGGGGCATCGGGTGGGTGGCTCAGCAGGTGCAGGGTCTGCTGGCTGGGTGCTGGCAGGCTTACACCTGGCACGGGCACCGTAGCCAGCCCGTGCCCCTTTAAGGGGTCCGGGGCCGGGAGGGAGGCAGACGAGTTTCCCTGGTGTTGGCCAGGGTGGCCACCAGGGAAACCTGGGGAGGGCTAGCCTCCCACTAGTTCGAATTAAGGGGCTACACACCCCTTAATTCGAACTAGCTAGTTCGAACTAGGCTTAATCCTCATAAAATGAGGTTTTCCTAGTTCGAACTAAGTGCTCCGCTAGTTCGATTTAAATTCGAACTAGCGGAGCGCTAGTGTAGCGCCTATTAAAGTTAGTTCGAACTAATGTCCGTTAGTTCGAATTAACTTTGTAGTGTAGACATACCCTTAGACACTATAAGAGCTACCACAACCAAAGTTTTCATGGGATAACCTTTCATCCAGGAGAAGATTTTAAGGTACTTTTGGACCCGATCGGGACCAAGCTCAAGCTGTAAAAACCAAAAAATAACCTGCCATGCTGCACTGCAGGGGCCACCCCCCCCACCCTAGGTCCCATGCCCGCCGCCTGCATCCTCCAGCGCCATCTGGGACTCACCACCTCCCACCCGTGAGGTTACATAAGCAATCCTCTCCGCTCCTCCCCCCCCACACACACGCCGGCATCCGCCCTGCCCCCTGCAGCACCTTCAGCCCTGGGCGCGAGCTGGGGCGCCCATCCCACATGTAAGCTCCCCTCCACCTGAGGTCGCGCCCCGCTCCCCTCCGGTGATGACGCGGATCTATATTTTAATCTCTATAGAAATCAGTGCAACTTTTCTACCATTCATAAAAAGATAATGGACTACTGTTTTTCTGCATTTTGTTACTCTGGTTTCCCAAGCAATGCCGGGTAACTCCAGCTAGTTACTTCTAATTTACAGCATGGAAACTAACAAGAGAACCAGATCACTTATCATTTTGTTCTGAGAAAATTAAATTACCTTTAATTGTCACAGGATTATTTTGATAAATAAGGGGGAATCGCTTACTGTATTTCTGGGACACAATGCAATTGATTAAAAACTTGCAATTACCTGGATAATACCTGGCTAGTCCAGTTGCACTGCCAAAAACCTGCCATAACAGAGTTGGATCTTCTTCTCTGTTCCTTTTGAATACATCATCCAGTGCTCCAGTCCAGTTGAGTTCATTTAACACTATTGTAGCTGTAAAAGAGGAAACATATTTGGTATCACAAAATTAGGTATTTAAAAATTAGCATCGTTTCTTAAAAATAAGTGAAGGATTTACCATGACAAATAAGAGTGCCGAGGTTGAGTAATCTATTAGAACAACTACTCCAGAAAAATGTAATTTAAGTAATCACAGAGTGCATTTGGGGAAATACAGTCCTCATGGAAAGTTTTAACATTCTTTAATATTCTTGTACTGCTTTTTTCCTCCAGTGCATCATCTATATGCAAAGATTATTCTTATTCTCTTGGGCTATGTCTACACTACAAGGTTGTTTTGAAATAAGTTATTTCAAAATAATAACTCCTGAAATAACTATTTTGAAATAACGTGTCCATACTACAAATCCTCACAGAAATAGTAAAATATCGAAATAGCGTGTCCACACTCATCGGAGCCTGAATCACATTTAAGGCCCCTGGAAGCACTTCAGGCAGGGCATCAGACCAGCAGTCACTTCCTGGAGCTGCTGCCTGAGGCTATCTGAAGCTTGTGCTTAAAGGGGCACCCTTCTACAGCCATGTCTCAGACTCTTCACCTTTGCCTACTTGCTTGAGGGAGAGCAAACACCACACTGCGTGCTCTAGTTGCCCTTGTGGATGCCACAGCACTACTACCATGGACCCAGATGTGCTACAAAGCAGTGTCAGGCTCTTAGACCTCCTGCTGCACCTTCTGGTGCAGTTAAAGCAGGCCACGCTTGTGGCACTGCATGACCAAGACGGCCAGTTCAGTCTGGGGCACCTTCTCACACAGTCCTGGGCACTCCTCCTACCCCACAGTCCCTTCCATTCTCCCCAGCACACGTGCACTGCTGCTTCTGGTGCCGGGACACCAGTTCCAACCGGTGCTAAAAGATTGTCTTAGAGTGGTGGGATGACCAGCAGTGGATCCAGAACTTCTACATACAGAAGGACACCTTCCTGGAGCTCTGTGAATAGCTCGCCCCTGCCCTTTGGCAATGGGACCCCCACATGCGACCCACCATTCCCCTCCAGCAGTGATTCACTATCACCCTCTGGAAGCTCGCTACACCAGACAAGTACCACTCTGTTGGGAACCAATTTGGCATGGGGAGATAGACCATCAGCCTGTGCATATGCAGAGTTGACTCTCTTGCTATTTTCACAAGAGGGGTGAAAAACTACTCTAATAGTTTCCCTACAGAAGAGGGTGGAATCTCGGTCCTTAGAGGTTTTGAAGTTCTGGCTTCACAAAGCCCTGCCAAGGATGGGGTACTTGGGGTTGCTCCTGCTGTGGGAAGTGGTGTGGGGCCCTCCCAGGGTCTCCAGCAACCCTGTGAAGCTGTGTGCATCTGTGAGGCCTTGAGGGAGAGTTTCAGCCAAGGCCACTGTGAGACTCTCCCCAAGGCCTCCCCACAAGAGGCCTCTGCATTGCCCCTGTGTGCTTTTTTTCTCCCACCCTCCTTTCTTCTCTTCCCACATCCCCTGCAGAGAAAATAAACCAGACCTTTTGTTGTGAAACAATAAAATCTGTGTTTTTTATTTGGGGACTATAAAACCAGGGAGGGACTGGTGAAAGAGCCCATGAGGGGGGAATGAGGGGAAAAGAGAAGGGACGAGGGGGGAAGAGGGCTCATGGATGGGGTTGGGTCTGGTGCCTGCCTCAGACTCCTCGGGACATTTCAGCTGCCTGAGAGGTCACTCCACCTCGTGTGCACAGCCCTCAGAGAGGAGAGGGGGGAGGCTAGGAGACGCTGGGGATATGGGGGCAGGGGTGGGTACTACAGAGACTTGGAAGGAGTGGGTGCTGCAGTTACTTGGACAGGAGTGGGTGTTGAAGCGTAGCCACAGGAGTGCTCAATGGCAGCAAGCAAGTGGAACGCAGCACATAGTGTTTCCTGCTGCTGGGGCAGCAGCTCCCAGTTGGTGTGGCACCATTCCTGGTCAGCACGGTGCTCCTCCCGGTCAGCGAACTGTCCTGGTCACCCTGCTTCAAAATTGTGTTGTAGGGCACACAGGCACTTGAGGTGTTCCCCCGCCAGGTCGTCCTGGGGTGCCTCTGCTAATGGTGCTGGAGACAGTGGACGCACCGTGCCTGCATCTGGTTCAGCTGCGAAGAAAAGCAAGAAGGGCAGTCACCCTGGAGACACTGTGCATAAAGCCTAGCCCTAGTACCTGAGCCAACACCGAAGGTCTCAGTTCTCATGATGGCAAAGTGCTTTGAGCAAGGCCATTTGTTGCCTAAAGGAGCCTCCCATGGGAAGGTGCTGACCACAACTGGAGCCTGCAGGAAGGAGGAGGGGACAGGCTAGCTCAGCTTCCTTCCAGGTCCTGTGAATGCCATGTCTGCAGAGAGAGATCTGCTGTCTCTGCCCACTGAAGGAGAGGGGGAGGGTGTTGGGGGAGCAGCAGATGCCATTTTTCAAGTAGGGTGGTACTATACTCCCTTCTCTCCCCCCGGCAGGCGCCCATGCTGGGGATCACAAGATCAGTGCTTGCCCGGGAGCAGATGCTGCTCAAGAGTGTGGGCACGAGCCTGTACCATGTGTGGCACTGCAGTGTGTTCCCATGACTCCAGCCTCCTTAGTAGTAGTGGGAAGGTGTCCCATCAAGGGGTCAAAAGTAAGGCAGGCCTATGTGAGAAGGAGCAAAAGGTTCCAGTGTGAGAGCTTCATGGGGCTCAGTGCTCCAGACTGGTGCTCCGTGTGTACCCACATGTGAACCCTAGGCTGAGAAGGCCAAGTGAGGAGTGCGCAGCCCTCGCAGCCCACCACCTCCCCTGCATGTGTCTAAGGAAATTATGGAACTCACCTGTAGTGCCTTCCCAGGCCTGGTCCAAGCCTGAGAGAAGTCCTGGGAGGGGGAGACTGGTTCCAGGGTGATGACCTCCTCCTGACGGGCAGGCATAGTGTCAAGACTGCCCTCTTCTTCCTCCCACGCATCGCTGTCCTCCTCCTCCTCCTACACAGCCCCACCTTTGTGGAGGCTGATGATGGACATGGACAGGTCACAGTCTATGACGGGTGGGGGTTTTGAACTGCCCCCCTCCCAGGATGGTATGCCACCCTAGAGTGGAAACTTTGCTCCCTGGCCTTTGTATAGGACTGATGGAGTTTTTTAATTTTCATCCAGACCTGGTCCAGAGCGCAGCTGTGCCCTTTCTGGGCCAGCCTGGAGACCATTTGGCTGTAGACTTTGACATTCTTCCTCTTGGTGTGGAGATCATGGATGTTGGTCTCCTCCCCCAGACCTCAATGAGATGCAGGATCTCCATACCAGGCCAGGAGGATACCCTGTTTCACCCCTGGAGTGGGGCTTCCAAGCTGGGTATAGGCTCACTTGCATCCATGGTGGACTCAGAGGGAAAGCTAGAGTCTGCCATGGTTCCTCTGCAGACAGCTGTGTGGCATGGGGCTTGCAGGTCTGGTGTAGTGCCGTGAGCCCTTTCCCTTCATCCTGCAGCTTTAAAGGCTGCAGAGGAAGGGAAACTATCACATTTTGTGGGGTGTGGACAGAGTGGCCACCAAAGCAGCTGTGACAAGCCCTGAAGGCCAATTATTTCAAAATAAGCACAGCTGTGCTGTCCCCACTAACCCTACTTCGAAATACCAATTTTGAAGTAGGCGTTATTTCTCACAGAATGAAGATTTATTGTTTCAAAATAAGAACCCCATTATTTCAAAATAATGTCAAAATAATGATCTTACTGTGTAGATGCTCACCTTGTTATTTTGAAATAATATGAGTTATTTTAAAATAACTCTGTAGTGTAGACATGCTCTTGTATACCAGCTTTGTTCTGTGAAATGTGTTGTTTCTGACAGGGCATTCTATTCTTGATTCCAGGCTATGTACAAGTAAATAAGAGCATTGTAATCACAAAACCTGTTTGGTCACACGACTTAGCCATGGGACAAAGAAAGGTGATACCAACAAACAACATAAAAGTCATTGGAAAATTTAATGAAGGTCTCCCTTTCAAGCTAAATGCTATTATTTAAGAATGATTCTATGGAAAAGAGAAAACAATTAATTAAACAACATTAGATTTATAAAACTGAGCTGGTACCAGCAACCAAGACAGTGCTCATTATAGCAAATTAACAGGATTTCATGTTTATGGATTTGCACATTTGCAGAAAGATCAGTTCTGTGCATATTAATATTTATGAACGGGGCCAGTTCCACAGTGAACTTGAAATACAAGGAAATTCATATGCTTAAGCATGATCAGCAGTAAACACTATGCAGCCAGTGACATGGCTATTCATATTCACAAAACTGCTCTGGACTGATCCCCTGTGTTACTTTTGCAAATATTTATATTAGCATGTTATATGTCTTAGTAAGAAAAATAGTAGGGGGTTTATAAAGAATGCTACATGCCAATACTAATCAAATGAACAAATAATGAAGTTGAATAATGTTTGCACACTTTATCAACTGTAAATACAACTGATTTCCAAAGAAATCAGTAACATTAGGGAACAGCTTGGCATTCAGATTCTTAGAAATGAGTGAGGTTTTATTTAGAAGTTGGTCACGAATGCTTTCCTTTGTCTTGTCTGATGGCATCATAAATAACACTTTAGGACTGAAATACATATGTTCTACAGGCTGTAATACACTCATTACCAAACTGAATTAAAAAAGCGGGAAAGGAAAAAAATATATCAAAAGTGACAAAAATACATTTAGAATGTTGCTGTTAATAAGAATTCTCTGTCATATTTCTACAGAAATGTCCATAGGAAATTCAAGGTGGACTAAATAAAGTTAGGACATCTGTCAGATAAAGAAGAGGCATTCTTCTGTAAAACTTTACAGGTAAGGTGGTGGGAAGAACCAAGAATAAAAATTTAGTGCAATCTCTGCAGTTAAGATCCACTTCTAGATTGTATCGGTTTTTGTAATTAGATAAATAAATGCTAACATTACATTTCATTGGTTTGTGTTTTAAAGCAAATGGAACATTTGGTACTCTGTGTGTTTGGTGAAAGATTTACTCTGTAAAGTTTTAAAAGTGCTTTCTGTGCTCCTAAGATCCAGATCCCCTGTAACCAATACTCTTTATTATATATCCAGTCTCTTTGTCAAATATGTAATTAAATACATATTTACTCGAGAAATAACATTTCACTCAAAACCAGTAAGTACTCAACTATAGTTTTTAAAATGTTTATTGTGCAATTATATTATTTCAAGCCAGTCTGATCTATTGTATAATTACATAATAAAGCACTGAAATCTTTGAACAGTTCTTGTAACACTCTTTTTAATTTGTGCAGTGATTCTGTCCTGGACCCTCCTTACATGACTGAACACCTAAAAGTGGAATCCTGGTCCCAGTGAAATCAGTGCAAATTTTGGTATGAGATTTCTTTAAATTAAGGACACGGGGAAGAGAAAAGAGACTCAGAAGACAGAGGTGCTAGTCTCACTGCTGCACAAACTTCCAGTATAACTTTGGACAAGTCACTTAGATCACTGAAGTCAATGGAATTCATGATATGCTTAAGTGCTTAGCTAAATAGCAATGAATGTGAGCACAAGTGAAAAACTACATACATGGATGAGTGTCTTGCTGATTAAGGAAGGACCTATATTTCTTCATAACTTAGTTTCCCCATTCATAAAATGAGGATAGCAATACTTCCTTATAATTTAATGGAAGTATATGAAGTGCTTAAATACTAC
This sequence comes from Pelodiscus sinensis, assembly GCF_052426305.1. Taxonomy (NCBI): domain Eukaryota; kingdom Metazoa; phylum Chordata; order Testudines; family Trionychidae; genus Pelodiscus; species Pelodiscus sinensis. Next base: position 21,199,664 of record NC_143052.1, on the reverse strand, counting down.
AGTAAAGAGTATCCCAGAAAAGCCTACACATAAATAATAATCATGGGTTAACAAGTGGAAAAAAGAACGATCACATATCTAAATATCTATATACTATATTGACAAGGATCTTACTGATATAATAATTTTCTTGATTAATAAATCCTCTGATTTTTCTCCATGGTTTTATATGGCAAAACCACTTCACTATTTTAGATATTTGTGGAGAAAAGATGCTACAGTTAACTTTAAGACTCTTTTATATTTTAATTGTCTCCCAAACACCCGACCTCCTACTTTAAGAATTTTAGACTAAATACTATGCCTTAAAATAATATTTTTGCATATTTGAAAGAGACTTTTTTCCCTTATTTATGCATTTTAAAAATGAAAAAAGAAAGTCCAGAAGGAAAAAAAAAACTATTTCCTGTTAAGTCTGAATGCCTGAAAACAGGGTTATGAGTGGAGTTTAATTAGACCAGCAAAAGCAACTCATTCCATCCCCTGTTAAAGAAGAATAAAAGCTGGGAGAAAGCTGCTAATGATACTAATAGCATCTCTACCATCACATTTTCAAAAAAACCAATTCTTTCCAGTATTCCATAAATTAATATAGTGACTGTTTCAGCTTTTAATTTAAAAAATAGATCACACAATTGTACACTTCATTTTGTATCAGCTTCCTTTTAATTTACTCACTGTGATCACAGCAACTTATCATGTAAACAAATATGTACAATGCAGTGGGGGAAGGCTGTTATCCACAACATATGGTCATTAAAACAACCTTTCTGGGGGGAGGTTTGATATTTGTGTGTTTACTCTACAACAAGCAGCTTCTACTGCAAACAGAATATCCACCCAAAGTCACAGGGAGTGAAGAAGTAATTGTAAGGAAGTTTAGCTTTCACAATCACTTTCAAAATGTGTATTTATTCAAGAAACTTAATGTTGCTTTCCAAATGCTGACGGATGTTCTCTCCTTGTAAATAGAAAAGCATGCCGACATTTGCTGGTAATGAGATTTACCATTTTTGCAATACCACTGCTAATAGGCATTTTCAAACTGATGCCTCTGATGAACATATGATTTTGGTTAAACTTCTAGCATCAATACCTCTGATGCGTTCCACCTTACGAAAAGTCATCTTAATCAAACAAAAACAAACAACCCTCCCCCCGGCAATTCCTCAAACCACTCCCTCCTAAATTATCAACTCATTTTGCACATAAGTAAATCACCCCCTCCAGAGATACTAAATTCAGCTGACCATGATCTAAATTGTAAGATTTGGATTTCTATGGGCTTCCCAAATATGTCTCTTATATTTACTACAGTATATCTGCATTTATTTTTCTGTTGTTTTGAAAAATTGGACCTTCCTAAAATGGGTATTTGATCACTTGTCATGGCCAGCTCAAATAAGAAATGGCATTTGCTAGAATCACTTATTTACCTTTTGAAGCACACCATTGTAAGAGGAAGAAGCTGTTGATGAATTTTATATAACTAGCTTACCTCTAAAATCCTCTTTTAAAAACAGACCTTGGTCTTTGGAGAGTGACTCTTCAATGCACTACTGTTGCTACCTCCCACTTGACATGGGCAGGGAAAAAAAAACTAAATCCATCATCATACAATGGGCAACATGATTCTTTCCTGCTAATTCCATTGAAATACATCCATTCTTCCCCACTCTCTTATTTATGACACGGGATTCAGGAGCCTTGACAAGCCCTAGATTCAATCTGCCTCTGCAAATGCAATCAATAAAACACTGCACTATTGTTCTCTTTTAAACAAAGCTGGAAGAACATAGTTTTGATGATTTATTTAATGTATAGGCCCTGGCCTGAATAGAAGACAATATATGACTTTATTTGAAAAGCCTGGGAGCTATTTACTATCTCTGAAGAGATGTCAGCTACTGTTTGCTCCCTAATGATGCAGCTATGCATACACTGGAGGGAACAAAAAGAACCTCCTCAGCAATTCATGTATTGCATAAAAGTGACTGTCTTTTAGTATGGCTGTGGTGGGCAATGGGTTTCCATCTCTCATTTTAATGAAGTTGACTCATTGATTTAAAGCACAGAGACACACTCCTTATACAACATTATTGTGGTAAATGTTATATATAATTCCAGTCAAATTTTGGGCTATGGGAGGGAGGATATATTTGAATATATGTATTTATTCATGTGTTCACACTAGTGTGCTTCCCTCACCTCTCCCCCAGTCAGCAAGTCAACAACATCTACACATGGAAATTTTACTGAAAGTATATTCTAGTGCTCTTGCTGCCTCATAGGTTTTATTACAAACCTACATTTTCAGAGTTTAGATACTTTCTGGTACATGTTAAGGAAATACAATGCTAAATATGCTCATCAATCACTGAAAGCTTTTACTGTCATACTGTATGTGCTGCTGAGAATGAAAGAGTAATTTCCTTCATGTTTCTAAACAAACCTACATACTGAGAGAATTTTTTTATAAATCTGTAGATATTGTCACAAATACTAAAGACCCTGTAGAGGCTATTTAAAAAATACAGTTTGGTGATTTTTGGAACTGCAAATGAAGGTACTGGAGTAATTCACCTCACAAGTTATACTGTGAGGTGGCATAATTTCTCCCATCATATAAAGCTCAACAGGAAGGGAAAGTCTGTCATATATTTCACTTAGTCCTTCCCTGTTTGTGCTCTTTCTATTAAGGCTGTGGTTGTGTAGATAAAAAGTTCTCTGAAGAACTTGTTGCCTCTCCAGCAACTTTTTCCAATGCTATCTAGCCTCATGTCATTAGGTCAGTCTGCAGCTTTAGGGTCCTCTTGCTTTCAAATGCACAAATAACCATGTTGGAGGAAAGGGAAAGGAAAAGGGAAAGGAAATGGAAACCCACAACCCAACAACAACATCCAACTGTGAATAGACAGAAGAATGAACACTACCATACTGGTCACAATGCTCGCCACAAGTAATGACCTTCACATAACTGATGCAAATTATATCAAATGTGAAACTAGGCACACTAAAAAAGTTCCAGTTAATGTAAACAATCCAGCAACATTTCAACTAAACCAGACAGTGCACACCTCACCTCCTAAATCAGCATAATATTCTCTAGAGAAGCTACGGGGTTCGCACTAGCCGGCTTTTAAAAATGGCGGCGCCGGCTTTATGCTAATGAAGCCCGGGAAATTCAAATCCCGGGCTTCATTAGCAAGTTCGGTATGCATACATTACCCCCCTAGTTCGAACTAGAGGGGTAGTGTAGACATACCCATATATATTTAGTAGATATCAAATAGACTTAAATTCATGTTCTTATTTTTTCACTGGTGAATGAAATAAATAAATATGTGCAACAGAAATTATCATCAACAGCATGCTATATTCAAGTTGTCTACATTTTGTTTGTTTGCTTTAACAAAAACTCAACAGGCATCTCCAATGAAACATAAAGGAACACTGTCCCCTTTATCATTTTGTCCAAGTACCAGGTTGGCATTTAGAGGACAGAAGGAACTAATAAAATATGGTTCTAAAATTGTTCTAATAGTTTCTAAAATAATTCAATAAGCAGGGAAGAAATTGTTTTCAATGGGATTTTTTTACAGTACATGTAATCGTTTCTTATGTCTTAACTACAAATTAAGTGTAAAGCCTTGGTTTGGAATTACCTTTAATGAGTAATTCATCCTATCATAAAATTTAGTTGGACAGGTCAATCAGAATTTTTTAGGTAATACACAGCAGAGAAATACAGAGAACGTTACAAAAAAGAATTACAAGTTTCGAAAAAAACCCAACGAAATTGAATAATTTCAACATCAGAGCTTGCCAAAGCATAATTTTACGATATACAAGTAATATTCTTGATTAGAAGTTCAAATAGTAAAACATCCTGTACTCCTGTGAGTTCACTGTTCCCCATTAAAGAGCTGACATTATGGATTACATATTTCTATTAATGAGTCACCAGAGAAGACACTGAGAAATAGCATGCAGTTGTTTCTTACATCAAATCAAGAAAATTAATTGGCAATGCCATATGATGTAAGCTGACAGGTTTAGCCGCCACATGCTAATAGCAAGAATGGCACACTAAAAGCTCATAAAAAAAAAAAAAAGAAATGCCCAGGAGAAGGAAATGAGAATAAAAATGTCAAGAACAGAGGATGGAATTAGGCTTCTGTTACATCTCAACAAGAGCAATTAATAAAATGTAAATTAAGCATCAAAAGTTCCACCAGTACAAACTCAGTGTTTAAATGAGTTATGTGTCACGCTGTATAAAACAAAAATGAACCCTTTTTAAATGCACACTAACCTATTGTCAGTGGCAGAGTACATTTCTCTCCTAACTAGGGATAGAGGAATCTTCTTCTTATAAAGATTTTAATATCTTTTGAATTCTATTTTTAAAATTCACAGTTTGCAAAACTCTTTCCTTTATAATGTAAACATATATTTTTTTAAAAGCTTCAACTTAATTTTTTGTGTGTGGTAGTTTAATGCAATCAGCTATAAAATAGGATACAAATACTATGAAAGCTAGACCACACAAGTGATACCCCTAGACATACTACAGCCAATATAGATTGAAGGGTTTTTGTTTGACACTATTTTCGCTATTACTTAGTTTGCAATCTGTTTTCTCTGACCACTTACTGTTCTAGTTTGCACTCTTTCACCCCTGCTGCTCCACACTCTTCCATATGAAGCACAAACACAATAATAACAGTCTTTTTTTTCTGAACTTCAAGTTTTACAATTATAAATCACAGGATCCAGACACCCCAGGGAAACAACAGGGCATCCAAATCCTAAAGAATGAGCAATTGAATCAACTGGTTGTACAAAAATGTTGTTGTGCATAAATATTATATTTTATGAAACTTGTAATATTGTGATCATTAGGAGGTACGAATACAGGTTCCAGTTATGAATGTATACTTCTGGATAGATTTTTATACATGTGCATAGCTTTGGAACATTGTAATTGTAACTATGGTGCACCCCCTCACAACAGGGGATGAAGTAATCAGGCAGGGGGAGGCTAGTTGTTTACACAAAACCAACTTCAAATTTCCAGCCAGGAAGAGACAATGGTGTATCATTAAAGTTAACCAAAATACATTGACATTTAAAAGAAAACCTCAGGCGTGGAGAACAAAGGCCTGGTCTACCCTGGGAATTTTCCCCAGCATACCAAGCTCTCTCAGTGGTGTGAAAAATGCAGCCCCTTAAGGCTACGTCTAAACTATAAGCTTCTTTAGAAAGAGGCTTTTTCGAAAGATACTTTCGAAAAAGCTTCTTTCAAAAAAGAGCGTCTAGACTACAACCAGTACTTTAGAAAAAGCAAGCCACTTTTCCAAAAGAGAGCACCCAGGCAGTCTGGATGCTCTCTTTTGAAAAAGCACAGTTTGCATTACATAGCAAAGAGCACTTTTGAAAAAAGGTGTTATTCCTCATGAAACAAGGTTTTCCGCGGTCGAAATAACCGCCATTTTCTTTCAATTTACTTTCGAAAGAACGCAGCAGCAGTCTAGACGCAGGGGAAGTTTTTTCAAAGAAAGGCTCTGAATAACCATGAGTCATCATGTCAAGAGAAAAAGTATTTTTGTCTGACTATGGCATAAGAAAGCCAAAACAGCAGAAGCTTTCTTTCCTCTTTGTAATTTATATTATCTGTAGTCTAAAGATGCCTTGAAAATAGAGATGTTATACAAATGAATTTCATACATTTCTCAGGGTACCAAATTCTCAAGACTTTCTTTATGGAATGTATACTGTATACAATGAGAGTTCATTCCTTTTATTCTTACACCAGTGGCAGTAAACCAGACATATATTTGATGTTCGTTACAATAAATGAAAGGCAACTTTAACAGGCTACGTTTGATAACTACAAGCATTATTGATTTTTACAGTGACTCTAATTAACAAAGAGGTAAAGCACTCAGTAATAAACCTGTTCATCCAATTAAATATATAGAAATCTATTTTAAAGGATGCCACATTTTCATAAATATTAAAAAGGTACAGACCATTTTGGTGGATTTGGCTAATGGAATCTAATCAAATCTCCATGTAAATGGAAGATTAATGAGCAATGGGAAGATGGGCATACTGGTTTAATCTATCTAATTGCATCGTAGACTATAGAAATCCAAGGCATACGGAGTACGAAGGGAGTACGATGAAAAAGCATACGTGAGGAAACTGATTATGAGATAAAACCTGTTCCCTCAGTTTATAGAGAGCAGATATGAAAGACTCTTTCTATTTTATGATGCACTAATATTCTCATGCATGAACTTTCCAGACTGAAAAATAGTAGAATTTTCCTAACTTCTGTAATTTTAGCTTGGCAAAAAGGTAGTACGAAGGTTTGCTTTGGATAAATCTGCTATTAAAAAACAGAGGATGGGAGGATGGATGCTCTGGAGAAGTCCAATTCCTAGAGATCTCTTCCCTCAGAGGAAATCAGTTGGAGGGATACAAAAACAACAGCCCACTGTATAACTAAAGCCAAATACTAAAATAATACAAATGACGCAGGGAATCCTTTCGAAGCATGGATACATCAGCAACTGTATTACAGAATGAATTATAATTAAGGTCTTTGTAAAGTGTGTGTCCTGGATGTTTATTTGAAGAATTAATAAAGCTGTTTCTCTCTTCAAAGGGCTATGGGATTTTGGAGGGGTTAGAGTTGAAGCTAGCAGCCTATGCAGACAGAAATGCTGCTTATTTCTCCAAGGACTCTGCCAAGATTTTTTTTATATCCTCTACCTGAATTTTTATACAAAAGGAACAGCTTGTGTTTTATGTAGTCTACAGTAGTATTCCAAGTGAAATAAGAGGCAGATACACTCCTGTGTCTTGTTCTCCTTGATACCAAATTACATTCTACTCTCAGGGTGAAATTCTGGTATGACTGAAGTGAAAGGCAAAACACTCATTGATTTCCATGGGGGCCAGGATTTTACACCTCCCGTTTCCTCTCCATGGCTTCACCAAGAGCTTTTCCTGAAACTTTCATCTGTTGTGTTTATATTCAGTAGATTGGTAGCCAGGTGTAGAGAACTGACCACAGGACAGAGTCTTATCATTGCTTTAGATTTAAAAACAAACAAATCTTGAAAGCATGTTTCCAAAAGTTGGTGGTGTCCTTGACATCAAAGCAGCAAAGCACTTCAATAATACAATAATAAGGTGGTATTTTTTTAATCACATACAATGGGGGACATTATGGGGAACCTTTCTGCCAATAGAACAAACTGCCCTAACATGCAATACATATTACCCACACTTCAGAGTTATATACAGTAGACTTCTGATAATCTGGAACCTATGGGACCTAGGTGGTGCCGGATTATCAAATTTGCCAGACTATCAGGAGGTACTATAAACTGGTTATATATATACTGTATACATTATATACTGTACATAAAGTGTTCTTAACCCTTTTTATTGTACATACTGTATACAGTATAATGTAATGTTTTAGTTTTTTTAAGCCTTTTTTACCCTTTTTGCTCAGTTCAGCTGCTGCTGCTGTTACCTTGTGACTCATTTTTTGCTGAAGCTCACTCACTAGGTTCTTGCCATTTTGATGCCGGACTATTGGATGCCGGACTATTGGAGTTTTACTGTATACGGCACTTGTTCACTGGGTGTTCTGTAAACTACTATCCCAGCCAGCCAAATTAAGTACTTACATGCCCTCTCGTCAGAGAGTAGTTATTAATGGTTCACAATCCTGCTGGAAAGGTATAACAAGTGGGGTTCTATTTTGGGACTGGCTCTGTTCAATATCTTCACAACGATTTAGATATTGGCATAGAAAGTACGCTTATTAAGTTTTCAGATGATACCAAGCTGGAAGGGGTTGCGACTGCTCTGGAGGATAGGGTCATAATTCAAAATGATCTGGACAAATTGGAGAAATGGTCTGAGGTAAACAGGATGAAGTTTAATAAAGACAAATGTAAAGTGCTCCACTTAGGAAGGAACAATCAGTTTCACACATACAGAATGGGAAGCGACTGTCTAAGAAGGAGTACGGCAGAAAGGGATCTAGGAGTTATAGGGGACCACAAGCTGAATATGAGTCAGCAGTGTGATGCTGTTGCAAAAAAAGCAAACATGATTCTGGGATGCATTAAGAATTTATTCTTCTGCTCTACTCTGCGCTGGTTAGGCCTCAGTTGGAGTACTGTGTCCAGTTCTGGGCACCGCATTTCAAGAAAGATGTGGGGAAATTGGAGAGGGTCCAGAGAAGAGCAACAAGAATGAATGAAGGTCTAGAGAACATGACCGATGAAGGAAGGCTGAAAGAATTTTGGGTTTGTTTAGTTTAGAAAAGAGAAGACAGAGGGGGGACAGTTTTCAGGTATCTAAAAGGGTGTCAGAAGGAGGAGGGAGAAAACTTGTTCATCTTGGCCTCTGAGTATAGAACAAGAAGCAATGGGCTTAAACTGCAGCAAGGGAGATTTAGGTTGGACATTAGGAAAAAGTTCCTAACTGTCAGGATAGTTAAACACTGGAATAAATTGCCCATGGAGGTTGTGGAATCCCCATCTCTGGAGATATTTAAGAGTAGGTTAGATAAATGTCTATCAGGGATGGTCTAGACAGTATTTGGTCCTGCCATGAGGGCAGGGGACTGGACTTGCTGACCTCTTGATGTCCCTTCCAGTCCTAGTATTCTATGATTCTATGATATGATCCTAGTGCCTAGGGCAACACAATTTTAATGGCTTTGTCCTCACAATACACCCACAAGATAGGGAAGTGCTATTATCCCAATTTCACAGATGGACAACTAAGGCACAAAGGTAATCCAGTGAGTCAACAGCAGAGCAGGACTTAAATGAAGATATCCCAAAATCTAGGCTACTGCCTTATCTCCTGGAACATGTCCCCTGGATCATACTTCTCTGGTATTATAGGAAGTGTTGATTACTAAGAGTTTGTTCAAATTTAGACTGACCTCAATTAGCTTGTGAGATGTTAAGAATCAAAGCATTGGAAGTATACCTAAAGGAAAAGCTTTAAGCATCCAGAACATTAGTAAGGAAGAGACCAAATCATTTTTAAAGCAAAGAAATATATATTTGTTGTAAATTTCACAAAAATATTATTGCAAAAGGTTCAGGCATTTTAATCTTAAAAGCCAAAATCTCACTGCTAGTTAGTAACAATTACATAAAAATAACTATGGAATACTAGTGCCTGATGAGAATGGATTCTTTTTAAGCTTAGATGTAGAGATTAAATTCTTTCCACACAACAGGAAGGGGATGATGGTTAATTGTTTTTAAGAAAATAAAAAAATATGGAACAATTGGTGAACAGCGATCTGGAACCAAAATGGCCAGGACTATTCTGTTTTCTAACACCTGTCAAATAACTTGAAGCTAAATCAACTAGCTTTTCCAACACAGGCCTAGAAACAAGGACTCAGAGTATTGCAAATTCATAAAATAAAGATTATATTAAAATTGGAATCTGAATTTCATATATTTAACTTGGGGCCATGCTTCATAGTAAAATATAATAAACTCAGTCCCAAATCCTGCAAATATGTGGGCACATTTAATTTTTCATATGGTTTGACTTCAGCTGAGAATATGAGTTTAGAGCATTGTAGTTGAAATATGCAAGACCTGCCTAGCAGGACCTGTTTAAAAAAGAAAAGAACCATTATGCTTTAAATCAATTAAAAATTAGTTTATAACTAAGCAGCACTGGACTTACTATGGTGAGACACTGCTGCTTCTGTTTGCAATTGTGTTCTCTGTACATAGCGATAAGACAGCTCAGATGAGTTTATAACTAAGCAACACTGGACTTACCATAGCAAGACACCGATGCTTCTGTTTGTGATTGTGTTGTCTGCATATAGTGATTAGACAGCTTAGATGCAATTGTGGTTTGGTGAACTAAGAGTGAAGGGTCAAATAAATTAAAACAGAGTAATAAACCATAGCTGAGAGAAGGGATAACTGGGCTTGCCAGTGACAGAAGATATGCTGTCAACAGGCAATACACTGGACTGTACTTAAATAAATGTGTCAGTCCATCTGGAATAAAGTGTTGCTTAGTGATTTCCAGCAACAGCTTTGATATGCTTCAGCTATGGCCATATTAATCTGTTATAATTGACAGCACATGTCACACATTTTCAGCTAGCGGAACAGCCATACAAAGATAAAAAGTACAGGACATGACAAAAGATATCACACCAAGTTGCTCAAAATAGATTGTTGATATATAGTATTAGAAATAATATTTGCACCTGGCTTCTTTAAGTACTCCATCTCATATCTAGAAACCAATTACAACCTATTCACTCTATACAGAGAGGCAAATTTTTGATGCAAATTGTTACAGCTTCATTGGCTTTAATAGAAGCTAAGCAGTGGAGCTATGGCAATTTTCTTAGCTTCAGCTGTAGCCAATAAAGCTATGGCAACTTGCACCAGGTGAGGATCTGCCCTAGAGTCAAAATACTTATCAAAACCATCTGTCCTTTTCTATTAAATGAAAGACCCACTAAGCAAGGCTGAGCAACTATGCCACTTTAAGGAAGTGACAACACTCTAAACCAGCATATACCCTTATATGTTCTATACATGACACGAGTCCAGTAAGAAAAGCAGCACTAGATCCTAGGCTTTTATCAATGTATGTATCTCTGTGAACAGGTCCCTGCAAAACTCTAGGTTCACTTGAGTCATTTTCATGATTTCAGATGTTTCAATCTGAAATGTCACCATGTTATAACCTTGAGTGTCCCAATCTAAAAGTGGATTGGAGAAGTCGAAAGCTGTGGCCCATGCCCAAAATGGGTGCCCAAACTCTGTCAGTAGCCACAGGGTGGAAGCCCCAAGAAACAACAAGAGCTGTGGGGGCTGAAGCCCTGAGCTGTGGTGGTCCAGAGCCCACATAGGAGCCGGGGGGACAGCAGCCCTGAGCCAAAAGCTCCTGAACCCAAGCAGGAGCTATGGGGAGGGGCGGGGGAATGGATGCACTGAATCCTAGCAGGTGTCACAGAGGGAGCAAAGGAGAGCAGCTGTCTGGAGCTTGGCACAATGCCCCCCCCCCCCCCCACATCAGGGCAGGAGTCATGGGGTGTTGGTAAGAGGGGTAACAAGTCCTATCCCTCCCCAGAACTGAGATCAGATTTCACAGGGAAGGGCTTATTTCATGGTCTATGTCATGTTTTTCATGTCTGTCAACCTAGCAGGACCCTATCCATTGACATCATAGAATCATAGGACTGGAAGGGACCTCAAGAGGTCTTCGAGTCCAGCCCCCCGCCCTCAAGGCAGGACCAAGCTCCGTCTACACCATCCCTGACAGATGTCTATCTAACCTGTTCTTAAATATCTCCAGAGAAGGAGATTCCACCACCTCCCTTGGCAATTTATTCCAATATCTGACTACCCTGACCGTTAGGAATTTTTTCCTAATGTCCAATCTAAACTTCCCCTGCTGCACTTTAAGCCCATTACTCCTTGTCCTGTCCTCAGAAACCAAGAGGAACAAATTTTCTCCTTCCTCCTTGTGACACCCTCTTAGATATTTGAAAACCGCTATCATGTCCCCCCTTAATCTTCTTTTTTCCAAACTAAACAAGCCCAGTTCATGAAGCCTGGCTTCATAGGTCATGTTCTCTAGACCTTTAATCATTCTTTTCGCTCTTCTCTGTACCCTTTCCAATTTCTCCACATCTTTCTAGAAATGTGGCGCACAGAACTGGACACAGTACTCCAGCTGAGGCCTAACTAGTGCAGAGTAGAGCGGCAGAATGACTTCACGAGTTTTGCTTACAACACACCTGTTGATACAACCTAGAATCATATTTGCTTTTTTTGCAACAGCATCACAATGTTGACTCATATTCAACTTGTGGTCCACTATGACCCCTAGATCCCTTTCCGCCATGCTCCTTCCTAGACAGTCGCTTCCCATCTTGTATGTATGGAACTGATTGTTCCTTCCTAAGTGGAGCACTTTGCATTTCTCTTTATTAAACCTCATCCTGTTTACCTCTGACCATTTCTCTAACTTGCTAAGGTCATTTTGAATTATGTCCCTATCCTCCAAAGAAGTTGCAACCCCACCCAGTTTGGTATCATCTGCAAACTTAATAAGCGTACTCTCTATCCCAATATCTAAGTCATTGATGAAGATATTGAACAGTACGGGTCCCAAAACAGACCCTTGAGGAACTCCACTTGTTATCCCTTTCCAGCAGGATTTAGCACCGTTAACAACAACTCTCTGACTACGGTTATCCAGCCAATTATGCACCCACCTTATCGTGGCCCTATCTAAGTTATATTTGCCTAGTTTATCAATAAGAATATCATGCGAGACCGTATCAAATGCCTTACTAAAGTCTAGGTATATGACATCCACCGCTTCTCCCTTATCCACAAGGCTCGTTATCCTATCAAAGAAAGCTATCAGATTAGTTTGGCATGACTTGTTCTTCACAAACCCATGCTGGCTATTCCCTATCACTTTATTACCTTTCAAGTGTTTGCATATGATTTCCTTAATTACCTGCTCCATTATCTTCCCTGGGACAGATACATTTGGCACCTGAGGTGGGGAGCTCAAATAACACCCCCATGCCGCCTTTTCTCCTGCCTGCCTGTTATGTCTCTTGTGCCCTCCTTCCTCCAGCACAGCACTCCACCATTTCTGTGCATCTAGAGCAGAGAGAATATATATGCACCAGCAGCAGACACAATTTTCTACACTCTGGGTCCTAGTGGCGCCCTCCCCCAACAGTCTGGCACCTGAGGCGGCCGCCTCAGTTCACCTCATGGTAAGGCCAGCCCTACGCACACGCTCTCTCTCTCTTTCTGTGTGTGTGTGTGTGTGTGTGTGTGTGTGTGTGTGTATAATTTTTTCCTGATGAGGAACAGAATGACATCATCACGCTCTCATGCTTTCTGGCCATGAAAGATGCCAGAGAGAAGGGGGGTTGGTAAGCGAAGCTAACATGGGGCTCAGCGTGCTAGTACTATAGAATTGTTATTTGTGTTCTTCTTGTTGTTCAGCTGCTGGATCCAAAATCCGTTGAGTGCTTTGCTCCTGCTACTTCAATTAACAACATCTAACAAATACAGCAAAATCTCAAGTAGGGATAAAAGGGGAAAAATTTGAGTACTTTTTCTTCAGAGCACAAAATGGATCCACGAAGCCACTCTATGTTTTCAGGGCTTATGGATCAAAAATATTTTTTTCCCTTCGAAGGACTGTGGTTTACAATATATAAACCAAAATCAACCAAATCTTTTTCATTTTAGCTGCACGTAACTAATCCCTGATAGCAATGTGAAAATATTCTATTGTTTATGGTTATAGCATTAAAATAAATTTCAAAACATTAGTGTTTTTTTTTTAATTTTGTCAATCTATTATGTTGTGGCAGATACTGACAGAGAACTTTATCTTATTTTTATTGTCAGCAATGTGTAACCAAAAAGTCAAACTTATAAATTGTATTGATGTTTACAAGTGTTGCTGAAGACATGTTGCTCCAAAGATATTAGACACAGAGATATGTTGTTGTTGTTGCTGCCAATAAATATATAAATAGTTGTAATAATAATAATAATAATATCCTTCTTTGGAATCCAGAAAGCTGCTTTTGGTTAAAAAAAAAAAACACCATGGGCATCATTTAAGTAGACATTAGAGGCCCTGCCACAGCTACAATTTGTTTTTTACAAAATTGCATTTCAGATGCTAGCAGTCAAAAATTCTGGTCAGTGATCTTACAAGCTTAGATATTTTGAATATAGAAAAAATCATCAATATTCTTATGTTAACAAGACATTGGAAAGAAGAGAAAGAGAATGCATCCAATCCATACTGTGTAACAGCAGATGAGAAAAAGAGGAAGCAGATGAATTGTATATTCAGAAGCTCTAGGGGGTAGCCGAGTTAGTCTGTACAGGATAAACTTAAAAAACAAAAACTGGTCTGGTAGTACTTCATAGACTAACAAAACATATAGATGGTGTCATGATTTTTTGTGGACACAGCCCACTTCTTCAGATGACCAGAGTTTTTCAGAACGTATATTCAGAAGCCACTGACTAACAAGGCAGGGGGATAAATAGAGGAAGTTACTGTTCAATCACTTATTATTGCATTCTTTGTATCAAGGCTCCATTTTGTTAAGTGCTATACAAACACATAAGCCATGCTTACTATAGGCATTTTGATAGGCATAGGAAATAATTGAAAAATGGACAGGGAAGTAGCAAATGAGATTAAGAGATGTGCTATGCAAAGTAGTACAAGAATATGATGGGAAGAATGTGACACCGAAAAGCTCACATTCTTGGCAAATCAGAGGGAAAGAGGTACCTGGATGCAATAAAACACAGGAACAGAAAAGTCAGAACATGCTAGACTTGGTAAGATGGAAAGGGTAATTATTTTTAATAAAGGGGAGAAAGCTGACCATCCTAAACCAAGAAAAGTACGACAAGATTAATTCTTGTAAGCTGTATGGAGAAAACCCTAATAAAAACAGCTCAACCAGACACACTAATTACTCATACAGAAAAAATAAAAGTAGAACGTGAACCTACTTACTCAACCAAGCACAATAAGCTGCAAAACAGTGTCGGGGTAACCGTTAGTTACCCTTGCTGTTTTTTGCAGGTGGCTCGGCTAGAGCCGGAGCTGGGCTGGTTCTAACTGGTGACAAGCTGGCTCAAGACCTCGTTGGCTGCATAAATAAGTTGTGAGATAATTAAGCCCAAGGATATGTGTGGGAATGGGATAGCCGTAGTGCTTCTTGCTAGACTCTGCCTCTGAATGTTTGTGCTTCTCAGAAAGAAAGAGTTATAAAACAGCTGAAAGGCACTGCTTGAATGGTCAGTCCCACCTAAGGATCTAGGCTGTGTGGATGCCCAGGAATTCCCCACGCTGGAGCAGCGCCTACTACCAGCCCTCAAGAGCACGGACGGGAGGGCCCAGGACTGGTGGTCGCCCAAGGGGTGTAAGCCTTGGATCCTTGCTTGCCTGTTTGCTTGCTTACTTGCCTGCTTCTCTGCGCTGAGAAGCACATATTTAGTAATACGTGAAGGCTGTAAGGAGTAATATGCTTTGACAATAAAACCACTTATGTTTATGTATCCGGCGTGGCTTCACTGTGTGTATCCGAGTCTCCTAAGAGAACAACAGACAGCACAATGAAAGATGGTTGACAAAGAGTGTTTTTAATGCAATTTATTCTGCCAATCAATTACATATTTAGGGGGGGAGCAAAAAATAACAAACCAAATCTCACATGAGAAGGTAACAAATATGTGACTGATCTTTGACTTTCTCTAGCTCAAAAAGAAGCAGCATCTGCTAAAGCAAAACACACATTTAGATATAATAGGACAATGTATAGAAACCCTAATTCAGAAAAAAAAAACAACAACCAGCATTTGTTCATTAAGGGTACGTCCACACTGCCTGCTTATTTCGGAATAAGCAACTTAGAAATTTGTATTTTGAAAGAGCTTATTTCAAAATAGTGCATCTACACAGCAAATGCCTGGTGAAATAGCGCTGAGCTATTTTGAAATAGTGTCCATACTCTTGGATGCTGAATCGCTTTTAAGGTCACCCAGAAGCACTTCAGGCAGGGCATCAAGACAGCAGTCACTTCCCAGAGCTGCTGCCTTAGGCTATCTGAGACTCATGCTTAAAAGGACCCCTCCGTACAGTCATGTCTCAGGCTCTTCTCCTTTGCCTACATTCTTGAGAGACAACACCACTTTTTCTCTTCATGATCTTGCTACCTTGTAGACACCAAAGTACTCCTGCCACAGAGCTGCATCTGCCTCCGAGAAATCGATGGCTCTTACATATCATGCTGTACCTCCTGGTACATTTTCTGCAGGCTGCCCTCATGACTCTGCAGGCGGACCCCCAGCTCACTGCAGGCACCTCCTCTCCTCTCTCCATGTGCTGTTCCTGCAGCACAACCACACTCATCCTTCCATGCACACTGTGCACTGCTGTTTCTGGAGACTGGACACCAGTCCAACTGGTGGACAGGATTCTCATGGAATGGTGGGACAACCAGTAGTGACTCTAGAACTTCACCATGCAGAAGGATACTTCATGGAGCTATGTAAGTGGCTTGTCCCTGCCCTCCTGGGACAGGACACCTACAGGAGATCCTCCATCCCCCTCCAGAAGCAGGTTGCCATTGCTATTTGCCACACTGGACAGCTACCACTTTGTGGGGAACCAGTTTGGCATGAGGATATCGACTGTTGGGGCCATGTTTATGCAGATATGATTCACTCGTGCTATTGTCCCAGGAGGGCAGTGAGATGCTAGAATGGGGTTCTCTAGGGAAGGGGGCATGGTGGAAGCCTCCTTCCCGGGAGGCTTTTCAGTCCCGCTTTCAAAAAGCTCCACCGGAGGATGGGGTAAGTAAGGGTTGCCTCTGGTGTGTATGGGGGAGGGCAGATTAGACTTGGGGACCTCCTGAGACATCTGGCAACCCTGTGATTCTCTGTTTGTCGCCTTCTACAGGGGGTGAGGGCCATCAACAACATCCTGTTATGCAGGGCCATCAACCAACGTGGACCCCATCGACACTGGCTTTGGTGCCATCAGCTTCCCCAACTGTAGGGATCTATTGACAGCACCCATATCCAGGCCCCTGACCACTGGGCATTTAAATGCATCAACCACAAGGGGTTCTTGGTCCTGCAGGCCCTCATGGATCACCAAGGCCAGTTCATGGACATCAACATTGGCTGGTCAGGGAAGGCGCATGATGTCCGCATCTTCCGAAACTCCAGCCTGTTCCAGAAGCTGCACGGCAGCACTTTTTCCCCAGACCACACCATCACGTGGGGGACTGTTGACAAGCCGATGTACATTGTAGGGGATGCAGCCTACATTCTGCTCCCCTGGCTAATGAAACCCTATACCAGACATGTTGACCAAAGCAAGAAATGCTGCAATGGCAGGCTCAGCAGGTCCCCCACTGCAGTGGAGGGTGCCTGTTGTCATCTGAAAGGGAGATTCTGTTTCCTCCTCACCTGGCAGGAACTCAGCGACCAGAACATTCTCCAAAGAGTGGCTGCATGCTGTGTCCTCCACAACCTTTGTGAACACAAGGAGAAGATGTTCCTACCAGGGTGTGGGCAGAGGCAGAGAGGCTTATCAGGGCCTTCGAGCAGCTGCATACAGCAGCCATCCAGCAGGCCCATCAGGGGGCTGTGTGCATCCAGGTGGTCCTGAGGGAGAGTATCATCCAGGACGAGCTGCAAGATTATACCCTGAGCCACCCCACATGGGGTCTTTGCAGTGGCCCAGTGTGCCTTTCCTACCCAACCCCTCCCTTCTGTCTCCCCACCTCCTCCCCTGCAGAGACAATAAACCACACTTTTTGTTTTGAAAGAATCATAGAACACTAGAACTGGAAGGGACCTTGAGAGATCATCAAGTCCAGTCCCTGTCCTCATAGCAGGACCAAGCACCATCTAGATCATCCCTGATAGATGCCTGTCTAACCTGCTTTTAGATATCTCCAGTGAAGGAGATTCCACAACCTCCCTAGGCAATTTATTCCAGTGCTCAACCACCTGACAGTTAGGAATTTTTTTCTAATATCCAACCTGAACCTCCCTTACTGCAGTTTTAGCCCATTGCTTCTTGTCCTATCATCAGAGACCAAGAAGAACACATGTACAGTAAAACTCCAATTGTCCGGCATCCAGGAGTCCGGCACTCCTGATAGTCCAGCACCAACTGGAACTCGGAAGTGCTCCAGCCAGCTGGACAATTGGAGCTGCTCTGCCCCCAGCTTCCCCAAGTCAGCCGCTGATCAGTTTAGCAGCGGTGGACTTGGGGAAGCCCTGGGGCAGAGCACGCCATCTGCTCTCCTCCCAGTTTCCTCAAGTCCGCTGCTGCTGAAACTGACCAGCGGCTGACTTGGAGATGCCGGGGGCAGAGCAGCTCCTCACCTGAGCGGCGCTGCGGGACCAACCCGGCAGCACCGCAGCTTCTCTGCCACCAGCTTCCCCAAGTCAGCCGCTGCTGAAACTGACCAGCGGCTGACTTCGGGAAGCCAGGGACAGAGCAGCTGGGGTCCCAAGTCAGCTGCTGGTCAGTTTCAGCAGCGACTGACTTGGGAAAGCCGGGGGCAGAGAAGCTGGGGTGCTGCCAGGTTGGTCCCGCAGCGCCACCCTCTCCCAGTCTGTGCAGTTCCCCGCCAATCCCCCCACACCACTCCCACGCCAGACGCCTCATAGCTCCCCTTCCGGTACTCCGGCGTATCTGATAATCCGGCACCCCCTGGGTCCTAAAGGTGCCAGATTATCGGAAGTTTACTGTAATTCGCTTTTACACAAAACACAAACAATGCTTTACAGTTCAATATAGCAACATAAACATGAAGATGAAATCAGCCAATGATCTTATATAATCAAATGGTCTCTTGGTGCAGTGATGGGGTCATGGGTAATGATCAGAGCATGAGGATGGCTTAAGGGTTGGAAAACAGGTAGCCAAACATACTGGCTGATGGAGAAGCTGAGTTACCTAGTCAGGGAATCCAGCTGGAGCCAGAAGCCAGAAACACAGGATCAAAGTCATGAGCATAGTACACACACCAAGTCCAGAGTAAGCCAGAGCCAGGAATCAAAAACTGGAGCCAGAGTATAAGTTGGGGCAGTGGCAGGATCCAGGAATAAGACCCCAGGTGCAGAATCAGGGACAAGGAGCAGGAACAGAGATCTATAGGTGCAGGAAGTAGGAATATTGGGGAGTACTGCAGCAAATTATGCACCCAGTGTGGCTCTGCACCAGGGTCCTGGCCACCAGCCACTAGGCTCCACTTCTGGTCTCTCTCTGGCTACGTCTAAACTGCAGGCTTCTTTTGGAAAAAGCTTTTCTGGAAGAAATCTTCCAAAAAAACTTCTTCCGAAAGAGAGCATCCACACTACCAAAGCGTATCAAAAGAGTGATCTGCTTTTTCGAAAAATAGCATCCACACTGAATGGACACTATCCCGCATTTAAGTTGTGATTACTATGGACAGAGTGGTCACTAAAGCATCTGTGCTTTTTCCTCTTTCCTCTTCTTTGAGGAAAGAACTCCCTCTTCCCCATCCACACACGCCTTTTTCCGAAAGAGGTCTTTCAGAAAAAGGCTTCTTCCTCATAGAAAGAGGTTTATCAATGTCAGAAAAAACCCTCTGCTCTTTTGATTTTTTTTTGAAAGAACGTGATTGCTGTGTAGACGTACATGAAGGATTTTTTTTTCAGAAAAACGGCTGTTTTTCCAAAAAACTCTGTAGTGTAGACAAAACTTCTCTCTCTTTTCCACTCTCTCTCTCTCTCTACCCTAGCTGAGGGCACCAGTCTCCTTCACCTGCTGCTTCCTTTGTCTTCTTTTCCAGTCTTCCCAGGCTTGAACCCCGGTCTGCTCATTGGCTCAATTCCTCCCCCGGCACAGAGGTGAGTGTGCTGGAGTGGCAAAGTGGGGAAGACAGGAGAAAGAAAAAAGGATTTGTTGGGTGTGGATCTTCTCATCAGTTCCACTTTTGGTTATCAAAGCTGACCCCATGTGCAATGGGCAGAAACACTGAACACACTTAGCATGTAGGATGAGGTGCCACCTTTTGCTGTGGCTATTCCTCCCTAGTTGCCACAGTGAATTGGAAGGCATCACTACAACCAGATTATAGTAGACTTGTGTGCTGGTCAAGAGTAGAGCATTCTTCTGCCTGATTACTGTGGACCTGGCTTCACTCCCACCTCACCAATATCGTCTGCTGACAATGTTAGGCACTTTTGCATGAGGGAGGAGAGGCATGGTATTTTCCCACTTTTGCTTCCTTCTTTGTGGTCTCTGTCTGCCATTATTCTGAGGCAAGAGAAGGAAAAGATTGTCATGTCCCAAAAAGCAACCCTGGGAGAGTGGGAAATCAAAGGGGGAAAAGATATACTCCCACAAAATTAGAAACTGGAAGGTATAGAAGCACTAGCCCTTAAGGGGAAAAAAAGAGGGGAAAAGAACTAAGATTACAGGAATGTTCTGCTCCAAAGGACAACGCAGGAAGAATGCAGTCTGCCATCTACACAGACTTATCAAATGCCAGAGAGATCCTCCTCCAGGATCTATGGAGCAACTTTAAAGGTGGAGTGATATAGAGGGTGAAGAGAATATGATTTTTTAAAATTGCTGTTATGATATCCATGCAACAAAACATAAATATTCAATTGAACTTTTCCCCTCGTGTGCAACAATTTTCAAAAGCTTAATTAAAAATTAATAATCAGGGAAACACTATTGCCAGAGTGGCAATTACTACCAGAGTGACTAATTGAAAAAAGCACATTAGTAAGAGTAGTATGCTATCAGAATGATAATGCTTATCTTGGTATATCATTAGTGTGTGCCCTCATGTCTCTTATGAAGCAATATGCATCTTCCCAGTCTTTTCAGTATTGTCTATATTTTCATATTCGTCTTACTCTTGTAACAACCCTCCACTTCATTGTCAGTTTGCATTCCATCTGTTTTTATATCGATCTCATGCAAGCCGTGATCCTTCAAGTCACTGGTCAGTTTCTATTGCTTCCCACGTTTCATTCATCTTATTCAAGCAAAGAGCTTTCACTTCCCTTGTCAGATTCTATCGAATCTCCTTTTATATTGATCTTAGTCAAAAAAGAGCTTTCTAGTTTCTTGTCATTTTCCTATATACCACATTTGTTTTTATATTACTGTCTTTATATCATCATTGCATTGTTTCATTGCCTTGCCCCCAAGTTCATTATTTCTACAATTACAAGCATTTTCCACATCTGACATCATTACTAATTATTATTATATTATTCTTGTTCAGATTGACAACAGAAACAATTAATGTTGATTTTGTTTTAAAATTCTAGATTTATATCCCTATAAACCATAGTCTGTCTCCCTCATTTACACTGAAATCCCTTGATTTCAATTGAATTGCTTGGGGTGTAAGGAGGTACCATTTTGCTAAAGAAAAAAAAATCAGAGTATGGCCCTAAATTAGTTAAAATAAGAATTCCATTCTTAAACATACAGAAGGATATAATTGACTTGTAAATCTGAAACACTAATCAAAGTCTTCTACCAACAGTCTATCATTTCAGACTACATATATTGTCTGACACTAGGGTTTTTACCCAGGCAAGACTCTCACTGAGGTCAGAGGTAGTTTTGTCCAGTGGAGCCAACAGTCTCCACAGGCCCTGAGGAGCCCAGCTCCGTATTCCCAGAAGGGGTGGGATCAAGGATGAAGGGGAGGGGCTGAGGGTAACTGGCCCTCAGTGCTGCCTGGAGAGAGTAATGGGACTCCAGAAGTAATTTAAAGAGCCCAGGGCTCATTTGAATCGCTGGCCCTTGGGGCAACTGCCGCTTTTATCCCTCTCCCCTTGTATCGACAGTCCTGGTTTTGTCTCATGTAGGAGCGGAGTCATTAGTTCTTTCAGGCCCGACATCCTGCAAACACTTATAAATGTGTGCTACTTTATACATGACCATTGAGCTCAACCTACTTTCTCCCTCTCGTATGTCTGGAGACTTACTATTTCTCATCAGTTTTAGAGGAACAGGCTCTTTGCCCAGTCAGTGTTGGTGGACCCTATTGTAAGACCAAAGTGGAGATTGTTCAGAAACCACCCATCTACTACCTAGACTTGTCTGGGCAGTACTGACTGTAAGAAAAAGGTGCCAAATTAGCCCTTCTGCGGGTATCTTGACAGGAGGATGTGGTTCCTATTGAAATACCACCTGGCTAAATACCAGAATTTTTCACCCTTCTCTCCTCTTTTGTATGCTGAGGGATGGCAGTGATAAAATGGCCCTTTAGCCTATATCTGATTATTTGAACATGAGTCCATGTTAATTTCACCTGTGTAGGTTTTGTTGTCCTTTGTTTCCATGAAGAGCTGGTGATAAAAGGTCTTTCAATTAGAGGATATCGGCCGATTTTTCTGTCTTTTAAAAGCAGTGTGATTGTCATTTGATAATAAGATAAGGAATCAAGATACTTAGGTACGTATCACCAACAGTGATGGCTTCCTTGAAATGAAAGCCTCTTAAGACTCACTGGACAGATTTTAATTTTGTGCTATTAACTGGCTGCTAAGACAATGTGACTGTTAATTTACAACACTTCCTCTTGAGTATGTGCATATACAGCATAGTTACAGAAAGCAAAATGGGTTCTTTCTTGAGAACCTTCACAAAAAGTTAGTCTTCAGTTTGAATTTAGCCCCCAATGCCATTGTGAAGTATATTCTGGATTCCAAATATATAAATTTTAACTAGAGAAAAGACTGGTACGTTCAACTAGCAAATTTTTATTTTGTGTTTAATTTACATAGAGACCTTCTGGTCACACAATGGCTTACTTGGCCATGAGCAAGATATTATTTGGTTTGCTGGGTAGGTTAAAACTGAACTATAAATGAGAATTTCAAATAATTTTTTCTTGTGTTGTCTTGTATTGAAGAGAAGCAGAAACATGCCCTAATATTTATATAATGTTTCTAGGATTCAAGAAAATCGAAAGCATTTAAATTCCAAATGTTCTCAAAGTTTTTCTATCCCATAGTTTCAATCCTTGCAAGTTGTTCCCCAGTTCTGAAGAAGAGCTCTGTGGGGCTCGAAAGCTTGTGTCTCTCACCAACAAAAGCTGGTCCAATAACAAAATACAGGACTATGTAGCACTTTAAAGACTAACAAGATGGTTTATTAAATGATGAGTTTTCATGGGCCAGACCCACTTCCTCAGATCAAATAGTGGAAGAAAATAGTCACAGCCATATATACCAAAGGATACAATTTAAAAAAAAATGAACACATATGAAAAGGACAAATCACATTTCAGAACAGAAGGGGGATGCGGGGGAGGGGGAGAAGGAAGGTGAATGCCAATGAGTTAATGATATTAGAGGTGGGGAAGGGTAGATGTCTGTGAGTTAATAGTATTAGAGGTGATAATTGAGGAAGCTATCTTTGTAATGGGTAAGATAGCTGGAGTCTTTGTTAAGTCCCCTGCAGAGAGTGTCGAATTTTAGCATGAATGCCAGTTCAGAGGATTCCCTTTCAAGTGCAGATTTGAATGTCTTCTGAAGTAGGATGCAGGTTAGCAGGTCATTCAGACAGTGTCCTTTCTGGTTGAAATGACAAGCAACTGTTTTTTCTTTGTGATCCTGTCTAATGTCTGTTTTGTGGGCATTGATTCTTTGGCGAAGTGTCTGAGACGTTTGTCCAGTGTACATAGCAGACGGACACTTCCGGCACATGTTAGCATAGATTATATTTCTGGATGCGCAAACAACAACAAGCGACACACAATCTCAGCCACGCTGAACAACATGCCGTCCAGAGTCTCAAAAACAACCTGGACATTATAATCAAACCAGCTGACAAAGGTGGTGCTGTGGTCATTATGAATAAGGCCGACTATAACCAAGAGGCAACCAGACAACTCTCCAACACCACATTTTACAAACCTCTCTCCTCTGATCCTACTTTTGGAATACCAAAAGAAATTACTCTGTCTCCTTAAAAGCCTCCCTACAGCTACTCGGGAACAAATCCACACAGAAACACCTTCTGACCCCCGACCAGGATTTTTCTATCTGCTTCCCAAGATCCATAAACCTGGACACCCCGGACGCCCCATCATCTCTGGTATTGGCACACTCACTACTGGCCTATCCAGCTATGTAGACTCTCTCCTCAAACCCTATGCAACCAACACCCCCAGCTATCTCCGAGACACTACTGACTTCCTAAGGAAACTACAAAACATCGATAACCTCCCCAATAACACCATCCTTGCCACCATGGATGTAGAAGCACTATACACCAACATCCCACATGAAGACGGATTACAAGCTATTAGAAACACTATCCCAGAGGACACCACTGCCAACCTGGTAGCAGACCTATGTAACTTCGTTCTCACCCACAATTATTTCCAGATCAGCGGCACAGCCATGGGTACACGCATGGCCCCACAATATGCTAATATCTTTATGGCTGACCTAGAACAATGTTTCCTCAACTCCCGTCCCCTTTTACCCCTTCTCTACTTACGCTACATCGATGACATCTTTATGATCTGGACGCATGGCCAAGAAACACTGGAGACATTCCACAGAGATTTCAACAACCTACACCCCACCATTAACCTCAGTCTGGACCATTGCACACGAGAGATCCATTTCCTGGACACCACAGTACAAATCAACAATGGAAAATTAGACACCACCCTCTACAGAAAACCCACTGACTCATACAGTTACCTACATGCTTCCAGCTCCCATCCCGCACACACCATACGATCCATCATCTATAGCCAAGCCCTTCGATACAACCGCATCTGCTCTAATCCCACAGACAGAGACCAGAAACTTCAGGATCTCTACCAAGCATTTATAAACCTCAACTACCCACCCGGAGAAATAAAAATGCAAATTGAAAGAGCCAAACGAATAGCTAGACACCATCTACTACAAGACAGACCCAAGAAAACCAACAATAGAACACCACTTGTCATCACCTACAGCTCCCAACTTAAACCTGTCCAACACATTATCAATAGATTACAACCTATACTGGAACAGGACACTAAACTCCAAGAAGCTCTGGGAGACAGACCCATAGTCTCCTATAGACAACCACCTAACCTCAAGATGATTCTTACCAACAACCACAGGACATACCACACTATTACCAACCCTGGTACTTTACCTTGCAACAAACCCCGCTGCCAGCTTTGTCCACATATTCACTCTGCTGACACCATTATTGGACCTAACCAAGTGAGTTATAAGATCCAGAATACATATTTCTGCGCATCCAGAAATATAATCTATGCTATCATGTGCCAGAAGTGTCCGTCTGCTATGTACATTGGACAAACGTCTCAGACACTTCGCCAAAGAATCAATGCCCACAAAACAGACATTAGACAGGATCACAAAGAAAAAATAGTTGCTTGTCATTTCAACCAGAAAGGACACTGTCTGAATGACCTGCTAACCTGCATCCTACTTCAGAAGACATTCAAATCTGCACTTGAAAGGGAATCCTCTGAACTGGCATTCATGCTAAAATTCGACACTCTCTGCAGGGGACTTAACAAAGACTCCAGCTATCTTACCCATTACAAAGATAGCTTCCCCAATTATCACCTCTAATACTATTAACTCACAGACATTTCCCCTTCCCCACCTCTAATATCATTAACTCACTGGCATTCACCTTCCTTCCCCCCCCCCCCCGCATCCCCCTTCTGTTCTGAAATGTGATTTGTCCTTTTCATATGTGTTCATTTTTTAAAAATTGTATCCTTTGGTATATATGGCTGTGACTATTTTCTTCCACTATTTGATCTGAGGAAGTGGGTCTGGCCCACGAAAGCTCATCATCTAATAAACCATCTTGTTAGTCTTTAAAGTGCTACATAGTTCTGTATTTTGTTTCAGCTACACCAGACTAACACGGCTACATTTCTATCACTATGGTCCAATAACAGATATCAACTTGCCCATCCTTCCTTTGGAAGCTCATTTACTTCCGTAGGCCTTGGTGACCTATCTGCAAAGCAGGAGATAGTACCTGTCTACTGCACAGTGACACTGGGAGGATATATTGACTGATGTTTGTCAGGTCCTCAGACATTGTGCTTATGAGGACTATAGAAAGGCCCATAAGCAAACTGGGCCATGACTGTACGCCTTTGAATTCAATTTGATAACCAAGTTTTACTGTCACCTAACAGAACAACCCCCCCCCTTAAAAAAAAGTTACTGAGGTAAATAAAAATTAACTTGTTTTATTCAATCTGAGCACTCTATTAATCTTGTTTGCAGGTGTACGTCACAGACGTAACATTAGTAAATGCTGTGTCTGGTTCATCTGAGCCATCTGCAACAGTAACTGAAAACATTCATTTCTATACTGAAGCCAGCAATGAAAGGTCATTTGGCTGATTTTTCAGTTTAGTTCCATCAAATAGAATGCACACACATTGTGTTAACTTTTATTATTATTTGAATATTATTTATTACCTGCTATTGCTATTATATATGCAGAAAAGAATAAAGAGCCACTGCTCTGCTCCTTTGACTAACAGTGGTTCTAACTCACCACCCTCTCAAGTTGTTTTAAGTGGTATTTTACTTCCCTTTTCATAAACTATTAATATACCTGCAGTGCAAATAACACTGTGGAACTAACACTTGAAACAGCTGCACACACTACACTGACTTGCTGGCTGTGGATAGTTACGGAGAAAGATCACTCTTTGGAATCCAGTAAAAGAATTAAAAAGACCATAAATCATCTCTCAGATCAAATTATTGCTTGATTTTAAACACTGGAGGCAGCGGGACTGCATGGCTCTCACAGTTTATGTTGTGTGCAATCAACACACACCTCACTTCACATGCCCTCGCATTACATGTGTGTCACGTTAGTAATACCAGTAAAATAAACACACCTATATATTACAAACAAGAACAATTTCATTTCTTACAAACACCTGCAATTTTCTGGCAAAACATATTCACCATATGGAGAAAAAAATAAAGTAATTATATTTTTGTTTCCACATATGATCATTGTGATTTCCTCCTGTTTTGTGCTCTACTGATATTAAGAGCAGACATAAAAGCCTTTTGTATTTTTTTTAAAAAAAGGAAACTTTTTGACTATTTAAGGTTTTACCCATCTTTACACACCATTCTGGCTATACTGCATATACATATCTGTTTCTATTGCTCTTCTTAGAGTGCCAACTGAGATTAAAAAAATTTATGGGTCCCCAGCTTGCTTTTCTGTTCAGAAAATTATTGATTTGATCACAATGGAAAATTTGATTGATTGTGATGTACAAACTATTAATACGAACAAATGTATCAATCCCAGTTAGTAGACATACAAGGTTGTTTAAACATTCATTTCAAATGAGGCTGTTCTGTAACATAGTTAACTGCTTTATGAGCCAAACCAATGGCAATTACTATAAATGGAGAGTGAATTATGCTTCCCTCAGGGAATTTCAAGTATTTTTGCTTTTGTTTTAATTTTAAAACACCTGCATTTTCCAAATGGAGCATGACGAAGATTAATACATTTCAACATAGAAATCTTTATAGCATATACCTTCATTTTAGAATGCTGTTTCCCCTCACCAAAAAGCTATATCTCAAAGCAAAAACTAGATGTTTACACAACACCAGATTTGCATAATAATGTAATTCAGGGGGGACACTTCCACTGCCAGAGGGGAAAGAGAAATATATGCTGTCTCCTGAAGAGAGTCAACCCATGCAATCACATGAAGCTGTCCACCTTGTTCACCTTGAAGCAGTAAATCTTTTGCTTCAAATGCTCCGGTAAGCAGTTCAGAGCTTGATCCTACATCTTATTTTCTTGTAAAAAGCTTTACATCAGACATCTGAACCTGCAGCAATGTCCAATTGTTCGATCACATTTACAGAAATTTAATTTACACATCTGCAAAACAAGAATATCAGTGGTGGCTAAGATGCTGTGATTATGCTGTGAGCTAAGTATAGTAAAGAAACAAAAACAAAGCCATCTGCAGAACTGCGGGAGTTGTGATTTTGCAGCATCAGGTGTTTGATATAAACCTAATCTGGTAAAGCGCATTTGAGCAAATGATTTAAGACAGCAGTTAATTCAGATACAAATCTGATTCTCTCATTAGTTATTGCAGAGCAGACATCTTACTAATAGTTACTCAAGGTGGGCACTGGAGAGGTTTATGCCCATTACCTCAGAAGCTTCAAAATGAACGAACATAGGTTTTAGTCCTTCCATTAGTTTTCTAGGTCTATCACAAACTATTATTTGTATATCTTGGAAGCACCATCATAGTTTTATTGACTTCGGTGGAGCAATGACAATTTATATCAGCTGATGATCTGATCACTGGTGTTAACTGTTCATGATTGTCTTATTTCAGGCTCATTCATACTAAAGGCATACTAATGCCCTGAAGCTGGAAATTGCAATGGCCTTTTTGGTAACCTTTAGTATATAGTAAAGTCATGTACCGCCCTTCAGTCTCTTTTTGCATATTGCATTCTGGGTTAATAATTCACAAATATCTGAAGAGTTGAAACACTAAGGACAGGAAAGGAATTATGAATCATAATTAATGGAATAAAAGAGTGATAGAAATGTAGCCATGTTAGTCTGGGGTAGCTGAAGCAAAATGCAGGACAATGTAGCACTTTAAAGACTAACAAGATGGTTTATTAGATGATGAGCTTTCGTGGGCCAGACACTGAGGAAGTGGGTCTGGCCCACGAAAGCTCATCATCTAATAAACCATCTAGTTAGTCTTTAAAGTGCTACATTGTCCTGCATTTTGCTGGAATAAAAGAGTATTGCTATAGGTCAGATTATACAGTAAAACTCCAATAGTCCGGCATCCAATAGTCCGGCACTCCTGATAGTCCGGCATCAAAATGGCAAGAGCCTGGGGAGTGAGCTTCGGCAAAAAATGAGTCACAAGGTAACAGCGGCAGCAGCTGAACTGAGAAAAAAGGGTAAAAAAGACTTAAACCTAAAACATTACAGTATACTGTATACAGTATGTACAATAAAAAGTGTTAAGAACACTTTATATACAGTATATAATGTACACAGTGTATATATATATATAACCAGTTTATAGTACCTCCTGATAGTCCGGCATATTTGATAATCCGGCACCACCTAGGTCCCATAGGTTCCAGATTATCGGAAGCCTACTGTATTAAGGAAAGCAAAATAAAACTTCTCAATAGCGAAATTGGTTAAGCTATAAAATAAGTGATAATCTAATAGATATTCTCTATCTGTGAACCGTATGATGACAGGAAATGAAGAATACTGTATCGAAAAGGATTTTCTCATGGAGAGAGGTAGTTTATATAGGAATCACATGGTACTGGGACTTGGGCAGAATAAGTTTGAAGCACTACTCATCTGAGTAGTGAAATCTTTTAATAATCACATACAGCTATGACTTCAGCCCTCATACAATACTGAAGAACAGGAACACGTCTAACTCATGGGATAACAATCTCTATGGATTCTAAGGCCAAAAGGTACACGAGAGATCATCTAATCCAAACTCATGAATAACAAAGCCACACAAATTGCTGATTGAACAAGTGCACATATTTTATATAAGCATCCATCTCCATTTAAAAAAAAAGTTATCTTGTGATGGAGAATTTACCATATCCTTCCTAAATTGTACACACCAGAACTGGACACAGAATTGCAGCAGTGATCACGCCCGTGCCAGCTACAGAGACAATGTAACTTCCGTACGCCTGATCAAAATTGCCGACTATGCATTCAAGGGAAGCATTAGTCCTTTTGGCTGCAAAAATGCACCAGCAGTTCATGAACAAATTATTAAACACCATGATCTCCAAGTCCTTTGAATGGTCACTGCCTTCTAAGATCAAGTCCCTCCATGTGTAAATACAGGCAGTCCCCGGGTTACATCAGTCCGACTTAAGTCGGACCCCTAGTTACGAACTGGGGGGGGCCCGCTAGTGCGGGGTGCCTCCCCCACTGTCGCCGCCTCCGGCGGCGTGGGGGGTGCTTCCCCCCAGCAGACCAGGGAGATGAGGAGCAGCTTTTCTTGCCGCAGAAGATGCGGGCAGCGGGACCGCCGAGACGCACCGCAGTCCCGCCGCCCGCGCCCTCCGCGGCGAGAAAAGCCGCTCCACATCTCCCTGGTCTGCTGGGGGGGGGGGCCCAGCTAGTGCGCCCTCCCCCCCCAGCAGACCAGGCTTTTCTCACCAACGCCTGGGGTAGAGCAGCTGGGGGGCTGCCGGGTTGGTCCCACAGCGCCGAGGTGCGGCACTACTGGACCAACCCAGCAGCACCCCAGATGCTCTGTCCCAGGCGTCCCCAAGTCAGCCACTGTTGAAAGTGATTAGTGGCTGATTCCAGGAAGCCCGGGGCAGAGCATCTCTGCCTC
Organism: Pelodiscus sinensis; assembly: GCF_052426305.1. NCBI lineage: Eukaryota > Metazoa > Chordata > Testudines > Trionychidae > Pelodiscus > Pelodiscus sinensis. The sequence continues at coordinate 21,169,603 of NC_143052.1, read as the reverse complement.
GGGCTTCCTGTAGTCAGCCGCTGGTCGGTTTCAGCAGCGGCTGACTTGGGAACACCTGGGGCAGAGCAGCTGGGGTGCTGCCGGGTTGGTCCTCTAGCGCCGAGGAGCAGCGCTGCGGGACCAACCCAGCAGCACCCCAGCAGCTCTGCCCCAGGCATGTCCGATTCAGCCGCTGCTGGTAAGTTTCAACAGCGGCTGAATCTGGACGCCAGTTCTGACATACATACAAATTCAAATTAAGAACAAACCTACAGTCCATATCTTGTATGTAACCCGGGAACTGCCTGTATAGCTTTTATTTTTCATCACTGGATGTATATGTAACCCACACACCTACTGCATGTGGTTCACTGTCCCATGTAATGGCACTTAGACCACTTCCAGCAGTAGTGGGCAATAATTTTTGGTGGGGAAGGGGCACTCCAAGATTTTGGAAAGTGATCATGGGCCTCACTTTTCTTTGGAGGAGATTCGGGGTACAGGGTGGAGGCTGGGTGCAGAAGGGTACACGGGGTAAGAGTGCAAGAGACGGTGTGAGGTCTGAGAGTGAAGCTGGGTGAAGGAGGAGCTTGTAGGGTCAGGGAAGGAGTTTGGGTGCAGGAGAGGATTTGGACCTCGGGGAGAGGCTCTAGGAGGAGGTGCAATGTCTGGGAGGGAATTATGACATGGGAGAAGGGGGTGCAGAGTGACTGCAGAGGGTTTGGGTGGTGATCTGGGGCAAGTGATTGGGGTGCAGGGTCTGAGATGGGGTTTGGATGCAGGAGAGGATTCTGGCCTGGGGGAGAAGCTTAGGAGAGGGTACAAGGTCTGGGAGGGAGTTGTGACCTGGGGAAGAGGGTGCAGAGGGTTTGGATGGTGACCTGGAGGAGGAAGTTGGAGTGCAGGAGGGGAAGGCATGCCAGAGGCAGGCTCTGACTGGGAGGCGCTTACCTAAGCCAGCAGCCCTACAGCAGCCCCAAAGGCAGGCTGGGTTCCCTGCCTGCTGCAGTCCCAGATCATTTTAAACTGCAGGGTTGTTCCCTACACATGGCTCACAGCTCGGGGAAGGGAAAGAGGCTTTTGCTGGTGGTTTCCAGCCAATAGGAGCTGAGAGATTGGCTGGGGTCAATTCCTATTGGCTGCTTAATTCCAACCTATAGGATCTGAGAATTGGGCTGGGGGCAGGGAGATCACATGAACCTTTACCCTTCCTGTGGAGCAGAGAGCTGCACAGACTACACTTTACACCATGGCAGCTGCGTGCCTGAGGGTCCTGGCAGGGTTGTCCATTGGCCAGCACGTTATAAGAGAGCATATTATATAAACTGAAGAATAACTGGGAAAAACCAGGGTTACTTTCCCAGACATGACAAAGTTGGATGCATGGGAAGGAGAGCAAGGCGCAGGCTCTGTGAGGGTGTTTGGATATGGGGGTGGAGGGTGCTCGGGGCAGGAAGGCTAGGCACAGGAGGGGCACTCACTTCAGGTGGATACCTGTAAGCCACTCCCCATGCCTGCCCTGTTCCTGGCCGGAGCATGCAGCCAGTTGGGTCTGCAACTCTTCTACCCTCAGTCAGTGTTCTGGGAGGAATTGGGACAGCACATGGAGCCAGGAGAGCTGACAGAATTCCTGGGCCCCTGGGCAAGATGGAGAGGCCTGGATCTGTGATCCAACATGGGGAAGGGACGGCTTTAGGCCGATTCCCCCGAATCGGGCTGAGCCTAAAAGGGCCCCGCGCCCTAAACCCAGAAATGTGCTGGGCGCGCTGCGGGAGGGGGCATTGGCCCCGGTAGAGGAGCGTGGCAGCTACTGTGCGCTGTGGGAGGGGGAGTCAGCCCATGTGTTTGGCTCGAGGGCGGGACTCTGCCCTGTAGCTGGGGATTTAAGGGGGCTGTGAGTTGTTTGTTTGTGTGCTGGGTTGTTTTGGGGGGTTTTTTTGGTCAACCAAAATTTGGTTCGAATTGGGCCCCGCACTTCCTAAAGCCAGCCCTGGGGCAGGGCATTAGTCAGAAGGGGCGGGGCCAGAGGCAGCCAGCCCCCCCTATGTCTTCTGAGCTACAGCATGCCTCCTCCCAGCTCTCAGTGTTATCTGAACCGTGAGATTCTGGGAGGCCCCAGGCAATTTCAAATCACCGGGTCCTGGGGCATTTTCCCCTCCCCCACATTGGGGGACCTTCATGGAGCCACATATCCATGCTTCCGCCAGGAACAGCAGGCATGGAGAGTCCCTTTGTGGGGCTCTGTCCGATGAGGTCTGGGGAGCTGGATCCAGATGGAGCTGAACTTGGGTCGGTCCTCAGCTGTTCCTGGTGCAGAACTCAAAGCTCTGTCCTGACCACCCTCCCACATCCAAACTCCCTCTGTGAGCACACACTATATAAAATAGTGTGCACAGCCTAAAAATGCATCACAAAAGGAAAACTGTATTATGTCAAAATCCACTGTATACATGTGAATTATAGAAGGACTTACTGCAGTTTTTAATCAAAATGCGGTGCAGTACCAAGTCACATTACTTACAAAATTCTAAATGTATTACATCAAAACTATTGGCTTTATCAACCAAACTTATAATCTTATAAAAAAGATAAAATCTGTTTGACATCATCTATTTTTCATAAACTATGTTAACTGGCATTTATTACCTTGCTTTAACTGTGTCTTGGATTAGCAGCTACCTACATCATGCAAAATCGTGTACTTTATTAGGGCTCCTTTAAATATCACTTCTGTTTAGATTTTGCAATATCTGATGGTACAGCATGGCTATATGTCTTAGTCACCTGGCTGCAACAATCATCATTATGCAGCCTTCTAGAATGGGCATGTCTCGAAGTCTACCTATATTTTCTTCTGCCTAAATCTTTTAAATGCTAGTCAGATCAAACAATTAAAATGCAAAACAATGAATGCATATACAAAATGAATAATCCTAATGATAAAAGATATTGCTTTAGAACATTTTGCTGTATTTTACCAGAATCTGCTACTAGTCAAAACTAAAAACACAGTTCATATCTGAACTGTACTGGTAATTGTTTCTGCCAATCAGTACATTTTCTGCTGACTTGAATTCTGCATAATTACGGAGTATAAATCAGGTTGCTTCATGTACAGGAAATTGAGTCATTTTTCTATCTTACATTAATATCTTGGACCTCTATTTCTCTTGAAATATGTGTAGACACAACTTAAGCATTTCATTCATGTTTACATATTAATCATGATTTAACTGGACAATGTTTTATGCAATTATTGTTCAATCGATGCTGTCAGTTTCTGCAGTTTACCAGCCATATTGACACTGCAGTCCCACAAGCTCAATAAGTGAATCGTTCCTGTTTTTTCCCCACTGCAGTATCAGATAGGTGCCATTTCACAGTACAAAGGCTAATAAATCCTTGCTTATTGAAAGTGTGCCCATGTGTGTGAATATACATGAAGATGAAGCAATAATTCCATGGTGACAGAAAGACACACAAGAGACCCTAGGAAAGATCCCATATGTTAAATCACTTTCTTTATACTTGACAAGAAAGGAGATAAACACTTCCAGTTATCAGAAGTGGGCATAAATATAATTTTCTAGAAACTGCATACCACAATATAATAGCCTTAAAATGAGGTAAAGATATCCCAATACGTACATAACAATTCATTGTGAGACTAAACACTATGTAATTCGAAAAGATGTAATCTGAGTTAAATATGGCTCCATGGGGAAAAAAGAAAGAGAGAGAACACAAAACACCACCTTACTGCTCAGCTCTGCATTTCACAGCTATTAGAACCGCATAGATAACATACATGAAAGAGTGTGAAATGGATTCTATTATTTCTTGTATGAGATCAATACAATTGTTTTTAATGCCTTAATCAGGTAAAAAAAACTTCAATGACAATAATCAAAAAACCTAGATGTTGTAATAGATAAAAAATTGGCAGAGAATACAGGAAACCCCTGAGCTGCAACCCCTCGCACTTACAACTATTTTTTGAAGTGCAGAAGGGGCCGAAAACCCCTGAATTACGTCCTCGGCCCTCATTTATGATGGCATATGGCTCCTATCGTCAATTAAGGTTCGAGTTATGATACCCCCGACTTGCAACGCTTCCCGGGGAACCAATCGTGTCGCAAGTCGGGGTCGCCTGTAATATGGTAAAAATAATAATGTCTTTATAGAAGACAATGGAATGCCTTAATCTGAAATATTGTGCACACTGATGTGTTCTTTATCTGCTAAACGATACTGAAGAATTAGAAGGGGAAGAGCAAAGAGAATAATCAGGGACATGGAAAAAAACCTATATGAAGAGAGACTGAAAAGAGTTAGTTTTGCTTATCTTTAGCTTATGGCTGTGCCTAGACTGGCAAGTTTTTCTGCAAAAGCAGCCACTTTTTCGGAAAAACTTGCCAGCTGTCTACACTGGCTGCTTGAATTTCTGCAAGAACACTGACAATCTCATGTAAGAAATCAGTGCTTCTTGCGGAAATACTATGCTGCTCCCATTCGTGCAAAAGTCCTTTTGCGCAAAAGGGCCAGTGTAGATAGCTCAGATTTGTTTTCCGCAAAAAAGCCCTGATCGCGAAAATGGCAATCTGGGCTTTTTTGCGCAAAAGCGCGTCTAGATTGGCATGGACACTTTTCCGCAAAAAGTGCTTTTGAGGAAAAGCATCTGTGCCAATCTAGATGCTCTTTTCCGCAAATGCTTTTTACGGAAAACTTTTCCGTTAAAAGCATTTGCGGAAAATCATGCCAGTCTAGACGTAGCCTATAAGTAGACACAGCACCAAATTTCAAAATAAAGTGCTATTCTGAAACATCCCTTAACACTCATGGAATGCGGGTTACAGAGATGCCGGAATACCGTGCCCATTATTTCAAAATCTATTTCAAAATAATGGGCTGCTTTAAAGACACAGAATAGCTATTTTGGGATATTTCCGGTATTCCGAAATAGCTTCACAGTGTAGACGTAGCCTCCCTGACAAAAAAATGAAACTGAACTAGCACATATTCTGCAATTATCATGCACAAGGGGAACAAGCAACACACATGTTTAAATTTGCACAGCCATCTATTGGACACACATTCACACACACACAATAAAGCAAATCCACAAAGCTCTGTTAGACTGGGTATGGGGAGAAGAAGTATGCACATAAATTAGTCTGGTGAGACCTAAAACTTCTGTCCATAATGAACTCTTTTGCATGAAGCACTACTGCATATTCATCATAACTGTATGGGGCATAGCTAGGTTAGTTTAATTGGAAGTCAGGTCAAAGCAGATTTACTGGAATTTGTCCTTAGAATTCTGCTTTTTATTGCGGCATATTTTACTTTTTATTTTAATATGTACATTGCTTGGGGGATCTTACAGTTCTTTCCTTTAAGTTTTCTATAGTCTTAAAAGATTATTCAGGTTTTATTTTAATGTTTAATGACTGTTATAAGGTATTTCAAAAGAATTTCTAGAAACAGTCCACTTTATAAGTTGAATCTCTTTTATGAAGCACATGAAAGGGCTACGAATAGTTAAATTAACAGTTAATCAAGACTTCAGAGAGAATTTGACTAATGCCTTTACCATTATCATTGCAAACATGTTCCTGCAAATCAAGAGAATTCCTCTTTTTGTCTTTTAAGACATAATTTTAGTGAATTTTCAGTATTCATCAAAGCAAAAGGTTGGTAATATAAGTCTACAGTCCATCACACAATGGGGATCAACTGTCTATTCTTCCTTTCATTATATTTGGAAGGCACCACAATCCCAGGCCTTTACTGAGATGAAACTCTCCATTTGTGCCAATGTAATTAAGTGGATGTATGTTATTAACAAGTACATTGCAAGAACTACACTGTAAATTACCAACAAATCAATTCCCGCACAGCCTTAAATGATTATTTTACAGCAGTACGGAAGACATAGGCTAATGTAATATGCTTCACTATCTCAAACACCCCAAGATTTTTTTATAAACAAAATGAAATAAGCACTCTCTATCTTCCCTCTTACAGATTTTGCAAATTGTCCAATCCTGGATATCAGCTTTTCCTATGCCTTTCTTATAAATCTCAATGAAACAAACATCTCCTATGCAGCTAAGTATCTGAGTTAGATCAAAGGAGTTTTGCCAGGCCTGGCCTCAAAAAATCATTAAGAATTAAACCCTTTAGAACCTGTCAGATACACAGAAAATGAACAAGCTTCTAATAATTCAAATCACATTACTAATTTACAAAGTGCAGACAAATCCATATTCTATGAAGTTCAGTTGAAGAATGCTTTCTGATGCATTCCAAATTGACTGGGAGATCAATTTTGGAAGACACATTCACTACATTTGTTTTCATTTATAGATATAAACACAAACACACACACACACACACACACACACACACACGCCCTTTCAACCTCTCTGATATCAGGGTAGACTTCAGCACTCCCTGTCTTCTTGAGGTGTACTCTGTTGAAAAATAAAATTGTGCTTTATTCACTTACAATGGGGGTATGTCTACACTAGGAAATTATTTTGAAATAAGTTATTTCAAAATAATAGCTCCTAAAATAACTATTTCAAAATAGTGTGTCTACACTACGGGAAGCCTCGAAATAAGTCCAAGGCAGGCTCCTTTGGGAGAAGGAGCAAGTGCAATCATTTGTGGTAACAAAATTCTGTTACTGAATCCATGCCTCTAGTTTACAGAGTAAATGTTTCCATTTCACCTCCAGTATTTAAGTTAGTGGCAAGAGACCATTATCTTGTAACTTTCTATTACAGTGACATTTACCTCCAGTATCATTACACTGCAAAACCTGCTTACAAGACTAAATGTTGCCTGCCCATCTCACACTGAAAACCAGAATTAAAGGATTTTGTGCAGGAGATTAAGGAACCCTCTCTATTGTCTCAAATCTAGTGGCCCAGTAATGTGTAAATAATGTTAGACACAAAGCATTTTGAGGAAAGGAGGAATACTTTCGCATAGTGCCAGTTTAAAAAAAAAATATGTGAAATAACAAACCTTGCAATGAATAAAACTCAATTCTTATTGTGGCATGCAATTTCCTGCAATATCCTTGCAAAACTTACTGAATTAAATTAATTATCTTTGGACTCCATTGTTTAAATGCAAAGTTTGAACATTATCGTGGGGTTGTATGTGGGGAAAATGTGGCCAGTGGAATCTTGGAAAATCTTATGACCTTCATAAACAATGTGTCAGATCAGAAGGAACCTCAGGAACAAACAAACTACAGGGTGTTTCCAAGGAAATACCTGGTGAGAGGTAAATACAAATTTCTGACACTGGACCCAACCCTTTGAAGTTACACCCTGAGGGAACCCTTATATGCTGATTATCTCTACCTGGAAGACTTTGAAGAGCAAAGTCCCAAAATGTATAAAGGTGAGTAACTTGGTTATTGGGACTTTTTTTTTCTGAGCTAAAGCTATTATAAACTTGTGACCATAAACAAGTTCCTTGATGCTGTCTGAAGTACAGTCGTGTGTGTGTGTGTGTGTGTGTGTGTGTGTGTGTGTGTGTGTGTGTGTGTCAGGGGAAGCAGGATCTCTTGTAAACTTATTTGCAAGTGTGTAGGTTCTTCTATTGTTTCAAATACATTTTCTCTGTAATGGTTTCACCTTAAAAATAAATCTGCTTGCTGAGAAAGGGCTGTTTGGGAAATTACTGGGCCTCTTCAGAGAAAGCAAAGTGCAGACACTGACCATTTAGGTCAGAGAACTATGTAGCCTGGGAAAAAAAAGGGGACGGGTAGCAGAGAGATGGGTCTCTAAACAAGAAAGGTGATGACTGAGAAGCTAGGAACCTAGAGTGGGAGCCTATGAGAGACTATGGATGGGGAGTCCAGGTGCAGTTACCAAGAACTGCAACACTTACAACTCACACATCTTAAAGCAGTTTATAAGGAAGGGACATATCAGTATCCTCATCAGGAAAAGTGTAAGGAAGAGAAGTGACTTGTTTGAAGTTGCAAAGCAGGTTCGTGGCAGAGGTAAAAATGAAACTCAGATCTTCTGCGTCCAGGTCTAGTATCCTAGCTAGTGGACCAAACTAGCCTCTGTGTAGGTAGGAGAAATATGAAGGAAACAAAACTATTTTAGATCTTGAGAACGATAACTAACAATGGGTGCAAAACACTGTAAATAATGATTCGATGGAAATAATGACAATTGCATAAAAAAAAGAAGAGCAGGCCACACATACCCATTACCCATTTCCTCGTCACAAATCAGAAAGCAGTCACCCAGCCACAGCAGAGATATAAGGAAGCACAGCTCAGACTCTAAGGCTATGTCTACACTACAGCCTCTTGCGCAAAAACATATGCAAATGAGGCAAAGTGTGGAATATCGTTGTACCTCATTTGCATAATTAATGAGGCGCTGTTTTTGCACAAGAGGCTTTTGCGCAAAAAGGAGCCATTACACGGCTCTTTTTTGTGCAAAAAACCCTCTTGAGCAAGAGCCGTTCTTCCGCATTTTTTTCCAGGAAGAGCGGCTCTTGCGCAAGAGGGGTTTTTGTTCAAAAGCCTCTTGTGCACAAACAGAGCCTCATTCATTATGCAAATGAGGTGTGGCAATATTTCACGCTTTCCCTCATTTGCATATGTTTTTGCGCAAGAGGTTATAGTGTAGGTATAGCCTACGAGTGGGTCTCCTACCAGCTGTATATTACAGCTCACTGCTACTACAGATTTGAAAGAAAATAAATATTTCAGTTTTTCACCCGTGTCATAATGTGCGGAGTAAGTTTCTGAGAGTTTGCTGTAAACATCCATTTTTCTCTTTTCTCTGTAATGGACTTGAACAGATTCCAGACTTCAAGGTTATAATGCATTGAAACCTTCACAAATTCAGACTGTACCTCATTGCCCTCTCAAAATAAATGTTTGCCGCACTCTTTGTGAATGTAGGCAAACACATATTTAAGGCAATGTTGAGCAGATAATTGCACAAGAAGAATTTTAATCTTGAGAGATTAGGAATGCATAAAACCTTGGAAATATATTCCTACCTCTGCCTCTGATTTATCTCTGGAATCTTGGACAATCCACTTGAACTTCTGTGCCTTGCTTTATCATAAACATAAATTGAAACTTACAAGTGAATTTTATTTACTGATCTCAGAACACTTTAAAAATATCCTCAATTTAATAGAGAAGCTGAGGGGAAAATGCAGGGAAAGGAAATGATTTCACAAAGATAGTAACACAATTGGGGATAAAACCCAAGTTTTCTGACTCCTTTTCCTGTTCTTACACTGGATCAAAGTCTATACAGAGCTGGAATTCTCTAACATGGTTTGCTTTTATTGTTCCACAAGTTCACAACTTTGACCAATGTCCTACCCACAAAATTCAACATCAGGGAAAATCAGCATGTAAAGTATCCATTTAATGAGTGCACAGTAGAGGTTTGCCTACCTAATGGCTCGCATCATTCATTTCACAGCAATAGTCTGACAAAGAGAAAAAGTGATGGTGACCAAAGGCTAAAGCCCTCTGGTTTTGACTACAAGATAATAAAACCTTCGATGATTACTTTTTCTTTGGCATCCCCTGGCAATCTAAAGGACAGATGGACCATGCCAGAAAGAATAGTTATAAACTAGTTTAGATTGTTTTTAAAACTTGTAACATGAAGCCTAAAAAACTCTATTTAGTAAAACGTCATACAATTCTGTGAATCAATCACTGAAGAAAGAACTATGTAATGACAGAGGCATCATTTTTTTTAAAAATTTGAAGTATCAGATGTCTTTAAAAGGAATGCATGGCAAATTATATGAAACTAGTTTAAATAAGGTGGATGATCATTCCAAAGCTAACAAAAACCACACTGACTGTACCACACTTTTAAGACAGGGGAGGAGGCATTTGGCTGGGCTGGCCAAATGAAAGGAGCAGTGATTTATGGATGGGCGGAGGGGATGAAAACTGTTGCAAAAGAATCAGCATGCTTACTGACTTATTCCCTGGGAAGGCAGCATATAAGAGGCAGCCCTGTACCTGATGTCTCTCTTTTACATGGAACAGGCTGAGTCAGGACCCATCCTTCCTCCCCTGTAGGTAAAATATCAGGTTTGGTCAAGACCCACTGTATGCATTACACTACTCACTACTTTTTTGTGGGGGCAGGAGAGGAGCAGAGAAGAGGTTGGGAAGGAATTTTTCTATTGACACATATGACAGGGTGGATTAGGCCTGGAGCTCCCTGCTGGAGGCCTTGCCGCACCCTGCCCCAGGGAGAACAACAGAAAAAAGGTCCTCCAAAGCAGAGTTCAGCTGTTTCTCCTGCACCCAATCAGGACCCAGCAGGCTGATATAAAAGAAGCTGCAGGGCCAAGACCTAGCAGTTCCTCACTGGAGCGCAACCCAGTCAGATCTAGGGACTGCCTGGGAGGACAGCAGCACCTTGGACAGCTCAAAGGCCCAATGGCTGAATACTAGCCATAACAGAATACTTTACAGAACCCTGGACCTCAAAACCTTGAGAGAGAGGGCTGGATGGAGTAGCTATTTGGGGAAGTGGCCCAGGGAGCGAGGTAGCAGTGGGCAGCAGAGCCAGTTAGAAGGTAACTGCCATTCACAAGGTCCCTGGGCCGGGACCCAGAGGAGTGGGTGTGCCCGGGTTCCCCCAAGCCCCCAGGTTCCCCCAAGGGGGTAGAAAGAAGCCTGGTCCCAGGCATTCAACCAGAAAGCCACCTGGGTCACCTCTACTCCCAGGCTGTGTCTACACTGGCATGAATTTCCGGAACTGCTTAAAACGGAATACTATTCCGTTTTCAGTTTTTCTGGAAAAGGAGCGTCTACATTGGCAGGCTGCTTTTCTGGAAAAGCGTCTGTGGCCAATGTAGACGCGCTTTTCCAGAAAAGAGCCCTGATCACCATTTTCGCGATCGGGGCTTTTTTCTGGAAAAGACTACTGGGCTGTCTACACCGGCCCTTTTCCGGAACAGTGTTCCGGAATAAGGACTTATGCCCGAGCAGGAGCAGAATAGTTTTTCCGGAATAGCGGCTGATTTTGTACAGTAGAGCATCGTTGCTTTTCCGGAAATTCAAGGGCCAGTGTAGACAGCTCGCAGCTTATTCTGGAAAAGCGGCTGATTTTCCGGAATAAGTGGCCCAGTGTAGACACAGCCCCAGAGAAGAGCCAAGCAGAGAAGTTGCAGACCTGCCCTTGGTGCGGTCTCATTCATGAAAAGGTGAGCCCTTCACACTACCATACTGGTTTGAGTGCAGTTAGGGTTTTTTTTGCCTTTCCTTCAACAGGTTCAGGGAATCCTTCACCTGTTAATTTACCCATGGCTCCACAAAGTTGTGTGACCACGTCGTCAGCCTCCTCCTGGCCCTGGCCAAGACGGCCATTTATAAGACCAGGGAGCAAAGACTAGCTGAAGAAGGGACCTGTGACTGTGGGCCCTATTTCTGTTCCAGTATCTATTCATGCATCTGGGCAGAGTTCCACTGGGTGGTGTCTGCTGGCTCTTGTTAAGATTTGGCTCAGACTTTTTTGGATTTTAGGGGTCATCAAGACTGATAGAAAGACCAGTTTTCATACTATCATAACCATTGAAAAGTATCTTTTTTTGCCTGGCTAGGCAGTGTACGACCTAAAAACAGCCTTGTCTCATAAGTAATTAGCACCTTTTTGTATGCTCTTTTTCTAATTAAATTTCCTTTGTGGTTAAAGCACTAGAAGAATCCATTTTAATTTTATATCCCACAGCATTTGAGAGTTCAGCTTGTACGTAATGTTCAGGCAAAACATACAGTTACCCGTGAACTCTAAGAGAAGTTATAACTTGCAGATATTGTGTGAATAGATGTAGGGCATTATACAAGTCTTTATAAATAATCCAAATGAATATATATTTACCATATTGGGAAAATAAAGACAAATACAAACCATTAGCCTGCATAATTTAATTTTATAAAATGTCCCTGCTGAGGTGCAACCTGGAAAACCAAAAATCTATGCTTAAAACCAGTATTTTTAAAAGGACGGAATAGGAGAAATGATATACTGATTAGGGGGTGGAGGGAGAATCCTTAGAACCATGATATTTGTGAAAGTCAGATTTGAACATGGTACAAGTTTTGTGATTAAATGGTAAAAATGTAAAAGTGATCAGGAGGAAGGCTGAAACACGATGCACAGAAATATTAGCACATTTCAATAATAGCAGGGTAAACTATACCTTTAAAATATTCTGGTATTATAATCTGGTGTGCCAGTCTGGAGAGGCTACATGGAACTATCAGAATTTACTAACATAGCTCAGTCTATGATTATGTGCTGTCAGTCATCACTGTTACTCCTTACCAAAGGAATATCTAAAAGCAATTGTTTGATCTATTATGTACATATACAAAGACATTTCAAATGCTTTCTCTCTGGTCCTTTCAGATATCTATAGGAGATAGCGAGACAGGGATTGTAAAGCCTGCATGAATCCACTGATGTCCCCATGACTGACGCATTCTTGCATTGACAGGGAGACTGACTGATATAAGTTAGTCCTCCAGAGGGACTGAAGGAGCAAGGAAGCATAGCACAAGAAGTTGTCTTGTTGTAAAACCTGGGAAACAGAGGGGTAGAAAAGATTTACTTCTATAAAGAACAGTTGTTCATAATTACCCCAGCTGCAATCTGTACCATCCGTACAAAAAAGCTTCCAATGTTAATCTTATAGCAATCTTAGGTTTATCTTTTCATAATGGAACTGAAAACATTACTTTAAATTAATTTAACCTAAATTCACTTTGTGTTGCAATGACATTATAGTACATTATGTCCCAGGGAATATTTGCATGTTTTTCACAAAACCTACATTGTTTTCTCTAATTTATATGATTATATTAAAATTGCCCAGCCCAGAGAATTAATTCCACTAGGTTTCTCTGTGAGCTAAAAGCAATAGATATTTAACTCTAACTTTAAAAAGGGTCAAATGCTAGTCTCTGTAGGCAATTATTTCTAGTGCTGAAAAATTTTATAGGCACTTCTCAGCAGAAGGTTACATTTAAACAGTTTGTTGAGTGCTCGAAGTAGCATTCATGAACACAGCCCACGGGCTCTGTATCCCCCACACCTCTACACTCTAGTTTATTATAAACTGCCAACAACTAATCCATATGGGATCAGAACTGTTTCCTCCATCAGACTTCTCCCTGACAAAAAACCAGACGTTACATATCTCATTCCTTAAGCTCTATTCGTGCAAAGGCTTGCACGTGCTTATCTTGACATCCTGCAAGCAGTCTCATTGGAGTCAACAGAAATACTCACAGTGCATACAGTTAAGCAGGTACAGACTAGGGCTTTCAATTGACCTGCGTTAACACCTGAGACTAATGCAGGACAGGATTAATGTGTTAAAAAAATTAACACATTAATCGCAGGCGTTAATACTGCGCTGTCTGTTTAAAGTGCCATTCTGGCACTTTAAAGGGGCAACACAAGTGGAGCCAGGGAGCAGCTGGAGTGCCCAGCTGATCCCCGGCTCCGCGTTGCAAAACTCCATATAGAGCTGCCCCTTTAAGGCGCTTGAGTGGTACTTCAAAGGGGCTTTGCAATGCAGAGCTGGGATCAGCTGGGAACTCCAGCTGCCCTTTTGAAATGCTGTAGCTGATCCCGAGCTCTATGCAGTGCTGCCTCGTTGAAACGTCACCGCAGCATTTCAAAGAGGAGTTGCATGCGATTTATCATGTGATTAATCACAATTAAGTTTTTTAATTGCTTGACAGCCCTAGTGTAGACTCATTGCAGGATTAAGGTCACAGTCTCTATATGCAGGCTAGAGTAAAAATTCTTCCCACAAACATCTATCTCTCTGTGAATCCCTCCTGCTTTATGGTAGAAGGCAAAGACACTACTCAGTATCCCAGAACTCCTTCCAACATTGAGGAAATATCTTCCAAATCTAAATTTACCCTATTTATCCTACACATGGATGTCACATAATAGTTACTGCCTATATCAGAAATTATAACCCTACTCATAATGATTTTTAAGAAAAGAAAGATTTGCTTTCCTTTTTTGTTCTCAAACTGGGACTCAGGAAATTATGAATGAGTAATTTGTGTACTCAACTGGGAAGATTAATTTTATGTGGCAAATAGTAATAATATTGGGGAACACATAGAATTGGGAAACAAACAAGTCACGCTTAGTAGGGCTACATTAGTATACAATTTCTTCATATCTGACTGTTACTATACCTTTAACTGTTACAAATGTGCTTGATATTCTGTCCTTTTGTTATGTGTGTATTGTACCTAGCTCAATGAGACCTTGATCTGTTGTTAAATAGACCTACAGATTATTAATTATTAAAAGCATTGTGTATACCATTACATTATTAGCTGTACTGTCTATAGTGACAAAGTCTTTAGTCTGGATTCTTGGGAACTGATTTTTTGTTGGTTAGCAATTATGGCATTATACTATTTGTTCTTGCAGTAAAACAAAACAAAACTCTATTTTGGAGTAAATAAACAAACCATCTAAGTAAACCAAACACACAATCTGTCCTTGATGAGCCATTGGAACTAGTCTGCATGTCAAAACACAGTATCCATTTTGCAAGACAAGTGGGATTTTCATGGGTAGCAATTGTAAATTTCTCCTGCTGGTGAGAGCTACAGGAAATGAAATTTAAAGATAATAAAGAAATAATTTAACAGCTACATTGTATACGTCTCAGCAGATCAACTCTAAATATACAGCTGGTATCCTATAATGAAGTTTCTCATTTATTCACTGTCCAAACTATTGCACCCAGGCTAGAACTAATGAACTTTCCGGGACACAATTCCATCTCATTTGTAAGTTGTCAACAGGAAGTTATTTGGTTTCCCCTATTACATTGCTTGCATGCAAGAACCAATTGCCATATGGTGTTTTTAATGCTACTGTAGGATTTTTCAATTCTTTCTAGTTATATTTTTGTACTTGAGCACCTCAGATATTTGAAAGCCCTACAGTAAGGTCTATACAATTTGTTGATAAGAAAAGTAGGAAACATGTTTCAGGTTGAAAATGGCAATGCTAATTTTTTAAATTAAATTCTTGGGTGGAAATCCTGATCCCAATGAAATCAATAGGAATATTAATGCTGATTTCAATGCAGCTAATATTTTGACCTGGTGCTTTATTTATGAGGCAATGAATACCACACATACTCCCATTGACTGCAATGGGAACTCTGACATGTGTAACTAAGGACGCAGTTTGTAACTAATTCCATGCCTGCACTTAGACTATTTTGCAAATCCAAGCTTAGATTTATAACTGGTTAAAATACAGAAAATGAAGGATAGGAATAACTTGTCTGTTTTCATATTGAAGAGAAGTAACCATTGGTGTGCCCCAGAAATCTGTACATGGATCAGTCCTATTCAACATATTCATAAATAATCTGCAGAGAGAGCTAAACTAGTGGTCACCAACCAGTAGATCAGGATCTACTTGTAGATCTTGGAGCCTCTGAGAGGGGCTCCTGACTGTTTTGGCCAAGAGGTTATCAAGCCCACCACTTGAGCTGCCCCTTCACCCCAGACTGCTGCACATCTCCTGCCCTTTGTCTTGGAGCTGTCCCCTCAGGAGACTCTGCTTTCTGTGCAGGTCAGGGGAGGGAGAAGAGGGGTGCTGATGTCAAGGTGTCCCCTCTCCTACTCTGTATCCTAGCTCCAGGACTTGGGATGGAGTTTGCTGGCTGCTTTTGGGAGTGCCTTAGCCCCACTGCACCACCACCTGAGGTAAGCAGTGCCTAGCTGGTGGCCACATCCCGAAACCCCACCCCAGTCATGAACCCCCCCTCCTGCACTCCAGGCCCCTGCTCTAGCCCCGAGCAGCCCTGCATCCAAATGCCCTCCCAGAGCCTGCACTTAGAACCCCTTCCAGCACCCCAATGGCCTGCCCCAAGCTCATCTCAGAGCCCCTCTCACACTCCAAATCTGAACGTTGTGATACTGCGACCCCCTAAAATGCTATTTGAATGTGTGTGACCCTCACCAAAGTTGTTAAGCAAAAGTTGCACCACTTTGTCCAGTTTGGAACTGCACCAACCCCTCCCCCTGAGCCAGGCCCCCCAGCGCCCCCGCATCACAGTGCACTCCTCCCTTCCCCTGAGGCAGGCCCCCTAGTATCCCTCCATACCAGTGGATTCTCCCCCTGAGTCAGACCCAGGCCCCCCTAGCGCCCCACACCCTCCCAGGCAGGCAGTCTCAGTGTCTGGAGCCCCGCTCCAATCAAATCTCTCCCCCCCCCACACACACCCCGCAGAGTCAGGCACGGAAGAAGAATCGCAACCCACAGTTTGAGAAATGCTGCCTTAATTCAAGACTAGAGCCTGCACCCCAACCCTCTGACCCAGCCAGGTGAAAGTGAGGGAGGGTGGGGGAAAGAGGGAGGATGGAGTGAGCAGGGGCAGGACCTTGGAGAAGGGGCACAAAGGAGGCAGGGAGAGCGTATTTGAGTTTGAGGTGATCTCATGCTTAAACCACTGGGCTAAACAGTGAGGGGGCAAAACAGTGAATTGCAAAGCAGACTGTGAAGAGCTTCAAAGGGATCTCATTAACCTAGGTGACAGGGCAAAAAAAAATGGTGAATGAATTTTAATGTTGTTAAATGCAAATTAATGCATATTGGAAAACAATCCCAACTATACATACAAATGATGTGGATTAAATTAGCTATTGTAACTCAAGAGAGAGGTCTTGGAGTTATTGTGGATAGTTCTCTGAAAACATCCACTCAATATGCATGATCTGAGGAAGTGGGTCAGGCCCATGAAAGCGCATCACCTAATAAACCATTTTGTTAGTCTTTAAAGTGCTACATAGTCCTGTTTTTTGTTTCAACGTGCAGCAGCTGTCAAAAAAGCAAAGAGAATCCTAAGAATTATTTTAAAAGGGATAGAGAATAAGACAGAGAATATCTTATTGCCTCTATATAAATCCATGGTACGCCCACATCTTGAATAATGTGTGCATGGTCACCTAAAACAATCTTGTCATTGGAAAAATTCAGAAAAAGGCAACTAAATGGATAGGGGTTTGGAACAGCTGCCATATGAGGAGAGATTAAAAAGATAGGGACTTTTCAGTTTAGAAAAGAGAAGACTGAGAGGGGACATGATAGAGGTCTATAAAGTCAAAACTGGTGTGGAGAAAGTAAATAAGGAAATGTTATTTACTTGTTCCCATAACACAAGAACTAGGGGTCACCAAATGGAATTAATAGGTAGCAAGTTTAAAACAAACAAAAGGAAGTATTTCTATATGCAACATCCAGTGAACCTGTGGAACTCCTTATTACAGGGTATTGTGAAGACCAAGACTTTAACAAGGTTCAAAAAAGAACTAGATAAATTCATGGAGGATAGGTTCATCAATAGCTATTAACCAGGATGGGTAGAAATGGTGTTCTTATAGTCTCTGTTTGTCGGAAGCTGGGAATAGGTGAGAAGGGAGGGATCACTTGATCTATTCTGTTCATTCCCTCTGGGATACCTCGTATTGGCCACTGTTGGAGGACAGGATACTGAGCTAGATGGACCTTTAGTCTGACCATTATGGCCATTCTTATGTCCTTATATTCTTATAACTATCAAATTGGAGGACACGAGGCTGTCTACATCCTTAGATAGCTATTCATTCTGCCTCTATTATTTCTGGGCACAATACCGCAAACATTAATTGAACTCCACTTAAAAAAAAAAATAGAGGAAAAAAAGCTCATTTCCATTTATTCCCAAACTACACGTGAAGGACTACTTCTACAAACTAAAGCATCTGACACAATTCTGTGTCTGTTTCAGAAGTCAGTTGTTCTAATGTTAAAACTGAACTAGAGTGCAATATAATTAGCTCAAAGAAATCTCTATTCAAATCATGCCGAAGAAAGTAACTCAAACAAAAGTTCAAGTGGGCTCGTAATGGTGATTGTTGACCCCTCAAAAGACTCTCCATTTAGAACTTGGTGATATTTTTCAATAGCTTATTTGCCAAAAAATGCTGATTTGGGTGGTCCAAAAATATTCATGAATTCATGTCACGTTCGCCAGTAGTTTCAACTGAATCAGAAGTCAAAATGCCATGGAAATGTCTAAACATAATGTTTCATTTTTTTTCTTCATCACTATAAACTCTTATCATTTGCTGAGGGTTCCCTCCCCCCCCTTTTAAGGGCTGTAGTCAATGTGTTTTGCCATGAATTTTTCTTCTAGTTTCCAAACCATAAGCATTCTTTTAGCTGTGCCAAAACAGGGCACTACTCCAAATTTCTCTGTTTTCTCTCTTTTCTGTAACGTCTATTGAGAAGCAATCCAATTGTAGGTTCATCCTATTTTTCTGGCCAATCTTGGTTTAGTCCTGGGTTAAAAGTAACAATTTTTTTTATAAGTACTATAGTATCGCAAACCCCAACCCTCCCCCCCCCCGTCTTCACCCGAGTAGGGAGTCCCTCAGGGAAGGATGTTGTGGGGGGTAGAGGTTGTGATATTAAGTGTGGGGTGGAGTTTGGGAGGCTCAAGTCAGGGGGGTGGGGCATGTCAGGATGTGAGTGGGCTCAGAGTAGGGGATGAGAAAAGAGGGGAGATGCAACAGTCAGGACAGAGGGCTATAGGTCTAGGACAGAAGTGAGGGTGGCTGTGAGGAGGGGCTCAGAGCATGGGGCTGGGGAGCGTGGGGGTCCAGAAGTCAACGGTGTGGGGGAGAAGAGGGCTAATGGGGTGGGAATGCAGAAGTCAGGGTTGGGGGTTGAGGAGGGGCTCAGGGCAGGAGGAGATGTGAGGGGATACAGGAATCAGGATTGATAGGTCAGGAGAGTCTCAGGGCTGGGTGTGTGTGTGTGTGTGTGTGTGTGTGTGTGTGTGTGTGTGTGTGTGTGTGTGTGTGTGTGTGTGTAAGGACATTGTGGGTATAACTACCCCCTCCCCGAGATTTGTACCAAGGTGACTTGCTTTTCTCCCTCCTGTCCCTGTCAGGAAGCGAGAGCACAGTACACAGCTCATTTGCCCCCTGTGCTTCCCAGCCAGAGTGGAATATGCAACAAACTTCTGCCCTTTCCCCTCACACCCTGATGAAACAGTCAGCAATGTGAATTGGGGCAGGGAGCAGCTTCAGCTCTCATGCCCTCCCTAAAAAGGCACCTGAGGGGGGATGCTCGGGGATAGGACAGTCCCAGATGGGAGCAGGGTATGCCGCCAGCCAGCCCTTTTCACCTGCCTGGTGATTCTCTCTTTTCTGTATGGTTTTCTGAGACACAATCACATTCCAGGCACATCCCATTCTCCTGGTACAAACCTTACCTTGTTTTAAGTTATGATAAGAGGAAGCTGTATACCAAATTTGGTGATCCTAGCTCTTATCATTTAAGAGAACATAAGAACGGTCGTACTGGGACAGACCAAAGGTACATTTAGGCCAGAATCCTGTCTTCCAACAGTGGTCAAAGCCAGATACCTCTGAAGGAGTGAACAGAACAGTAATCCTCAAGTGTTCTCTCTCTTGTCATCCATTTCCAGCCTCTGATAAAAAGGAGCACTTATTGAACAGACAGACAGACAGATGGATAGACAAACTCTCTCAACTATATAGAAGATATGGTTAATCAGACTTCTTTCCCTCAAAAAAAAAAGGCAATGTTCTGACAAAATATTTCTGCTCGCGTCTTATTTTATCCAAATACATTCACGCATTTCTAAACCATATGATGAGTATTATCCTTATATAAAGAATCAAAGGAAGATAAATAATTCCAAAACAGCTGTGACAAATGCAGAATTAATTTAAAAAAATCTGTCTCATATTACAAAACAGAAGCTACCAAGAGATAATCCAGTCCCTTTGGACCTTGCACATAGTTAACAGGAATTTTGGAACCTTTTCTTCAGAACTCTATTCCAATTCTCAGAACTCACATTTGTGAAAAACTGCTAGCCTTTAAAAATTCACTTTTCTTCTTCCTGGTCCTTATTCCATTCCTTCTCCACTCCCCCAATTGCCAACCACTATATGGCTTTTTTTTATTTGCTTTGAGCAATTGTCAGGCTGTTTTGGATGCTATTCTAATTTAAGATTTCATTATCTTCTTTCCTTAAGCCTCTGAATGGTCTGTCACTTGCTATAGCCATCATAGTGAGCTACCCAAGTGTGCCTTTGATTTTCCACCACCAACTGAGAGGAATAAGGTCTTGGTTTTATGTCTTTCTCCTCTCATGCTCTCTTCTTGTGGTCAGCCACTATTTAGTCTCTTACCATTATTAAAATGCACTTCCTGGTAAATACCTCACTTTACAGTCTACTAATTACCCTCAAATCCTACCAAATTAAATGCACATTCAGCACTCCACTGGTCTGGGTCTTAAAGTAGCAAATGTGATTATCTTTATCAATGAATGAAAAAAAAAGTTCTATAGCATTTAATAGAGTTGTGCTGAAAGATGTTTTATAGACATTACTTTAAAATGCATAAAATAATACCCCTTAAGATAAGTATTTTCGACTTGTGTGTATGAGTGTTACAATTATAAAAACTGATCTTTAGTGACAACTTTTGAATGTGAAAATTAGATGCACTTTTTTACCATTGTCCTGTTACTGACACCAGAGTCACTTTTGTGTCAAGTAGCAGTAGGATTCTGGGCCATTTGAGTCAGCTTCCTAGAATAAGTGACATGGACTCTAGGTATATTCTAAACACAAATGGCCATATTTATACATATAGTCCACTCCTGGAACAGAGGTTGTCATAAATATCATGCAGGCAATATTCAGAAATCTCAACTTATATGCCAATGTCTGTTCCCAAGAAACTACTCGACCCTGACAACTGGGTCTAATTAGTGAGATTAAGTTGGAGAGTGAAATCTGCTGCAACTCACTCCAGCTTCTTTCAAAGCACAATTCATAACAAAAAAAAATACAGCCTCTCTTCCTTGCTCACTAAGAAAAAATTATGTTAAATAATGTGTACCGTCCAGTGACTCCCATCATAATCATTATTTATTTGTACTGCAGTTATTGTACTTAAAAACCCAAGGTATGACCATGACCTCAGTGTGCTAGGTAGACTACAAATGTAGAAGAAAAATATGGACCCTATCCATGGACCTTAGTGTAGAACTGTAAAACAGGAGACAACAGACAGATGTAGACACACAGATGGGGAAGCATAAGGAGACACTGAAACACTAGTGGTTGGTACAAGAGGCAGTAGTTAAACCCCCTCGCATATAACTCCACATTCCAATTTTTTAAACTGGGTTTTAAACAGTTGGGAAAATATATCACAATTTCAATTAGATAAGAGAAAACTGAGTGGGGATATAATAAACATGTAAAAGTTGGTTTTTACAGAGGACAGTGATCAATTGTCCAATGAGGGTCAAAAGAGAAGTAACTGGCTTAATTTGAAGCAAAAAGGATTCAGATTGAATATTAGGAGGAAAAAAGACTTTCAGAACTATAAGGAAAGCTAAGTAGCAGTCAGGTCATCTTGAAATCCCTATCATAGGAGAGGTTTATGGGCAGGCTAGCGCAATTACTTTCAGGGATAATTTAGGTATTCTTGCTCCTGCAGGAGAGAGGATCATACAGACATTGATTAGATGACCTTTGTTGTCCTTTCCAGACATATATTTATATGATTCCACAACAATCTATAATAATTATTTTTCATACATTTGCATAGATGTCATAACCTTGTATGGAAGGCAAGAGTCATCTGAGGCACGGAACATAAAAAAAGAAAGAACAATTTGGGAGGGGTTGGAAAGTGGTTGTTTTTAGGAAATATTGTAACTATTCTTAGCTATGTAATTGGTGACAAAACAGAGCGGGAAGATTTTTGGCACTCATATTAAGTATTGCTTTAAAAATAATTCTCTAAAATATTATAGCAAATATAAACTTTCAAAAGCCATCCTATTAAATGTGACAGAAAACTATATACCCACTACATTAGATTATGTAAAATGGTTCAAAAACCTGTAAAAGGATATCAATCTGTGTTATAGTACATAGATGTTGTTTTTTGTGTGGTTTTTTGGTAGCCATGTAGCTTAAATGTAGCTTTATGCAATGTAAATGTACCACCATGTACCTTACCAGCCATTCTTTCTGACTTGCAGAAAGGAAGAGCTTAGTGCTGTTGGTAAAGATGCATTAAGCAGGCTATTTGTGTTAGTTATAGATGTTAAAGCAGAAATAGATCAAAAGTCTGTTTCTCACTAGTGTCACCCTTTTTCTGTCATGATTGTTTTTTTCTTTAATTTAAGAATGTAAGAATATTTTTTGTACTAGATCTATTTTTACAGAAGCAACTATGTAATTTTTGGGGGTAGCCGAGTTAGTCTATACAAGATAAACTTAAAAAACAACAGTGGGTCTGGCAGCACTTAATAGACTAACAAAACATGTAGATGGTATCACAAGCTTTCATGGGCACAGTCCACTTCTTCAGATGAAAGCTCATGGTACCATCTACATGTTTTGTTAGTCTATAAAATGCTACCAGAACATTTGTTGTTTTTTAACTTTATTATGTAATTTTTGTTTGTGTGAATGCAGAATGAGGAATGTGTGTTAGAAGATAATTGTGAAGGCCATCACCAGACCAGATGTTCTAGGAAAGACTTAGGACAGACACAAAGGTGCCAGGAGATTGCTGTATACCTCTATTGAGAAGCAGATGAGGAGCAGACTGATGACTCTAAAAGATAAGGCAAGCACCTATCAGTTGGGACAAGATAACTAGGATATGAGAAGAGCAACTTAAGAAAACAAGCACTCATCAAATGGTGATTTATTACAGCATGACTGTGCAAAACTTATTGATCTAAATTAAGTAAAACTGCTATAAAAGGGTCTGTTTTACCACAGTTTGTGTGTCCTGTCAAGATCCTGGAGCATCACTCCCTGCTAAATCCCTGCTCCTCACACTCAGCCTACCTGGCCAACAGGCTGATAAAACAACAGACTGGTAACTATAACAGCACTGTAGGACTGTGTGTGTGTTTGTGTGAGCATACACTAGCTACTTTACTATTGTGTTATTAATAAATGCAACAAATTTCCTTTTCTGCTAAAAAGATCCTGAGATAAGCATAAGATTTGAAGAGTAAACTTAAACAAAAACAGGTCTGGTAGCACCTTAGAGACTAACAAAACATGTAGATGGTATCATGAGCTTTTGTGGACACAGCCACTTCTTCAGATGACCGGAGTTATAAGATTAGGATGTGCAGACCCAAAATAAACAGGGGAGAAGGCAGAAGGAAAAAAAGGAGGAGGAGTGGGAAACAGGGAGTAGAGGTTATGAAAAAATCAAGGGGAAAAACAGGAAAGCAGAATGGCCATCAGTAAGCACCTGAAGACTGGCCAGTTAAAAAGAAAGCAGATAAGGATCAAAGTCAATAGATAGGGGGGATACTGATACAGGAATCTTCAGCACTACTGCAGTTCAACTCTTTGTTTTGGCAATGTGCATTTGCAGTCAGGCTGTCATATTGCATTGGTTTTTCTGTTTTAGGGTTGTTTAACACACACTCACACGCCCCCCCCCCCGGTTTAGTTGGATAGGTTTCTGGAGAAACAAAAGTTCTTATGTGTGTGTATAGACACACCCGCACAATAACTTTTTGTTTCTCCAAAAACCTAATTTGTTGCCTTTTATTTATGTGTGTACAGACACACATAAAGGGCAGCAAATTAGATTGCAATTTGTGACATACACAAAATGGTTAATACTTTTTAGATACAACTAGCTTATTGGTGCTTGTTCCATGGAACTACTCATAGAATAAGTTGGTATTCACTGAGAGTAAGAATGGCTCAAGCAGGTTTTCCATAGAGCAGTTGAATTCAGGACAAAGTGATACTATGGGATGTGAAGAAGAGCATATTATGTTAAAATATAATTTATTTTAATGAATTTTTAATTCTATGGTCATTACAAAATAACCACTGAATAATATGATTTTACAGGGGTTTTTTTGAAGAAAACAACCCCTAACTTTCAAAATGCTTGTTCAGTGGGTTCCTATTGAACAAGCAAAGATATTAGGCAGAATAAATCTGAGTAATGTTTTGTCATGGCAGCATCCTACTATTTAAATAAGAAGTTATTGCCTTCTAAAATTCAGGAAATTTTATGACATATAGAGTGAAATAGATCCAGATGATCAGTAAAACTGGTAAAAAATAAATAAAGAATAATGTTCTTATCTGCCTCTTGTAACTATTTAGTCTTTAAGGTGCTACTAGACAATGTGTTGTTTTTTAAGTTTTTCTTGTTACAGACTAACTCAGCTATCCCTTTGAATATTCTTAAGAGAGTATCAGCTATATCATATGTAAAATTAGCTTTCAAGCTGTCATGACCATGAGGGTTAGCTAGCAGCCTAGGGACTAAGGGGTTAACTGTACCTAGCCAGGTAGAAGTTAGCCAATAGAAATGCAGATAGGGATTTCAAACTGAGACAAAGGAATTTTTGGGTTTCCCTCCTTTGTCTCTGTGCAGTCTCCCTCCAGATGCTGAGGGGAACAGACAACAGGTCTCTCTCCAAGAAAAGACTCTTCACTATCTGTAAGTAGGGTAAAGTTTAGATAAATCCGTTTTATGGTTTGGGAATGGAAATCTGATGTCTGTGCATTTAAAAATGAGTTTTCCTCTCCTTTGTAACTAAGCTCTTGACCCGTGGAGGTCCCCCATAAGTATATTAATTGGTGACTTTTCCATCTAGTCATTATGCTTGTAACAGGACTATTGTGATGATAATAAATGTTCTTCCTTTTTTATTAACCTGGTATTGGTTAATTTATTTGTCCTGGTTTTACTTTAGGGCTGAGATTTCCTAAGAGATCTCCTCCCTGGTTTTCTTACCATTACGTGGGTGGTAGCAGCGGATTTTTATCTCCAAAATCTAGGTTTTTAAGATTTTGCGGGGGAAGGTTTATACTTTGGTTTTGGGGTACTTTTGCGGGCCCCCACTTCTGCATTTATCATGCCAGAGTGGGGAATCAGCCTTGATACATGGGTATAACCCATTTCATCAGACAAGTTGGAGCGCAAATAACAGAAACCAAATGATATATAACATAAAAAAAAGTACCTATCAATTGTAGGATGTGTGTTAATGAGGCTAATTTAGTGTGCTGAGTGTTTCCCATTCATAGCTTTTGATGTGAAAATGTGGAGGTTAAAGACAGGAGAAATTGACTTTGTAATGCACCACCCAGTTAATGTCTTTATTCAAGCCGTGTAACGGTGTCAAACGTCTGCCTCCTCAATTGGTTAGTGAAATTATTTTGTAGAAGAATGGCTTTTAAATCCACTTTAAAATCCATGATTGCTTCTGCCAACTCTGTCCACCTATACACAAGAAACACCATCAAAGGCAACATCAGGGGCTCATATAGCAGTATATCCTCTCGTGATATATGCCACCAAGTGCCAGTAATAACCCGTACCATGTATATTGGCCAAACTGGACAGTTTCTACAACAAAGGACAAATGGACTCAAATAAAACATCAGAAATGGAAACATACATTTTAAAAAAAACGAACAACAAATGGTCCTGCAGCACTGCAGAACCATTCATTGTTTTTCAGTTACAGGATAGTCTACATGATGCAACTCCATGAATTGTGAATCCGCGGGGGGACACAGTATTTGTACAGAAAGCAATGTCATCCTATTAGGCTAACTTAGATGCACACATACACTGTTCCCAAGGTTGGTCGATCTTTTCCTGCTTCCATTTAATTTCTTCCCCCTCTGCATGTTTAATCTTCCACATCATCACTTGCAAAGATGATTTGACATTTTAAATACTGTTTGCTGGATTCTACAATAAAATAGATGCTATCATTATAGTAGATATAATTTATTCTAAACAAATTTATTCAATTTTGATGATCCATACAGCTTCTCAGTAAACATCCAAAACCACATACCAGATGGCTATATCAATAGGGAGATTTTAAACAGTGCCCATAGGTATAATGTTTCCTTTTTAATATTTCATCCTACATGTGGGCAGTCTTTTTCAGCATTAAATGCTCAGAATCCTAATTTTTATCTTCTGCATAGCTATAATTTAACAAATTTCATTCATTTCACTGTGAAAGTCCAAATGAATTAAATGTCCCTAGAGGGAAAGATTTATGATGGACACTCTCCCCACCCCAAACATGCTTTATGAAATGGACTTACAGACACAAATATGCATAATTCAAAAGATGCTGTTGAAAAACTGTCTCATGTAATCTATTAATCTTAATGTCATAATCCACTGGGACTATATATCTTATTTTGGTGACTATCATTCTTGGGTGTAAAGTTAGATATATAGAGTATGGTTTATGGTTTAT
Source organism: Pelodiscus sinensis (assembly GCF_052426305.1). Lineage (NCBI taxonomy): Eukaryota > Metazoa > Chordata > Testudines > Trionychidae > Pelodiscus > Pelodiscus sinensis. Next base: position 21,143,206 of record NC_143052.1, on the reverse strand, counting down.
GGTTTTGAAAGTGCAAAGACAAGCCATCAAGAGTGTTTTCCTCAAGGTCTGGTCAACTGTAAACAGATTATTTTGTCTTCTAGCAGTGATTTGTCCTAGGAAGTCATGTGACAACCCTCCCCCTCCCCCCCCCCCCGCCCCCGCCAACTGGTAGGGTATAACCAACTGTGATTTTTCCATGTAATGGTGTAATATAGAAACAAAATTCCAGCCCAAAGGTGGAATCTATAAAACAATGGGAAACTAGCAATTTCTTGGTCTTTGGCTGAAATGAACCAGAGATCCCCAGGGAGATGAACTTCCCTGGTTTGGAAGCTTAGCAGGATTAAGAATAATTTTAGGGTGAGTTTGTACTGAGGTTTTAGTGTTAGAATTAGCCAAACTTTTTCTGTTATTTTAAATTTGTAATCTACTTTGCTCTGCCTGTTCTCACAACCACTTAATTCTACAGTTTGTAATGAATAACATCACTTTTATTTACTATCAAGCCCAATGTAAATAATTGTTACCTGGGGGAGCAATTAGTGTGTGCTCCTTTCATTATTAAAGGAGGCTTACCTAAATAATTAATTTGTGGTTCTGATCCCATTTGGGGAGTGATATCCCTGGAGGCTGGGTCCAAAACTGCATTTTCCTTGGACCTGAAGATTTTCAGTATCTGTACAGGCGGGGGAGGAGGGGGGGCCATCTCAGTTCTGTGCCTTGGCTGGGGAGACCTTTTGAGCTGGCCCAGCAGGATAGGGTAGTGAGAAGCCATAGAGAGCAAGGCAGCAAATGTCAGTGGCTTTGTCACCACTCTGGGAAGCTTCCCCCAAGGGGTCTTCTGTGACCTCACCCCATCACAGGATTATAAGGACACACTGCCAATCTTTTAAATCCAATAACTCAAAGATGTAATTTCTATTTACGTTTTGTGCGGAGGAGGAAAGTCATAACTTATGGCCATATTGGTACCATGCACTGAAATTTCTTAGCTATGAGATCACAGCTTTGAAAAAAAAAAAAAAGACTTCTAAAGTAGAAAAACAAATACTAATAACAGATTTACCTTGTTTCAAGTACTCCTCTCCCCACCGTGCTCTGTACTTTAATAGCTCAAAAGCAGTTTTCCTTTTTCAAAAGGAAACCTTGCAGGCATTTTGTTCACAATTTATGTGCTTATTCCTTTTGATATTAAAAATAAATAAATAAACCACCTAGACACATTTCAAAACCCATCACTGTGCACAGAGAGAAAATGGTAAGAGTTGTTTTTCCCCCACACTCCTAGGATTTAAAAAGTAATATGATTTTATTGATCACTTAAAGACACTGTGGACTTTTCTTATCAGTTCTGGGTTCCAAATAAGAGGCAGGAGCATATTCCTTCTGCTTTTTACCTCCTATCTCCAGTGGCACCTTGTAATGGCACGTTGGGGTTTTCCTGTCTCCTGCACCCCCATAATGGCACGAATAGACTTCACCAGCCAGTAGAATAGAGGGAGTTTATTGTTTCTTCGGGATACAGCACAGCACAGATGTAATCTGGTTACAGGGCAGGCCTAGGATGCCTCAGCCCCCCCTTGAGATGGGGGAGCCTGGGCCCCTAAATCCCAGCCCGTTGCCTAGGCTGCTTCCTCCATGATACCAGCCAGAAACCAAACTAACTCACGTCCAGCCCTGCCCCCAGCCAGGGATCCACTCCCCTTTTCCCATTGTTCCGTTCCCTGGGAGATAACTGGTCAGACAGGTTCAAAGCCCCCTTGCATAATCATAGAATCATAGAATCATAGGACTGGAAGGGACCTCGAGAGGTCATCGAGTCCAGCCCCCTGCCCTCAGGGCAGGATCAAGCTCCGTCTACACCATCCCTGACAGATGTCTATCTAACCTGTTCTTAAATATCTCCAGAGAGGGAGATTCCACCACCTCCCTTGGCAATTTATTCCAATATTTGACCACCCTGACAGTTAGGAATTTTTTCCTAATGTCCAATCTAAACCTCCCCTGCTGCACTTTAAGCCCATTACTCCTTGTCCTGTCCTCAGAAACCAAGAGGAACAAATTTTCTCCTTCCTCCTTGTGACACCCTTTTAGATATTTGAAAGCCGCTATCATGTCCCCCCTTAATCTTCTTTTTTCCAAACTAAACAAGCCCAGTTCATGAAGCCTGGCTTCATAGGTCATGTTCTCTAAACCTTTAATCATTCTTGTCGCTCTTCTCTGTACCCTTTCCAATTTCTCCACATCTTTCTTGAAATGTGGCGCCCAGAACTGGACACAGTACTCCAGCTGAGGCCTAACTAGTGCAGAGTAGAGCGGCAGAATGACTTCACGAGTTTTGCTTACAACACACCTGTTAATACAACCTAGAATCATATTTGCTTTTTTTGCAACAGCATCACACTGTTGACTCATATTCAACTTGTGGTCCACTATGACCCCTAGATCCCTTTCTGCCATGCTCCTTCCTAGACAGTCGCTTCCCATCTTGTATGTATGGAACTGATTGTTCCTTCCTAAGTGGAGCACTTTGCATTTCTCTCTATTAAACCTCATCCTGTTTACCTCCGACCATTTCTCTAACTTGCTAAGGTCATTCTGAATTATGTCCCTATCCTCCAAAGAAGTCGCAACCCCACCCAGTTTGGTATCATCTGCAAACTTAATAAGCGTACTCTCTATCCCAATATCTACATCATTGATGAAGATATTGAACAGTATGGGTCCCAAAACAGACCCTTGAGGAACTCCACTTGTTATCCCTTTCCAGCAGGATTTAGAACCGTTAACAACCACTCTCTGACTACGGTTAATCCACTGGGCCGTGCTGCAGACAGCAGCCAATGGAGGTCGCTCACAACCCAAGCCCAGCAACCAGCAAGGTACCCACACTACATCACACACCTGAACTATTTTTAGGGTGAGGGTGCTGAGCTGTGACCCCACCCCCTACACCTGTATGTGCCCCTCACTGCCCGAGGCTAGAGTCATACCTAGGGTTGCTAATTCTCCTGGACCAGTCATCATTGCCACACCTGGTACCAGGTATGCCAGTCCAAGAGAGGTGGTAACCTAGCCACAGCAGGACACAGCTGAGGAGCCCGTAGTTGGCAGCAAGACCCTGAATCACAGCAGAACCTACAGGGTCAGTGGCCTGGACCCTGGGGATACAGAAACACAGATGTTATGTATGGGATACAACCAATCCAATTTCTTAGAACATAAGAACGGCCATACTGGACCAGGCCAAAGGTCCATCTAGCCCAGTATCCTGTCTTCCAACAGTGTCCAAAGCCAGATGCCCCAGAAGGGGTAACAGAACAGGTAATCATCAAGTGATCCCTCTCTTGTCATCCATTTCCAGCCCCTGACAAACAGAGGCTAGGGACACCATTTCTACTTATTCTGGCTAATACGTATTGATGGATCTAACTTCCAAGAATTTATCTAGTTCTTTTTTTGAACCTTGTAAAAAATTGTGGTATTCAAAATATCCTTTGGCAAGGAGTTCCACGGGTTGACTATATGCTGCCTAAAGAAAAACTTCCTCTTGTTTGTTTAAAATCTGCTACCTATTAATTTATTTTGGTGATCCCTCGTTCCTATGTTATTGGAAGAAGTAAGTAACTTTTCCTTATTCACTTTCGCCATACCTGTCATGATTTTATCGATCTCTGTCATATCCCTCCTTTTTCTCAGATGAAAAATCCCTGTCTTTTTAATCTCTCTTCATATGGCACCCGTTCCAAACCCCTAATCATTGTTCTGATTTTTTCTAATGACAAGATATCTTTTTGAGATGCGGCAACAACATCTGTACACAGTATTCAAGATATGGGTGTACCATAGATTTATATAGAGGCAATAAGATGTTCTCTTATTCTCTATCCCTTTTTAATGATTCCCAACATTCTATTTGCTTTTTTGACTGCCGCTGCACACTGAGTGGATGTTTTCAGAGAACTATCCACAATGAATTCAAGACAGCCAGGATGGGTAGGAATGGTATCCCCAGTCTCTGTTTCTCTGGAGGTGGGAACAGGGGAGGGATCACATGAGGATTACCTGTTGTGATCCCTTCCTCTGGGGCATCTGGTATTGGCCACTGTCAGCAGACAAGATACTGGGCTAGATGGACCTTTGGTCTGACCCAGTATGGCCATTCTTACGTCTATCAGACAGCAAGGGGGATGGGAAGCAGGAACCAGTGGGGGAGGGGAGGAGCCAGCTTAAAAGTCAATGTGTCTCAGCACTTTCTCCACAGTGTCACCTGCCCCCCATCTGTGCTGCTGCCTCTAATAGAGGCGGCAACATCGTAGGGAGGCGACAGAGGCTGCTCAATGGGGAGCTGGAACCCCCCCATAGCCAGTGCAGACTCTGTTTGCAGTCAGCCTGGGCTGCCATGGACAGGGGCTGCTTTGCTGCAGCAGCCCCTGTCCACAGGCGGTCTCAGCTATCTGCCTGCCTGGCTATTACTACATTTAAACTACAGAGCCACAGCTGGGGGGAGGGGGGCTAGGGAAAGTGAAGCTTCTGGACCTGGTGTGAGCTAGGACTGAGGTTTCCTCCCTTATCAGCAAATTGTGTAGTCAATAGAAATTCTATCAGCTTCACAGCTAATTATTTGCTTCCTAACATCCCTTTTCTTAACAACAGTTTCAACTAATTTGCCCATTACTGATGTTAGGCTTACCAGTCTGTAATTGTCATGATCACCTCTAGAGCCCTTTTTAAATATTGGTATCACATTAGCTATCTTCTAGTTATTACATACAGAAGCTGATTTAAAGGATAGGTCACAAACCACAATTAACAGTTCCACAACTTCACATTTAGGTTCTTTCAGAACTCTTGGGTGAATGCCATCTGGCCCCAGTTACTCGTTAGTGTTAAGTTTATCAATTTGTTCCAAAATCTCCTCTACTGAAACCTCATTCTGGGACAATTCCTCAGATCGGTCACCTAAAAATAATGGCTCATGTTTGGGTATCTCCCATACATCCTCATTCGTGAAGACCGAAGCTAGAATTCATTTAGCTTCTCTTCAATGACCTTATTGTCTTTGAGTGCTCCTTCAGCATCTCCATTGTCCAGTGGCCCCACTGTTTGTTTAGCAGGCTTTTTCCTTTTGATATACTTAAAAAACAATTTACTATTACTTTTTAAGATTTTGGCTAGCTGTTCAAACTCCTTTTTAGTTTTCCTTATTATATTTTTACACTTTGACAGAGTTTATGTTCCATTCTATTTTCCTCATTAGGATATAACTTTCCATTTTTAAACAATTCCTTTTTATCTTTCACTGCTTCTTATACTGCTTCAATTGTTAAGTCATAGTGGCACTTTTTTGGTTCTCTTACTGTGTGTTTTTTTTTAAATTTGGGGTATACATTTAAGTTGGGTCTCTATTATGATGTCTTTTAAAAGTCTCCATGCACCTTGCAGGGATTTTACTTTTGGCATTGTAACTTTTAATTTTTGTTTAACTAACCTCCTCAATTTTGTGTAGTTCCCCTTTTTGAAATTAAATGCCACAGTGTTGGGCTGCTGAGGTGTTTTTCCCTCCACAGGCATGTTCAATTTTATTACATTAATGTTAGTATTTCCAAGCAGTCCGCTTATATTTATCTCTTGGATTAAATCCTGCGCTCTACTTAGGACTAAATCAAGAATTGTCTCTCCCCTTGTGGGTTCCAGGACCAGCTGCTCCAAGAAGCAGTCATTTAAGGTGTCAAGAAACTTTATCTCTGCATTCTGTGCTGAGATGACATATACCCAGTCATTATGGGGATAGTTGAAATCCCCCACAATTATTGAGGGTTTTTTCATTTATATAGTCTTTCTAGTTTCTCTTAGAATGTCATAGTTACTATAACTATCCTGGTCAGATGGTTGATAATATATCCTTAGTGGTATATTTGTATTATTAGAACATGGAACTACTATCCAGAGAGATTCTATGGACATTTAGGTTCATTTAAGATTTTTAGTTCACTTGATGCTACATTTTGTTTCACATATAGTGCCACTCCCCCACCAGCGGTATCTGTTCTGCCCTACTGATACTCTTTATATAGCTTCTGGTGTATCTGTGTCCCATTTATTGCTCTCATTCCACCAAGGTTCTGAGAGACCCATTTTATCAATATCCTCCTTAAATACGAGATACTCTAGTTCACCTATCTTATTATTTAGACTTCTTGCATTTGTGTTTAAGCAAATTAAAAAATTGTCACTATTTAGCTGTCTGCCATTTCCTGATATGTTTGAATGGCTCTCTTTTTCATTTGATTGTTTTTCAACTGATCTTATCCATACTTCATCCTTTCCTCTTTACGAGAGCATAGAGAATCTCTTTTAATAGACCCTCTCCTAGGAGATGTTTCTGTCCGATCCATGTGCTCCTTGGTACCCATTGGCTTTCTCCCAGCCCTTAGTTTAAAAACTGCTCTGTGATCTTTTTAATGTTAAGTGCCATCAATCTGGTTCCATTTTGATTTAGGTGGAGCCCTTCCATCCTTTATAGGCTACCCCACCCCAAAAGTTTCCCCAGTTCCTAATAAATCTAAACCCCTCCTCCCTACACCATTGGCTCAGCCATGCATTGAGACCCTGCAGCTCTGCATGCCTGGCCTTGTGCATGGAACTGGAAGCATTTCAGAAAACACTACCACTGAGGTCTAGATTTCAATCCCTTTCCTAGGAATCTACATTTGGCCTCCAGGACCTCTCCTAACCCTCCCTATATCACTGGTACTTACATGTACCATAACCACCAGCTCCTCCACAGTACTACACATAAGTCTATCTAGATGTCTTGAGAGATCCACAACCTTCACACTAGGCAGGCAAGTCACCATATGGTTCTTCTGGTCTTTGCAAACTTAGCTGTCTGTTTCTAATGATCGAATCTCCCATTACTAACACCTGTCTTTTCCTAATGATTGGAGTGCCCTCCCCTGGAAAGGTATCCTCAATGTGAGAGGTTACCATATCATCTGGAAAGAGAATCCCAACTATGGGACCATTTTCCTCTGCTCCAATTGAATGTTCCCCTTCTCTGTGACTTTCACCCGCCTCAACAGCACATAAGCTGTCTGGCCAGATGTGGGACAGTTCAGTCGTGTCCCAGAAAGCCTCAGCTTCATATCTCTCTGCCTTGTTAACTGCTCCTGTTTGCTAAGCTCCCTGGTCATTTAGTAGCAGGCTTTATATAGTCCTAGCCTTCCTGATAGCCCTCCCCCCTGGCAAAGTCTTGACCAATGAACAAATGGTTATGTTTCAAAGCCTTGTTAAGAAGTCCACAGCTTACAACTGCCAGCCTCAGCATAATGGTCCTCTAAACAAATAAGTGCAGGTCCTACATTTAACAGGTACTACTTCTGCTGTTATATACCTATCTTGTTTTCTCTTATTTCCACTTCAATTCATCTGATGAAGTGAGTTTTTTTGCGTAGGAAAGCTTATGATTAGGGCTGTCAATTAGTGGGGCATTAACAACTGTGATTAACGCAGGGCAGAATTAACTTGTTACAAAAATTAACTTCATGTTAATTGCTGAGGTCGGCAAACCAGCATGAGCTGCTCCAGAGCCTCTCTGGTAAGGTGCAGTCACACAAACTGCCACCAGAGGGCACACAGAAAAACAAATCAGCCAGAAAGGAGGAAAAAAACCTGAAGAAGTGGTTCCAGCTCCAATGGAGAAGTAAACAAAAAAAGTAAAGACCCTGACACCCATCCCTCTTCCCACCCAGGTGATCTTATTTAAGTAAAACAGCCGGGGGGGAGGGGGGAGAGGGAGGATGGACAGCTTTGCCCAAATTGTCCCTTCCCTTCCCCCCCTCCCCGCATGGCTCACTCAAGCCACCCTCTTTTTGGGGCTGGGACTGATTCTCCTCCCCTCATCTGATTCTGGGGCTGAGTCCCCTCTCCCAAACTCTGCACTGCCCATGGTGGGGTCTACCCCCCACCCCAGCCAAGGGGCTGACCCCCTCCCCTGACCTTATGGGCTGACCCCCACCCCCAAGCCCTATGCCACCTGCAGGTTAGGGCTGAGCCGCCCCCCCCCCCAAACTCTGCACTACCCACAGCAGAATCTACCCCACTCTGGCCCTGTACCGCCCGCAGCTGGGGCTGAGCTAAAATGACTCTTGAATAGGACACAAATATATTGATTATATAGAAGAATTTAAGTTCAGCTTTTATGATAGAATTTGCACTACAATATTTCAGTGAGATGAACTAAAAGGTTTTTTTACAGTGTAAATGCTTTGTAATAAACATAAATATAACGGGAGCACTATACACTTTGTATTCTGTGTTGTAATTGAAATCAATATATTAAAAGATGTAGAAAATATCCAAAATATTTAAATAGATCATATTCTTATTATTGTTTTACAGTGCGATTCATCGCGCGATTAATCACAATTAATTTTTTTAATCGCTTGACAGCCCTACTTATGTTTCCATGTATTTTTGTTAGTCTCTTTGGTTCCATAGGATCACCCGTTTTTCAAGTTACAAATTAACATGGCTACTATATGGCTATCCCTCAGATTTTTTTTTCAATAATTTAATAGAATTATGTTGGGTTTTCATTGAGACAACTGGATATTTTGGATCATCACTGTCACATACTATGCCTACAAAACCAAGATTTAAGTGGTAAATAGTCCTTTCTAGCCTCTACACAAGACTTTCACTCAATAAGAACAGACAACATAAAGACCATTGATCATTAGCTGTCTGTAAACTTATTAGAAATGGTTGTTATATTTTGCTGGGTTTAAAATACAAACTGCTGCTGATGTTATCAGAATATTCTGGCCTAATCATCTTGCAAAACCAAATTTCATTCACTGCTACATGAGGATTCAGTACATTTTGAGAGTTTAAAATCTATAAATATAAAATCAATTAATAATATGGAAGTGCAAGGGAACAGGAAAACCTTAAAAACTAAGCAGAAGCTCAAAATACAATAGATAAAAATACAGATGAGACTTTTTATAAGTTTGATGCTAGAATTTTGAGTAAAAGTGTCCCAAAACCCTGTATTTAGAGAAGAAAATATATGTTGACATAAAATGGGCATAGTGTTTTCATAAGGCTTCTACTCAGATAAAGGAGAATGAATAACTTAAGACTGTACACATGATATAAATATGTGGAATTATAATGTTGATTATAAAGATGAAGAATTGCTGAATGGTAAAAACAAGGATTTTGTTAGTTTAATACAATAGTTGAGCGGTTCTCAAACTTTAGCAAACTGAGGACACCCATTTTGATTTAAAATATTTTGGGGACCCCCTACTCTGCCCCATATCTGAGGCCCTGCTTGCTTACCACTCATTCCATCCCCCTTCCTCTTGTCACTCTCTCTCCCATACCTTCACTCACTTTCACAGGGCTCTGGCACAGTACTGGGGTCTGCCTGAGGTGGTGAAGGGTGTGGCCGGGGAGAAAGGGTTTGGAGTATAGGAGGGGACTCGGAGGTGGAGCACAAGTTTGTGGGGAGAGATCTGAGGGATCTGGCTGGGGGGATTCAGGCTGGGGGGCTGGAGATGAGGGATTTGGCTCAGGCAGAGGATTGGAGGTGTTGGAGGACTGGAGGTGTGGGGTGACAGCTGCGTTTACCACAGCTTATGGAAGCAGCCACCAGGTCTTTGTGGTCCCTAGGTGCATGAGTGGCCAGGGAGGCTCCATGTGGTGCCCTTGCACCTTCAACTGCCACCCATGCAGCTTTCATTGGTTGTTGTTTCTAGTCAATGGGAGTAGCAGAGGCAGCACATGGGCAGAGGTCGCTGCAGGAGCCTCCCTGGTCACTGTTGAACCTAGGGACCTCCACAGGAACCTGGAGGTCACCTTTGATAACTACATGGAACAAGTAGGGTTGCCAGATGGTTTAACGACAAATTCCCAACCCCTTCCCCCCCCCCACAAGGGAATTTTTTTTAAAAGGGTGGCCCCCTTAAGAAATGTTTTTGAGGCTTTTTGGCCCTAACAGGCTGCCAGCAGCTGTCTGCCATCTTGTCTACCTCCACCAGGGCAGACAGCTCCCCTGTGGAGCCAGGTAAGCATCCGGGATTTTCACCTCCTGGCCAGGAAAAAAATCAGAAAATACCGGATATTTCAGGTGTCCGGTATTTTCTGAATTTTTTTACCGGATAGGAGGCGAAAATACCAGACCCTAGGTATTAACTGTTGTCTTGCCAATCTCTTTCTCTTACATAGACTTGTTTAGATAATGCTGATAGGTGGTAAGACAAGGGTGGTTTGTATTTGTTTTGGAGGATTAAGATAAGAGGATGATGAATATAATAAATACACAAAATGTCATGCTCTAAGTCCCAGTGTTGCTGACGTGTCAGGTCTCACTCATTTGGTGTAATACTCACTCACTAGCATGCTCTCTTACTTTTGCATGCATTCCTAAGCTTATCTCTTCTGCAGAAAGGGACCTGGGAGTTACCGTGGATAAGAAGCTGGATATGAGTCAACAGTGTACCCTTGTAGCCAAGAAGGCTAATGGCATATTAGGTTGCATTAAGAGGAGCATTGCCAGCAGATCCAGAGAGGTCATTATTCCCCTTTATTCGGCTTTGGTGAGGCCTCATCTGGAGTATTGTGTCCAGTTCTGGGCCCCCCCACTATAAAAGGATGTGGACGCATTGAAGAGGGTCCAGCGGAGGGCAACCAAAATGATTAGGGGGCTGGAGCATATGACTAATGAGAAGAGGCTGAGGGACTTGGGTCTGTTTAGTCTGCTGAAGCGAAGAGTGAAGGGGGATGTGATAGCAGCCTTCAACTTCCTAAAGGGAGGTTCCAAAGAGGATGGAGAGAGGCTGTTCTCAGTAGTGACAGATGGCAGAACAAGGAGCAATGGTGTCAAGTTGTGGTGGGAGAGGTCCAGGTTGGATATTAGGAAAAACTATTTCACTAGGAGGGTGGTGAAGCACTGGAATGGGTTACCTAGGGAAGAAGTGGAGTCTCCATCCCTAGAGGTGTTTAAGTCTCGGCTTGACAAAGCCCTGACCAGGTTGATTTAGTTGGGATTCGTCCTGCCTAGAGCAGGGGGCTGGACTTGATGACCTTCTGAGGTCTCTTCCAGTTCTATGGTTCTATGATTTCATTCAGTTTGAATAAAAAGAGAAAGATGTACAATATTTTTGCTCAGGAGCAGAAAGAGACAATACATCTGGGCTCAGGCACAAGCCATAGAGCTTGGAAAGCTGTTTTCCAAGCTTGTGCCCTATGGTAACCATGGAGTCTACAGCCCTGCACCATATACATATGCAAGAGGAGAGAGGGGGCTTTGTGGGGCAGTGGGCAGGTGAATACTTGACAGTCAAATAAAATATGAATTTGTCCAATAAATGAGCAGGATTTGATTAAAAGTTTGCAAATATTGCAAAATACAGTTCAAAATGTAAGTGATGCTGTGCAAATTCATGGTTCTTCATTGCTCTGAAAGCAGACAAGACTTTTTTTTTAAATGTAGTCTTCTCAAGTTCCCATTGCTCTCCAGGATTTCCTGGATTAATTGAATTGTACTCCACTCAAATGCAGGAGAAGAAAGAATGTTCTGTCTGGTTTAAAAGGATAAAACACTATTCAAATCAATTTTTACACTGCCTTATGATAGGGCTAGATTATGACTAGTTAGCTAAAAAAGTTATCTTGTGCAGATAGACAGACATACTGTGATTATAATACTAAAGTAGCTAACACCTTCTGGGGGGTTTCTCAAAGTAAAAAGTACAGTTTATTTTATCAACTTATGCACACAATTGTACACACTCATTAGGACTCTGCCTGGGCCATCCATTTCCTTCTTATTACATTCCTGGTGCTTCACCCTGGTGCTTAATTTGTGCTGGGGCTTGCCAGGGCTGAGCCCTGAAACCTCTAAGTTTGCAGCATCAGTTATGAAAGTAAATCTGCTTGAGCCCCACCCCTCTTTATTATAAATTAAACACTGACTTCACCTCAATGCTATCAATAGCAAAAGGATATGGGTCAGGGGATCAAGAAAGGAGAGAAGAGGCAGAATCTGAGATACAGGCAGTCCCCGGGTTACGTACAAGATAGGGACTGTAGGTTTGTTCTTAAGTTGAATCTGTATGTAAGTCGGAACTGGCGTCCAGATTCAGCAGCTGCTGAAACTGACCGCCAGTTCTGACTTACATACAAAATCAACTTAAGAACCCCAGGCGTCCCCAAGTCAGCTGCTGCTGAAACTGATCAGCAGCTGATTCCAGGAAGCCCGGGCAGAGCAACTCTGCCTCAGGCTTCCTGTAGTCAGCGCTGGTCAGTTTCAGCAGAAGCTGACTTGGGGACGCCTGGGTCAGAGCAGCTGGGGTGCTGCTGGGTTGCTCCAGTAGCGCCACTCCTCGGTGCTACTGGACCAACCCAGCAGCACCCCATCTGCTCTGCCCCAGGCATCCTGATTCAGCCGCTGCTGAAACTGACCAGCAGCGGCTGAATCAGGACCTGGGGCAGAGCAGCTGGGGTGCTGCCGGGTTGGTCCAGTAGTGCCCAGAGCGGCGCTGCAGGACCAATCGGCAGAGCCCCAGCTGCTCTGCCCCAGGGTCCAAAACAAAAGCCTGGTCTGCTGGGGGGGGGCACCCTAGCTGCGCCCCCCTCCCCAGCAAAAAAGGGACACGGGGAGCAGAGCCGCAGCGGCAGCGGGGTGCCGCGCCTCTGATGCTTTGCTCTGGCAAAGCCTCAGAAGCGCAGGGAACTGCCGCTGCTGCCGCTTCAGTCCCGGTGCCTGTGGTCTGCTGGGGACCGTCCCCAGCAGACCACAGGCAACGGGACTGAAGCGGCAGCCGCGGCGGGTTCCCGCGCTTCTGAGGCTTTGCTCTGGCAAAGCCTCAGAAGCGCGGGAACCCGCCCGGTGCCCCTGGTCTGCTGGAGACGGTCTCCAGCAGACCAGGGGCACCGGAGCAGCTTACGAACAGGGCTTTCTCGCCCCGGAGCTTGCAGGTAGCAATCCACCACCTCGACCTCCGGGGCGAGAAAGCCCCGCTCGTAAGTGCGGATCCGACATAAGTCGGATCCGCGTAAGTCGGGGACTGCCTGTACTCATTCCCAAATTGCTTGCAGCCTGTTTTACAAAAATGAGCCAGTCTGTCTGTCTGTTGTATGAGTGACAAACACTAGCTGGAAATATAACCAAGAGGCAGGCACATTTTTTTTTTGTCCTGTAAACAGGAAGAGCAAACTAGGATAAATTACTGTGCAATAACAGTGACCTCTTCTGCTGATGCAGCGTAATTTCTTGATACAGCAGAAGTGACAGATATAAGAACAATTACAACCTATTTCAGTCTGAAATTCATATTTAGCTATTTAAAGTGACATTTAGAAGGAATGTCTATGGACAATTGCTGTGCTGATGTGTCTACAGCATTTCTGCAACCAGCTAGTCCCATAATTTTTAAGGCTTCCCTCATTTTTAATGCCTGTCTGCTTTTGTGTATAACAGAAACTCAATGACTACTGAACCATCCATTTAGTTTCCTGCATTTTTTTTACTGTACCTCCACTGACTCATCTGTCTCCCCTACTTCATCTGACAAAATGATGATTCATTCTTCTTCTCTCTTTATATATGAAAAAAATCAACAAAGGCTTTGCCTCACACACACAGTAATTATTTTTGAAAAGTCCTTATTCATTGAATTCAAATGATCAGATTACCATAGGGAAAAACACAACAAAGATTATCTATGCTACTTAATAAACAAGGATAGCACTTCAGCAACTATGTCAGTAGTTTCTTATTGGATATATTTGCAGCCTGAGCTACTATATGGCCATAGAGAATAGAAAAGCAAAAATGCATGATCTACTGTCTCCAACTTCAAGCAAATTAGAAAAAGTTATTGGCAATAAAAACTATCCAAGATGTCTCATGTACAAGCCAGTATTAAAAGTGTTACATGTTTCTTCTATCCTTCTCTTCATTACTGACTACAGGTCTTTGATGTTCCTTGAAACATACTGATAAGATGTGGTTAAGCGAATCAAAGAATTTTGCCCCACCAAAAATCCTGCTCTCTCAAAATTAAGTAAAATTAGCAATGAGTGATCTTCAAAATGTTCGTTAGTGTGACCTGGATGCAAAGGTCACTATAGAGGATACGAGTCAAATTGTTTTGCTTTCTGTATTTGACAACAATAATCTTTTTTTGAGCAAAGAACTGAGAACTTTTATATTTACTTCTTAAGGTAGTAGTTTGAAAATAGTAACCATTATAGTAACTCAATCCGAGTTATTTCTTCCTGCTTTTATGACATTTAAAAGTCACCTGACTCTCTGGGAATTTTAATAAGTACCCACACAAAAATAATAGTAAATCTAGTTTTTTCAGAACATTAAAAGCAATCATGACCCTGAATTTCTGTGCTTAAGGTTCATGCTTCAATAACTTCCTTCCAGGTTTAATATTGGTTCCTGCCAGGCAGGCTGAGAGTACATGAAGGCCCCTTGAAACTAACATTTGTTTTACAACGACCTCAAGCCATAGGGTTTGGTATTTAGAATATGCTGACATAGTGAATTCATTTAAAGATCCACTTCAATGACTTTTTTTCTAATTGCTTGGTAATTAAATCATAATAAACATGCCGAAAATTAGCAGAACCGTGACATATGCTACATGGAGCTAAATAACGATTCACTGCTTTTTCAATTAAGACAATGAATCTTTTCAGGGTTTCAAAGACTTGAACATGAAGAAACATTAAGAGGTTTAAATGTTTTGTTGTCAATTTCAGGTTTAGTAAAACAAGTAGCCACTTTGTTTACCCTTCAAAATATAGAGGACAGACCTCAATATTAATAAAAATGATATTAATAAATTTTTGTAATTTTAGTATCTGTACTAAAATGTACAATATAAAATGTATCTGTACTTTTACAGAAGCTTAGAGGATATTTATTTTATTTTCATATGTATGATTCTTTGGCGGGAAAATCTTATCCGCATATATTTTTGTTTGTTTAATTATAGGAGGCTTCTGCTCTAAGTCACCCTGGAGACAAGCAAATGTCAGGAAGACAAACATGGTTTTGTGGGAAGAAGGGAATATCACCTTTAAGACTGTACTAACTCAGAAAAGCTATGATGTGACATTTATCTTGCTTAAACTCTCTATTCCAATTTGGTTTATATTACATTCTGAAAAATGGACATATACTTGGAGGCTGCAACTGGTGCTTTGGATAGAAGATTTGATAGAAGTGTTAATTGTAAATACTGCGCCCCCAGGAAACACAAAAAATTATTTCAAAGACAAGTAACAAAGAAGATCCTTATCCTAGGGTAAATGAACCCTGCCTTTCCCCATCTGGTATAAAATCCAGTGTTGCTGAAATATAAACCTTAGCTCATGAAAGTAAATGTGTAAAACATTGATGTTTTAGGAAAAGACCTATGAAAAAGAAAGTAGGGTTGTATTATCAGAGAAATAAATCTAGGTATAATGTGGATGTTCTCACCCATCCAAGGAAAACTAAGTAAACACAAAGAATTATAGAAATACACTCATTAAAGTAACTAACTTTTATAAACTAAAATTTTTATTGAGAAGAATGTGGGGAGGGCGGGTAGGCGGAGGAGGAAATGTGTATAGTAGAAAATGCTTTAATCCTTTGATTATTTCTTACATATTGAAATGGAAATTGTTTTGGATGCCTTATTTCAAGTATTTTTTTTTAAAAATGATGATTTAATAAAAGTCCTAATATCACTCTTATGTAAATGGTAAAATGCTTTATGCACCTAACTCAAATTGAATAAACTTGCTAAAATGTTTGCTAATACAAGAATCCATTCTAGTATAGAATATGTATATTAATGTGGAATCAATAATTAACTGGCTGTGCTCAAACAACTCCCTCACCCATATCACAAAGAAAACTATAACCTCTTTCCAAAAATGACCATGAAGAATTAATGTCTTTAACTATTTATGCTAAAACCTCTTTTCAAGAATTATTTAATTTTAAAAGTCTGTTTTGAGAACTAAGAATTGGTATAGTGATGTTTGTACTTTAGAAGGCAAAATTTCATTTCCTGTTGAACACTAATAAAACTGAATGTCTTGGAAAATGGACTGAGTACAAAAGAAAAAGGGTTAAAATCCTAATCATAAAGATGTTCTGATAACCTCTTGCACGCAAGGAAGAATGAAATATAATTGCCAATAATTACAATTCTAATGCATATATGCAATAAGAAACTACACATTCATAAGATGAAGAGGCACCCAGTGAAAATGCATGCTGAGACAATTAGAACATTATAGCAACCAACTTGGCTCTGAAATAGGTGTATTTTACTACAGTTTCATGTAAATGGGGGGCAGAATGGTATAAAATGTTGAACTGGGGACCCCTTTGCTCTCCTGCTTAAACACCAAGCTCTCCACTAGGGATGTAAGCAACTAGTTGACTACCCGATAAGCAATATGCTTATTGGGTAGTCAAGTAGTGACTTGATTAGTCACTTAGTCACACTCTCTCCCCCCGCCCCAACTTGCTGCCTCTATCAGAGAGAGGCAGAAAGGCTGGGGAGAGCAGGAGCCTGTGTGGAGGGAGGGGAGGAGCTGGCTTAAAAGCCTGTTTCCCTCAGGACCATCTCCGCAGGGAGCAGCAGAGGCAGAGGCTAGCGGGGGACCGGGTGCAAGCCAAAAATCAGCTGATTCCCAGCTGTGCCTGGTCCCAGACACTCATCTCTGCTTTTTAAATGTAGTAAAATCAAGCAGGCTCTTTAATATATTTAAAAAGCAGAGCCGCTGAGTCAGGGACCAGGCACAAGCTGGGATAGCTGATTACTGGCTCGCACTGGGTCTCCCTGACTGCGCCTCTGCCTTTTAAATGTATTAGAAGCCTCACAGCTCTTAAAAGGCAGAGCCACTCTGGGGTTAGCTTCTGGGGCCAGGAGCTAACTAGCTGCAGCTCTGCAGTTTTCCCCCTTATCAACTAATTGAGTAATCAATGGAAACTTAACATCCTCTCTCTCCAAAACTCATTTTGTCAATCTCTACTATGAAGCTACTACAGATAGCTAAGATGAACAGGGAAGACTCAAGAAATCCAACCCAAGGGAAATTTCCTGAAGACCTGAACATATATTAGTGTAAGCAGAGGCTAAACTACTGCTTGCTATCAGCCAGCTAAAAGGAGAAAGCTGCCCTGGAGGTGGGTGTGCTCACTTAAATTGTTTTAGCTCTGCAAGACACTTAACTGTTAACTGTTGATATGTAAATACAGCTCATGCCAGGATGGGGCAGGAATCTGAGGTGTGGTTATGTAAATCCAATTCAGCCAGGGCTGATGGAGGATCAGTGTTGGAATGGAATGTGATGTATTATAACTAATTTGGGCTGTTGTGGGGGGTCACAAATCATGCAACCCCTAAATGTGGGAACTGTAAAATATGACACCAATGCTTGCAGGAGAGACACCATCATTGTGAGAAGTCTCAGATGAACAAGCCTCCCCCTTCCAGAGTTGGGTATAGGGAGCTTGAGGAGAAGGGCTTGAGCCAGCCTGCATCATGCCTGCCAAGTGTGAGCTGAAGACTGGTTCAATCTGCCTCTTTCCCTCCTGTTTTAAGGATAGACCTAAAGCAGTCTCCATCAGGCATCCTTTTATTATTCCAGTGGAAGCTGGAATCTTTTGCCAGCCTAGGTGATGGCTAAAGAGTTGAAATCACAGAGGGTACGTCTACACTACAACGTTAATTCGAACTAACTTAGTTCGAATTAGTTAATTAGTTAATTCGAACTAAGCTAATTCGAACTAACGGATCTAGACTAAAAAACTAGTTCGAATTAGCATTTTGCTAATTCGAACTAGCGCGTCCACATTAAGAGAACCCTGAACCAGGCTTGAGGATGGCCGGAAGCAGTGCCGGCAGGGCATCAGAGGAGGACTTAGAGCGTGGAGATGCTGTCTCAGGCTAGCCAAAGGCTGTGCTTAAAGGGTCCCGACCCCCACCCCGGACAGACAGTTCTCTGGGTGCCCCGCTGGCAAAGCAGTCCTGGTTTGGAGTGCCCAGAGTACCCACACTGGGCACATCACAGCACTCGGCCATCAGTGCCAGTGGTGACCAGTGGAGCGGCTGGCGGGAACAACCGGTGGGCAGCAGGGGCAGGGCACAGGTGGCATCACATCAGGTTCTATGAAGGAAGTCATCAGGGTGATGTGGATGGGTCTGCACTGACTGGACAGAGCTGTAAGTGGGGCATTTGAAGTGGGGTATGGGGAATGTTGGGTAAGTGAATGGAACCCTTACCTTGTTCGACTAGTGAACACGAGAGGCCAAGGACATTGCTCAAGCCATTTGAGCTGGGATGGTTACTCGTGGGGAGTTATGAACTCTGTTCATGGTATTTTCCCAAGTTAATGCCATGTCACTTCTCTCTTTCTCTTTCATTAAAAGTTTATGTTCTACATTCAGACTCTGTGCTTGCGAGTGGGGAAGCATCACCTCTCAGAGGCACCCAGGGGTATATGAATTTCCCAAGTGACTGGGTGGGGGCTCGAGCCGGTTCTGTGAGAGATGGACTCCTAGATATTGAACCTGGCCCTGGGTGCTGCCGGCCCTATCCAGCAGAAGGGTTACATTAGTAAGAGAAAATTACCTAAGATACATGGAAGGGATTCAATTTAAAACTATTGAAATGCTTTTAATAGGATATTGATGAGAGGAACAAGCTGTCAAACTAAAGAGTACTTCAGATCTGGAAAAGTATCCCAAAACATCTGAATTTCTATGTCAAAAGCTATATATGGGACACATCCAGCCCACTTAATTGGTCTCATTAACACAGATCCTACAATTGAGAGGTACATCTACTAATATATGTATATATATATACTAATATATATATATATATATATATATATATATATATATATATATATATATATATACATATATATATATATATACACACACACACACACACACACACACACACACACACATCTATCTATCTATCTCTTGGTTTCTGTTATTTCCACTCCACTTCATCTGATGAAAGCTCATGATGTTATATATTTTGGCTAGCCTCTCAGGTGCCACAGGACTATTCATTGTTAGTAAATAATAGATTGAACAGGTAGTTTAGCACAAGTAGTTAGAACATATTTTAAGGACCATAAAAGATTAAGTGTCCCATTAACACCCATGTAGTCAAAGAATAAAAGAAGGGGGTTAGTGGGTTACAGACTGTTACAATGAGCATTAAATCCTTTATTAGGACTGTGACTTTTAGTATCTAGCAACGTTATGAACTAAAACTCACACTCATCTTTTGAAAATATTGAATGACAGAGGTGATCATTTTGTGAACTACATTAATCTACAAATGATATTGTGTTTTTGTCTTATTTTTCCAGGTGAGTTCATTCAAAAGAATAGTGATCATTTGGTGAGGTATACCACGTGATGTGATGGGCATTCATAGGACCCATGGTCTTAAAAAGTGTGTGGTAGTGGAAATATGCCTGCAAGTTGTGAATTTGTTCTCTCAGGATCCAGTGCTGTTTTGAGTTGGTGTGTCTTGGTCTGAGGAAATCTTGTATCTGAAGGTGAGCATCGATACATACCACAACTCAACTTTCTCACCAACAGAAATTGGAACTATAAAAGATATTACCTCATTCACCTTGTCTCTATCATGGGATTCACACGATAAAGAGATAAAACTGCATTTTTCATTTTGGTTTTCCATTATTTTGCAGTAAAAGAAACAAGTAGTAAGAGCTGGCATACCATTTCTTGTTTTCCTGGACCGTTAATTTTTAAAATAAAATATCTTGGCATCCAACACTTTTAAATTTCCCTTTTCAACCTCCACAAAAAATTAACACTGGACTAGTAATATCCCTACTCAGTTATCACCCCAATTTGAGTTTGATAGCATATTTTTATCTTTTTCATACACAAAACAAAATAATCCTAGAAGGAAAATTGTCTTACCTAGAAGAAAAAACACTTTATATTACATACAGTTTTACTGCCTCTTTAAAATATTTACAGTAAGGCATAAGAAACTTTTAATACTCCCTTGATCTTCTCTAAAACCTTAAAAGATGCAGCATTCCAACCTTTTATTAATATAATAGATGCTTCCTAAAATAAATCTTACTACCCACATTTGGATATTATGAAAATAAAAACCAATAGTGTTTTTCCAGTTTTTGGTATTGTTAACAGGATAATCTATCCCACATATGCACTAGGTTACATTATAAATATGGGATTTGCATTACTTGCCTTGAAATTTATAATAAACTTATATCTTGGCATATTCCAAGCTTCTAATAACCCATGGACCATGTTCAAATTCTATTTTAAGGATATGGATATCATAATTACGAAGGCCTCAAAATAATAGTTTTCAGATAGTTCTTAAAGACTTATCCCTTCTAGGCAAAAAATGCACTAAATCTTATCATTGTATTATTTGTAATGTCACATCAGTAGCTAATATAGTTAGAATTACTATCAGAAGACCACTATCATAATGCATTGTATTATATTTTTATTTATTATTATTATATTTTAACATGCTTGAGATTGTTGGCATATTCCATTATAGGTAAAAATTGAAATGTAAAAACAAAAACAATCATTGGATAAAATTAATGTGATTTTCCATAAACTTCAATGGTGTCAGGTCTTCACCCTCACTCTTTCCAAGAGAGGAGAGTTGAAATTGCCATACCAATGAAAAGACTGGATCTTAAAATACCAAATTCATTCAGGATAAAAAAAATGCATACAAATATTTCACCAAACTAATTCAATCATCTGACAAAATCATAACTGTTTATCATTCCTCTGATATATTTGGGAGAAAGGCCCTGCCAGGTTATCAGAAGCTGCCTGGACTTATTTAAAGTGATGTCAGTATGCTGAAAAGCACTATGTTGCTTTTTTCTCTATGCAGTGTTGATCTGTCATTTTAATCAACTCTTTGGAACTAATCAGAGGCTAAAGCGATGACAGGCTTAGTTGCTGAAAAATTGTAAACCTTTAATTTAGAGTGACTATTTACAACAACTGAAGCAGGAATTATTATAAAAAGTGTTCTCATTGGTACCTCATCCAGCACTTTTTCTAAAGTCTGCAGCAACACCGGTACCAATGTCTAACTGGAGCTACCACTGACTCACACAATTTGCCACTCACTGCAAACTGTGAGAGCAACTGAGAGCAACCATTTATATGCGTACAGAGTAGAAGAGTAAAGTTCCAGTGTCGTGTGTAGGGAATTAGACATGAAACTTATGTAACTGTTAAAAGAAGATGCTTGTCTGTTTCCCAAAATGTAGCAGAAAGTTGATTCCTGGGGCTCCTTTTTTAAAACAGAATTTTGATTTTGTCTTGAGACCTCTAGGAACCCTCAAAAATTGCTGAAGCTTATAGGTCTGTCTTGTGTCAGTTTCAACTAGGCTGAACCAAGACCTCCCTTTAGCAAGATTGATAGTCCATGCTCTGCCATGCAGACAAGAAATGGAGATTAAGGGGAGTCTGCTGGGCCCCATTCAGACTGTGATTCCCAATATAGGTGCAAGAGCACAAACCACTTGCCTGATATTTCCTTCTGCAATCCACTGGACAGGGAAGAAATGTGGAATGGTAAGTAATGAGCGGAGACTTGGTTGTGACCGTCCTCCACATAGAAAGGAGTAAGAAGCTCCACAAAAAGAGGTGACATAACTTACTCCCTCTCCATGTAAACAGGAATGAATTGTAATTCTCAGCGGTCACAATTTGTTTTCTAGTCTGCTCCTTTGGTGTGGCAGCTATAGAGCTCCCATTATGAAGGGCTGACTGTAAAAAAAGTAGAAGCCACTAAGCTACCAATGATTCTAAAGCCCAGACGTTAGGCGTTCAGAAAGGATGCAGAAATAAGTGGAGCTATGGTGAAAATTACCTCAAGGATCATGCAGATCCATGAGGACATGTACTTGGCCCACACCACCATTGTTTCTTGTTCATAATGTGAAGTGCGTGGTATATCAAGAGATGGGATCTATACAGACAAATCTCAATGGAGCATTCAAGGGAGTTAATCTCCAGATTCTTCTGTGAGATAAACATCCAATTCTATATTTCCTCCCCCATATATAAGAAAACATAAAACATTTAAAAAAACTAAATTATAAACCCATATTCCAAGCAATAATTCATTCACAAAAGCTATTTGATCTCTAACTCTTAAAACCTGTAAATTATGTTTCACACATTGTTTTCAGAGCTATTCACTGCAATAGCCCCTTATGAGAGCTCATAAGCAGTCTAGTATGGTAAAGGAACTGCAGATAAAACTATTCTCAAACTATACAACCATTTGTTATGCAGTGGACACCAAAAGCTGAGTAAGAAAATAGCAGTTGGATTAATTAGAACAGCAAGATGCTGAATTAATATAGGTTTACAAATATGTTATCAATCTCCTTTGGGTTATGAACAGCAAAAAATGTTCTTGTAGTTGAAGAAATTTGCTTTGGATAAGTGCTGAAGATTATAGGCCTGGCTTGTGTCTGTTTTGTTACTTGTGATTAAAACAGGGTTAGTCAATACATGACAGGCATCCAAACTTCTTTGCTACATTTCAGATGTTATAGATCTTTGTTACCAAAACATAAATCTGGTGCTGATTTCCATGCTCATTAATATAAAACCTGGAACTTGTACTTTTTTAAAAAACAAATGGTGGTTCAAGAAACAAAATTAAAGTGTAACCGTATAAGTAAAAGTTATATGTTATTACCATGTGAGGGGGTGAGATGTTGCTGACACAAAATGAAATCTGAAAGGTTTGAGGACTTCCTCTTCTCTCAATCTAAATCAAGTCATATCACCAGGCACTTTACTCTGGTATTTAATGTCACAGAATCAAAAAATCATGAATTTTTCATACCCACATCTACCACAAATCATGAAACAATACCCTCTCAACAAGTACTTACATTAATATTTTGGATCTATTTAATTAAGTCTTTAAAAGTTTAGAAGTCTGTGGAATTTTCACTTTTAGATAAATGGACAATTTGTTAGTAAAATTACCTTAGAAATATTCTATGGGATATACATGCCACTTACAAATCATGCCTGGAACCTTAACACAAGATCCAGACTTTTTAAATATTCCTGTGACCACATCAAAATTCAAGGGTCATTAACTAATTAGCTTCCCAGTCCCAGTGATGGGAACCATATGATTTCTCATAAGATTTTAGCAGCTAAATGTAAGAAGCTCTAAAATAAGGAAAGAAAATGGCTGCCGACTTCTCTTTAATCCTTCAATTAAAATGCACTTTAGCATTTATTAAAGTCAGAATCCCAGAATAATCTGCTAAATCAGTGTTGTTCATACACACCATATGACGAATACTATGATTCCCTCCTCCCCAATCCTGTTGACATTTCCATTTTCACTCCTATGTCATTTACAGATGCAGAAACACAATGGTGGCTTTGAATTTTAAAGAAATACAGGTCAGATTAGAGTCTTCTTCCTGTTGATGAGATCTTTACAGACTGGAAAAGTCTGCAGAATAAAAATGAGTAGTGCTAACTACAAAACTAAAATGGATCCCTCCTTTCTTAAATTTTCAGGCATTTCAATGTGAGTGTGGTATCTCTTTTGTATCTTTTTATTTAATATTGTACCTTTTATGAAGTTTCAGACAAGGAAATATTTCTATTTTGAGAGACAATGTAGTACTGCATTTTGGGTTCCTGTAATTACTTATTTGGAAACTTGAACACAATTGTTTCCTTTATTGGCTCAGTTTGAAGAGAGCTCATTCAGCATTCACTGCTAAAGGTCTATACTAACAAAAAGTACTTCATATAAGCTACATGCAGTATAAGTACTACCATATTGAACAGCATGCTATTTCAATGAGTTGTATATGCTTTTGAAATACTTCAGATGTTTTCAGTGCTCATCTCTGCCTGAGGCTGAAACTATCTAAGGAAAAGCTGTCAAGAAGAGTTTGGATTAACTGAGAAAACTGTACATACAAAGAATGAATGGATGAGAAAATTAGGACACTCACAAGAATTTACTTTCACAGTTCCTGCTCTGTGATCCATTACCCAAATTCAGATCTCTTATAAGCAGATCTTTACCTCTCACATAGTTGATAGTCTAAATACAGCTTCTTCCAGCTCATATTATGAATGGCATGCCTAATGTACCATATGTGAAGCTCTTTAAAAAGAAAGCACTTAAAAAAACCCACAAACACAAATGAAAAAAATAGGCACACTTATCTAATTGTTTTTATGAATGGGATTCACATAATAAATGTATTATAATTATAGAATTATGTGTTCACATGCTACTTACAGCCTTCATAAATATCTGTTGGTATGTGAACTGCTGCATGCTGGTAAGATATCTGTCTCCTAAAAACAGCATCTTCTTCAAACACAGGTCTGATTTTCTGGCTTCCAGTTTCAGTCTCATTCTTTTCAGGCTTTATAAGGAAAGACATTCAAAGGACAACATATTAAAATTTATGTTAAGAACAATTTAATTCATATTTGCCTCTTGGCACAGAATAGACTCATAATCTTTCTCTACTAGCTAGGTCAGAGTGTCTGTCTGTCTGTCTCTCTCTCTCTCACACACACACGTTGGTTTAAACCAAGAGATGTCCCATTAAAGTCAATGGAATTAAAGCTGATAGAAGAAAAAGGTGAATGCAGTACTACACATCCAGATGCATATTTAATATACACACACACACACACACACACACACACACACACACACAATGCAAGAGCATTTAATCTTACAGCATGGTAATGATTCATAATCAATTAGCGCTACAAGCTCATTCTAGAGCTGTAGGTGGGAAAGTATAAATATGATTTATTTCCACATTCCTATTAGAAAATTATCTTGCAGATTGGAAATCCTAAATTGCTACAATGTACATTTCATATATAGATTTTACATAAACTGCTCATTTAGCCTATAACAAGAGGCAAAAGGAAAGGAACATGATATAAATAAGAGTCCTGTTACAGTATTTTATCATAAGTTAACTATTTGGAACAGCAATAATACATATTATAATAAAGTATCACTGTATAGTCATGTTAATATTATACATGAAGACACTGAGGGTACGTCTACACTGCGTGGCTATTTCGGGATACCGGAGGTACCCTACATCTTAACAAGCCATCCATTTCTCAAAATAATGAGCATGCTATTTCATCATCCTGGTAACCCTTGTTATTTTGAAATTTGGTACTGTGTACAGGTTCCACATTTTGAAATAGCCTATTTCAAAATTCAATCTAAATAAGATACGCAGTTTGCATAGGGCAAATTGCGTATCTTATTTCAAATTTATGGTACTGTTCAGACACCCTGATTTTGTAAGATGGATTATGTTTTGAAGAACAATACAGATTTTAACCAAACATAACTGTCTTATAGAGTATTAATGATGTATTTCTACGCTGTTCATCTTTAATCACAGACAACCAAATATCAAGGCAACCACAGGATTGTTTTGATTGAAATATCGTTTCTTTAGCTGTCCTGCCATTTGTCCTATTGCAGTACTAGGTAAAGGTTTGATCCCAGATCCCATAATAAAGAGTAGTGTTAATGTTTCACTGCCCCAGTGGAAGAGCTGGGAGGTACTGTACTTGGGAAGACAGGATGCCTGCCAGAGCTCCAGGGAGCAAGAGAGTCTGGTCAGCCCCATACTATTTTTATGGCATGAAACAGAGTCTCTGAAAAGCCAGGTCTGCTGACCAGAGCAGAAAAACAGCCATGTTCTTGCCTCTTTCACTTACTCCCTTTGTAGCACAGTAGTCCTAAGACCCACCAGGTGAAGCGTGCATGAGTCTGATTGTTTTTCTTCAGGCACTCCAAGCACATCAGGAGGTACCTAACACTCCTGTTCCACCTGGGTATCTTCATAAATCCGCATTAGAATTTAAGTGTAATCTTCAGCTCCCATTTAAGACCAGATGTGTACATGTTCACATTGGTGAGCACCTGACCTCAGGCCAATATCAGCAACTGTAAAGCATTTACTATCTAGCCTTTTGATACTGTACATAGAAGTTCCTCCTTTTCCAGTGATGAAATTTAGTATTAAAAACAGGAAAGTGGACAGAGCAAGATATATCAGAACAATGTTGCATGGGACATTGCAGTTTAACACATTATCCATCCCTACTTCATAAACAGAAGTTTCAGGAGGAAGTTCTGCTCTTATATCTTGATTTTTAAATGATCATTCTGGATCCATAACAGTGATTGTTTAGCGATTACTGTATATGTTTATGATTTAAAATGATGGAACATTAACATTACTCTACACAAAATGTAATATGGCCCAATTAATGTTTTTCCATAATTTTTGCTTTTCAGCTACAGGACAGTTTAAATGTTTGCAAGTGTGAAATGTCACTTAACAGTTACCAAATGTTAGTGTGCTGATCCTAAATTATTTTCTGGCCTCATGCTGCCCAATCTAATGAATTAGACTAATTCTGATCATGAGATCCCAGCAACAGGTTGTTAATGTCACAAAATTCATACCTACAAATCATTTGATTTAAAAAAAAAGAGCAACCCCCAAAACCTAGCACTGTCATTTATTTGGGAGATTGGCACCAACAGTCCCAAACGCTACATTCACATGCTCAAAAAAATAATTTTAAGAGCTGTCAAGTCGTATTACCACTATAAAATACCAGAAACAGCTACTGTTTCCCCTTTATCTCTCCATAAAGATTATTTGTTTTGAATTTGCAGGGTTTATTTATTTCAAAGTTTCTCTATAGTCTATCTTCTATAAAAGCAGCACTCCCAAGAGCATATTTTTATATAGGACTGGAAGGATTATGAAAACTCTGTATTCCTCTGAACATGAATCTCTGCAATCTCTTTTCTACATGGTTTCAATTCAGTTCTAAGAGATTAGAATCTTACGAAGAGTGGGAAGGCACGGCTCTTTAAGTGAGATAATCCCTCTTTGTTCCTATTCTATTATTCTTTTAGGGCCGTGGTCCCCAACACGGTGCCCGCGGGGGCATTTGTATGCGCCTGCCAAGTGCTCTGGGCTGGCCTGGCCCCGGGCACATGGCGCACGGTGAGCGCCGGCCCCGGGAGTGCCGTGGATTGGCCGCCCGTGCTCTGGGCGCGGGGCGCTTGCAGGGGGCGCCGGCCCCAGGCGCGCGGCGGTTGGGGGGGAGAGCGCTGGCCCCGGGCGCACGGCGCTTTGGGGGGGGGGGCGCCGGCCCCAGGCGCGTGGCTATGGGGGGGAGCCCTGGGCCTGCGGCTATGGGGGGGGCCGCCCCCGGGCTCGCGGCTATGGGGGGGCAGCCCCCGGGCTCACAGCTATGGGGGGGGCAGCCCCCGGGCTCGCAAGTGTCCCCGCCCCCTGGCGCCCGGAGGGCGAACGGCCACGCCCCCTGGCACCCGGCAACCTCAAATGGTTGGGGACCACTGTTTTAGGGAAAAGGGGGAGTTAGGTTGTATAGCCCCATCCTCTGAGCTCAGAGAAGAGGTTGCAGTTTCATTCTCTACATTTGATCTACAAGAATCATGAGATATCATACAAGGGCTTGAGCTTTCACACAGTATGCAGTCCCACAGAGCCTCTGAAAGTTCTACCAGCGCTCCTCCCCCAAACAAGAATTGCTTCTGTAGAGATCATTAAGCCAGGGCGTATTACCTTTTCTGTCTATGCTCCATGAGCCAAAAGGGAGAACTACAAAGATCGGTGAGTTCATTCACTCAGTTCCCTCAACTCACCTAGAATCCCTTCCCACATGCATCATTGTCTCTGTGGGGCCCCTGATATCAAGGACTGGGCCCAATAATTCACATAAAATGCACCAGCATTCTGCTTTGAATTGACTACTTTTGACATTTTCTGGGCTGGCACAGAGAGCCACTGTGATATCCTCACTACCCGACACATTTTCCTATCTCCCCTCCATAATGGCTTAAATGGGCTTTCCAGACTGGATGAATTTCATTCCTAGTCACTAATTGACAAAATCCAGGTGTTATAATGGTTCCTGGAATTAACAGGAATTTACCCATTTCCCCTGAATAAATATATATGAATTAAAATAATGTAGACTCACAGTAAAACTGTCTAAGACAGGGGAGGAAACAGTGTATTTGCATTAACATATTAATCACACAACAAGATCCTAAGAATTATGTTTCTATCAATAGAATAAATGTATTGGTTACGTTTTTAATATCCAGCCCAACTTTGTTTTCACAAACATACCACAAAGCACATATCTTGTGAAGGAAAGTAATCCAATGTAGCTTGTGAATACAATTAAAATCTAACTCCAACCAATTTCTCTCCTGAGGCAGGAGCTTGAAATGCAATCAATAATGGCACAGGAAAATCCCACAGGAGACAGAGGCTGAAGATTAATTTTCCATCTATTCGAACTCAGCCTACACTTATTGAATTACGTTCTTACTACCACTGACAGTCAGCAAAATATCTCACTTATTTCTCTGAAATAAATCTCCAGACCAATTTCTCCCTGCCTTGTGTAGCTGATACCATCCATTTCACCTTTCAATTCACATTTGTACCAGTTTAGGGCATTAACTTAAAGAAATACAATCTTTCCCCCCATGCATGCACAGTTCAGCACCAGAATAGATGGAAGTGAATGTTGTCACTAAAACATTCAGTTGGGATTCAGGAAACATGGATTCTTCCATAATGCTTCTTTGTGACCTTGGCCAATTTGCTTACTGCTTGACATGAAGCAAATTGGAGACTCCATCCCTATTTCCCCATCTCCACACCATTAGACCCTTAATTTCATGACCAAAAAGCACAGAGACACTCATACATCAGCTGCAAAACTGAACACTGCAACACCTAACTTTTCGACTGAAAAATCATTGGAATTCACAAACCCTGGGTTCAGTGCTGTTACCCTCTCTCCTGAGGTCACCCTGAGTTCGGGTGAGCCGTCGTCCCAAAGGGGAGTATTTGCCTTGTGACTGACAACCTGGCCACGGTCTGAGGCCTATAACTCCGGCACGCTCCGGACCCACTTGGATCCGAGGGGCCGGGAAGGGGGCTCGGGCCCTCCCACTCTCCGAGCCCCGGCCCAGGGCCCTAAGACGGGGACGCCTGTCCCTTGTCAGTGGAGGGGGTCGAGTTCCCCAAACCCTCCACTCGCGGGGTTCGCGGCCCCGCCCTGGGTCTCTTCTTCCCGGCTCAATCCCAGTAGGTTCCCCAGCAAGGGGATAGACTCACCCTGAGTCCCTTCCTCTAGCGGGGGTCTGTGCCCAGGGGTTCCCCCGTGCTACGCTCTCCTGGCAGGGGGCTGGCATCCTCCCATCTCCAGGAGCTCCCCTCTTGTTTGTGGCACCCGCCCTTTTTAATCCCCCGCCCCTCCACCTCCTGGGCTGGCGTCCTCCCGGCGTTCTGGGCCCGCCCTTCTTGGCGTCCCGCTCGTCGCCTCCCCTGACATCATCCGGCAGCGCCGGGTAGTCCTCCCGATTGCCGGCCGCCTCTGCCCTTGCTACGGCTTCCGGGTTCCCCGCGATCGACACCCCCTCGTCCGCCCGCCTTCCCGGATGCCTGCTTTCGGCCCGGTGTCTGTTTCAGTGCAGGGGAGCGCGGGCAAAGCGCCTGCCCCGTCACAGGTGCCAACTCCCTATTTAATGTAGGGGGAGAAAGAGAATCACACCTCAGAATGTGATGCACAAAAACCAGCATTTTAGGCAGAGAGATACCTGAGGTAAGCAATGAGAAATATCAGTGAGGGGAGCTGCCTAAGCTAAACAATGGGAGATATCTATGAGAATGATATATCCTATACTCCACTCTTCTCAGGAGGCTAGATGTGTAAGGCTGTGGTGCAGGTATGTATCTCTTCCTGTTTGTAGTCCACAGCTAGGAATCCCTTCCAAAGTCAGGAACATCTTGGCACCTCAGCTATTCTTGCAAGAAATGCTGGAGGAAGTATCTCCCTTATTTTCAGCCCAGTGTTTAAAATACTCATCAGCAATGTAGGAGATCTGGGTTCATTGCCCTCCTCTGCCTGATAAGATGAAAGCTCCCCATTCAGATATCATCAGCTCTAAGGACAGTGCTCTAACCACTGGGCTACAGGATATTCTGATATGGTTCTTCCACCATCTCTCCTCCTGATGCCATTCCATTTTGGAAAAATAATTAAATGGTCATAAGGGCAGGGGGACTGGTCCTTTGTCTCTCACCACACAGATGAAATGCCCTGAACACCAGGCTACAGAGCTACTCTCAATCATCTCAGACCCAATGACTATTTAATTATTTTTTCCAGAATGGAACAATTTCAAGAGAAAAGAATGTGGGAACCGCATCAGAATATCTCATAGCCCAGTTGTTAGGGTGCTTACCTGAGAGGTGGGAGGCCTGTATTGAAATCCTCACTCTATCAGGTCAAGAGGGAATAGAAACCAGTGTCCTACACTCTGAGTAAGTGTTCTAACCAATGGGTAAAGGGGTTATTAGGGTGACATCATAAATTCTTCCTCTAGTTGGATTGTGTATGGACCACAATCTGCATGTGAGTACACCTATATTTCCCTAATTTAAAAATTACACTGGGTCTGAAGCATTTGGATGCCTATAGTGGGAGATTGCATGCATGCCCAGAGGCAGACACATAAGCATACAGACTTTCACAAGGAAAATGTGGCTGCTTAGTGAATTTATTCAGGGGTATGCAGAATTCAAGGGAAGGTTTTGTGGATTTCAATGGCACCCAAATCTGGAGTTCAGGCACATCAATACCTCTGGTTTAGGCCTTAGGTGACTCAGTACCCCACATGTAAACTAGAGATGCTATTTTCCCTACTTCACCTAGATTGTCATGGATACACATTCATTCAGAAACACAAGGGGCTCAGATAGCGATGGTGGGTGATGCCGAGAGACCTATATAGAAAAGAAACCTACAGAATTACAGATATAGAGAAATACCTTTATAAATTTTGTGCCCTAGTAGGGTGAGGTTTTGGCTACTTTGAATTTTTATTTGTTTTAGATAAGGGAGTAAAATATAATTTGCTATTTCATCATTATGGTAACAGGAAGGGAAGTCAATTCTCTCCCCCGCTATTAAATTTTCTTATAATTTTAAGATGTGTGTGTGCTTATGCTGTATTCCAGAAAATTCCTTTCATTAATACATCAAACTATTTGATTCCTTCTTCTTGTAGCTGTTAGCAAAGAATGGTCTGAAAAAAATGGAACTGTATTTTGAAAAAAAAATCATATCACTGAAACAAACAAACATTCCTTTCTTTTAGCAGATTACTTACAAATGCACACCCAAAGTTACCCAAGCAGAATCAAAGATGATTTAACTCAGGTGCCAAATGGCACAGGGTAGATCGTATGCTATGCAAGGTTGAATTAGCCTTATTAGCTGCTAAAACAGATGCAAATCCAAACCAAAGACAAATAATGCTTCCAGGCAACTGTAGTACTTGTGTGGTATGGACTGGGAATGACATACCCAACATTTTCATCATTCTGCAGTCCAGATAATATGCTTTGTATGGCTGCAAAACTTCCTTATATATGAGTAACATCACAGACTTGATGATGTGTCACTTAATACTTACCAACATATTAGTTTATTTCAATGGCTTTCAAATAGAGGCCTAAGGACCCCTGTGGAAGCTGTAAAATATGTCTAAGGGGTCCATGAAATGCTGTCATTAACCACAGACCAGTGGAGTTCAACCTGTTTGTCATGGATCTCTGGGGATATGCTGACCAGTGTTTCCTGTAAGTTGTGGGATTGGGTGGCCAGCTACGAGAGATTCAAATGCTGCCCAGCTGATTAGCAGAGTGCCCACAGCTGACTGTGTGTGTTTCTACTGGTATGCACATCAGTCCATGCCTCAGTGCATATAACAAAATGTATTCTGCATGTGGATGGAAAAATGAGGCATGTAATGACACTAATTGCTCAACACGGGTCTGAACTATACAATTTGTAAGAAATTTGGCCCAGTTCTTCAAACCTTTTCCATGTATGTTTGCATACTCCAGACAAAAGTGCCATTGATTCCAATGAGGCCCATGCAGATGCAGACACGTCTGTGTTCCAATCAATTGCAGCATCAAAGCCTGGTACAAGTGTAAATTATTTCTGGTTTTTTTGTTCTTCAGTGTTATCAGAAAACCTAGTATTGTGGGACCAAAATCTGTTTTGGCTTCTTGACACAGTCACCATGTAAATAATATATTATAGTCACAATAAATATCTGGAGCAAGGGTTTGAGAGAACTAGCCCTTAGGCCCTAATTGAGCAAGACTGTTCAGCATGTGCCTGACTAAGTACAGGAGTAAATCACAGTGACTTCTATGTTGCCCGACAAACACTAGCTA
This sequence comes from Pelodiscus sinensis, assembly GCF_052426305.1. Lineage (NCBI taxonomy): Eukaryota > Metazoa > Chordata > Testudines > Trionychidae > Pelodiscus > Pelodiscus sinensis. Next base: position 21,110,757 of record NC_143052.1, on the reverse strand, counting down.
CTGAGATATTTCATACAATCTCAGTCTTCACCTACAACAGCAATATGCTACATTAAAAGTACACAGATTTTACCTATCTTCTTGTACTGTGTGTCATGGAAAGTACTGCATCAAAAAAGGAAATTCAAAAGGCTGCCATGCAATAATTTAAAATACATTTTAAATGTATATCTAATTATATAGTCTGTTGTGGAAATAAAATGATTTTCAGAAAATATTGCTAGATACATCTCAAAATGTTTGGAAGATTAGTAATCCAAAATTGTGTTAAAACCAAAAACTTTTACTGAACTACTTTTGTCAGAAGACAAAAATTGCAAATTTTGAAAGACAAGAATTGAAAATATCCAGATCTCCTGGCTCTATTTGGTTACCTCAGGAGTTCTTTTTATCCTCACATATCCAAATGCTATTAGAGCCAAGAAATGCAAAGCTCATGAGAATGAAAATGAACAAACAAATAAATACTTTTTTTCCCCAATACAATTTGAGTTCAGAATTCTGTGTGGTTCTTGTTTTAGTCAAAATGGCTTGCCCGTCGTTATTATAAGTCCACAAATATGGAGTTTTAATAGCACTACTTAAACATTCTTAATGGATTGATTAAGAAAATATTTTGATATGTTTATTACTTAGTTTTAAAATCCCAACAAATATGCTTTATTAATCAAAGAGAAACATAAGGTATATTCAAATCTTTTGCTTAGAGTGGCATGTATGGTAATTCTCATGGCATCCTTAAATTTACCATTAGAGGAAAACATTATTAACATATTCCATTATGTAACATGAACATCACTAAAGTGTCTTCCGGAGAAGCTGTAGGAGAGCAGCCAATTAGGGACAGGCTGCAGGAAAGCAGCCAATCAGGGATCAGTAGGCTCATATACAAAGGACTACAGGGCTAGAGAAGTTCAGTTACTGCAGAAGCTAAAAGATTAAGGATGGAATTTCTTACTGTCTGAAGAAGCTGCAGTACCTGGGACAGAACAAGAGTGGCTGCCTTCTGGGACTCTATAAAAGATCTATGAGGTTGATATAAGTGAAAGTGAGAGTGCACATGGAAAATGGCCCACGGAAGAATAGGAGCAGACAAACTAAAGTAGCATGTGGCTGCTATTTCCAGAGAGTAGTTGGTGGGCCTGAGTCCCTCCCCCTCTACCAGCCAGAGGGAATACCCTAAAAAGGAAGCTGAACCACGCCCAGAGAGAGGACTGAAAACCCCGAAGGCTGTCAACAGTTACTGAGTTACCCCAGAGGGAGATCTAATGCATAGATATAGTGTGGTGGCTCAGCTGTTGGCTCCATAATAAAGAGAGGGAAACATGTTTGAGAGGCAAATCAGAAGAACTGAAACTGAAGGACTGACTGAGCCCAGAGCCCAGAGACAGTGTTACAGAGAAGGACAGGACAGAGAGCCTGTTAGCCTAGAAGGAGTCTGATTGATTTGGACACCTATGGAGTGAGAGTCGGTCAGAGGGCTGAGTTTCCGAAGCGTACCTGAAAAACAGCCCACAAGGGTCATTGCAAGCAGAGAAAATTTCAGACATAAATTCAGCCTGGGGCAATCGCTTAAGGTGTATTTGTACTCTTTTTTGCCTAAGTTTTCATGAACACTCCTGCAAGTAAAGTTTTGTTCTTGTGCACATTATTGGAAAGTGAATTTCAAACCTGGAGCCATGATTCAGTCAATAAAAAAAAAACAAATTCATTTCATGATACAATGATGCTAGTTTCAGGTGTGTACAAAAATTAAAGGATGGATTAGCAACTCACAGAGCTCTAAGAATATCATTTGACTTTAGATGAAGATTGAATATTAAATAATTGATTAATATCAAAAATCTGCAAACTATCCATAGGATGAAATTTGCTTGTGTAGATCATTCACTGAACAACTCATTATAATGAATAAACATATACAAATTGGAATTTCTTCACGGACAACATACAATCAGAAATAAAGAACTAAAAAGCCAAATAAGCAGCTTATAGTGAATAATTTGACCATTCCTAATAATAAACATTATCCTGTTAAGACTCTTTAAATTTGATAGCATAGTACAGTTTTATATTAATTTGAAATATTGAAAATACATAGTTAAAAAAACCTCAGCAAATCAATTTCCTATAGTGCAAAAGCTTGAGTCACTGTTTTTTAAATAACCTACTCTTTTACTAGTTAAATTAAACAACTATTTAAGATGAATGAGATGACATTAAAAGCACTGAATCTATTTTAAATGAATTAAGTGCTCATGGAATGTGACAGATTGACCATTCTGCAGATGGAAATATCATCTTCCCGCCTCCTGAGTCATGCAGTTTGCTGCTATATTCTTAAGTTTAACTTTCTGACACATTCTGGGCTTCAGCGCAGACCATACAGGGGTGCTTAGGGTCACATTTGTCTTCATGGTCTAACAAATTGTTTAATAAGTATTAGTGATTACATTCAGGACTGAATGTGTTTTTATTCTATGCCATCACTCTTTTTGGCCATGTCAAGAGCATGCAGTAGAGAGAAGAATGTCATTTTATAAAGAATTTTCCTGTAGCAAAACAAAGGCATATTGTCCCCCACTGAACCCCCCCACACACAAATATAGAAATACAGAGTAAAACCATTTATACTTTTGTCACAGCCTTCTACATATATTTAGCAATTTTCCAGCACTTGAGAAATTCCATTACTTAAAATGTCCTTGAAGAATTTATGCACACACTAACTATACTATACTATACTATACAACACATGTACCCAGTGTTGCTCAAGTCCTTAAGGAGAGAGGTAGGGCAGGGAATGAGGGGTGTGGAGGGGGCAGAAGTCAGGGTTGGGGAGTGAGGGCCTCTAGGCAGGGGACTGGGTATTAGAAGGAACTGAAGCCCCTTCTCCGCCAGACTTGTACTAGGACTGCCTGCTCTTCCCCTTCCTGTCCCTGTCAAGAGTGTGAGAGCAAAGTGCACCGCTTTTCTGCCCCCTGTGCTCTCCAGCCAGAGTGATAAATGCAGCAGACCTCACTTTCCCCTCACTCTCTGACCAAGGGGAACAGCCGGCAGCGTCCCTGTATGCCCCCCACCCTCCCTAATGGGAGCCCCCCAGTCAACCCCTCTCACCTGCCTGGTGATTCTGTATGATTTTATGAGAAGCAATCACATTGCAGACACATCCCATTTTCCTGGCAAACCAAACTCTTATGATGATTTAAGTTATGATCATAGGAAGCTATATACTAGAAGTGGTGGTCCTAGCTCTTACTCTTTAGGAAGAGTTCTGTTTCAGTTAGAAAGCTTTGTAACTTCTGTGGCTGTTTAAAAATATATTGCAGCTGCTGACCTATAATGGGTTTTACTGTGATTAACTCTTACACAGGTATATGGGCAGTAATGATCCATTTCTACTTGCATGAGCTGGCTCAAGGAAAGTCGAAGGTTATCTTTAACAGAAAACACTCTAAGTCCTATTCCAAGTAGAACTTAGGCCACATCTACACTTACTGCACCAAAGATTGAATGCTGAGGGCACCCCAAGTCGGCAGTCATAAGGAGTAAGGGAAGCAGATGGAAATGCTTGCTCCCATCGACCTCCCAATATGGAGACGGCACCAAGCTTGGCTCCAGCTACATTATTTACATAGCTGGAGATGCATACTTTAATCCAACCTTCCAGGTCTAGTATAGACCTGGCATCAGATTTTCAGATCATAAGCCTTGGATGATGAGAGTGTCTAAATCCACAAATTAGACAGCACTGACATTCTCAAAATTGGTGTTCAGCTTCTGCCAAACCTCATAGCTGTCTAAGTTCCTGCCGGTTGTAATTCAAAAAGCCACCTAAGCCCAGATACTGTTCAACAGCTAAGTACCACCTCAGTACCAAAGCCAAAGCCCCAGATGCCTCGGAACTAAGCCATCTTGCCAGTGAGACCCAATCTTGTGGCATGCCAAAGACCTGACACCTCTCAGGGCTTGTCTTTACTTACCCCAAGACTGATTCTCCAGAGATCGATCTCTCAGGGTTCAATTTAGTGGGTCTAGTAAGAATCCACTAAATTGAGCGCTGATAGTGCCTCCTCTTCCCCCGTCAACCCCAGTAATACACTGCGTTGCAAGGAGTAAGGAAAGTCAACAGAGTGTTTCCCCGTAGTGGGGGGCATCGCAGAAATTTGACTTAAAGTACCTCAAATCCAGCTATGTTATTCTCATAGCTGGAGTTGTATATCTGAGGTTGACATTCTCTGGTAGTGTAGACCCTTGTCTTAGGCTTCACAGCAGGATGATTGGTAGGAGTACACCCATTATGTGGAAGGGTGCATGGTATCTGCATAAAAGGCAGCATATGGAAACAGAGTTTTCTTGAGAGGTATTGCACATAAGCAGAAGACAGAATGAGTCAGCTACAGAGGAAAGAGTAGGATATAGACACCTTAAGTGGGTTCATCGCTGGGGATCCCAAGTAGATGGAGGTGCCTACCACTGGCCAAAGTGACTGTGACATGACCTCAACTACCTAGCTTTGAGGATCACTTTATTAGATATCTTAGGTAAAAAGAGCATGATTTTCTTAACTGCCAGTAGCAATGTGGTCTGAGATGCAGGAAACTAAAATTCATATGAGTGATTTCCACAGCTGAAAAACAGGACAACTGATGTTGAGCAATGACTTTGAAGAATAAGATCATTTGCAACCAAATTAAAAGTGTATAGCAGCAAAGGTGAGCTGATATTAAAGTATTAAATCGCAGCAGCAATTACACCAGACTAGACAGCAGCTTATCAGCAATATAGACTACACTGGAAAAAGATGCAAGAGCTAGACATTTACACAATAACTGCTGGAGTTTTAAGACAGGCAAGCACAGACTGAGCACAAACTGCCCCCTTTGAAAAGATGAAAGCAGAAGGAATTTCATGGAGGAATTTTATTTGCAAATCAACAAGGATGTTATGTTCCACTGACGATGTGCAAGATTATCCTGGTGCATGGACAAAATGTCCAAGAGAGACATGCTAATTATTAGTGAAACTTATTGGTGAAACTCTCCTAGGTGGCGGTGTCAAGATGCATGGCCCTTCTCAGAGATGGTGAAGCAGAGGCACAGCTATTGCCCCCCCAGCCTAATGAAACTAGCAAGACTGATGAAGGTGTTTGTGACACTTTTTGCATAATTAAAACCAATTTTATGCACTAGAAATAAAAGCAGTGTCTGGTTCACTGGCACTATCTTTTCTGCTAGCACTGCCTGTCCTGGCATCCAGCTATCTTCCTCCTGGTGCTCATTCACAGATGTCAAGGCTCCAACCATTTCCAGTCTCTGCATGTGCACTCATGGAGTTTGCTCCCCTCACTACAATATAACCCAAAACATGGGTACTTGGTGAGGGAAATATGGGGACATATGAGATGGGAGCACATCATTTTGTCTTGTGTGTTTCTTGCTTGTGTGTAATGATGACACTGGATTCAGAGTCCCAGATTCCAGTGGCAGGAGGGCAGTGAGGGGAAACACCACAAAATAACCCCACCGTCATTTTCTTGCTTACTCCTGAGATATGGCTGATTGATTGTGACTGTTTCAGTACTAGATACATCTTGAGTTCATTACACTTTAACTATTTTTAACGTTTAATTTTGTGTTGTCCCATTACTCAACTTCTTTATCAATTTCAAAGGAGATGTCAGTTGATTTTTTTAGAAAGGTCCTGTGTTTCTTTCCTTCATTTTCACTACCTTTGGTTGATCCTTCTGGATTTCCTTTTCTACCTCTCTCTTCATGCCTAGTATTTTGCTGAAGGGTGCTTGGCTTTGAAGGTGGGGTGATGGATAATCTAGACAGGAGTGGATGACTTGGTCTGAATAAAATAAACTGTCAATTCAGCTAACACAAAATATAAACCTTTGTTGAATTTCACAAAAAAAATCCATTAGCTGATTTTTTTTAATATAAAACAAAACAAAAAACACAATTAACACAATTCTCTTTTATTTCCTATCTTCCTTGGAACTGGTTGTACAGAGGTCTCATGAGGTAGTCAACCAGATGTAACACTATTTGAAAAAGATAGGCCCAGTCTTGCTGAATCTCTACTGAAAGTATCTGATCTGTGAGTTTTCCAGACAATGGATAAATTAGAATATTCAACAGATACATGTCAAACCAGAGCTCCAATCTAGAACCCAATCCTGATTTTACTGAAAATAAAATGACAGAAATCCTTTCCCCCTCCCCCACATACTTTATGGACCAGATTCCTAACAAAAGCAATCTCAAACTGCTAAATTCTCAGAGTACATCACTGGTGTTTAGCTATAAATCCCAGATTTAAAAGCAATTGAATTTGGACAGTTATGAGTTTGAGTTCTTTATCTGATCCGCATGTCTTTGTCCTGCACCATATATAGTCATCCCCTGAATCCTGATGCTATCCCATAATGCAGTACTGTCTTCAGCAGTACCCCATTCGATGCTAGTACTGTTTAGAGCATGCTCTTGGCAGTTGCCCTTTCCCCCGCCTCAATTTGATTAGCATTTAGTATTGTTAATAGTAATATTTTGTATTCTAAATATTTAATACCTTGTAAAAACTTTAACTAATTATGTCATGATGTTAATTGCTGCTAGAAACTCTGTCTGTTTGCACTGTAATATCTAGAAAAACAAAAAGTCAGTAGATAATACTAAACCAAGTACAAATCCCGTGAGTTACACATGGAGCATATACAGATGTTTTTCCCCAGGTTCCATATTAGTAGAGCCTGAACAAACTGACAGTTCACTATATATATGAGAAACTACTAAGTTAAAGTTTGGTATGAGGCATGTGTAAGAAAGTAAAAGTTAGAAGAAAGAAATTCAGTAAGACACTTTAGCAAAACAATAGGCATGAGCAGAGATGCACAAAAAAATACAGAAGGGTCAATCTCTAAATGTTGCCAAAGCTCATGCAAATATTTTAAGGAGACTGTCAGAGGGCAGGACTCACCGCCATGGCGCCTCCTGCCAGTAGCACTGGGAATTAGTTCTTAACAGCCCACAGGGTGCCTCCCTCTGGAGGGTGTCTCTCCATGCTCTCTATTCCGGACCCGCATCGCTCCCAGACCATGGCGTTCTCTTCAGGGTATTGCCCTCTGGCAGTGCCCATTCTTGGTCCCCTTTTGGGGGGGAGGGGTGTTCATCAGTCTCTGCACTCTGGGGACCACCCTTCCCAAGGAATCCCAATTCCCCTGTACCCACCTTGCCTAAGTGACCCACTGCCAATCTTCATCAAGCCCCTGTCACAGGGGCAAACTGCAGTATGAAATGGCCACACATCTTTGGCAAGAGGGTGAGGACCTGCTGCCTTTTCCTATTCTGGTGGCCCCCCTGCAGCCCAAGTACTCTCAAGCCTTGCTTCAGGCCCTGAAGCCTGGGAGTGAGATCAGGCCAGAGCTCCCCAGCCGTGCCTGCCTTTCCCAGCACTGCTCTGTTGCAGGAAGCCTCCAAGTTTCCTTGGCAGCCAGGTCTTCCTGTTCCCCAGCTAGAGCAAGAGTCTCTGTCCTGGAGCCCTTTTTCTTATAGCCCCCAGATGGGCCCTAATTGGCAATATCTGCCTTAGCTGTGGGCTTTTCTCTCTCAGCTCTCTCCAAAGGATGGGTTTTACCCTTAAAGTGCCTGTTCAGGGCAGATGCCTTGTCACATAAACACTGGACATAACTAAGGAACTTTCTGGAAAATTATTGAAGGAGTCAAGCATTGGGTCGCTTCATATACAAAAATTAACAGAATTAAAAAACAGTTAAAACATAATGAATACAATAAAAGAGAGTTGTAGGATTAACTAAAAGCCACCCTTTTCTTGGGTCATAATTAAGGGAGTTGAAAGTCTAGGAATCTGCTGAGAGAACACAGGAACAGTTGAAGTAGAAATATAGTTGACCTTTCACAGTCACACTGGGCAAGAATTATTTCTGCAGCTAAACCAGAGATTGCTTACTATTCTGCACATGTTTGGAAAGACATGTCTTGGATGCAGAAGTACTGTCTGAAAAGCGTTACATAAAAGACTGTTTCAAGTCTCATGCCTTGTCTGTAGCTGACAGTTTTATTTATGGAAAATATAGGAAACAGTAGATTATCGTGTTAATGCTCGCAGAAATGGACTAGGGGACAGCACTAGAATGAATAAGATAGCAGACTAATTATATGCAAATATACAAGGTCTGCATTGGATCTTTTCTTCCTGAGAGCTTGTCTACATTATATAGAAGATTAAAGCTGACGCAGTCGATTTTCCAGGGTTCAAATTAGCATGGCTAGTGAAGACCTGCTAATTCAGACTGAGCAGGTGTCTCCATTCTAACCAGTAGTCCTTCTCTTCATGATGAGTAAGAGAAGTCAACAGGAACATGTGCAACCCTCCCACTGTGTGGACAGTGCCAAAGCACAATTTAAGATGCTTCCACTCCAGCTGCTGGAGTTGCGTATCTTAAGTTAACTTTCTCATTTAGTGTAGACCTGGCCTAAGATTGATTCCACTCACCTTCTATTCTTAACTGGCTTAGTGAGGGTAGGATCCTGTCTCAAACTGCTATTGGAGACTATTTGGACTTTGGGAGCAAATGATTGGAGAGAGGTGAGCAGTGGTCAGTACCATGGCTCCACCTTACTTGGGATTAAAGCAGGTGAGCCAATTTGGGAGCAGTTTGTTCCTGCTATAGGCCAAGAGAAAATTCACATAACACCTCCACAATCACATATACTAAAATAGAGGCCAAGGGGAAGAAAAGGAAGAACTGTGCCTAAGAAAGAAAGACACTGCCAATTCTGGGACAGTGCAATTTACACATCACCTCTGTCTCAAGACTGTACCCTGCAGCCTTTGAAATATATTCAAGGTCACCTTAAGGTAGTGAGACATTATGCCGTCAATAAAAGAAATACTTCAAGACTCTGACAGAAAACAAAAATTACTTATTAGTCCCAATACTTCACCGCTAGTTTTGGTACATTTTACATTTTAAGACAGTGTTTGGATTGTTGTCTCAATTGTCTCAACTATAATTGGAATATTTTTGCTGGTTTTGTAACACTGTCATACATTAGCTATAACTGTTATCAAATCCAGAGAGCATTGTGCAAGATTATTTCTGTTAATTTCTTTCATTAGATATTGTAAATAATATGAAGTTCAACTCAAGGTTCAGGGGTTCTGAATACAATTATCAATGCAAAACAATGTGATTTTTATTTTCTTGTGTCCAACTCACCCATATGGACACATTTTATTTCAATACTAACCTATGTGAGGTCTTCATGTTTTTGAACCTGTTATCATAAGTACAGGTTCCCCCACGAGTGCCACTCAAATTGGGATACTTCTTAGCCATCTGATTCACCAGCCTGAGTTCCCTCTCTGGACTGTGCTGCTGTGACAGGCTATAAACTGCTCCTGTTTCTGCATCCTTTCCAACATTCACAAACACAGGGACACATCCAGCTTCAGTTGCATGCAGGCTTTGGCCAGCCACTGTATGAAGCAGCAGTAGAGGGGCTGCAGCCACAGTAACCCCCAGCTTCCAAGCCTAGCACCCCAAAACTGAATCGGCTTGAGCCGGTCAAACTCTCAACCAGTATGAATGTATTACTCAGTTCACGTCTCTCTTAAAGTGGAGAAGAATATGCAGAATATGCTTGTATTAAAACAAGCTGAAATTTTCTCCAGATGTTTCAGTCAAGGCACATTGATTTAGATTAAAACATAAAACATTTTATTAACTATAAAAAATAGCTTTTAAGTGAATATAAGAGATAGCACACAGATCAAAGCAGATTACCTAGTAAATAAGTACAACTGCAAATTGAGGCTAAGATATTGAAAACATTGCATATGAATTGGGGATGTGAACGTGTATCCGGTTAACTGTATCAGAGGCAGCAGGGTGGTGGGAGGGAGATGTGTGTTGGCTCCCACAGAGCCTCCTTCCCCATCACTGCTACTTCCTACAGAAGCAGCAGCACAAGGAGGGGCAAATGGGGGCCAGTGCTCACAAGGAGCTGGCTTTTAATAAATAAAATAAATGCAGCTTAACATCCCTAATATGAATTAGTAAATTCTCCCCCTGACTGATGTTACGAGCAGACTTGCAGATCCTTAAGGAACAAGTTGCACTTGATTTGTAGCTTGGGCTCGTACCCTCGTTTCCAGTCCTTTTCTTTTGAAACTTCTTTCTGGTGTTCAACTGTGAGGGAGTGAAGTGCAATGAGTGATGTCACTCCTTGTCTTACATAGTTTTTCCATATGGCAGGAACCCTTTGTTTCAAACTTGGTTCCCAGAACATATTGCTGAAAAATAGAGGTACCAAAATGGAGATGAGTGTCATGTAGTCTGGCCATAAGCCCTTCCACATACCTTGCTGTGTCACAGCTGCCATTACTCATATGCTGTCTGGAGTGTTCCCAGAAAGGCTCACCAGATGGAAAATAAGTTTCTCTTAAGGCCTATATTTCATCTGAATGGCCCATTACCTTAAATAGGCTCTTCTCAACCAGCTATCTAGACTGGGAGCATCTTGCCTACAGATGATGTTACATGCACACAAATGAGAATTGTATTCAGCAAATCATAACTTTCCAATGACACCTTACAGACTCACCTGGTACTAACTGCATACTATTTATGCCATAAATCATATCATAATCATAAAATCATGGAAATATGGGGTGCAGTTGTCACACCATATCAGCCTTTGTTAGAAAACCCTGGAATTTTCAAATCCCATTTCACCCTAAGATCAACTACATAACAATACATGTCAGTTTTAATCAATCATTTAGTTTTATGCTATATAATAAAACTCAATGACTGATGCAATTCAAAGTGACATATCATGGCATTCATACAAGTAACATTTGGAGTTGGGGAACACATAATTTTGTCTGAAAACACCGTTTCAATGAGAGTTCCAACACTAACTTCAGTAAGGACTGACTTTATTTACAGAAAACAAACACACGAACAAAAAGAATATTAGTGCATTTTTAACTATCACCCATGTTTCTGATAAAATTAATATTTCAAAGAAAGTAAAGTTCCATTAAAACAATGAATCACTAGCTTTAGGGTTGAATTTTCATCTTTAGTGTCGCATAAACTTTAGCCTCCACTGGGAGACTTCTAGTGGTGTTCTGATGCACGTCTGCCTTGAAGGTAGGATTCTTTGCATTATGAACACTCTCATCATCTTATGATATTGACTATAGCAGCACTCTTGCCATTATTATTTCATAATACCATTTCCCAGGTAGGAGATGGCTCTGGGCATAGTCATATCTCATTATCATGTATTTTTCATGCAGCCCCAAATGCATATTCATACATTAGGTGAGGGAGAGATAGGAGAGAAGAGAAAAGATTTGCATAGTTGGGAGGAATGGGATATGAGCATAAAGTCTGATTCATCCCCCAAATTCAAATAGAGTGCAAGAAGAACACCTGCTCCTTCAGGCATTAAGATAATTTATAATTCCAATGGCAGCCAGAAAAGCAGCCCATTTCCCAACCGCTGTTTACAATCAAACTGTCTTGTAATAACCTTGACGTGGAGAGACTTGATACGTCTTTCAGCGACACATTTGGTAGGTGTGGAAGGAGCTCATTTTCAGTGAGCAACCTGACAAACTCTTGGTACTAACTAGTCAATGTCAGTCATGTACTCACTGTCAGTTCAAATGTTCATCTTCCCAGGAATAGCATTAACTCACACTGGCATTGAAAATATTCTATTATATTTCAAACATGAAGTAAAAATGCAGTATAATCATAGAATATGCATTTCTCTCTGAAAGAGAAAGAAGCAACGTCACAAGGGAACTAAAAGAAACTCGAAAGATGGAAGTTGAGAGTGTAAAAATACGTAAAAGGTAAAAATGAGAAGGGTATAAACTTGGGCAAAAGGAACAAGGGAAATTTGATTCATTTGTTAATATGTCTTAATAAACACTGGTCATATCTTATGCTGTGTTAGGGTAAGGTGCATTTTGATTACCTGTGCTCAGGTGAGAAATATTAATGATTTGTATTTACTAGGAGTCCTGGACATGGATCAGGACTCCATTTTGTTCCAGAATAAGTGATCTTTTCGGTTTAGAGATGAATATCATCCCTATCAAACTATCTGCCAATAATCAAATCATAGTATGTGATTAAGATCCAAAATGAGGGACAAAAGGAAAAATGTTTTTAAACCTTCTGTACCTATTGTACTTTAAGATATATTGTACATGTTCCTCCCAATTTAGGAGTGTGTCAGCTCTGACCACAGATATTGCGGATTTTTCCTCTGGTGGTATCTGTCAGTTTGGCTCTAGTGCATCCTGATGCCATGTGCTCATAGCACTGGTATAAGGGAGGCACACAGCCTGTTCTCCATTTCTCCTACCAACCTCTCACAAGCAGAAGCAGAAGCTTGTGAGAGGGGCCTCTGAAGACGGATGGGGAAGGCAGTTGGGAAGATGGGGTTGAAATAAATTGAAGAGTGTAATAAAACACTGTGTTTAGGATTCAACAGTAAGAGCTGACCCATTGCCATGCTTGAAGGAAGTGGGAAAGACAGAAAAAACAGGAGTAACTAAATCTGGATTGCAAGGAATTGGTATGCTTTCCTCGACAAACCCACCAAAACAGGTGTTTCAAGGTCCCTGAGTTAAGTGGGACCAACTGTGTTGGACCTGCAGAAGAGGAGGAAAGCAGGGGAGGCCTGTGCTTGAGTCTTTATTTCTCCATCTCTTGTGGTAGTAACAGGACAAGAGGGGACAGACCAGAGTGTTGGGGCCTGTATTGCCTCCTATATGCTGCCTCAGGTGGAAGGTCCAAGGAATTAAGTGTTGCCCTGATGTCTTTGTACTCCTGGAGCCTGGCATCTGTTTGCTACATAAAGAGCAAGAGTCCCTCCAACAGCAATTTTTGTACTGAATGCTGAACTTCTTGAGTGAACCGACCCACCTGCAACCACGAGCTCTTATGCATGGTCACAGATGTTGTGGTCACTAAGGAGCCCATGACATGGCCACATATAGATCTAGTCACTGAGTCCATGGCATCTTTGGCTGCCTGCAAGGAAGCACTAGTTACTATTTTCCCCTCATCGATAGGGGGGGGGGGGGAGATTCCTGGTCGCAGTACCTGGGAGGTCAGTCAAATATGTTCATTGCTTCCCACGAATTATAATCACAGTGATCCAGCAATGCCTGCTGGTTCACTATCCTCAACTCCAACCTCTCTCTCCCCTACTGAGTAGATCTCCCCCACATTAAAGTCCATTTTCCTTGGGTTTTTTTGGTTTTGGGGTAGAACCTGTCTGGCCTTGGTAGCAACTGCTAAAATGAGGGAACCTGGTGGAGGGAGAGAGAACAGAAATTCACAGCATTTTGCAGGCACAAAATATTTTCTTTCTGTTCTCTTTGCTATGGGGAGCATAGAGGAGAGATTCTGCCAAATGGCCTTGATAGGACCCTGATTGTATTGTACAAAGAGAGTACAACCCTCGTAGGAACTGTGGTTTACAAAATGCCCAGGAACCCAATGGATGGTTCCTTGATATCCCCTATTAGCAGCCCTAGATTAGAGGAACCCACTTTTGTTAGTCTTGGTGTATTCTTAAGTCATCCTATGGCAATGAAGGATCTTTAGAGCATCAGTTCATCTTCCGGAGAAGATGGGGAGGAGTCACGTGCTGCCACAGCATGCAATTCTGCCTCCCCCTGGGAATCCTGAACCAGTCCCGGTTCTGGTGCCAGCTTCAGTACTAGGGGTTATTTCCACTTAGGTACCAGGTTCGGTACTGGGATCTTCTCCAGTATCCTGGAGATCCAACAACTGTATCCTGTCTCTTGGCCTGCTTGGAACCAGCTATGTCATGGGTTTCTTAGCAGCTGTATAAGATTCTGGGGTGCATGGCATTGCGAAATGGTCTGCCTACTGCCAGCCAGCTGATTGATCATCTCCTGGAGTCAGTGGTGCCAGCACTGATATTGCTGTCAGCAGTCGCACAGTGCTGAGGAGGGAGAGTGGCATGGAATTCTGTTGTCTGCTCAGATTCCCTTTGCTGCCAGAGAGTAGGTCTTATCCTGCTGACCCTGGTGTTTATTCTTCTTTAACACAGAGGAGGACTGGTGCTGAGAGCTGTGTACTGATGCTGAAGTGTTCAACACCAAGTCTGCTGTTGGCTCCAAGGCAGGTCTCAGTGCTGCCTCCATGAGGAGACTCTGAACCCCACTCTCTGTCCTTCTGCATGCAGGCTTCAGTCCTTAACAAATGTGGCAGCCTTCTTTTCTGGGACCCTCTCCAAAATTCTTGAGGTAAGATGCATCAGGATCTCTAATTATCAAATGAAAAGCACTGTTTAAGCCCTAACGCCTGAGCCATGCCACAGTACTGAGGGAGGAATGGGCCACCTCTCTGAATATGAAGAGGAGCTCTGACTCCTAAAATTACAACTATAAAACCATTAACTCTTTACAATAGAACACAATTAAAAGTCACTAAGATGTTTTACTAAAGACAGAGAGCATGTAACAGCTGCATGGAACTGAGGAGCCCAGGTTCAGTGTGGCTGCCTTATTCCGTATTATGAACGTGCAGCACCTGGGGGTGCAAGTGCTGAGCAGACAGACACCACTAAGGGGACAAAAGTCTCTGATAACTTTATTTGGGATATATATACACCTAAATCAGAATGGGCATGTGAATGTACTCAGAGAAGAAATTTGAACTGCTGTTGAAGTCATTCCTTTAGGGTCCACAATGTTTTCTGTAAACTTGGGATTCTTAGTCTTTCTTTATGATTCAGATATGTTTCAATGTAAATGTGAGGAAATAGCAAGTAGGTGTAGAACCTAAGTAACTTTGAGATTAAAATACATGATCCCTTTCAAAATTAGATATACCTGAAGTGTATATTTACCATTGATACATGTGGTTCTGCTAAACAACATGGAGCTAAATGCTCAAACCAATTTGGAAACATGAAGCTGTCCAGTTATTGAGTAACACATCACACAAGGAACACCTTGCATTACTTCTCCATAGCATGTGCTGCCTTTCCAATGAGAAACGATGGAAAAAGGTTAGAAAAGAAATCTAAATGTGGTTGTGATCTATAAAACCATATGGGACTTGGAACCTGGCTAACTGAAACACTACTTTAATCACTGTGTGATACCACCAGAGTTATGACTGTCAAGCTAACACCTCCTAGAGCACTCAACATAAACACAAGATTAAATGTAGAACAGCAGCATTTTTAAGCTTCTCTTCCCTATTCTACTGCAGAGCACCGAAGTGAAATTGGTATGATACTCAAAGCACTGTCTGAACATCTTTTGTTGCTTCTTACAAACATGAAGAGGAGTGAAGTAGAGTGTAGCAAGTGGATATAGAACAGCAGAGAAAATATACTAAAGAGCACACAATTTGGAAGGGAATAAAGAGTTAAAATTGTCACTAACTTAAAACCTGACGGGCAAGGTAAGATGGAAGCAAGCAAGGAATATTGTGACATTCCATAGCACTTTACTTCTAAGCTTTTCTCTCCCTACCACCTTGTAATTGTTTAAGTGTCAGAATCTAGATATTTATTCAAGGTATTTCTAAAGTGTGTGCTATCTTGTTACCCAAAATAGGAGTTCATAAGCAAAATATCTTCTCAAGCAGGATACTAAATGTTGCTAGCAAAACACTCCAAGGGAGTCAAGTTAGTGAAACCTTTCTTAGAAGGATGTGGAGCGGAAGTCCCAGGTTGTTTCAATTCTCAGCATTCAACTTTCATAGCGCAGTTTCAATGTATTTTCAGCAAAGTTTCACGTTGCCATTTGCAACTTTCACTGCTCTGATCTCGCTGGAATCCAAGCAGCAGAGGAAGATAGAAAATGTTCATTTGACATTCTACTTTGTTCACAGTGAGGGTCAGGGCCTCAAGCAGAAGGGCCAGGGCTAGGACACTTCCGTGCTTCCCCACTTTCAGACCCGGATTAGTCTGGGGTGAGGAAGTGTGCTAAATCTTTGTCCCTCCTAGATTGGCCTGCAGGCAGGGGGAACTCACAGTCTCCTCCCACCCTGTCCCCATCCTGCAAGGAGTGTGTGGCTCTTAGAAGCGCCGTGCCCCTCGCAGGGTGGGAGGAGACTTTGTGCGCTCTCCCTTGCCCCCAGGCCAATTAAGCCTTGGGGGCATGGGTAGTGTGTGAAGCCTCCTCCCTCCTTCCCTGCAAAAGGCTTAGCACTTAAAGTCAACCACCAGCTGCTTCTCAGCTGGCACTTCCTTGCAGAGCAGGGGGAGGGAGCAAGAGACTTCACATGCTCCCCCGCCCCGGCCTTGACTGACCTGGGGGCAGCAGGAGGGAGCATGTAAAGTCTCCTCCCACCAACAAGGCATGGAGGGGGGAGGGAAGCAGAGGGGGAGAAGAGATTTTGCACACTCCCTCACTCCAGACCAATCAGGGTCTATAAGTGGGGAAGCACGGAAGTGTCCTGGCCCCAGCTCTTCTGCCTAAAGCCCTACCCCTTCTGGGGCAGCCTGGGCCATGTTATAAATTTCTGAAGTAGCCCCCCCCGATCAAAAATTATTGCCCACTTCTGGTTTAGGGGGTGCCCAACTTGGCACACCAAAGATACCTACTTGTTAGAGAGTGGACCCTCATTACTTCCTTGTATAAAAATCAGTCCTTGTATGACATCTGAAGTTTGGCGCCCAAAAATTATGGCATTCAAAATCCACTAGTCACTTTTTAAAGGTCACATTTCTATCTACACCAATATCCATGCAAGACCCAGCCCAGCTTCTCTTGCCTCCCCTTTCTTGATTTATCTAATAATATTCCTCTGTGAATTTGCAAAGAGGTAGAGAGCTGCATTTATGCCAATGTATTATATCTTTCACTGAATCCCTGTTTCAGCTATTAGCCACTGCTCTGGGAAAAAGTCAGAAATGACACGTATCCCTTGCAGTAGAGCTCACACATGTTTAAACAGATTTAAAAAAAATCTATATAAGTGGCACAAGCATGACCTTATTTGATACAAAACTGGGCTGCTTCCCTGTAGGTAAAATTCACAGTTCCCAATTTGTTTGGTCTCTTGTGGAGTTTCCATTCTTAGTCCTCCTGCTTTCAGTTCAGTAAGAAAATGAATAAAAAGTGTAGCTGTCGCTTTAACTATTAGTAAATGATTAGCATCTGCACAAGTGGTACTCCTCCATCAGTCATGGCTGCTTTCCAATATGAGGCTGATGAAGGAAATCCTCTTCTCTAATAAATCACTTGTGTCAATTAGGGATGCATTCCTTGCCAGAAGATGCAATTGACTGTTCCCAATTAAGGTCTGATGAATTAGAGTGAAAGGGGTGCTCGAAGCTTCCAGTCAGGCATGGCTGTTCTGGTTTCAGGTTAAGCTAAATGTTAAATAAAAAGAACAACCTAGGTAAAAAGAACAAGAGTTGGTCCTTTGAGTTAATTAGCTAAGTCACTGCAATTCTGTACTCTCTTTCCCCTTAGGGTATTATGTCCTTTTTGTTGAAAGGATTATAAAAAGCGTCATTAGAATAAAAGGAGAAAAAAGTAGATTTGCTCAGGACACATGCTATTATATGCACTATAAATTAAACAACTTGGTATTGATAGTGCAGGTTTTCACTGCCATAACTTCTTATTTGACTGACAGCACAGCAACCAATAACTTAACTTATATTACCATTTACCACCATATAAAGCAACGGAGGGAACAGTAATTCTGTGAATAACAAAGACCTTAATTGGCAGTTCTGGAATGATCCTGCTGATAACTACAGTTTTCCTTGTTTCTTTAGAAATGTCCAATTACAAATTAATAAGCAGTTTTATGCTGTGATCAATTTAAATCATTATAGTTTACAAAGGCAATTTGGTAGGTAAACCAGCTTCATGTTCATTGTTAAAAACTAAAAATAAAAAAAATCATGCACTATCCTGCAGAATGCACCTGGAAACACTGAATTTTAAACTCCTAAAATGAATGTGTTTTAGGTTTTGCTCCTCCAGAAGCTTGTATTGCTATTTATAATACAGAGAAGTCTGCTGCATATACACATAATGGTAACAAAATGGGTGTGTCTAGACTACATTCCTTTTTTGAAAAATGAATGCAAATGAAGCCCTGATTTACAAATCTCGCTCTTCATTTGCATAATCTCTTCTAATCACTTTTTCGGAAGAGATTTTTTTGAAAAAAAAAGCAGTCTATATGGGGTTCTTTTGGAAAAAAAAACCTTTCAAAAGAACCCTTTTTTCCTGAAAAAATGAGGCTTACAGGGTTCTTTCAAAAAGGGTGGGTTTTTTTTCGAAAGAACCCCATCTAGACTGCTTTTTTTTCCGTAAAAATCTCTTCCAAAAAAACAATCGGAAGAGATTATGCAAATGAAGCACAAGATTTGCATTTTTGATTTCCCTCATTTTCATTCCTCTTTCAAAAGAGGAATGTAGTCTAGGCTCACCCAAACTGTGCACTGCCTGTGTGGTATTACAAGAGTTCTCCTTACTGCAGTATGCCATAGGGAAGAAGTGACCAATTAAAAAAAATAAGGAAATAGGAATAGAACACAAAGAGTGAAAAAAGGGAGACCAAGCAATTAAGGGTCTATTAGAGCTGTTTATCTCAAACTGTAGTTTAGGACCCCAAAGTGCATCACAAATCTGTTTTAATAGGGTAACCAGCACTGGCATTAGACTTGCATGGAACCAGGGACAAAGCCTGAGCTTTACTCAAACCCTATTGCCTTGGGCTGAAGACAAAGCCCTACTGCCTAGTCTTTGCTCCCTCCCTCCCCCCCACACACACCTGGAGCAGCAGGGCTTGGGTGGGCTCAGTCTTTAGTCCTAGGGTCATGTAACATATTTATTGTCAGAAGGGGGGGGGGGTCACAGTCACAATGCAATGAATGTTGAGTACCTCTGTACTAGAGGAATGGATTCTAAGAGCAAATACAGAGAGAACTTAGGTTTGGAAAAGATCTATGGGGAAAAGATGCTGACTGGAAATACAGCAAAGCCAATGCAAGACAAGAAAAGAGGACTGAACGGTGAGTCAGAAGAGACTTTAAATAGAGAAGAGTAGAAAGAAGCAAGGAGGCAAAAACGAAAAAGCAGAGAAAGTAATTACAATGTGTGAAAGGGGAATGAGTAACAGAACTGTTCAGCTGTCTCATAAAAGCACAGTATCTTTCATACACCTGTAGTCTACACCTTCAAATAAAACTCAATTATATGGACTACAACCTGCCAAACAGGCAGGCTAGGAAATATGTTCTAGTGAATGCAAACCTATTGGTTTAACCACAATTATCCTCTATGACCTTGGTAAGTCATTTAATATACCCCGTGCTTCATTTCCATAATTAAAAAATAGGGAAAAAACCCTTCCTTCCTTGTTGTGAAGATAAAACACATTAATGATTCACATTTCATGGTGAAAACAGGCACACAAGTAATTAGATGAACTTGCAGAACACCAGAGACTCATTACTGACTGGCAGACTATTGGGTTGTTTTATTCATTGGAAGAGAGAAGTCAAAAGCCAAAGAATGAGTGGCCTTCAAATGATTTTATTTAATTTAAAAAAAGTGAAGAAAGCAGTTTAGCCACAAAAAACTATGCCTGAAAGAGGGAGAGAGGTGCCTCTTCAGAGCACTGTGTATTTAAAAAGAAGGAAAGCAAAGTAGACTGCAGAACAGAAAAAAATCTGCAATTACTATTACTACTGCATAGGCCTCAATCGAGATCAGTAACAGGTAAGCCAGAAAACAAGATTAACAGAAAAACTGAACAACCCTTTCAACTTCAGTGGTTTCAGTTCAGTATTAAGATTGGTTGGACATTCTGGGAGGCTTTCACTGCTGTCATCTGAGCTGTGACAGAAAAATTTAGATTATAAATGTTCAGTTTTACTAATCTAGAAATTAGTACAGGTATGTTGTAGTTGGGGAAGGATAGGCAAGAACCAAATCAGGTTAAAAGGGCTTATAAGAAAAGGTCATAGTATTAAGATTAATTTTTCAGAGATTGAAAAGTCAGGACAT
This sequence comes from Pelodiscus sinensis, assembly GCF_052426305.1. NCBI lineage: Eukaryota > Metazoa > Chordata > Testudines > Trionychidae > Pelodiscus > Pelodiscus sinensis. The sequence goes on along the minus strand of NC_143052.1, from coordinate 21,090,675 downwards.
ATAAACATGAATATCTGTATAATAGTGAAAGTTTACCTGAGAGCAAAGAAGAAAAAAAAATAAGTACAAACGCTGAATCTTGCAGCACATTGTGCAGACCAAAACTTTACTGAATTATCATAATTCATGGAGACAAATACAAAACAATTTCACTAGGAAAACCAACAGTCAAAACCAAATAAGTGAAGCATCTGAACAGGCTGACCAGAATGTTCAAGAGAGTTTGGCTGTACAAGATCAATAGAATTCTCTACTAGAGTTGGCAAGTCATTTGAATTGAAGACCTGAGTAAACAAGTTTCCCCTTGCTTCAAGAACAGATGAGTCTTAGAATTAGTCAAGCTAAGAAAACTAGACTCTGCAGGAATTACGAGAGTAAGCAAGTTTCAGACCGGCTCCAAACAGGCACACAGACTATAGATTTAAGAATTTAGTTAATAAAGGCTACTAATGATGCACTTTTTCACTGTTTCTCCTTTTGGCTTACTCTGAGACAAAGTTTATCGAAGCTTCAGAAACTGCCAATGCGTGGTGAGATTCTTTCTTTCTTTCTTTCAACAAATAAACGCATTTCTTTACCCTAGTAAGTGTTTTACACTTTAGTTTAATTCCAACCACTGGAAGGCTAGTGTATTGCTCTCCAATAGCCTCATCTAAATTTCAGGTACCCACAAAATATGAAATGGTACAAAAAAATGGGCCTGGGGGTTTCTATTCTACAGTAAGAGGTCTGGAGGGGAGGAGTCAGCTGAAGTAGGACTTTAACTCAGTAAGGGTGCAAATTAGAATTTAACTAGAAATCAGCAAGATATACTTTGAAAAAGGTATCTGAGCTTCTTTTAAGTGTACATATTTCAGATGAAGAAGACTGCAGATCTGTTCAACTAGATATAATATATGGAGATATACCATCTCATAGAACTGGAAGGAACCTTGAAAGGTCATTGAGTCTAGTCCCCTGCCCTCACAGCAGGACCTAGTACCATCCTTGCCCCAAATCCCTAAATGGACCCCTCAAGGATTGAACTCACCCTGGGTTTAGCAGGCCAACGCTCAAACCACTGAGCTATCCCTCCCCCCGAGGTCAATCTTATAGTGATCATTTGCTCTTTTAAAGGAGTTTGTTGATAAGTTCTATAGATTGTCTCACCTAAAAATGCTTTGCAAAAAAAAAAAAAAAAGATTAATTCATCCATACCACCTTGTGCAATACATTTTATCCCCACTTTATAGTTGTGGAAACCATGGTAAAGTGATTATGCAATTTACTCAAGGCCACAGAGTCAGAGGTTAGAGCCAGTGCTAGGATCAACAATTCAAATGATCCTTAGTCCCTAACCTGAACTCATTCAATAAGATAACACCTCTCCAGATAAAGGAGAAGATCTAAATATACTGCATTTAAAAATAAATGCTTAGGCCAAGATTTTATATATGCCCAACTTGAGACTCCTTATAGACGACAGATATTCTGGGAATGGGCCCTCAGCGGTTTCTGAAAAATCAGAAACCCTTTTTAAACGGTCTCAGGTCGGATAAACAACATCATTAGTCATTCTCGAAAATCCTGGCCCTTCTTTTTTTGTATTACATTTGCAGCCCATGTTTTCTTTTCACGTATATGCTAATGGAAATAAGGTTTCTCCTGTTTGTGTATAACCACTGAGTGCACTGCTGCTTTAAAGGTGATAAAGGTTAGAGCGAACACGAAAGCTTCGCCTTTCATGAATGCCAAAGAAAGGCATTAAAGGAATTTATCCAAGGCGAGTGTGTACAGTCCTTCGTAGATGTAATGAATAGGCATCAGTGGCAGTGAAATGTGAAGATGACCTAAATTGTCAGGGTCTAACCAGAACTCATGGGGGATGTCATTAGTGGCATCTGCAGAGACAGAACACTCGTTTCAAAGGCAGCCAAGCAGCTTCTGATCCTGCCTGTTACAAAGACTGATCTGGCAGAGACAAAGCACATGTGTCGCAAAGCAACCAGAGACTTTAAAATCAAATGGATTCTTGAAGTCTAATTCTTTGTTCATTAACATTGTTTTCTTAAATTTGGGGGGAAAAACCCTAAAAAGGAAAAAAATCACAGATGTAACACCCCTGCTTTCCATCATTGCGACTGTTTGAAATGTGAATTATTATGAAAGGAGGAAATGCAATGAACTTTGTCAGCACATGTGACCATGTAAATATACCCCACTTACTCAGAATCAGATGCCCTTTTACCTACCTAACCTAGCTAGCTAGTATTTATATTTCATTCATCTTCAAAGCATCTGAGCACATTACGATATTATCAATGCAAAGTACACAGCACCTTCTATGATGTTGCCCGGTTTGATTTCCACCTTTCCAACCCATTATATAATTAACTGCACTAACCACTGCATCTAGGGAACCTGATCTTGCACTAAACAAAAGTCCTAAGAATGGGACTGAATTACTGTTCTTCACTTTTGTCAGATGCTTGGACTTCCTCTCAGGATATAGGTGCAAAATGAAAAATCACAAAACGTACAAGGACTGAAACCAGCTGGCAGGCTCAAATATCATCGATTTTTGCATTGAAAAAAAAATCACCTAAAGCTATTACTCTGGGAACTGCTGTAGCATCTGACTGAATCCCAAGGATTTCAAATATTTCATTTGTTCAGAAATAGAAGAGTGTTCAAAATAGTAACTTGTACTGGTCCTGGCTTTTGGATTACATGCTGTACTGCTGCTATCATCTTAAGGTGTTTTTCTTATTTATTGACCAATTCTCCATCAAATTCTCCATCACTGACTGACAACGACGATTAAGTCCACAATCATGATGTTTCTTAGTATTTTCTTTTGGTGTCAATGGGTCTGGGGCTCCAGAAAGGAAAGGAGTCCAAAGAAACAAAAACAAGGCGGAAGGAGCAAGGATAAGAATAAAAAGCCTTTTTTGGGAATGTGTTTTAAAATGGGGGAGGAAACACAAGATTTTTGAATTGAGAAAGATATAAATTGCTAGAAGGTGTTTGCATTGCAGCTGTGCCTAAACTATTTTGACCACTGCTATAAAAATAGATGCCCCCAAACAACCTTACAATATTATTTTTATCTATCAGAATTAAAATAGGAACTTCTATTGTAGGCTTGAATCGCTCAAACATGGGGGCCCACATTTAGCATCCTAAATGCATACTTAGGACTTGTCTTCACTGCCACTTGACTGCTCTGTAATTTTCTTACTCAAGGGTGTGGAAAAATACACCCTGGCTATGTCTACACTACGAGTTTTCTCAGCAAAAAAAATATGCTAATGAGGGACAAATTTGCATGAGTCATTATCTCATTTGCATATTTTCTGTTAATCAGTTTTTCTACTGGGGTATTTGCGCAAAAACAAGCAATGTGGACATTTTCTTTTTGCTCAAAAACCCCCTTTCCTGCAAGAACCTTATGCCCCCAAAAAGGAGGTTTACCGATCTTGCAGGAAAAGGTTTTTTTTGTGCAAAAAGAAAATGTCCACACTGCATGTTTTTGCAAAAACCCCAGCGCAAAAACGGATCAGCAGAAAATATGCAAATAAGATCACAACTCATGCAAATTAGTCCCTCATTAGCATTTTTTTGCTGAGAAAACTCGTAAAGTAGATGTAGCCCTTTAGTGCAGCAAAGTTACAGCACTGTTAAATGCCAATATCAGCAGGCTCCCAATTCTGTTGGCTACTCTCCACATGGAGGTGGTTTGACTATACTGCCATCTTAAAGTGCTTCCGTGTGTGCTTTAAACTTAGACATATAGGCTACGACTAGACTGGCATGATTTTCCACAAATGCTTTTAACTGAAAAGTTTTTCCGTTAAAAGCATTTGCAGAAGAGTCTACATTGGCGCGGACGCTTTTGCGCAAAAGCACTTTTTGCTGAAAAGCGTCCGTGCCAATCTGGACACGGTTTAGCAAGAAAGCCACGATCGCCATTGGGGCTTTTTTGCGCAAAACAGTTTTTAGCTGTCTACACTGGCCCTCTTGTGCAAAAGCATTTGTGCAAGAGGGCTTTTTCCCCGAACAGAGATTCATTGTATTTGCGGAAGAACACTGACAATCTTACATTAGATCGTCAGTGTTCTTGCGCAAATTCAAGTGGCCAGTGTAGACAGCTGGCAAGTTTTTCCACAAAAGCAGCTGCTTTTGTGGAAAAACTTGCCAGTCTAGACACAGCCATAGACAAAGACTTAGGCACTTAATGAGAAATTATATGTATTCAGAAATGCAGAACACTTGATAATTGCATTGTATTCAACAGGACACATACTAAACATCATTGTTCAAACTCACATCACTTTTCCTTAGCTGCCTAAGTATAGATTTATCTTCAGGCACCCAAATTTGAAGAGTTCAGCCTGTGAGTTTTGATTATTTGAGGAACAAACTGTCTCTACCTGCATCCCAGTGGAGTACCCATATCTAACAAAAGCAACTCAAATACTTTTGTTTGACATGATCTATGTATCTTATTTAATTACCTCACAGCAATAGCATCAAGTGCTATAGTGATGGCATCAATCTTTTTAGCAATATGTGATTACAGAGTGCTATTGAAGCATGTTGATCCATCCAATTAAATCATTCCAACACGTTTGCCATTCCTTTGTAAATAAAACTATAATAAAAAAGTCAGCTGTGTTATCTCAAATGAAGGAGAAGGTTACTTCCTCTCAAGGTTTTTAGTATTTAAAGTCATGATGGAAAACCTCAGATAATTTACTTTTTCTGGGCCAGATTCTCCATTGCCCTGCACCTTTTATAGTTTTTCCATCAATGCAAAATGGGTGCAAATTGCTATTATTTGTATTTTACATCAATTTTCATCCATTTTCATCACTTTCCAGGGCTATAAATGACTTCATGGGATGCAATGATGCAATGGACTGTATAGGGAGCAATGGAGAATCTGGCCACTTAAGTCTGCAAAATTGGGCTAGGGAACTTACAAGAAGGCGGGGGAGGAGTATTGTTTCTTCCTGCTGTGGTTTTGTTCCCAGCCAGAAAGAAATTCTGGAAACCAAATAAGAAAATAGTTCTCAAATTCTTTAAGTTAGTGCTCTTGATTATGTAGTATTATAATTCAGACTACGCTGTTTGATTCTATACCTAATCAGTGCTGTGGAGAGTGCTGTTCTTTTCTCAAGCCATTCCCTCATTACCAACTCTGAAGGCCTAACGAGAGAAAACATGACTTTAAACAAACATGAAAAGCAATCTAATAGTCTACCAAACTTGGTTTGTATGTACAGAAATCGAAAATATTTCCCAGAAATAGTTGAAAATGTCAGCTTAACAGAGTTAGAATCTTTAATATCCCCTTCAATTTTCTGAGAATTTCAGCAGCCCACGGTTTGCAAGTAAAACAAAAGATAATGTACTACTTACATCATTCTGATCATCTTTTGCATTGTAATAGATGATATCATTACGCTGTGGGGGGGAAAGAAAAAAATCATTCAATTAATTGAAAAGTGATGATGAATATACAGGTCCACAAACTAAAGTAAAGCTGAATATACACATTTTAGAATTGATTCTGAATTTTGTGCACACCCATGTTCATTTCCCAATAAGATCAGGCCCTTAGTTTTATCTTCTTTGTGAACCAACAAATATGACAGAGAAATGTCATTTATTTAGCACTTCTTCCCTGAAAACTTGTAAAAGGTACATCAACAATTGGAAGAGTATAAGATATGCTGGGGGTGGGGGGGAGGATCTGCTAACAGAAGATTTATGAGAGCTATTTATTTTGAAGATATATGAAGAATTCACCACCTAAAAAGTGATAATATTTGCTACAAAACAACCTATCAAGCAACAGACATGATAACTTACTGGCTGTATCTAGACTGGCAAGTTATTCTGCAAAAGCATCTGCTTTTGTGGAAAAACTTGCCAGCTGTCTACACTAGCCGCTTGAATTTGCGCAAGAACACTGACGATCTAATGTAAGATTATCAGTGTTCTTGCGCAAATACTATGCTGCTCCCGCTTGGGAAAAAGCCCTCTTGCGCAAATGCTTTTGCGCAAGAGGGCCAGTGTAGACAGCTAAAAACTGTTTTGCGCAAAAAAGCCCCGATGGCGAAAATGGCGATCGGGGCTTTCTTGCGCAAAACTGCGTCTAGATTGGCACAGACAATTTTCGCAAAAAATGCTTTTGCGCAAAAGCGTCTATCCCAATCTAGATGCTCTTTTCCGCAAATGCTTTTAACGGAAAAACTTTTCCGTTAAAAGCATTTGCGGAAAATCATTCCTGTCTAGACGTAGCCACTATGTTTAGTGGGTTAAATAAGTGGGTTACTAAGACTTGCTTGCACATAATCCATTTTCATGTGGGGTAAAAATAAGCCTGGGGAATACGTATCAGAAGGACAATTTAATTATTGTAGAATACAACAGAATTTAATGTTGCAGAAGATGAATTTCAATAGTCTCAATTTTAACAGACCCATGAACTACCATAACATTAGCCACTTTTCTAATATCACAATAAATCAAGATTTGAAATGATTTCTTGAGCGGGTGAAAAATTATGAAAAATTTTCCTATGAAAAATCTGCCACTTCTGTTGTCTTTCTATTAATCCTGCAGAATTGCCTAATGTGGAGTCTTCCTTCCAATAACTGTCACTTTTTTCAACAAAGTAAATGCAACCCTTTGCACTTACGCAGATCTTTCTGCTCAAGAATCTCAAGAGTGCTATGTTGAGTCCCTAAGTAATTAAAGTGCTTAAATATGCACTTAAAAGTTAAGCACATGCTTAAGTATTTTGCTTTCATCAGAGCCTAAATCAGAAAGCAATCATTACTGCCTACAAAAAATTGTCATTTACACTTTTAATCCAGTTTATATTATATAGCCAATTTTACAATGATATGTTTGAACTCTTACCCCTTGTCTAAGCTTCCATCATTCAATAATTAATATCTAAGTGAAATATTAGCCTGACACTGGATTCACAAAACTGGGTGACTGGGTAAAAAAATAGGAGATGAAATTCAATGCTGATAAATGTAAAATAATGTACATTGGAAAGTATAATTCCAAATATCCATATAAAATGATGGAGTCTGAATTAGGCTGTTATAATGCAAGAAAGAGATTTTGGCGTTACTGTGGATAGTTTTCTGATACCATCCACTCAATGTGCAGCAGCAGTCAAAAAAAGCTAACAATATTGGGTAATCATTACAAATGGGATAAATAATAAGACAGAAAATATCATATTGCCTAGATATACAAACATGATATGCTCACATTTTCAATACTTCATGCAGATGCAGTCACCCCATTCCAATAAACATATATTGGAACTGGCAAAGGTACAAAAAAGGGCAACAAAATTATTAAGGGCATGGGATGGCTCCCGTAGGAGGAGAGATTAATAAGACTGGGATCTTTCAGTTTATAAAAGAGATGAATACGGGAGGGGGGGGGGGGATATGATAGAGGTTTATAAAGTTATGACTTATGTAGAGAAAGTAAATAAGGAACTGTCTTAATGTATATACTCACTCTCTAACCCATTCATTTATAAGCTGACCCCCAAAGAAGGATAGGTAAAAATGGAAAAAATCAAGTGACTCTTTTCAGATGGTCAGCAAACTTTAGTCCCTGTCTCCCTTGAGCATCAACAGGCATGGAGTTCCTCAGCTCCCAGTGACCACAGTTTGCTGGTCCTGGCCACTAGGAGCTTCAGGAAGTGGCACTGGCTGACAAACATGCGGGCCTCCTCCTCCCACAGGATGGTAACAGTGAACCACAGCCACAGGAAAATGCAGCACTCAATGCCTCAGACATTTCATGTAAGCAAAATGCCCACAATCACCAGCAGCTTACCCCCCGGGTCAGAAACCAAAGTTTGCTGACCCCTAATCTGCAATGAGAATGTATTGGATACTCAGTTCAATAATTCAACAGCTTAAAATCATCAACTATTGGTCTAGACCTGTTTCATAAGCTGACCCCTCCTCTTTGATACTTCACTTTTTTCCTTCCAAAAAAAGATCAGCTTATGAACAAGCATATATAGTACTCCTTCTCATAACACAAGAATTAGGAGTCCCCAAATAAAATTAATAGGAAGCAGGTTTTAAACAATTCAAAGAAAGTTATGTCTTTACACAACATACAGTCAACCTGCAGAACTCCTTGCCAGATGATGTTGTAAAGGCAAACACCAGAACAGGGCTCAAAAAGTAACTAGATACATTCACAGAAAATAGATCTATCAGTGACTATTAGCCAGGATGGACAAGATGCAAAAACAGATTCTAAAGTGTCCCTAGCCTCTGATTGCTAGAAGCTGCGAATGGATGATGTGGAATGGATCACTTCAGTTCATTCTCTCTGAATCACTTGGCATTCACTACTATTGGAGGATCGACTAGCAGGATAGATGGACCATTGATCTAATCCATTATGGCCATTATGTTCTTATGTAAATACAGTATATTCATCCATCAATATATATATATTATTTCTATTTACAGAAATGAATTCTATATATTAAAAATGTATGAAAACAACCAAAATGCAAACCCTTAATCACAAGAATAGGTCTTACTCATATGAGTAACCCAGGCTACTCACATGCACAAAAAGTTGCAGAAACCCGGCCTCTAAAAGGAAGAAAGACATACTATTTCCTCATTTAAAAATCTTAAAAAACAATAATAGTCCTGTAGCATCTTAAAAACTAACCAAAAAATATATATAGATAGTATCATGAGCTTTCATGGGTTGAAGAAGTGGGTTGTGCCCACGAAAGTGCATGATACTATCTATATATTTTTTGGTTAGTCTCTACGCCCTTATTTCAAAATAATAACCAAAGCGTCTATACTACTAAGACTGTTATTTTGAAATAATGAGCTGATTATTTCAAAATCTAAACTCCTACTTTCTTTGGGGAATATGCTTATTTTGAAATAGTTATTTTGGGGGCTATTATTTCCAATGTAGTTATTTCAAAATAATTTCCTAGTGTAGATATGCCCTAACGTGCTACAGGACCATTGTTGGTTTTTCAGGGTTTTTTTCGTTTCAGACTAACATGGCTACCCCAAGACTTGTTTCCTTATATAAACATAATCATGAGAGACTTACTGGAGAAAGTCTAACAAGGAGTATAGCAATCCTGAAGTTCTAAGCTAAGCACAGTTAATTTTTGATAATAATAAAGCCACCGTGCTGCACCATCTCTTCAGTAAGGTTAGTGAAATTATTTCCCTGTATAAAGTGTTTTGAACTTTATATATTATAATAGCTTATGATTTAAATATTATCAATCTGAATCCATTATTTTTCCTTTCTCCATTCCTCCACCCCATTTTAAAAGCTTTGTTTCAGAATATTTTCAGTCACATGGTGTTGGATTTTTGCAGAAGCGAAAGGAAATATGAGACACAAATACAAATAGCTCTTAATTCATCACACTCTGCCATCACTATACATTTCTTTTCTACTCAATGCTGGCTTTCTACCAAAGCTAGGATTGTTAAACCACAGCTCATCACATGCACAGACACATGAGGAAATTCCTTTTACCACAAGAGATCACAGTTAATTGTAGTACATTGATCTTTGTCGGGTGATGGCAGGAGGACAGGAGACACTGGATGTGGTTTAATTAGGACACAACATTATTTCTAAATGTCTGGGTGCAAGTGTCAGATAAAATTCTATAGTGCAGACTTTGCCATAATAATGTACATTATTGATACAAAGATCTCAGTATTCAGGAGACAAATCAACATTATGCAAGAGAGCCACGGAAATGTGAATTCATTGTTTTATGTATATGTATGTTATTCTTCTCTCAGCAAAAAGAAAATTGGTTAAAACATCCTGATTGACTAATATCTTAGACTGGTTAATAATTAAATTACACAGGTTTTTTTTTTTTAAATATATGCTATAAAGAGCGGCAGGAGACACATTAAAGAGCCCCTTGAGCCTTGTAAGCCTCAGTATGAGTAGCATTGGTTTATATATATCCAAGGTGTAGGGTATATGTCATTATTAGCCCTGCTACTTTCTGCAGTCTGGTCCACTGCTGGGACCTTGCGACCTTCCACCACCCCCAAATGAAGGTTACAAAAGAGCTGGGAGCAGCTTTGTGCTGTGCCAATCATAAGAGCCCCAAACCCCTCTGTTTCAGCTCCTTTAAAGAATATCTCCCTTGAAAACCTTTACCAAATCATTTTATCCGATCACCCTGTCCCTTCGCTATAGAGTACATCCATCCCATATTTATGAGTTGGAACATCGTAGCCTAACCCATAGTTAATATTTATCTGCACTAAGCCCTCAACCTACTGTACTGGTAGTAAGGAAAGTAATTCTTCCCAGCCCCCTGCAAAAAAAGGAGTTTTAACTGGTCCATGAATTTAATTTGTGAGCTTATGTCATGTGATGCTCATATTGGATCATGACAAACCTGCTATTTAACTACTACCCTGGGTGGGAGATGAATGCTGCTCTGCCTGGTTGAGATAAAAAGCCCTTTTCATGCAACAGTGGGGCATTAAACAGTTTTCTGTATCTTCTGATCACCTGGTGGAGGATGGGCCAGCATCCCCATTACGATATGGGCTGAAGCTGCCACAAGAAGTCACTCTCTAGCCCTCAATGGGGAACAGGTTAGACATCAGTCCCTGGTACTTAACGTGCCATGTTTCCATAACAGGAAGCATTTTAGCACGTGGCTTGTGAAGAAAGTTGAAAAAAAAAAAAAAGAGCAAAAATATTAGTTTTTTTTCCATCCTGTTATTTCATACACCATTGGGTTCAGGCACACTCAGAGGGCAATGAAACTCTCTGTTTAATTAACATTCTTTGAAGCTCTAATCCTGCAAGATGCTGCCTGCATCATATAATGCTGTGAATTAGTCCTCTGCTACTTCTGTTTGACTCAAATAATTAGAAATATTAATAACCACCCTCAAACAAATGAAGCTCTTAAAAACATAAGGACAAGTTTAACCAAGATAAGCACAGAAGGAAAGAATTAAAACCTTGCTTGATGATATTTTTCATGTTATGCTCCTTTTAGAAAGCACCTAAACAAAAAATAAACCAATATGGATATTATATCTGTTTCACTGCACCTGATGTAGAAAACATGACCTAACACTGTATTAGGATACATTGAAGCCAGCATAAACTCACAAATTAAATTCATGGACCAGTTAAAACTCCAGGCCTATACTTCATATTTAACCACTGCTAGACAAGAACAAATTTTTTTGATTCTTATATTCAACTACTTCTTTATTCACTCCTGGGCACAGGGAATTTGAATCCACCTAATGAAATATATCAGTACAGTATCATGCTACTATGGAAATTACAGCTGGATTCCGGAAAGTATAAAGCGAAAGGTTTTCCCCAACAATAGCACCATCATCTTCTTCAACAAAGAAGTCAATCATCATTCCATCTGTGAATGAATCATGTTTATGGAAGAAATAACTTCAGGTGATTTTATATTTAAATGAGAAATTTATACATGACCACAATGGTGTTATATATTAGCGAGACATTCCCTAGAGTGAAACCAAGATAATTCACAATATGAATTCCTATTGCACGGCAAACAATCTCTAACAGTATCTAATAATATCAAAACAAATTAAGATTTGATGTGGGACCAATTTAGTAATGTCACTTTTCTGACCGTATAGATATTCTTTATCCTGTGAGCCTTCATTGACCCTATTATCTCAAAGTCACATTAATTGTGTTATCATTTCTGTCATTTCATTACTGCTAGTAAATGGAGTTACTCCTTTGGATTACCTGGTAATCCTAATGCGTATGAGCTAGAGAGCCTTCATTCAAATCCTAGCAATGGCCCACAAAGAGTGTAGTCCTCACTAGTTCTGATCAAAACTTTATTGGTAGAAAGATGGTTTGTTGACAGAATGCTTCCCCCCACCACTGAAAACATATTGCTTTTCACAGAAAAAAATATTGACTTTTGGTAAAAAAAAAAAAAAAAAAAAAAAAAAAAAAATATTGACTTGGTAAAAAACCTGAAATTTTCAGATAAATGAAAAATATTGATTCAGAAATACTCTCTAGAGATTTATAGTTCTTTATATGCCTTGTGAGTCCTTCTCTCTTTTACTGTCTGGGTGGGCTCCCAAACTAGACTACGCAATCCAGCAAGAGGGGACACCACAGTGTTTCACATAGGAGACATGAAAAAGCCAAATAATACCAGTACCATGCTGACACTTCCACATCAAAAATTTTCAGATTTAGGTCAAACATATGTTTTTGCTTTTCAGAGCTTAGCTTAAATGAATACCTGCCAAGCCCCACTTCCCCCCCCCCCCGCCAAAAACACACACATAGTAAGCAAACAAAAAAAGAGCCACTGTTATATAAAGATGCAATGAGCAATAAAAAGGTAGAAGTTAAATCCTAGTGAGAAAAACAGAAAGGAGTATAAACTCTGGCAAATGAAATGTAAATATACAATTAGGAAGGCCAAAATGTAACCTGAACACCAACCAGCCAAAACTTAGAATTAGTAGCATGAGAAGCAGTACTTAAAAAAAAACCCAGTAGGGCTACTAGATGTTTGAGATGCTAAAGGGAGCACTCAGACAATAAGATCAGTGTGGAGAAACTAAATGGACTCTTTGCATAGGATTTCATGTCTGAGGACAAGATGGAGATTCTCATACTTGAGCCTTTCTTTTGGGGTGAAAAATCTGAGGAAATATCCCAGACTGAGGTGTCTTGAAAGGAGGTTTTAGAACAAACTGATAAACTAACGTAATATATCAGGCAGGAGCAGATAGCATACACCTAAGAGCTTTGAAGAACTCAAATGTGAAATTGCAGAACTATTAACTATAATTTAAATCAGCTTCTATACCAAACTGACTGAGGCTAGGTAATGTGACACTAATTGTTAAAAAGGGTGCTAGAGGTGATCCTGGCAATTACAAGCCAGTAAGTCTAACATCAGTACTGAGTAAATTGGTTGAAATTATAGTAAAGAACAGAATTGTCAGACACACAGATGAACATAATTTGTTAGGGAAGAGTCAACATCTTTTTGTAAAGAGAAATCAAGGCTCCTGAATCTACTACAATTATTTGAGGGGATCGATAAACATATGGACAAGAGGAATCCAGTAGATATAGTGTATTTAGATTTCCAGAAAGGTTCCTCACCAAAGGCTCTTAAGCAAAGTAAGCTGTCACAGGATAAGAGGGAAGGTCCTCTCATGGACTGGTAATTGGTTAAAAGATAGGAAACAAAGGGTAAGAACTAATGGTCAGTGATTGGAATGGAGAGGTAACTACAGGGATTCACTCTGGGACCAGCATATTTGTAAATGCTCTGGAGAAAAGGGTAAATAGTGACACAAAACTTCTCAATAGAGTTAAGTACAAAAGCAGACAATGAAGAGCTTCCAAAGGATATCACAAAATTAGGTGACTGGACAACAAAAGGCAGATTAAATTTAATGTTGATAAATGCAAAGTAATGCATATTGGAAAATAATCTCAACTCTACATATAAAATGATAGGGAATAAATTAGCTGTTATAATTCAAGAAAGTGATTGTGGAGTCATTGTGGATAGTTCTCTGAAAACATCCACTCGATGTGTGGTGGCAGTCAGAAGAACGAATAGAATGTTGGGAATCATTAATAAAGGGAAAGAGAATGTGACAAACCCAGGGCAGCTGGCTACAATGGTTTGATAGAGGGCAAGTATACAGTGAACTGGATGAATAGTCTTCTGTCCCTTGAATGAACTGGCCACGTTATCAAGACAAGCAGGCACCTAGGGCCAATTAAGAACTTCCCTGAAGCACCAGGCTAATCAGGGCACCTGCAGTCCATTAAGGCCTGGTGGGGCTAGTTTAAAGGGCTTTCTCTCAGGAAAAGCAGGAAACAGGAGACTAGCCCAGGGCTGAGTGTGAGAGGTACTCTGCTGGAGAGCTGAGATCTGCAAGGAGGGAAGCGTGTTGTACAGGAGCAGGAGAGACTCACTTAGGTACCAGGGAGATGGTACTGAGGGGTGTCTTTGGGAAAGACCAGGGACAAGGCTACTGAACTGGGGCTACAGGAAAAAAATGTCAATTGCCGCTCCCTTATGGTCCCTGGGCTGGAACCTGGAGTAGTTGGTGGGCCTGGGTTTCTCCAAACCCTTCCTATGCCACTACAGAGTATGCTTCTGAAGCGGAAAACCGGGACTGCGGAAGAGCCTCACCCCAATCCTTGGACTTGCCTATGACAAGGAGGGCTCAGTAAGCTGTAACCTTTGCCTCTAAAGGGCAAGAGGCTATGTGGAGGATGACTGATCCTCTGAGGCAGATGATACCCACCTAGAAGCGCAGAACCCTTGGGGCCTGGCCAGACCTTTGCTCCCGGTCTCTGCTCCAAGCCAGGCTCTACAATCCAGCAATATCTGTGGTCCTGCTGGACCATGGATTTTGCTGGACCTGTGTGCGCCAGATTTTAGATGGTCAGCCTATACTTCTTCACACAAAGCACAATCAACCTGTGGAACTCCTTGCTAGAGGATATAGAAGACCAAGATTATAACAGGGTTAAAAAAGAGCTAGATAAATTCATGGAGGATGTTTATCAATGGCTATTTGCCAAGAATGAGCAGGGATGGTGTCCTCCTCTGTTTGTCAGAGGCTGGGAATGAGGAAAAGGGGGTGAACATTTCACAATTACCGGTTCTGTTCATTCCCACTGGAGCACCTGGCATTGGCTACCACCAGAAGATAAAATACTAGGTGAGATGGACCTTTGGTCTGACCCAGTATAGCTGTTCTCGTTGTATTTGCTATAGAACTCTATTATGAGATTATCAATGAGAAAGGAGACTTCCCAGGGGAAAAAAATCACTATTAAGAAGTGTCTGTTTGAGAACCCTTGCTTTATAGAATCATGCTACAGTATAGAGCACTGGAATCAATTACTCCATAAATTATATTGTAGTATGATATAGTATGAGTAAATTAATATGCAAAATAAATTGAAGTATATTTAAAGGTCCTAATTCTCTGACTTATCACAATCTTTTTCTACTTCTTCCATTCTATTTTATATGAAATAGTGCCAAAGCAACATAGAGGAGGGAAACTATAATGTCACTTTTGACTGCAGTAGTCGTGACAACAATGAAAAACACCAGAAATATGTTGATGTGTAGGAAATACACATACATATTTCTTGCTTCCTTCTTGTCACAGTTATAGATCACATCAACCTTGTTTTGTTTTGAAAACAAGGATTAGGGATGGGCATAATTTTTCAAACACAATCTTTTTTCAGTGAAAAATGTAGATTCTGTAACACAACACATTTAATTAATTCATGTCCATTTCACTGAATTGTCTTGATTTAAAAGCCACTTTTAAATGTTAAATTTTAACATTTTTGGAATAAATTGTTTCAATTTTTCAGTTCAAAACAATTGCATCCTTCAAAGTTATATTTATTTCTATAAGCATTAGAAAAATAATTTAAATCTGAATGTTTAGTTCAATCCAAACTTTGTTTTGTTTTTGGGGAGCGGGTGAGTAGTTTTTTTGTTTGTTTGTTTACACTTTTTGACTTGTGGAATTTGTTTTAACACATTTTCTGTTAGATCTGAAACACTTTTTTAATGTTTCAGAATTGCCACCAATTCTCAACTCGGTTCCTGCAATGTATAGTGAGTCACTATACATGCACACAGCACAATGGACTTCTCTCAACAGTAAGCAAGTAGGACACAACTTAATATGTTTACTCAAGTTCCACAGCATTCACTTATTTTTATACTTTTTTCCTGACTGCACAGTTTAACCATTTGACTGCTTTAAGGTAATCTCCGCATACATATTTTGAGATAATTTTATGTCACAAATCAGTCCTAAATATTTAGCAAACAGAATTATGTATGCATATTTTGGGAGCCATATACTTAAATAACAAGTACAATTGAAACTGAATTATCCTGTTTTGGTGCTCTGTGTGGACATATCAAAATGGTAGAGCAAGAAAAGCTGAAATTATCTGATAAATGTTTAGGAAATGCCAGTCAATACTTCTGTTAAGTATTTGTTTAAAAAAAAAAAAAAGAAAAAAAAAAAGAAAAAAGAAAAATCAGTTTTATGTTCCACAGAATTTTTTCTGCCTCCCAGTGAAGATTAAGAATTATTCCTTCTGTTTCCTTTAGGATCGTTATCATTCAACACCAGCCTAACATGTCCTAAGAGAAATAAGCTATCTAGCCTCAGTTCAATCCTGCTCTTTGTCGGACATATACTAGTCAGGCACAATTAGACACAGCATAAAAGAAAGCAAGATGTGACCTACAATAAAGACTAAATTAGTCCATGTGTATCATTGTGTCTCAAAATAAAGTATTGCTAGGTAAAAAGCTTGTCTAGTTCATGAAAAAGAGACAACTATTACAATTAATTAGTTTTCTAATAACGCTGTAACAGTCTCGTTTAGGTTAAATTTCAGACAGGCAAAACAAATAAGAAAAAGAATATCAGCTAATAACCTTTTCCCCTTAATCTTTGTATTGAAACATTCATTTGCCTGCTGTCTCTACAACCAACTTGCAAAAGCACAGCAATTCAATAAAATAAAAATGGCTAAATAAACAGGAAATAATGTGAAAATTATTCAGTTTCTAAGACATAAGAGAAAAGCATCTTGATCTTGTTACATAAAAAACAGGAGCCTTGAGGAAACAAAACTGCTATTTTAAAGTGATTTGTGGGCAAATGTCAAAGCAATGCAATAATTTCCCTATCAAGATTTGATCCGGGGGGGGGGGGATGGGGAGTAGTGAGATTTTTAGTCACCATTGGGTTTGCCCAGAGGATGCGATAAGCTCAAGAGGAAGTATCTGTATTTCTAACATTACATTTCATACAATAATTTGGGAAGTATTTAGATGTTCTAATTCAGGTCCACAGCTTGCGTAAGGACCATACTGCCTATTTTATGCACCAGAACTGTCTTTGGAACTTACCAAGAGCTATATGGGGAATGAACAATGCTCCTGTGATAATGCAGAAACTGAAAAAATATAATGAGGGAGGATTGAAGATACTACATATTTTTTCATTAAATTCAGCTTAATTACCATGACCTTTCAGGAGAATTGGTCCTGTTTATTTCCTGTAGCATGCATCCTGAAATTGCTCCTCTGCTCAGCCTAACAATGAGGTTCCCAATTTGTAGCAAGAGTGATAGGGTTTTTTGTGATGTGAACAATTGTCTACTGTGAAATGGACTGAGATAATTGACTAATGGTACCAGAAAGAGGATGACTGGTTCACTACAAGGCTATATACCTGATTGTCACCATTCCCAAGACACGTAGGCCTGATCTTTCATACTCATCAAACTGTTTATCAGGGGTACGTGATCACTGTGTCACTCAGAAACCTGAGTAATGAGCACTTAGGAATACCTAGCCAAGACAGATATGTGCCCCCTTACCCCCAAAAAGATCTTATTTTGAAGACTTTGCACCCGATGCTGATTATAAAGTAGGAATCTGGCCAATTAAATTTTCTATTTCTAAATCAGACAATGGTGCTGAGAAGGTAGCTTCTGTCTCAGTAGGGATGGTGCATCAACATATGATGATCGATAACAGGCTCAATATTGTATCTTACATACTGAGTATAAACTTGCATTACCTTATAAACCAAATATCAGGAAGTTAACGCACTGCATTGATGAGTTTGCTGCTAACGCCTACTCTATCGCATGTGATGAGAATAGCCATTATTATAGGATTCTGACCAGGACTAACATTTTTCCTACTTGAAAAGATCTTTTAGATTAATATCATGCTGCAATCTAAAATGCTGCTGATAGGACATAATACAGAAAGTTTACTTTTTTTTTTCTTATCCTGTGTCTGTCAATGAATAGCTTGCTAAACTTCAGAGATTATGTGCCAAAAGAAAAATCTGAAATTAATTAACCTGAGGATTTTTTTAAAGAAACAGATCAAGTTGGCAGTATGTCTAGTCCCTCATTTACATGATTTTCTCATGTACCCTTGCCCTGAGATAAATAATGTTGCTGTATCCTGTTACTTTTGATGGGCCTGGTCCAAAGTTAGCTGAAAAAATAGAATGGCTTCAAATGGTTTGAAGTGGACTTTGTATGTACTTACAATAAGTATGTGTTAATGACTTAGAGATCATGAGTTACATTATAGTAACGCCCAAATACATACACAAACTATTTTAAAATGCATTTTTAATTTACATTTGTATTGGCCTGCTATACAGCAAACATAGCTGTAATTAAAAAAAAAATCTTAGTCCCTAAAGTCAGAAGAAAACAGAATGCTAACTCTTCACACAATATGCTGTTTTGTTCTTTGTTTGTTTTTTTTTTGTTCTATTTTTATGCTGACCATAGTAATATATC
Organism: Pelodiscus sinensis; assembly: GCF_052426305.1. Taxonomy (NCBI): domain Eukaryota; kingdom Metazoa; phylum Chordata; order Testudines; family Trionychidae; genus Pelodiscus; species Pelodiscus sinensis. Next base: position 21,072,216 of record NC_143052.1, on the reverse strand, counting down.
AAGCCATTTATGTAGCCAAAAAATGAAAAAGAGGAGAGAATATGTTTATCAGCAGCACCAATGTCATCTTACTGTCTGTACATTTTGGCTACGTCTAGACAGGCATGATTTTCCACGAATGCTTTTGACTGAAAAGTTTTTCCGTTAAAAGCATTTGCAGAAAAGAGTGTCTAGATAGGCACGGATGCTTTTCCGCAAAAGCACTTTTTGTGGAAAAGCATCCATGCCAATCTAGATGCGGTTTTGTGCAAGAAAGCCCAGATCACCATTTTCGCCATCGGGGCTTTTTTGCGCAAAACAGTTTTCAGCTGTCTACACTGGCCCTTTTGAACAAAAGCATTTCTGGAAAAGGGCTTTTGCCCAAACGGGAGCAGCATAGCATTTCCGCAAGAACACTGACAATCTTACATGAGATCATCAGTGTTCCTGCAGAAATTCAAGTGGCCAGTGTAGACAGCTGGCAAGTTTTCCCGCAAAAGCAGCTGCTTTTGCGGAAACACTTGCCAGTCTTGACACAGCCTTTGTGTTAAACTGAGCAACAATTAGTTCATGTTCACATCAATTTTCATTGTAATTTAAGTCACAAGCTGAATGCATACAAATCTTTTTGAAAGAACAATTGAAAAAAACAATAAAAAATAAATAAATACAGGGTTATTTAAAAATAAATTTTAAATTTAAGTTATAATTGTTCATCTATGTCAAAATCTAAATATACTATATTACATCTATAAATCTAAATATACTATATTACATCTATTTAAATTAAATACAAAAACTAACATTAAGAAGTACACTTTTACTTCCCAGTTAAAGAAATCACTGGACTGGTGGATGTCACTGTAAGCTCTTGGAACCAGAGTTTGCTGAAGTGTTAAGGCAGCATGTGACAGAGTAGCAAATACAGTGAAAATATTCTCTTTCTGCCCATTGATTCAAATGCATTCAAAACTCAAAAACCAACTGGGAGCTGAAAAATATAAAAACCTGTTTTTCTCTTCCAGTCTATGAATAAAAACTAGATAAAAGGGTGCGATATACTAGTCTTAAATTTTGCAGGACATGGTGACTAGAAATAAATCTTGTTACATTCATTTACTACACATAACACTTCCCTTGTTTTAATATACTCTGCACATTTAAGGTAATTTCATGAAATAACAAAACCTGAAAATGCTGTTTGTACATTTTAACTTAATTTGATTTTCTATCCAGAGTTCTATACAAATCACATATAAAAATAATAATTTAGTAAATATGAAATGCATCCATTACAATTTTCTAATATAAAAGAGTAAAATTAAGAATCTGAATTAATGTAGAAGCTAAGCTTTTTACATAATTCTTATATGTATATAGTTATAGTGTATCTTCCAGCTTAGAAACAACAGATATCAATTGTAGTGAAAAAGCTATATGTAACTGCAACATGGTTTCATAGTTACCATCCGATGAGAATCAACCTTTCTTTAGAAAGCTAACTAGTTAAGTACAAATGCAAATACAAAATCAATTATTTTAATCAAAGTTTCTTGCTTGCTGGCTTAAATCATGAATAAAATCAGTGATTTAAATGACTTTGATTTATAACCACTCATCCTGGTCATAAACATAGCTCTATAAAGTACTATAAAATATACTAACATGATTGTTATTCTGTTCAACCTTTCTCTATGAAAATGATGATAGAAAGCGGAAATGTGTTAGAAAAGAGTCAGGGTAACTTTAATGTCACCAAACATCAAATAATTTAGAACGTTTATAGGAAATAGTCTTTTGACAGCCCTGTCTGGATGATTCTTAATTTTCCACTGTCTAGGCTCCTATGAAAAATATATTAAACATCTTATTTAGATATTACGTACAATTTGGATATAGACTAAACACAATAACAGAATAATGTGGTAAAATAAAACACTAAATACTGCCCCCAACCCCACAAGGAACAGCTGCCACAACTGAACAAATACCTTCATAATATAAAAACACAGCTGTGTCATATCAGAGTCTTCAGTGAAGCTTCTGCACATCATTGTTGTCTATTCTGATACATTACAATATTTGTTAAGAGTCTGGGCATCTTCACACCAAGATCCCATATTGTCTAATGTCCTCTGATCAAAAACTAATCTCCGTTGAGCATAAAAACAATTGACATTACAATGAGGAAAACTTATTGATTTTTTTAGATCTTTTCCTTACTGCTACTAAAAAATTGCATCTAGAAGTGATTGCTACCAAAAAAAAAAAAAAAAAAAAAAAAGAAGTTTAATGTAAAATTTCAAAGTCCAAATCAAGGATGAAGACTCTGCTATTTCAAAACTAGTACTGCCATTAACCTCTGCCACAACTGTTTATGGAGTAAGAATGGTCACTGTAGCAGTTATCTGCAATGAAACTTTTTCTTGGAGTGTAAGTTTTTCATCTCTGATAAGCCATAAGCACTGCACTGTGTAGTAATACCTATACTTAAATTGCATAGTATATGGAATATTTAGAATCCAATTTCCCACCCAAGATATATTAGGACAATGCCAAAACAAGAGTGGAGTTTCAGTCTTCTCTAACAAATATAGAGTGGCAGGTGTGGGTGGATGGATGGACAGATGTTGCTATATGTTTATTTTCGCAAAAAATATCTATAGTGAGAAAACCCATAAATTTAAATGTGAGGAAGTAAGGAAATTTTCTGTGTAAAAATACTTGGTTTGAAACAGTGGTGGGCTAGATATGGCCTATGGTCTGAATCCAGCCCACCAACCCCTTTAATCCAGCTTGTGGCCTGCCCCACTGGGACCCTCTGGCATGGAGAAGCTCCATGCCACTCAAAGTGGCTGGCTGTTCCATTTGGCTCTCTGAGCCATGCACAGGGATGGGGGGAGCGGGTTGTTCACTGCCCTTGCTCTCAGATCTTATTGACCACTTTGAGTGGTTTGGGGCTGCTAACACCCTCTGCACTCTCCTCTCCCCCGCCTCAGGTCACAACTCCCTCCCAGACTCTGCATCCCTTCCTACACCTCTCTCCTGGCTAGAATCCTCTCCTCAACCCAGAGCCTCTCCTTGATCCTGCCCCCCAATCTCCTGCCCCAGGGCCAAACCCCCTTTCATCCTCTCAGAGCCCGCATCCTCTCCTGTACCCCAATACCCTACCCTGAGCTCCCTTCTGCAAACACCCTCAGTCCCAGAACCCACTCTCCCTCTATACAAAAGTGTGACCCTTGTCCATTTACCAAAATCTTGACGTGGTCCTGCCCCCCAATCAAAAATTATTGCCCACTCCTGGTTTAAAATAAGGTTTCCAAGTAAAGTGAGTCGCACCCGACTCATTTTCCAGAGTCACTACCATAATCCTTTAAACTATGTACATGGAAAAATGGGTGGAGGGAAGAGACTCTCTTAATCTATCTTATTCAGGCAGTGTTTATTAATGTTTTTCATTATTATAGTTATTCTGGTAGATAGAATTATTCAGATAATTCCACAAACTAGCTCCCTGAACTGCTAATCTTTTAATCACCGAGACCAAGCATAACCAACCTAATGTTTTTGTTTTTTGTTGGGTTTTTTTAACATGACAAAATTACAAAGATGATTTCCAGGCACAAAAATTGAAATTAACATCTTAGCACCTAATTAAACTCTCTATCACACCATACTATCTGCTTGAAGTACTAATATATGTTTCTCTTAATTCACAGTTTGTTAAATCCATCTTCATTTCATTAGAATTTTAAATAGAGGTGTCCAGTACAGATCACTATTGACTTCCTTAATTTGGATGTGAAGTCTAAACCAGATTGGCAAGTCAAAAGTAGCACAACACAGCCACCCAGAACTCTGTCTCAGGAGCATGTCAATACACAATGAACTAGATTGTTTTAATAATGGTTAGCCTTTCATAACTGAATGGAAAAAATGGTATTCTGATTCTAATTGCCAGGCTCCAAGGGTATGTCTAGACTAAATGCTTCTGTCATCAGAGGCATGTAGATTAGGCTACCCAGCATAGGGAAATGAAGCTGCGATTTAAATAATCGCGGCTTCATTTAAATTAAAATGGCTGCCACGCTTTGCCGACCAGCTGATGATCAGCTGTTTGTCGGCAGATCGGAGCAGTCTGGACGCGCCACGGTCGACAAAGAAGCCTTTGTCAATCGGCGCAGGTATGCCTCGTGAAACCAGGTTTACCTGCACCAGTCAACAAAGGCTTACTTGTCAACCGTGGCACGTTCAGACTGCCCCGATCTGCCGACAAACAGCTGATCATCAGCTGGTCGGCAGAGCGTGGCAGCCCTTTTAATTTAAATAAAGCTGCGATTATTTAAATCACGTCTTCATTCCCCTATGCCGGGTAGCCTAATCTACATGCCTCTGACTACAGAGGCACGTAGTCTAGACATACCCTCTAGATACCAACTCACATGGAGAGAGCTTTTAAGAAACAATGGACAATGTTTTAAAACCATTTGTCTTTATGAAAACTGATTCACCTCTCTGCTACTGCTCCACTAACAAGCAACAAGGGCTGGAGCAAGATGGTAAAGCCTTCTGCATTAATCAATGAATGAGCAGATTTGTATTAGAAAATAAACAGATTACTGTATCCTCCCTTCTCTGACCTTTAATGGTGCTCCAGTCTATATCATGGGGGTGTATTCTTATTTAGACTTCATACTGTTGAATATAAAATGCCCTCACAACATTAAAAGGGGGGGGGCGCTTTGCTGACTTGATCAACGTGAGATTTTCCCCATTTCTTCTTCAGTAGCAAAGGCAGCTTGTCCAAGAGACAGGTAGAAAGGGGATCACAGGCCTGGAACCACAGTCAAGGGTTGCTGCAAGGGTGGAGCCAGCACTAAGGAGCAGTGTGCAGAGCCTCCCTGGCCAGTCTTGTGCTCAAGCCATAGGGACATGTTGCTACTTCCCAGGATGCACCTGAGATGAGTGCTGCCTGGAGCCCACACTCTGAACCTCCTCCTCTACCCTCAGAGCCTATGTGGGGTCAACCAGGAATGCTGATCAGAATCACCAGGGTCCCTTTTCAACCAGACATTCCAGTTGAAAGCCAGATGTCTAGCAACCCTATATCAAGTGCCTCCTGTCCTCCTTTGGCATTACCAGACAATTGCATTTACAACTGGTTATTGAGCAGCAAGTTTATTCCTCCACTTCTGTTTCCAAAGATCAACAGTAAAAGTACATCATATGTGCCGAGTTTAGTGGCAACAATAAATGGTTACCTCAGTTGATTAGAAAGGGTCTGATTCAACTCCCACTGTAGATAATGGAAGTGTCTTGGATGAGAGTGCAAGAAAGTCTTCTCCAAGGCATATCCCTGGCTTTGAACTTATTCAGTTTTCTGTCACAAAAAGCACTTTCATCTAAATGTTTCACAAGACAGTATCAATTTCAACAGTATTTTTATGGGAAAAAATTGAAAAATAATAGTTTTTGGTTTGGGCTCTCTCAGTTGGATAAAGTAAAAACATTTTCCTTTGATGAAGTAAATGTTTTGCCTCACCTTCAACATTCTCAATCCTTTTGCTCCAATTTTTATATTCTATTAAAGTATTAATATGTTTTGGCTGTCAATCTCAATAAATTCAAGTAATTGATGCAAAACAAAATAGTTCAATTTAAAAATTAAACATGATTAATCATAGTTTTAATAATACAGTTAAATGAATATCCTACCAATTAAAATTTATTATAAATATTGTGGATGTTTTTCTACATTTTCAAATAAATTTATTTCAATTATAATACAGAATACAAAGTGTACCATGTTCACAAATATTTGCACTGTAAAAAGATGAACAAAAGAAATAGGATAAATTCAGTTCACCCAATATAAGTACTATAGTGCAATCTAAGAAAAATATATAGCATCATAAGCTTCCATGGGTAAGATCCCAATAGATATCTATCTACATATCTGCTATCTATATATTTGAGTTAGTGTCTAAGGTGCCACTGGACTACTCAGTTTTTAAAATTACAAACTGACATGGCTACCTCTCTGAGATTTTTCTACCATGAAAGTGCAACTTACAGATGTGAACCTGTAGGCACTCAAAAGTTTCACACTGTTTTCTTTTTGCCCTGATCTATACTAGATAACCTCTTTAGGTCAAATTTATAAATAGAGCATCCACACTACCAAGCCCCTTATTTCAAAATAACAGGCCACTTATTTTGAAATCTGTACTCCTGCTTTCCTCAGGGTGCCACCCTAATTTTGAAATATAAGCAGTCCCCGAGTTACGTGGCTCCGACTTACGTCGGATCTGCAGTTACGAACGGGGCTTTTCTCGCCCCGGAGGACGGGAGTGGCGGGACTCCCAGATGCGCCGTGGTTCACCGCCCCTGTCCTCCGGGGCGAGAAAAGCTGCCCCCTGTCTCCCTGGTCTGCAGGGAGATGGGGAGCAAAGCCGTGGAGCACGCCCGCAGGGGGACAGCTCAAGCGCGCCCAGGCTGTCCCGCTGCGGGCGTGCTCCGCGGCTTTGCTCCCCGTCTCCCTGGTCTGCAGGGAGACGGGGAGCAAAGCCTGGGGACCAGCAGACCAGGGAGATGGGGAGCAAAGCCTCGGAGCACGCCTGCAGTGGGACAGCCGCGGCGCGCTTGGACTGTCCCGCTGCCCACGTGCTCTGCGGCTTTGCTCCGCGTCTCCCAGGTCAGCAGACCAGGGAGACAGAGCAAAGCCGTGGAGGACTTGGGCGGTCCCGCCACCCCCGTCTCCCTGGTCTGCTGGGGGGGGGGGAGAGTGCAGCTAGTGCCCCCCCCCCAGCTGACCAGGCTTTTCTTGCCTACCCCTGGGGTAGAGCAGCTGGGGGCTGCCGGGTTGGTCCCGCATTGCCTGCTCCGGAACAACCCGACAGCACTCCAGCTGCTCTGCCCGAGGCATCCTGATTCAGCCGCTGCTGGTCAGTTTCAGCAGCGGCTGAATCAGGACGCCTGGGGCAGAGCAGCTGGGGTGCTGCTGGGTTGCTCCAGTAGCGTCGAGGAGCCGCGCTACTGGACCAACCAAGCAGCACCCCAGCTGCTCTGCCCCAGGCGTCCCCAAGTCAGCCGCTGCTGAAACTGACCAGCGGCTGACTACAGGAAGCCCGAGGCAGAGTTGCTCTGCCCCGGGCTTCCTGGAATCAGCCGCTGATCAGTTTCAGCAGCAGCTGATGCCAGTTCCGACTTACATACAGATTCAACTTAAGAACAAACCTACAGTCCCTATTTCGTACGTAACCCGGGGACTGCCTGTAGTTATTTTGAAATACCGTAAGTGTGGCCACTCTGGTGCCACTATTTCAAAACAACTACTCCCCAGAGTAATTTGAACTAATTACTCCATAGAGCTTCCTGGGACTCTTAGTCAAGGTAGCACATGGACATTAACGGAGCCTGCCTAAGGCTAATTGTGAGGCTTCTTCGTAGAGGGGACACACTATTTCAATTCTGTAAAATCAGGAGTTAAGTTGAATTTAGTTATTTGGAAATAATTTCATAGTGTAGATATGTCCTTAGAGTATAAAAGAAATTCTAAATTTGTAAGTTGCACATTCACAATAAACAGGCATAAGGAAGCAGTCGACAAAGATTTCCCTTGTCTACCAATCCGCGTCATGACTCGTGCGCTGTGCTGATGATAAGCTGAGCCAGCACAGCGTGGTGGCCATTTTTATTTTAATGAAGCCAGGGATATTTAAATTCCAGCTTCATTGACTACGTCTGGTAGTCTAATTTACATGCCTCTGGCAACACAGGCATGGGGTACGTCTAGACTACATGCCTCTGTCGCCAGAGACATGTAGATTAGGCTACCAGACATAGGAAAATGAAGCGGCGATTTAAATAATCGCCACTTCATTTAAATTTACATGGCTGCCACGCTGTGCCGACAAACAGCTGATCAGCTGTTTGTCGGCTCAGCGCGGTAGTCTGGACGCGGGGGTGTCGACATCAAAGGTATTTGTCGACCACCCAGGTATACCTCATCCCTGATCCCCACCCCCCTGCATCTCCTCTGGCCAGCCATGCTGCCCAGCCCCCCGCTCTCCCAGCCAGCCGTGATGCCCTCCTCCCCTCCCAGCCAGCCCCCCTCCCTATCAAGTGTGTCCAGTATTTCTTCTAAACCTACCTGGTAACTCTACCCACTGCTTGGTCTTATCCACAAACAAAACGTAACAGGCATAATGACTTAATTATCGTAATGGGGCTCTCTGAGATAATCTTACCTTCTCTGTAAAAAGATTTATTTAAATAATTTTCCTAAACCTCTAAGATGTGTCACAATGACAGCTAGTGCAGGTGGGCAGTTGTCAGGTTTAAGAAATATTCAGAATTCACCCACTTAAAAGAAGAACAAAAACAATCATAATTACTTACCTTTGACATCTCTTATATGTATGCCCTGCCTGAAATCACTGGAATAAAACATGTAATGGGATGTACAGTATTTCAGTGCCAGGAGATAACCACTGAGAGTATATAAGTACAATTTATTTTATTACTTAATACAAAAATGAAGTTATAGATGATTTTATTCTGGTTAGTTTAATGACTTACCCAGGGGAACTGATGTTATGTAACAACAGTTTGTATCACTATCCCTTGTTGTATTTTTCTTCAGATCATTAAATTAATCATACTGGTACAAAATCTGTATCAACCGCCTTATTACATTTGTAGGTATTGTTCTAGATGTCCCAAATAATCATACTTTATATGTAAGAAAGTTTAATATTTGTATTATTAGTGCTTTCCTTTTTTTAACCTAACAGAAATTCCTCCATGTAACTCAGTTTCTTTCTTTTTAAAAAATGAGCTGAAAGATATTAAAAAAGATATTAAAAATATGGATTCTCCAGTACTACGATATAAAAAACCTTATGACTTCAGAGATTTCCTTTTAATTTTCTCAGTTCTGCAACAAAACAAAAGTACTGAAGACTTTATCTGAAGACACAACTGAATAAACTTAAAAACAACAAATAGTTCTGCAGCACCTTAGAGACTAACAAAAAATGTAGACAGTATAATGAGCTTTCGTGGGTACAACCCACTTCTTCAGATTTCAGTTTCATTTGAAGAAGTGGGTTGTGCCCACGAAAGCTCATGATACTATCTACATTTTTTGTTAGTCTCTATGGTGCTGCAGGACCCTTTGCTGTTTTTTAAGCGTATTCTGACAGGCTATGTCTAGACTATAAACCTCTTTCAACAGAGGGATGTAAATTAGACACTTTGGAATTGCAAAGGAAGCGGGGATTTCAATATCCCGTGCTTCATTTGCATGGTGCTCTTTTGAAAAAGCACCATTTCGAAAGTAAAACTACAGTCTAGACATGGTCCTTTCGAAAACAGCACGTTTTTTCAAAAGATCCTATAAACCTCATTTTTTGAGGAGTACAGGATCTTTCGAAAAAGCCTGCCATTTTCAAAAGAACCGTGTCTAGAAAGGGGTTTTACTTTCAAAATGGCACTTTTTCAAAAGAGCGCCATGACATGATTATGCAAATGAAGCACGGGATATTTAAATCCCCATTTCATTTGCAATTTCGAAGTGTCTAATTTACATCCCTCTGTCGAAAGAGGGATGTAGTCTAGACACAGCCTTTCAAACTAACACAGCTAAACCTCTGAGACTTTTAAACATAACTGAACATGTTTCTGGAAGCCACTGAGATACTAAAGTGATAAGACTTAGGTATCTAAGGCAGGGGCGGGCAAAGAGGATTCCGCCAAATGGATGCATCCGGCCCATGGGCATGCTGCTGCTACCCTGCTCCCAGGCCATCAGAGTGTCCTGGCCCCACTCCTTCCACCTGAGGACCTGCCCTTCCAGGGTAGCCCAGGGCCACTTTAAAAATTAGTGAAGTAGCCCCCCCCATCCAAAATTATTGCCCACTTCAGCTCTAAGGTATTTGTGTAACTGTATCCTTTTTGCCTCAACATCTATACTGCTATTTGTACCCATGCTAACTGAGCATGCAGCATCTGTTGCATTTAATCAGCTAATCGAATAGTTGATGGAATGTCCACCAATGAGTTTATAAGGGGAAAACAGCAGAGCCACAGTGTGGTTAGTTCCCACCCCTGGAACTAATCCCACTGCGGTAAAAGCAGAGGCTTAGATGTGGAATGGGTATTAGCCAGGACAGTTGATTCCCATCTCACACTCAGTCCCCCCACTACGCCTCTGCCTCCCTACCCCCGGCAGAGACGGTGCTGGGGGGAACTGTCTTTTAACCGTGCCCCCCTTTGCTGCCTCTCTCGGACAGAAGCAGCAAGTGGGGTGAGGAGCGACTAGTCGATTAGTCGCTTAAAGCCCTAATCTGTAGTTTATATGCCACCCTAAATGTAGACATACCCTAACATTTGTATGGGAAGCAGCTTGGCCCAATGGAAGACTGTGCAACAAAACAGAAGGCAGCAATTCCTGTTTCTCAATCTTGCCTTTGCCAATTCTTTTTTTTTCTTTGGGGTAGGGGGAGGTTTGGGATTGGAAACATCTCAGTGTCTGTTTCTTGATTTCACCTTCTCACCACAGTGGACTCTGCAGGTATGGAGCAGGGAGCTGCTTCTGCCTCCACTGGTTAACCTTTCAAATCCCTAATCCAAAGTCAATAATTGCTCACAGCTTTAAACTGTAATGCCACTAGATTTCCCTTTATTTCAAATAGAAATCATCTGCAACATCTCATACAACACTTTTTGGTAATTTCTGTAATTTGGTAGCTCTCATTTCAAGAGATAACACTCATTTTTGGCCCAAAGCTGTCTGTGTTCCACACAAATATAGTTTCAGTTCACTGCTGTTGTTGAAAATTATTTACAGAGAAAATAAAGAATGGTGATAATATGGCTATAGATGGCTATTTATTCTCAAGAAATTAATCCTACACTGTTTTATGTTGCCTAAAGAACACTTTTTGTGTGCCTTGATTCTCTGTCATACACTGTGTTGCGTACTTCAGCTTTGCCATGTTTAAAGGTATCATGACCACTGCAGGTATTTTGCAAGCAGAATAGTGCATGTTTCTTTAGTATTACTTGCCAAGTACAGTAAAACTCCAATAGTCCGGCATCCAATTATACGGCACTCCCGATAGTCCGGCATCAAAATGGCAAGAGCCTAGTGAGCGAGCTTCGGCAAAAAACGGGTCACAAGATATCAGATGCAGCAGCTGAACTGAGTGAAACCGGATGGGACTGAGTCAGTCTGCCACAGGCATTGTGTGACACTGGACAGTACTTGTGCTACAATAAAAAGGGTTAAAAACACTTTACATACACTGTGTGTGTGCATAAAAAAAAAAATAAATAAATAACTAAATAAATAAATAAATAAATCACCACCTAGGTCCCAAAGGTTCCGGATTATCGGAAGTCTACTGTAGTAATATGTATTGGACATCATAAGAGAGCAATGGTCATGACTCCGTACTCTGGTTTAATTTCATTTTGAGTCCAACCGAACTGCCATTTACATCATTACAGGTTGACTCTGACTCATAATCCCTATTTGGATTGTGCTTGTTTTCAGGGAGCATAAATTAAATCAGAAAAAGGCACTCATTTGTTTGCACACAAGCAGTTCCTTTTATGTGTGCTTCTCCAGTGTCTTGCTGTGTCTAGCTATTGTCAGTATTTATCTGACTCTTCTTTGAATGTGCAACACACACATTTTTATTGTTTTTAAGTAAGTAATGATACAGTATGAACATTGTTCTGTGCCATCCTCCCACTCCATCTGAAGGCCAACCTGATCTAACAGTACATACCTTTACATTGCCCTGTATGAATGGCAACCATTATGGGTACTTCTCATGCAGAAGAGAAAAAAGTCTTTCTAAAAGCAAAGAACATGGATTAAAATAGAACATTTTCCCTCCTAAAGAAACTTTGTATTTCATATGAGAAATGTGTGACACCAAGCAGCCCAATACATCATTGTTAAGTTTTCTCTTTATTATAGAATGGACTCCTATATTTAGTTGGCTCCGATTTCTTTTAAGTCCATTGTGTACATGGCAGCCTTAGTTTGACTCCTGCAGCCTCGTCTGGAAGAAGAATAGAAGAGATTTTTTCAACTGGATGACACTTTGTAATATTTGTGGCTATACCATTTTTCAGATTGAAACCATCACTTACAAGGAAGGTCATCATTGTACAATACCAGTTCCCTTCCTGACAGGGAGCTTTACAAATTAAACTGTAATAATGCCACAGTCATTTTTAAAAACACATCAACTGTTCGTAACTATTTAGAGTTATTTAAATATTATTTTGGTATGTGTCTGATGGCCACATATTCCACAACTGTGGAAAAAAAGAAAAGCAAATCCAGTAAAACCCCAAACAAGGTTCTTCCTTTGAATTTCCTCTGCATATTCTCCTCTAAGAAGAGGAGTCAGTAGACTTGTGCAATGGAAGATACCTGTAAAAGGCAGAAGGCAAACATGTAGATTCAGGTCACTTTGTGGCCGTTCTATAAGTAGCAAGCCTCAATGCACCTCCTAAAAAGCGCAGATGGACAAGCTAAATTTAGATTAATTATTTGGATCTAAATGTGGAGCAGGTCCATTAGCATTCTTTTTAATAATTTCAAATTTACCATTAAAATTAAATATACTTTATGTACAAATCAAATGGAAAATGAATACAATTTGAATGTTCCACATACACACACATCTGGAACCAGTTCCTCAACTAGCTGCAATAGATTTATACCTGTGGATCTGTGGATTTATATACAACTGGACATCACAGTATTTGTTGTGATAGTCTGAGTACCTTCCCCAGACTTGAAGATGAGCTCTGTGTAGATCAAGACTCTTTCTCTTACCACTAGAAGTTGGTCCACTAAAGGATATTCCTTCGCCCATTTGAACCCACAGAAAAGTGTTTCATAATTTCAGTAGAACCACATCACTTTCAAGGAAGTCACAGAAGAGAGCCATGATTTTACCTCACTTACTTAATTTGCATGCAAATCAGAGGCAGAGCGTAGAAAGGATGAATGGACAGAAATCAAACACCAATGTAAAATGTTTGTGTTTACAGTAGGTATCCAGCATGTCTCTTTATAGCTCTAAGTACATTTTAATGTCAAACCCGACTGAGAATATCATTTACTTTTGGATTGTGTATCTGTTTGAGATTACTGGAGAGGCATCAAATACTTGCCATCTTTAGCTGTCCCATGTGCTAGTAGTCTTGGAACATTCACTCTTAAAATTCCTAATGAATGCATACTGGTGTGAAAATGCCATTTTTCATTGTGTGGGTCATTAGGTTTTCAGATTGTTGCCACATTTTGCATTATAGTATCTCCATCAAGGACTTCAAACATTACCATGTTAAACCTTACAACCACCCTACTATATAGATTTCATCAATATTACAATGTCTTTTTTTCCTCTACATGAGGGAAAGTGATGCACAGATTAAATATTTGTATTCGCTACACAAACAGATTGTAGCATATGAAGAAAAATGTGAACCTCTTAAATAAAAAAATATTAGGTTTGGAATGGACCTTGAGAAATCATCAAGTTCAGCTCCCTGTGCTGAGACCAAACATGGGAGCCTCAAAGTTGCAACCACTGTTAGTCCTGCGCTGCCCTGCTATATAGAGAGAGATAGTAAATAGATTTGAATGGGAAAAGAACATAATGGGAAAGCAAACATTTGAATGGGAAAAGAACGTCATCTATTCTATTGCCCTAAAAATCTCAAAACAAATCTATTTCCAGTTTCAAATAAACATGGTTATTTCCTTCTTCTCCTCTCCCACTCTTCCCAATCTATTCTGCACTTCTGGGCCCTCTGCATATCCAGATTTCAGCCTTCGTGAAACAGACCTGCCAAATTGAAAACATTGTTTATAGAGGAAGAGAGTTTTTGGGGAGGTGCTTTCTTGGTTGTGTTTCTTTGTTTGTTTGTTTTAAACATTAAACAAAAGAGCCTGGAAGAGAAAATATTGAAATTCTCACAAGCATCATATTTTTCAACCCAATTTGCAGATCCAAGAAGTAATTCATACTTTGGATACTTTTCAAATAAGTATCAAAGCTTTCAGATGCCTATTTAAACTGAACTGAATCTTGAAACCTTTTAAAGTGTGCTTCCATTCCCAAAAATATCTATGTCAGAATGTCATCTTGTTACTTAACTGACTGCTTCCTTGTTTATATGTTTATTCTATAGAAGACAAAAATGTGCTTTTACTGTCTTTCTCTTATTAGCAGTCCAAAACCACTGCAACTGAGTTAACTTAATTCTCTTCCTTTCCCCACATCACTAGATTTATTAACTAAATTCCAAATGAAGATAACGGGGTTGCCACTCATCAGAAACTCAGTAGCTACTATCTCTGCCACTGGAATGTAATATGGGCAAAAATAGTAATTAGTCATCTAAGTGTTACCAAGTCATTTAAGAGTCTGGGAAAAGTAGGTACTAAGTAGACAGCAGCCTGCAGGAAGCATCTCTTACAGTACAGTAGGTTCTTTAAACTAAGCTAGAGAACCTGCAGGGTGCTAATAAATTGGGTACAATAATACATTTTGCTTGTAATTAGATGTTTGTTCAGAAACCACATTAAACAACTGCATCAAAGGCGGCGATAATGTACATGTCTTTATTTGGCACTGGATTATTGTGTCCAGTTCTGGGCCCCCCACTACAGACAGGATGTGGACACATTAGAGAGGGTCCAGAGCAGGGCAACCAAAATGATTAGGGGGCTGGAACACATGATCTAGAAGGAGAGGCTGAGGGATTTGGGCTTCTTTAGTCTGCAGAAGAGAAAAGTAAGGAAAGAGGGGGAAATTGACAGCAACTTCCTGAAGGGAGGTTCAAAAGGGGATGGAGAGAAGCTGTTCTCAATAGTGACGGATGGCAGAACAAGGAGCAATGGTCTCAAGTTACAGTGGTGGAGGTCTAGGTTGGATATTAGGAAAAACTATTTCACTAGGAGGGTGGTGAAGTACTGGAATGGGTTACCTAGTGAGGTGGTGGTATCGCCATCCCTAGAGATTTTTAAGTCTTGGCTTGACAAAGCCCTGGCTAGGATGATTTAGTTGGGATTGGTCCTGCTTTGGGCAGGGGGCTAGACTTGATGACCTCCTGAAGTCTCTTCCAGCCCTAGGATTTTATGATGTCAGTGGGGTCTGAAAGATGAGAAAATTTAAATTACACTGAGCCCAGCCACCTCCCACCTCTGTCAGAAGTAGCACAAATTTTAATTAGCTGCATGGTCAATGTGTAAAGCTAAGTGATGTCTGTTCACACTTTTAAATTTTTTAGATAAAATGGGGTTCTGAAAGATAAAATAATGACTGACTGCTTATCTCCTCATCCTAAAAACTTTCCTGGCACCATGCATACCAGTAAATTTCTCTTTTAGGTAGATATAATTTTTTAACAATTTATATTAAAATGTTAAACTTCTATTTATAATTAAGCATGTAAAAGAGATGCCAAAATGCAATAACCCAAAGAGACATATTAGAAAATAGGATGTGTCAAATTCAGTACTTCTCAAGCACACATAAGATGTCAAGGAGACTTTGTTTTCATCTGAATGTATGCATGGTAACCCATTAAGAGCTTCAACACTCAGTAGGAGAATTGCACTGATGACAGGTTGTGCACTGTTCGGTTACTGGAGCTGAATGTATGACTTACACAGCTTTACACTGCACAGTGAAGCCATAATTCACAACTGTAATTTAGATGATATAAAGTGGTCAATAGATTTTTGGCTAGCTTTAGGATATTTTGATGTGTATTTGTGGTCTCAGTGTTCTAGTGCCCATATCAATAATCCACCATGCAGTCCTAATTGGGAGATCAAGTATGGAATATTTACGCACATCCTTCATTCTGATCTTAGTATTAATCAGGTGTGTCCACTTTGAAGTGAATGGTAAAAGCAGGTGTTTCCACTTGGAATGGTAAAAGCAGTATGAATTAGTTCAGATAGTGCAAGACCTTCTGAACAAAACACTGAAGGATAAATGTAAATATTATTTGCCATTCTCTGGAAATTAAAGAGAAAAAAAAGGCTGTAAGTGATTTAGTCAGGGACTCTTGTATTTACTTTCCCGAGGATTTATTGAGATTATTTCTCTTCTTACACTAGTCAAGGGAAATTCCACTGGAGTTCAACATTATTTGGATTGACACCTGTCAATCAGATAAAAATCTTGCCAAAGGGTTAACATTTTTTCCTAAATGAAAAAAAAAAGAGTGCATAAGGAGAACCAAGACTCAATACTTATCTCTCATAACACATTTGTCCAGGCTATGTTTCAATCTGGTCAAATTCTCATAAATTAAAATAAAGAAATCTGTCTCCATGCCATTTGCTGGCATTCTACATAAAGGATGGTAAAACTGGTTCAAATACAGTGGAAACTGAACTAAAACTTTTTTTTTTAATTTGGAAGTCATTCCCGTTAACTTAAAGGAACAGAATTATAACTTGGCTTCAGTCCAGGGCTGATGTACTGACAAAAAAATTGTAATTGAGATATTTCCCTACTAGATTTAAATCAGACAGTACCAGGAATTTTTTTCCTACCAAACTTTGGTCCCACTTCCACAGACCCCAAAACTTGGGATGATTTGGATAAGCATCAGAGAAACATCAGAATAATCCACATGATTGCCTCTGCATGCAACATGTTATGCTCCATTTCTTCTCACAATCTCCATTGCATGATGCACAATTCTGTGAGTGGGAAGACCTCAAAGTGCACACACAGCTGACAGCAGAATTCCATGTTCACGTTATTTCAGAGAGATATATGGCATGTCTCATTTAAATTATGCACCAATCCAAGACAAGTATCACATAAGTTAAGGTAACACAGGGCCCTTCAGAGGAAAACATATTCCTCTCCCTAAGACCATGACCATCTGTCAATTTAGATTAATCACACTGAGTTAACTTCTCTATCATATATATCTCAGAAACACAGGGCCTCATCCAAAAACCACTGAAATCAGTAGAAGTCTTCCCATTAACTTCAACAGTCTTTGGATCCAGTCCCAGAGTGAAGACACAGAAAAGACTGACATATACCAGCATGGACCTGATTTTCCATTGCTGTGAGCCATTTTTGTTTTTAATCAGATTTCTCAACTCTTCCCAGTCACAGAGCTTTACACTTCCTCTACACCTGCAGACATTCTGCTTAGTTCTCCGCTGCCCTGCAGCTCGTGTATGCATTTAGATCAATGCAAAGTGGATAGGAAATGGTATCAAATTGGAATGATAGCATTTCCCATCTAGTTTGCACTGGTGCAATCGACTAGGCAAGAACCTGATTACAGCAAAGAGTCTGGATTCCTTTGTACAAATGTGAATAGCTACATGAGGTACACATCAGTGAAGTATTCTGTGTCCCATCTCTGCCTCTGATGTCTGATTTCTTTCAATCATCTCAGGAGTTGAAAAATCAGGTTTGACAATTAAGCGATTAACAATACAACTGGCAGGATTTCAGTTGTTTTTAAGATGCAACTTTCTGATGCTGACTCAGCATTCGGGAAAAATTATAGCCAGTCCTGGAAAGGTAAGCATTCTATCCCTAGGAACTTGTGTTGTTTGACATTTCCTTCTACTGCCTCCCATAAAACATTTTTACTGTGACCTAAAAGGATTACTGCTCATGTTAGGAGAATAAATTAGTCTCAATCATAATTTTATCCTTTGCCATTCTGATGGTGTGCAACTCTGCATTACATTTTTATGCAGTTAACATTCTCTTCTCAAGAAAACTAAGAAGCTATGAAAATACATGATCCACAATAACATTTCTATAATCTTTTCTCTACACCGCAAACTTAAGTTAAGCTGAAACTCAAACTTTGGCCTATTTCCAAATCATACTAAATATTTTATCTTAGATACTAATGTACAGAGAATTAAGATGGTCCTGAAAGAATCCAGAACGATGCCATTGTTTAACAGAAAACACACATTGAAAGGAATTTTTAAGAGCTTCTATTTACACGATAATTAATTCCTAGCAGTCTGCATTGCAGTCTTATAAATAAGTGGATGCTAATAAGCCAAGCAGAAAGACTCTGCTTATTAAAATACAAATGAGATATTCCTTACGCTTATACATGTGTAAGTACAATTAATATTATATGCCCAACTGAAAACAAAAATTGCTTTAGCTAACAAACCATTGCAATGCAATCAAACGTGATACCAAATGCAATTGTAAGAGATCTTTTGGGGAATCACAGCAATTATTTTAATACTGAACATTTCCCCTCTACACACACTATTCCTTCTTCAAAAGCCCCTGAAATCCAAAAGAATAATTGGACCATTACAACTGACAAAAAAAAAAAAAATCTTCCTTTCAAAGGCTCAAGAAATTCAGAGTAATAGCTGATGAGGTTTGGTCTGTTTAGCAGTACTGGTTTGTACTTCTGATGGCTGCATTAATTCAAACTCATTTATAAGTACAGTTTTTGTTTCTCCAGTTCTATGTTCAACTAGGGAATGCTGTGCTGCTGGGAGTAAAGGAAATGGAGTATGGCAGTGAATTAAGTGGGCTTTTGCCCCCCCTTTTTCTTGTTATGCTTCTGAAGTTCAATATTTTGGATTCTTCTTTATAGTGGTCTCGTAAGTCTCTAAGAGACGTAACACTTTTATAAGCAGTATGTTGTATTTTAGGGCCTTAAAGATAACTGCAAATCAGATCTATTTTAATTGGCATTGCATTTAATCAGAAAATGTATACATATGTATAAATTGCAAACCTATATTTAATGAAAGCTGCCCTTCTTTACTCCAGAAAATATCCAGGATCTCTAATATGCCTTTTGAAACGTAAAGGAACCTTTTCAGTAATTATTCCCATTACCCCACTGTTAAATTATTGATGGAAGGTATTAAGAAGTTATTAGACTCTTTATAATATTAAAACACTAAAGCATTCATGTTAAAAATGGATCTTGGAAAGAAATTCTGTAAAAAAAAAAAATCCTTTCGTTTCTATTGAACTTACGATTTCAAAACACTCCTGTGTAATAAAGGTTTATTGGCAATATGCCTCCATCTTAGTAAGTTGTACTTACATAGAGTAAAATTCACTCCACATAAATCCAGAGTGGTTCTGCCTACTGCCCACTGAAGCCAATAGAAATATCCACTGATTTTAGCGGGCTCTGGATAAACTTCAGAGAGCCTGGAGTCCCAGGAGGTAAGATCCACCTTCAGAACCAAGATGCTGCGCTTCTCATGCAGCCCATCCATGTTAGGGTTGCCAAGGTGTCCGGTATTTTCTCCTCCTGTCCGGTAAAAAAATTCAGAGAATACTGGACACCTGAGATGTCCGGTATTTTCTAAATTTTTCCCCAGACAGGAGGCGAAAATGTCGGGCACCTGGCAACTCTACAAACACTCAGTGCCCGGCCTCCGCCCCCCCCCAAACTTTTCCCCCCAGCCCCCAACACCAGCCCCCATGCTTACCTGGTTCCACAAGGCTGCCGGCACAAACTGGCTGCTGGCCAAAAGACCTAGGGGAAGCAATGACTCCCTGGGTCTTAATGCTCAACTTCTCCCCTGTTCCTATCCCTGCACTCACTCTTAAAGGAGACATGCTGTTTTAATGCTGGGTGTTTTTTTTTTCTTTTTTGCTCAACAACTTTGGTCTCCCCCACCCCCTTTTTTCCCCTTCAACAGAATTTTTTCCCTAGTGTTGTTTTGTTTTCTTTGGGGGGGGGGGAGGTTCAGTATTTTTGTTTCAACCATCTGACAACCCTAGTCCATGTGCTATTCCATGCCAAGGGCTGGAACAGTGACTGCCAGAGCTATCTTGTTCTTAAGACAGTCCAAGGCAAATGCCCCGGGCCTCGCACTATGGGAGACCCTACGCTTCAGGGCAAGGTGGTCTGGGGCACAAAAAAGTTGCTTGGCATTGGTAGCTGGGGTCCGGGCCAATGTTCCCTCTATTTTTTAATATTTTTATGTGCACCGAGGCGTGTGTGAATGTGCACCACCAGTAGAAACACGTGCTTCCAGCTCTGGGCATTCGGCTAATCAGTTGGGTGGCATTTGAATCTCACTGGGCAGCTGTCCAAGCACATAGCTTGAGGGAACACTGGTCAGGCCCACCCTTGCACTCACTGGCGGTGGCAGGAAGCAGAACAACTTAGCCCCAACCTGCCTCACTCCACTGGCTACCAGCATTGCATGGGGGAGAAGTTTGGGGGGAAGGGATGAAAGGGAGGCAGGAAGAGGGAGAACAGAGGTTGGAAGAGGTGAGGCAAGTAGAGATTGGGAGGAAGGGGCAGAATGGAGACAGGGTCAGAAGTGTAACAGGGTTGTAAAGAGGAAGGGAGGATAAGGGCTCGGGTTAGTGGTGGGGTTGTCCCAGAACTGCCCCCACCCAGAGACAGCCCTGATTGCCAAAGCTCCTCTGTGCCTGTTACAAAGAGTATTAGAGAGATCCGATCTGTGTAATGCCCTAATTTATATACACATGCTTAATTTTAATCATATAAATCCACTAAATTCAATATGCCAGCCCTGTGCTCCAGGTGTGAAGTTGACACAAAATACATACAGTCACAATTAATTTATATTCGGTGCACTACATTCAATTAATCATTTTCTAAATTTTAACACTTATGAGACTTTGCTCACTTCACCAAATCACTAGAGGATGATGTAGAGTTCAGTTTGTGTCTATGATACTATATAATATACATTTATTGAATAATAAATAGCTCCCCAGAGGGAGTGTATTTAAGGAAAATTCAAGAGGTAAGTATGTCAGGAGAATAGAGTGTGCAATGCTGACACATACTCATTACAGCTTCCGGGAAATTACTGAGCCTAAAATGTTTTGGAGTCTGTACGTGTTGTCTCAACCTTGCATACCAAAACCCCATGCTCAATTTAGTGGAAGGGCTCTTCCTTCCGGGCTCTTACTACAGTTCAAAAGTGGAAGCCCCACAGGGAACACAGGCCAGGAGGGGACCGGACCTGTGCTCCCTGTGGCACCTGAGCCTTTGAAATGTACAAAAGCCCTGCTGAAGCCTCTCAGGGAGCAGAAGCCCCACAGAGAGCACGGGGCTTCTGCTTTTGAAATGTACAAGAGCCCCCGTGGGTCTCTTGTACATTTCGAAAGCAGAATCGCAGCAGAAGCAGCACTAGCGGAGACTGCTTCAGTCCCTGCTTGCACGGTTTCCCACAGTGCCTCTACTTCCCCTGCCCCCGTGGAGACAGTGCTGGGGGAATGAGCTTTTAAGTTGGCTTCCCCCAGCACAGGCTTGTCCTCTGCCCCCTTGCTGCCTTTCTCTGATAGAGGCAGCAAAGGGCGGAAGCGACTAGTCGACTATCCGATAAGCATAAGCTAGTCGCTTACATCCCTAGCTCAAAGTCCAACCGAACATCACATTTGGGTGCAGGAAGGGATTTTCCCAGGGGATCAGATTGGCAGTGGTTGATGAGGGATTCGCCTTCCTCTGCAGCATGGGGCATAGATCACTTGCAGGTTTAAACAAGCATAAATGATGGACTCTCTGTAACTTTAAATCATGCTTTGAGGACTCCAGTAACTCAGCCAGACGTCGGGGGCCATTACAGGAGGGTTTTCAGCACAATGTTAAGGAAATCAGACTAGATCATAGTGGTCCCTTCTCGCCTTAAAGTCTATGAATCTATGAGTTATGTGAACACAGAATGCAGATTTGTGCCTTTACGGCTTGTTTCAAAGAACACTGACATCAGTGGAAATACCATTTCTGAATTCAGTGGACAATCATTGGGTCTCAATGTTGTAGAATCAGATGTTCCCTCTGCAATATCAAACTTAACCCTCTGCTTCAAGTTGTTCCTTACAGACTCCAACTTGCTGAAAACCTAACCTTATCTATTTGTATACATATTTTTTAAACAACTTTAGGCCATGTCACCCTCTACTTACTCCACAGTCTCCATTTTCTTAAGCAGTAGGACCGATTGTAATCCAACGTATACCACCATGCAATCCCAGCAAAGTCAAAGTCTTGTGTCAAAAACTTCCATATCTGAAGTAAGTTAGCTCTTATACCTGGTGCAGCCCTAAATAGTCACTTTAGAGTAGTTTGTTTGGACAAACCCGAATCATAACTTTCAAGGAGTTCAGTGATAAATGTAATTAATGCATGTCCTCTGGAATGGTGGCTGAAGCATAAAGGAGCAAATGAATATTTAGCATGTCTGGCACAGAAGTGCCATGTGGACCTCTGTTCTTACTTTAAACCAATTTCTCCCGCCTCTGCATTTCCTCCTATATCTGCGTTTCCGCAATAAAAGTTATGTATGAGACATATCCAGCCCACTTAATTAGCCTCATTAGCACAGGTGCTACAATAGACAGGTACTTCTTTTGCCATATCTATATCTCTTGGTTTCTGTTATTTCCACTCCAATTCATCTGATGAAGTGGGTTTTACCCAGGAACGCTTATGATTCTACATATTTTGGATCGTCACTAAGGAGCCACAGGACTGCGCATTATTTTCAGGTGACAATGCAAATAAGAAGCAGGTATCATTATCTCCCATAATTGCTTCCCTTAGCCATTGCCAGAACAAGAAGTAGGACCAAATGGACTTGGGGACATTGTTTTGTTTTGTTTCTGACTGAAGTTACTTAAAAAAAAAATCTTCATTTGTAATTTGCACTTTCATGATGAAGAGATTGAACTACACTACTTGTCTAAGGTGAACCGAAAAATACTATTTCTTTTGTTTATCGTTTTTACAGTACAGGTTGAAACTCTCTCAACCAGGATTCTCTGGTCCAGCTACATCCATGGTCTGGCATGGATGTGTCAAAACTAGAGAGTCCTGGTGGAGGGCCAGCAACATGGATCCCTTCAGGACCAGCAGGGCAGTGGACAGCCTACAGTGAGCTGATGGCAGGGCTGCCCAGCATGTGGCAGTGAGGCTGCCAGTCAAGGTTGGGAGAACTGGCACAAGGCTGCCCAGCGGGAGCTGCAGCAGGGAGTCATGGTAGCTTGGTGAGGCAGGAAGCCGCAGTGCGCAGCAACCCAGCAGATCCTGGAGCCCCAGCACACGGCTACCCTATGCAGAATGTACGGGATTCGGAGCCCTAGCGCAGCATGCATGGCTGACCTACAGGACCCAAAGCTACGGCAGTGATGGCTTCCCAATGGGGTCAGCAGGGCAATGGGACCAGCAGGAGGCGGGGAGCTAGCTGGGGCCAGGTGGGACAGTGGCAAGGGTATGGAAATGGCTTCCCTTGGTCCAGCAAAATCCCTCATCTGGAACCAGTCAGGTCCTAATGGTGCTGGACCAGGGAGGTTCAAACTGTACAAATATTTTAATCAAACATGATATAAAGTGAGCATGCTTTGGGTCTTGCTCTGTGTTTAGCTTTGTGTGGGAACTGAAATACAGTGAAAGCTTTATTATTCAGCACTTATGGGGAATACTGGTTGCCAGTTAATTGAATGTGCTGCATGCTTAAGCAAAGCGTTAGGCAGCTCAAGGCAGGCTGAGGGAGAAGGAGGCACCTGTTGATGACATCATCTTGAAGTGCCACAATGCTGGTTAAAGTTTTCCAGTTAAAGTGCTGGATAGCAAAAGCTTTCACGGTAAAATACATTTGAGATAGTTGATATCCCTAACGTGTGTTTGTGTAAATGTGTAGCTGCTGGATTTTTTTAGTGGTTACACATTTACATTCAGGATAGTTGGGGGAGGCAGGAGTTGTCCTCACAGGGAGCCGACGTTTAAGTCTCCCCCACTGCCTTTAATAAAGAGGCAACTGCACAGGGTGCAGGCAGCCCCATGGGAGTCGATACTCCCCACCTCCTGTTGGTCTCGCTGCCCTGCCCTGCTGATCCCATTGGCCAGCCATTGCTGCCATGGCTCTGGGTCCCGTAGGGCAGCTATGCGTGCCACACTAGCGCTCCGGGTCCTGTAGAGCAGCTGTGCATGCTGCACTAAGGCTCCAGGTCCCAGAGGGCAGCCGCGTGCTGGGAGGCAGCAGCGAGGTGGACAGGGGGAGATGGAGAGGGCAGCTTGGCAGGAGCCAATATGTGCGAGGAGCCAGGTTGAAAGCGGGTTTCCTGTGTGTACCATCTCCCACCTTCCTTCCCTCCCCTGCATGCTGCAGTCTCTCTATCAGAGGCAGTAGAGTGGGGGGCAGGTGGCTTCACAGGAGCCGGGGCTCCTGGGGAGCTGACTTTTAAGCCAACTGCCCCCTGAGCACCAGCTCCTGCATGTCCTGCCTCCACACAGCTGCCTCAGTGGGAAGCAGCAAGGGGGGGGACAGGCGACTCCACAGAGCTGGCTTAAAAGTGGGCGTATTGGCTTCCGCCTGTCACCCACACACATACACACTCTGCTGGCTCTGATACAGAGGCAGCAGTACAGGGGGTGAAGGAAGCTCTGCGGGAGCCAAGCCAGTATGCAGAGGGAGCCAGCTTGAAAGCCGGCTTCCTGCATGTACCGGCTCCTGCCTGTACCTCTCATACCCTGTGCTGATGCCTCTCATTCATTAAGCTGGCTCCCCCCAGCACTGGCTCCTGCCTCACCTCCACTCCCCACTGCCGCCACCCCCATGCTGCTGCATCAGTAGGAAGTAACAGGGAGCTGAGGGGGCAGGTATCTCTCCAGAAACTGGTACATGCTGTGAGCTAGCTTAGAACCCAGCTCCACCCTCCCACTCCCCACTTGCTGCAGGGAGGAGGGGGGTGTGCTAAGTCATTAGGATTAACCAATAAGACTTATAGGATAATCATGTAAATAACTACAAGCTAACATCCCTAATTTGAAAATGTAGATAAAAAAACCATACACAAACATTGAATACATTTCAATTGTTATTCTATTGTATAACTGTGATTAAAAATGGCAATTCATCACTATTTTGAATCACGGTTAATTTTTGAGATAATTTTCTGAGTTAACTGTGATTAATCAACAGCTCTATTAAAAAAAAACTTTCTTGCTCCCACCTTAGTATATTTTACACACTTTTATTGTGTAAATGTGCACAAAAATTTCCACACAGAGCAAGTTGCTACAACAGATGCTCTGACTCTTTCCTAATGGCACACATCTTTTACACCTTTACACAGACATCAGAATTTACATATGTCACAGCTTTAGCCTTTCTCCCCCAAACTTCTTCCACTGAAATCAGTCCATAGAGTCACTCTGTAAGAGTGAGCCTCCCATGTTATACTGTATTTTTTAACTTGTTTTTTTTTTCCCCTCTCCAAAAACCTGCAGGCTATCACTGCACTGCAATATGGCTGTCAAGATCATTGCTGATTGTGAGCTAATTAAAATCAGCAATAGACTGTGTCCAAAAAAGCTTGTTTCTCTTATGACTCATATATACTGTGCTGAAGGAGCTTTTTATTTATCACCCAAACTCAAACTCCATCAAACAAGGGAAGCAGGTTCATTCAATATGCAACCACGAGCCAACAAGAAGCATAGCCCACTGAAAACCTTCTATGATACCGCTTCTGTTCTCAAAACAGTCATTAGGAGAATGAATCTTGCAGTGAAAAGTAAAGTTTATCAAATAGATCTGTGTGCAAGTTAATTTGATCAGACATTTTCTAAAAAGTAGGGCAGAAAAGAAGAAAGATTACTTCTGGCTAAAATGGAACAAATTAAATTATATGAAGCTTAAATACATTTATTCTAAATTTAATTGCATAACCTAAGGTCAAGGTTATTATAGTCTGCACAGTGTTCTCATCCTAACTCAAAACAGTAAAGCACAAGCTTTCTTTGCAGCTACTTTATTACAAATCCAACTGCAGACTCTTTCAGACTGTAAGATATGCACAGACTGTGATTACCTTAACTCTATAACTCCAGCCACAGCCTGCGCTGTGCATTAATATGAAATTACATTTCAAAAATTACTCTGAGATCTCTCCCTGGCGATGAATTCTGATGAGAGCAGAAGCTTCCCTGAAGGGAGTACGCCAATCTGTGTCTTTTATACCGAACGTGAAGGATAAAAGAAATAAAGCAAAAGCAGACCCTAGTGCCAGGTGGCACAAGTGCATACCACAATAGTAAAATGGTGCATGATCAAACATAGTACCTAAAATTACCCACACCCTTGTGCACTGAGGCCACCAGCACTGCAGACGGGTTGCCCATTACAGATCCAGGATCTAAATTTGGCCTGGTCCTAATTTCTTTTTTAACCTCTTTGTATCAACACGTACATGGAACACTGGTTTAAAGAATGAAAGAATGATGGCTCCATCAAATGGGGGGTCATGTTTTTAATTGTGTGGGTTTATCTTGCTAGTAGATGTATACACACAGTATTGGCGCCTTACCAATTGGCAAAGGGTTGTGTAGGAATAAAAAATCCAACTGGTTAGGATGATGTGGGAGGAAAGATCATTAGAAGTGTCTTTGCTGGAAATTATCTGCCCCATCAGCTAGTATTTTTTAGGTGAAGAAGAAATCAACTTCTATAGCTAGTAGCTATCAATCAGCCTCAGAGATCCCCTCACCTGGTGTATCCTGGGGGCATCCTGAAGTCACTAGAAGGTTTGTGCATTCAATTGTTTTCAGACTAGACGCAAATAGTCCATGAATGCACCTGGGGAACGCTACTCTTTAGAGTAGCATTATGGGACATAACTGCCACCACATGACATGAATGAGCTGATTGGGAAAAGGCACAGTTGGAAAATGTCCAAAACATCAACATTCTGAATTTATGATGAATAAAGCAAAGAGATATCACATTCTTGTTCAACAGCTTGGCACAGAGGTTAAGTTCCTGACTGAAAGTGACTGAAATCAATGGGGTTCTAGGCCCTACCAAATTCATGACCATGAAAAATGAGTCATGGACTGTGAAATCTGATCTCCCCATTGAAGTCTGGCACAGCCCAGGGCAGGCTCCAGTTGCTAGTCCCAGCTGGGGATGGGGAAGGATGGTATTTCCTCTTCTCCTGCAGGGGTGCTCTTGGGGTGGGTTAGACCCACCTTCAGGATTTCCCTTGCTTGCAGGAAGCTCCCCAGTGACAGATGTCACTCCTCCCACCCCCAATGTGGAGAGGCTTCAGCTCCAACTGCTGCTGTAGCACTGGCATTAGAGCTGGACTCCCGACCAGCAACCTTCCTCCCAGAGGCTACATCTATCCTGCAGGCTTCTTTTGGAAGAAGCTTTTCCAGAGGAGATCTTCTGGAAAAACTTCTTCCAAAAGAGAGCATCCACACTGAATGGACACTATCTCGTATTTCTTCCGAAAGAACTCCCTTTTCCCCATCCACACACGCCTTTTTCTGATGAGCTCTTTCGGAAAAAAGGCTTCTTCCTCGCAGAAAAAGGTTTACCAATGTCGGAAAATCTCCTCTGTTCTTTCAAAAGAACATGATTGCAGTGTGGACGTAAGTGAAGCTTTAAAAAAAAAAAAAAACAGCCATTTTTCCAAAAAATCTCTGTAGTGTAGACAGCGCTTGACTAGCCAGCTCTGAAGGCAGTTCTACCTGCCAGAAGCAGGGCAGAAATGAGGGTGGCAATACCACAACTCCCACCTACAAGAGCTTTGGGACTCTCCCACCCTGACCACCCTTTGCATTGAGACCACAATTGGTTACAATACTGAATTGAGTTTTAAGTAACTTCTCACTTTACGGAACCTGTTCTCTGACTGGGAGCCAGAACCTGGAATGCAGTAAAGGGGGACTATGCAATTTCTTTTTTCTAGCTTTTTGATAACTGGTTCAAGGGATCAGGAGCACAGTTTTGTGATTGGTGAGTGAATCTAAATATAGCATTAGCCATAAGTTTGGAGCAAATGTTCTTTCCTTTTTGCAACCTTCCCTACCCATGCCATTTTCAGGGTGGGCTCAGGACATTTCACTGACTTACAGAAACTGATTTAATACTTCAAAGCAAATTAATACATCTAACACACTGATTCTTTCTACCAGGCCAAATCCATGCTTTTAGAGGATGAGGTCCCTGCTAAAACACTTATGTTGAGATGTTAAAGTTGAAAAAAAGAGAGTGGCAACTGTAAAGTGGGAAATATTTGAAAAGACTGATGAAGGGAAAGGTGAAAACTTACCCCAAACTCATCTCTCCACTGATGTGATGCTTGAAATATCTCTGCTTCTGTTGCAAGGCGCTGAGGAAAAAAACAGACAAGACATCCATCAATACTTTTCTTAATAAAATAATGTTTGTAAATAATGGGCATTATCACAATATCTATTTTTCTAGCCCTAACAACAGCTACCTGCGTACCTGTTCTATTAATATAACAATTGATGTCCAAGGCATTAGCCAGGTTCCAATGTCAGTAGTTTCTTAAATGTCTTTTCTTTTTCTTTTTTTTTCTTTTTGTGTGTGTGTGTGTGGGGGGGGGGGGACGTAAGTTAATGAATAAGTATGTGAGATCAGACTTTTAAAGGGGCCCATCTGCAATTTGGAATTACTTAATCAACTGGATTCTCCGTTGCACATCCAGTTGAAGCCACATGGTAATGATCAAGAGACTCATACAAAGCCCAAGAAATAATAATTTACTTAGATTGTTCACCCTGCAGTAGTGTTTGAAACAGATAATAAGCAGTTTCTTCACCCTTGGAGCAGGACACTGGGCTAAGGAACATAGACATTGTCACACTTGATATTAATGATCTGCTTCATCTTTTCTTGGCTGCTAGCTCAGGATGTTGACTTGGAAACCTCTTTGAAATAGCAATTGCTGTTCAAGTCATTTTCATTGGCTTAATACAAATTAGTTTTGCATGCCTTTGTTTGTAATCCATCACTATGTTGTCACAGATATTACAAGATCTTCTGAAATATTAGATGTCATGACATGATTAAGCTGTGTCCCTCATAGGTCCTACCTGTGTTTCATCTTCTTTCCTGCCTATTCACTGTAAAACTTGTCTCCCTCACCAACAGAAGTTGGTCCAATAAAATATATTACCTTAGCCCTCTTGTCTCTCTAATATCCTGGGACCAACACAATCACAACAATACTGCATATTTGCTGTAATTTAGCACCTGAATTGCCCCTCACTAAGTCAAAGAGTACTTCCAACATTTGTGGCAAAACTCCTATCAATCCCATCTCTCTCTGGTGCTCAATTCACATACATATACCTAAAAGGTCAAGCTGAATTCCTCACCAAATTTATTAGGAAACATGGCTGCCCAACTGCAGGGATCTAGGATACTGGCCCCGCTGGCAGCTTTCTGCCAACAGCCCGCAGCCCTGCCAATCTGCAGCACCCCTAGGCACCAGCCCTTCACCAGACCATGGATGTTTCCAGAACAGAGAGTCCCTACTTACAGAGGTTCAACCTGTACTTATGCAAACATAATGCATGATCAGTAGGGCAGACTACAATAGGCTATCAGCTTATTCTCTGTAGCATGAAGATTGACATCCTTGTCATTGTTTTAAATAATGGGCATTCATTAATACTTGTCTTAATATTATAATATTTACTTCTTTCATCTCCTTATTGATATACGTCTATACACAGATTATCTATATAAACATGTTGCCTTTCAATTTCATGATGCAATAAGGGACATGGCATCTATTGTGACATTTGTTATTTTATAATGTACTGGAAGATTTATCTGGTGTTTCTCAGGTCTTTCAGGGGAGAGGGCTGGGAGTGTGGAGGGTGCAGGAGGCAGGGCAAGGGGTAGGCAATGCAGGAGCCATGGCAGGGGGTTGGGAGATGTGAAGGGCTCAGGGACGGAGTGGGGGGATGCAGGAGTCAGAGTAGGGAATGGGGGGGCTCAGGACAGAGGATGGGGGCAAGAGTGGCTGGCGGCTGCTTCCTGGGGCCAGCCAGAAGCTGGTCCCAAAGGATGACCTGGGATGACGGGCTGCGCTGGCCAGCTGGCAGCTGCTCCCTGGGACTGGAGTGCTTGATACACCCCTATGGTCATTCTGGAGTATAACTGTCCCTGCTATCAGAGTCTTCTCTTTCAATTTGATGAAAAACAAGCAGTTTCCATGCACATTCCATTGTCCTGGCACAACTAAATAAACTGACCTTTAAGTTACGATTAGAGGAACTGCATGCCAAATTCGGTGGTTTTCGCTTTTACCACTTTGAGGAGTTACTGAACAGATGCACAGACCGACAGACACTCACTCTCAAATATACATAAGATTCTATCCTTTCTGATTCTTCTTCTACCAAAATATTAGAATCCATCTTATTTATTTATGCATGTTAAAACTCTTCTCGTGGGTAATTCGCGAGCCTTTTCTGGTTCTCCTCTCTAGATATTCCCCTTTTCAGCTATGTTCTGAGATGTGGACCCAAAAAAATAACATTCAATTGAGTAAGGACATATCATATATTCAAAAAATGCCATAATATTTTTGTGTTGTTCCTTTTGCTCACTCGAGCACCATAATCATTATATAGATTGTGGTGCACAATCTGGACATTACTATTCCAACTTTTCCTTAAAAGAGTTCTAGCTAATTGATAATCGGTGTTTCTGGAAAAAGGTTTTCCTAACATGCGTTCCCTTGCATTTATCACCATTCATATAATCTGCCGTCATGCTACACAATAACTAATATTTATTAGATCCAACGTAAGTAGGGGAAAATAAATAGTTTCCGCCCTTTTAAAAAAATTCCAGTGACCTTTTCTTTGGGAAGCTCCAATGCCCCTACATTCAGAAATTTGGCAGAGGATGGCCTTTTCCCAACCCTATGAAAATCCACCCATACATGGCCAAGTCACAAGCCTCAGGGAATGGGAGACAGTGGAAACAGTTCACATATGTTCAATAAAGGATAGCTAGAGTTTTGCAGCTATCTGCACCAAGTAGATACCTAAGCCAGAGCTAAGCCGGAAATTATCAGCCATTAGCGCTGTAGACTGCTGCAAGTTGGGGCAATGCACCAGAATTAAAACAAGAATTTTGTTTCCTGTGCTCTTAGGGTATGTCTAAACTACATGCCTCCATCGACGGAGGCATGTAGATTGGTGTATTAGAAAAAGGGAAATGAAGCCGCGATTAAAATAATCGCGGCTTCATTTAAATTTACATGACTGCCGCGCTGAGCCGACAAACAGCTGATCAGCTGTTTGTCGGCTCCGGGCGCTAGTCTGGACGCTCCCCTGTCGAAATGAAAGCCTTTTATCAACATCCCTTGTAAATCTCATCCTATGAGGCATAAGGGGGATGTCGATAAAAGGCTTTCAGGTCGGCGCGGCACGTCCAGACTAGCGCGCAGAGCCGACAAACAGCTAATCAGCTGTTTGTCGGCTCAGCGCGGCAGCCATGTAAATTTAAATGAAGCCGCGATTATTTAAATCGCGGCTTCATTTCCCTTTGCCTATCTGTCTAACGTACATGCCTCCATTGACGGAGGCATGTAGTCTAGATACACCCTTAGGCTACGTCCAGACTGCAAGGCTCTTTCGAAAGAGTCTTTTTCGAAAGATACTTTCAAAAAAGCCTCTTTTGAAAAAGAGCGTCTAGACTGCAAGCAGTACTTTTGAAAAAGCAAGACGCTTTTTCAAAAGAGAGCACCCAGGCAGTCTGGATGCTCTCTTTCGAAGAAGTCCTGTTTGCATTCAAGAACGCCTTTTTTCGAAAGAGCACTTTCGAAAAAAGTCATTCTTCCTCGTGAAATGAAGTTTTCCGCCGTCGAAAGAAAAACCGCGTTCTTTCGATTTTATTTTGAAAGAATGCGGCTGTAGTCTAGACGCAGGGGAAGTTTTTTCGAAAAAAAGGCTACTTTTTTCGGAAAAAACCTCGAGTTTGGACACAGCCTTAGTGTCCCCATGCTGGTGTCCATGCAGCAAGAAAGAGGGAGCTTTTTGACCGGTACCCTGTGCCATTTCCTACATTTTGAATACTTCACTTTGCAGTCTTAATAGAGTTATTTTAATGTAGCTGTCAGTTGAGATATTTTTGTGTGTGTGAGAGAGAGAAAGAGACTTATGTCTCAAAATCTGTGGACAATATCCACAAACAAACTGCTTTTGCACTCACTCTTTAAATTTATGTTTAGACTTTGTAACCTGAGTAGGAAAACCGGGAAACACCAAAGGAAGTTCACAAAGGCATGAACAAACATCTGCATATGTTTAGCACACAGGAAACACCTTTCTACCTGGCCTTTGTTAGAAGGAGAAAGTAATAAAAACACCAATCGTTCATTTTTAATATGTAAGTCAGGCAAAACAGTGTAAAGGAGGTTTGTTATTACAGATATGTTGTTAGGGGATTGATAACAGGATTCTAAAACATTCTGATTCTACTTGTCTATTTGAATCTAGTTAAGATCAATAGTGAATAAAATTAATTACCCTCTGATGACATCTTGGTCACCATGGGACAGCTCCAAAGTCTGTTAAAGTCAATGGAAAGGTCCACATTGACTACAATGGGCTTTGGATCAAATCCTACCTGAAATGAATTGGTGAAATCAGTATAATTTCCCAGTGACCAATCACAACAGTAGTTTTATAATGTGTAAATGTTCACTCTTGCTTTCAGTCTCAGCAAAGAGACCAAGACCTCAATGATCACCTCCCTGCTTGTGGTGCCTTTGGATGGAGTCCGATCGCACTGGTTGGAGGGGACAAATAAGACGGTTCCATTGGGACTGTCAGTGCAAGACCAGCAGCGTGAAGAGAGGAAGTCAAACTCTAGGACTGGCAGGCTGGCAAGTTTCACAAGTATAGCATTCATTTTAACTCATTATTATGATTTGCTTGCAATCATCCTAGAAACAATGTCAGAGCCTAGCCTGTTTCGCTGCCAAAGCAGAGCTATGCCCACTCTACTGTGGTAGGCAATTCAAACTATTCATAACTAATAGGAAATTACTGATGTCTTATCAGCATTTCCACCCACAATTACCTTCCAACTGGCCAACTTCCATGTTTGCAAAACAAAAACAATCCTATTATAATATGATGCATTATGCTGGGACAAAGAATGCTGGCTTGTCCCATACATCCCATTAGATTAATTAATTACCTCAAATACCTCATTGTGATAATGCACTTGCATAACACATCGGTACAGGGATTTATTAATCCTGATGTCTTTACTTGATACAGACAGTCCTGCATCAAATTGTAGAGGTTGTGCTCTGATGAGCTGTAGATACTGAAGTTGTGTTTCATAACAACATAGGAAAGCAGGACATAGTGTGACATCACCACACTAAACCATGCACCATTCATCTTTATTTGTATTGGGCTTCTTACACATTGTCTCAATATACCCTTGGGCTGTGTCTATATTGGCATGATTTTGCGCAAAAGCAGGCGCTTTTGTGCAAAAACATGCTGCCTGTCTACACTGGCGGGGAATTTTTGCGCAAGAACACTGACGTTTTAATGTGTGAAATCAGTGCTTCTTACACAAGAACTATGATGCTTCCACTCAGGAAAAAGCCCTCTTGCGCAATTGTTCTTGCGCAAGAGGCCAGTGTAGGCAGGCAACATGAATTTCTTGTGCAAGAAAACCCGATGGCTAAAATGGCCATCCCATCGGAGCTTTCTTGCGCAAGAGAGCGTTTACACTGGCACGGCTGCTTTTGCACAAAAGCACATCTCTTGCGCAAAAGCACATGCCAATGTAGACGCTCTCTTGCGCAAATACTTTAACGCTAAAACTCTTGCATTAAAGTATTTGTGCAAAATCTTGCCAGTGTAGACGCAGCCTCGAAGTTCAGCAATGAACTGCTGCTTCTGGGTTTTAGAGAAAGACAAGAGGAACACAAAGGAACAAAATTGAACAATAAGTTACAATGGAGGAATAACTGTTTGTATTGCCCCTGCTAAGGATTTCAGAGAAAGTTAGCAGCAACCAGAAATGAACCTCAATTTGAGACTCGTATTTTAAACAGTTGTTCATTTTTTTGTCCTCAACTGTTCTTCATAGTAGAGTGCCAAAAGATAATAAGGAAATTAATTCTCAGTTTATAGCTGTAGATCTCAAAACACCTTAAAATATGTACCCACTTATGTTTTGCATTTGTAGAAACTGAGGCACTGAGTGGTAAAGAGCCCCATTTACAAAAGCAGCATTTAATCCCGACTGCCCAATATTACACAGATGGGGCCAAATTTTCTAAGAGGTACCCACATCTGCAATTGCAGATGTTCAATACCTCTGGAAATCAGGCCCTAGTTGTCCAAACTTAAGCATGAAAGCTAATGCTCCCTTTAGAAAACATAAGCCAAAGCTCCTTACCAAAAGTCACAAAGACGACACTGGTTTAAAAAAAAAAAAAAGCAGCAAACAGAGCAAAGGTCTCCGCTTTATAAGTCCATTGTTCTAGTCACTGGAACACACTACTTTTTCTGGCCCTGGTTGGGTTGGGAAAATATGCATGCTCTAATAATCTTCAGAATTGGTGTCAATGAAGGCTTTTTGGTCTTGGCAGGTTCAGTTATGCTGCACTGGTCTGTGGAGGAGAGACTAGACAGAATACACATCCCTGTCCTCCAGGTTGTAGGTTAGGCACAGGGATAATAACCTCAACCTGTAAAAACCATCACAACAACGAAGAAGCGGCAGAAAAATTGGCCATCATTGCATGAACATTACTGCCTTCAGGAGTCAATGACCCATGTGACTTCCAGATAAGAACCAAACATAGTTTTTGGAACATAATGGACAATATATGAAACTGGGAAGAGATGAGACACTGTAACTTATATACCCTGGCTGTCAATGAAAGCAGATGGATATAATCAAGAAGGTTAGCAAGAACCTTAGGAGAAACTTTGCTATATTCCAGAGAAGATGATGGACAACCCGATAAGGGTGTTGCCATCCTTTTGAAGAAGGGAGTAGAGAGATCCCTGCTTGAGTGTAAGTCCATCAGTAGCAGACTTATGAAAGCCAGACTGAAAAAGGGAACCACAACAGTAATATCACCCTGATTCAGTGTTATGGTACAGAAAATGGCTGTGATGAAGAAGCAAAGGACAAATTCTACCTTATATTACAGGCAGAATTAGAGTGAGCACCATGAGATGACCCATTGCCATGGGAGACCTGAATGCCAAGGTCAGTAAGGACAACACGAACGCAGACAGAGCAAATTGAAGACATGGTTGTGGAACCATGAATGAACAGAGAGGGAGGCTTGTTGAGTTCTCCAATTCAAATGACCTAGTCATCAGCAGAATCCTATTTCAACATCGTGACATGGTGCTCTCCAAATGGCAGAGATAAGAACCAGACTGACTATATGGTGATCAATGGCAATGCTCACTGAAACATGTGAAAACGAAAAGAGGAGAAGATTTTGGCAGTCACTCCCACCTTCTGATAGCCTTCACCAAGCTAAAACTGAGAAGTGTGAGTTCACCAACAAGGGACATTTACTTACTGACACTGTCAAACTAAAATCACCTGAAATATAGAAGGCCTTCATTCTGCCTTTGAAGAACAGGTTTCAGGCATTTGTAGACTTTGATGAAGAGAAGGGAAATGCAGATGAGATCAACAAGTAGCTGGACAGGAGTACAATAGTCTATAAGCAGACCAGTGAAGCCTGTCTAGGCTACCAGCAGAAGAGAAGAAAGGATTGGATTACACCCAACACATAGAGTGCTATAGAAACCAGATGAGCCCTACATGTAAAATGTTTTAGACAAAAAAAATTAAGAAGCTAAAAGACAAATACCACGAGCTATAGCAAGGTGCACTGGTAGGTCAAACATTTTTCTGAAAGCAGACAAATTATATTATATTGATAATCTGGCAACAAAAGCCAAGGATGCAGCTGCTCATGGTGAAATAAGACCTGTTTATCATGGTAAATGGCAGACATGAACAAATACTCATCAGGGACAAACAAGGCCACCTACTGACAATAAGAAAGACAAATAAAACAATAAATGTGCTGAGCAGAGCATTTCAAATAATTGCTGAATAGGGAGTCACCTAAAGAAGAAGCAAACATCCAGGAGGCAGAAGAAGATCTTGATATCAACACAGATACTTCAGCGAAAGAAAAGATTATTCAATCCATCAAATCCTTCAAAAATGGGGAAACTCATAGCAAGAATAACTTAAAAGCAAAATTGTTCACGGTAAATCCTGAGTTAGCAGCATCTATCTTGTCCCTTCTATGTACATCAGTTTGGGAAAGGGAAAAAGTGCCAAATGAGTGAAGATACCAAAGAAACTCTTAACGATTGTAATATTTGGTGTGGTATCACAATTCCACCTGTGTCAAGCAAGGTATTGTGTAAAATCATAGTCCAGCATATAGCTGAGTCAGTTGATAGTGTTACCAGAGAAAAGGAAGATGGTTTTCAGAAAGGATATGCATGCACAGACACAAAAAGTATAATAGAACAATGTTTAGAATGACAATGGTAACTCTACATAAACATCAAAGATATTGAGAACGCTTTTGATAGCGTTCACAGGACCAGGCTGTGGAGCATTCTGCAGGTACTGTATATGGAATTTCTCTCTATATAATCAACATAATCAAAAGTTTCTATTCCAACATTATATAAAGTGTTGATCACAGTGAAGTTAAAACAGTATACCACGGGTATGTAATATCAGCAATCCTCTTTAACATTATTGTCTACTGGGTAATGTGGCATACAACAGAAGACATGTTAAGACATCCTTCTCATACCCTGAAGACCTGGACTTTGCTTTCCTATCACATACCCAACTCCATATACAAAAAAAAAAAATTAACACATTCAGCTGGTAAATTGGACAGAAAATCAACTGCAGAAAGATAGATATTGTGACCTTCAATATTGCCACACCATCTCCAGTATGGATAGAGGATGATGTTCTCACTAATGTAGAAATATTCACCTACTTGGGCAACACCATCAACCAGGATGTTACATTTCCTTTCATCTTTCTGTCAACTGCTACTCTTAGAGTAAAATATCCATTGTGGAAGAATAAGAAGTGCAAAAGATCCAAGGTTTATGTTTATTTCAACTTTTCTGTAACTTTTAAAGGGATTACAAAAATGCCACATAAATCCTATTGTCAATCTTAAAACTGCCTATTTTAAAGGTCTAGTCCCTGGATCCCAAGAAAGCCTTTGATTTACCATAGTTTGCAGGAATGAGACCTGAAAATGCTTTATCTGATCAGCTGAAAGATCAACTCCCTAAAAGGCCTATTCATCTTCCAACAATCCTTTTTCTTGTGTGTCATATCTTTATCTTCCCTAGCCAGCACAGACTTCTGTCAGTTAATGGCTCTATTACAATTACATTCAGTACAATGAAATCAATCTTCTTGTCCTTCCCACCTCCTCCTCTCAAGTAATTCATCTTGAAATAATATTTGACTACCCTGTGGTACATTAAGCCATTATAAAATGTGTAATCTGAGAGTTATTAGACCTCAGTAGTCTGACAAAAGCCTGCTAAAATACTGAATTCCAAGGGGGAAAAAATTAGGTCATTTAAAAAAAGAGATATGCTCTGGGAGACTATGCCAGCATCAAACAATTTAGAAATATAGAATGAACTTCAAGTGCTTGTATCAATTAGGGATATGAATGGTTAACTGGTAAGCCTCACCCTTAACAGGTGAGGATTACCGATTATGGTAATGGAAAGAAATGGGTTGGGTTGGGAGTGGGGTATACAGTTCCTGGTAGCAAGAGGCCACAGTGAAAAAAATAAGCGCATGCAATTTTTAAAATGTTTTAATAAAGGCTGATGAAGCACTGCAGGTTAGAAAAACTATTTCTTTGTTCATAATGCTTCTACTTTTTGTCTCTTAAGCTAATCGCAATTTATCCACTTACATAGGACTAGTTTCTGCTACCCTTACTCATGTATGGTACTTTACCTTAAAAGTCCATTGATAGGACAATTTACAAAGCAGAATACTACTCATTATGATAAAAGTGTGTCTCCTGTGGTTCTTTGCAGCACCTGATATTAAAACACTAATTTAATTAGTAACCTGTCTTAATTATTAATCGATTGGATGTTTTTACTTTGTTATTAACTGATTGTAATTGATAAAATAATACTAATAAACAATAATACAACTACATATTTCCCCTCCTCATGCTGTTTAACTATGAATGTACACTACAGTAAATGAAAAAGTCATATTACTGTGGCTCTTTTGAATAATGCTGATCACTAGTTTGAGAGTAATGAATCACTAAGGTCTGAGCATCACTGACATAAGGGAAATGCAGGACTATGTTGCACTTTAAGGGATACATAAGGGATCATTTTTGCCATATTCCAAATTTGATGTGGTTTTCTGTGAGTAACTGCCATGAAGATAGTTCATAGATTCCAATGCCAGGAGAGACCACTGTGATATACAAGGTCAGACTAGATAACCCAGGTCTTAGAACTTCCCCAAATAACTCCTAGAGCAGATCTCTCTGTGTCTCTCTCTTTTATTAAAACACCTCAACTACCTTGATTTAAAAATTGCCAGTGATGGGAGAATCCACAGTGACCCTTAGTAAATTGTTCCCATAGGTCATTATTCTCACATTCAAAAATGTATGCCTTATTTTCAGTCCAATTGTTTTCTAGCTTCAGTTTCCACCATTGTATCATATTATATTTTTCTCTACTAAATTGAAGAGCCACTTATTAAATATTTGTTCCCCATGTGGCTACTTATAGACTGTAATCAAGTCACCCCTTTACTGTCTCTTTCTTAAACTACAAAGATAGAGCTCCTTAGGTCTTTCCCTAGAAGGTGTGTTTTCTAATACTTCAGCCATTCACAGGGCTCTTCCCTGAACCATCTCTAATATAGCAACATCCTTCTTCAACTCTCAACACCAGTACTGGGCACAATATTGCAGCAGTGGTTGCACCACCACTAAATATAGAGGCAAATCAACCACTCTGCCCCTACTTAAGACTCCCTTCCAAAATGCAGATGCTCCTCCTTGATGAGAAAGCCCCAGAGCAGGAGGGCCAGCAGCTGGGAGCTGGCACAGCCCAGTAAGTCTGGTAGCAGCAGGGTCACAGCAGCCTAGGCAGCAGCAGTACTGGGGCAGTCCAGGCAGCAGTGGAGCATGGTTGAGGATGCCTGCTGGGACCATGGTAGTCTAGGAGGGGAAGCCTGGCTGGGGCCGCAGCAGCCCAGGAGGCAGTGTGATTGGGGTTGCCTGCCACCGAGCCCTGGGGCCTGGGCTGCAGCTGCAGCAGTCAGGGAGGGAAAGCCAGGCTGGGGCCGTGGCAACTTGGTAGAAGCAACGTGGCTCAGGCCAGGTGCTGCCTTGCAGTAGGGCTGGAACTGCAACAGCCTGATCAGGCAATGTGCCAACCGGCAGCGTTGCTGGGATGCATGCCCAGCTGGCAGCAGAGCCAGAGCTTGCAGCCCAGCCCAGCTCAGCTGAAGGAGCCAGCAGTAGGGAGGGGCAACAGGCTGAGGGGCTGGTGTCAGGGGACCTCCCATTGTCCAGCAAATTTCCTCATCGGGGATGGGCAAGTCCTGAGTGTGCCGGACCAGGGAGGTCCACCCTGTAGTTCTTTAGTGACAGCATTATACTGAAATCTCAAGCTCACCTTCATATTCACCATGACCCCCACATTTTTACCACTCCTTCAATTGTTGTTTCATTTGCAAACCTTTACCAGTGATAATTTTGTGTGTTCTTCCAGGTCATTGATAAAACTGTTGAATAGCAGAAGGCAAAAAACTGACACCTGAGGGACCCGACTGGAAATACTAAAATATTTATTAGGTGGCCTCTCCGTCTACTCTAAATGGACATTCATCAGCACCCACTTTTGGCCTGTGTAGTTTTTCTGTATCACATCAGAATCCAAAATTGATTTAATGAGTGGAGACTTGAAAAGGGATCTTTGAGGGATGACCCTTTACCCCTGCATAGAAACACACTGTCTTCAGCTGGACTCTATGAGGGCGTAAGAGTCCTCTATGCAAGATTCTGGATCCAGTTACTGCATGTTGTTCAGATCCCAAAAGATTACATAATGCTTACATATAGTGATTGGAAACTAAAAGTCCAACCTTACCAACACTTAGCACATACAGGGATATCACATGAATATTTATACTTAGAATAAGAGAATTATGATGGTATCTCAGATGCCATTGTGTTGTAATCAGTGAATGTTACTTTTATTCATGGTGACCACTATAACTTTAAGTACTTGAAATGTAATGCATGCTCTAATCATTTTACTATGGATCTCAAGTACCAGTTTAAGCATTTCTTTCTAGAATTGTGGGTATAAAGCAGGGATCAAAGGCAGAACTGCAATTATGAAAAAAAAAGCTCAGAAACAGCTTAGAATGATAAATAAAAGGGACACTTTTTCATTTCAAATGAATTCTTAACAGCTGTTCATTTACATTTAACAACTAACCATTTTTGCTTAATAGTGCCAGAGTGAGGCACCATTAGGTTAAGAGCAGAAGCTGCAAACTACTGATGAGCATGCATTTCAGTGTACTCCTCGACCACAGAGGATATGAAGGCTGTGACTGCACCAACAGACCATTTTTTTTTAAGTTCAAGCTCAACCAGTTCCAGCTTTTAGCTCTGCAGATACTCAGTATTGACCAAGATGGCAACTATCACACTGAGGAACATTATGGTATTGGTCAAGAAACAGTAAAAGGCAATGGGAAGGCGACTATGGACATTATTTAAAATTTAGAACTGAGATCAAAGGTGAAAAATGACATAAGAAGCCATACTGGTTAAGACCAAAGGTTCATCTAGCCCAGTATCCTGTCTTCCGACAGTGGCCAATGCCAGATGCCCCAGTGAAAGTGGACAGAACAGGTAATCATCAAGTGATTCCTCTCCTGTCATCTATTTCCAGCCTCTGACAAACAGAGGCTAGGGACACCATTCCTATCTATCCTGGCGAATAGCAATTGATGGACCTAACCTCCATGAATTTATCTCTATATAATCCAAACCTAAATAATTGCTATTGAAATTCAGAATTAAACAGATTAAGATGTTAAGTGCCAAATCCTCAACTGATATATTCTGAAGCTTATAAGGGGTAGCCAAATTTGTCTGCAACAGGAAAAACATGAACAACAAATAGTCTAGCATCATTTTAAATACTAGCAAAACATGTAGATGGTATCATAAGCTCTTCTTCAGATGACTGGAGTATTAGATGTCTAGATCCAAGAATCAATAAGGAGAAGGGAGAGGGGAGGAGGAGGAAAAAAGATAAAAAAGGAGGGGAGGGGGAAAAAAAGAGAGACACAGTGAATAGATGTTTCAAATAGTTACAAGAGGCTGATAAGAACAATTAGCACCCTCATTGTTTGGCTGGTTGGTTAAGTCATTAGAATGTGAAAGATAGTGTGGGAGCCATCCGATGTCCCTGTTCATATCATTTGCATAAGAATTCTGGTTTAACATTATAGATATCACTGGAGGGATGTTAATTTACATAATTTGATGATGATATAGGGCTCACAGAATGAATTACAGTGTTTCACAAAATATCGTGTCGATTCTCTGTCAGCTCTGAATAATAAAGGTAACACTAATCTCTTATACTCTTGAGTGTTTTCCATCTTCCCCAAATTCTATATAAATACTAACCTACTAATATTAAAATAGCTTAAGTAGAATTCTTCAGTCTCTTAATTACATAGTGGATACATTTGATTAAGGACTCAGTAGCTATATGCCGATCACCTTTCTATGTAGGAACATGACTTTAAGGCCAGAGATGTGTGTAGGATGAAAAATGGTAAGGAGAAGAGAACTATTACTTCTACGATTATGCAGTTGATTCACTGACATGTTACAGTACAGAATACACACATACTGTGACCAGCATTTGAGGGCAGAATTCAGCCCTGAAATTCCTGCAAGCAGCGATGGGTATTATGAGGGGGAGTAGACAATGAGGTAATAGATTTTGAAGGACAGGCAACTAGGAAGAAACAATTAAAGGAGAGGATAGCACCCTTAAGCACCACGGAGTTCATACATGAATTTTCTTGAAAGGAGATTCAATTTGTATTGGTAACATGGGAATCTTAAATTGAAAAAGACAACATACTACACAATAAACAATGGTTGTGACCATGTTTTGTAGAATTTTGTTTTATGGCACATGGGGTTAAAATCATAAATTACTTTCCATCTACACAGCATGTAAATCATAAAATACTTTCCCTCTGCACAGCATGTGACCCACCATGTGAGACCTGAAAGCCATTTGGCTAAAAAGACTTGGTAAAGTAATCTTGTTGCTAAAGTAATTTAGCTTGTTTGCAAGAGTAACTGTTGCTT
Organism: Pelodiscus sinensis; assembly: GCF_052426305.1. Lineage (NCBI taxonomy): Eukaryota > Metazoa > Chordata > Testudines > Trionychidae > Pelodiscus > Pelodiscus sinensis. Next base: position 21,029,920 of record NC_143052.1, on the reverse strand, counting down.
GTTTGTCAAAGTAACCATTTCTGAAAGAGAAACTATAAGAGGACTCATGCTGTGTGTGTTTTGGTGTGTATTATTAATTCAGTTTTACATGAATTGTGGAAGATCAAAAATACATATTTGGACCATGACCAATTTGCTCTTTTTCTTCTTTTTTAACATTTTATCATAAAATATTTTTAGTTTGATATACTTCTATTTATGCAAGCAACATGTACGTAAATTACAGTGCTAAAATATATATATATACACATCTAATGCAATCTAATGAAACAATCTCTTCTTAAAAATAATAAATGTCTATTATTAATTCCTGCTGGCTTAAATACCATATAAGGATACCACAGCACAGCTTAGTCTATGAGGAGCACAGAACCAGTGTAGCTCTAGGTCGCACCCTACCAGGCACTTGAGTTTAGGGGGCACGCTGGGCAAGAGGAAGTCGCTGATATTAAGGGGACCAAGTCTAGAGCATCTTGTGCTTCACAAATCCTCAGTTGTACAACAGCCCCTTTGGGTCTGACAGAAGTTAGTACAGATTTGAGCATGTTCTAACTTGCAGCCCTATAATTGAGAGGAATAAAGATGGCTTACCATCAGTGCTCATTCCCCCTTTGCCTTTCACTGATCACAGCTTGGATGAGACAGATAATCAGGTTCTTATGTTCTCCCCTCCCCACCCTTCTTTCATTAATTGTAAGTGAATATATGGAGACTCAACATGGCTTATTAATCTCACTGATGGGTGCCACACAGAAAACAGCAATTCCAAATTCCCCACAGTGCCCTACCAATATGTCTCGATATGCTTCTAGAGTGGACCAGCCCTGAGGATCAGTGTATAATTCATGTCCATTAGTCCTTACCTTTTTTCATGATGCTGCCAAAAGACAAAACTTGCCTGCAGTAACAGTGGCTTTTGAAATGGGGGCAGCTAGCTATTAGGAATGGAATGCCTATTGTAAGCAACTTTGAACTCATGACTCAGACTATATCCCCATTTACCAACCACCTAAGTTGTCTAGATCCCAACATACTGCATGCTGAAAAGTGTGCTCCTTTCCATAATATTGGAGACTACAAATTTCAAACAATCTTAGTGCACCTGTGAAGTAAATACAATTTTACACATTTTTTAATCTTTCCAAGCTCGTCTTCTTTTACCACGTGAATAATAATTTTATTTTCAGACCATCTCAATTAGTTTTTCTAACAAGATGACCTCATGTCTAACATGAAACAATCATGTCAGCTAATAAAATCTAATGGGGAAATCTCATTATCTTCCATCAATTTAGAAGACTACATTAAAAATATTTCTATACAATGTCAGTTACACAAATGTAATGGGTATCTTCCTCCTTTACGAGTCAAACTGACTTTTATTAGCACGGATTAAAATGGGCAAAGGGAAAGTCAGATTAAAAACTCTTTCAGTTTCCACTGAAAACTCTTCTCCCCACTCCCAAGAGGAATTGCCATGCCGCACAAGTAGACCTGGAATGTTGCACTGTATGAATGTGCCACTGATTTGATAAAGCTACTCATGAGTTCCAGAGTATTCACAGTGACTTAATACTATCTGAATCTTATCTCTGAAACTCAGTGCTTGGAGTTAAAGCTGTGTGAGTACATTTAATGCTCCACTCCATGAGTGATCCTACTGATGTCACTCGTCAGAATTTGGCCCTCCATGACAGGGGTGGATCCGGCTCGTGAATATCCTGCCACTCCCCTGCCCCTAAGCCAATCGGGGCCTGAGGGAGGGAGGGGCACTCTGGAATTTCTTGCCAGAGGATGTGGTGATGGCTAGGGCTTTAACAGGGTTTAAAAAAGAGCTAGATAGATTCATGGAGGTTATGTCTATCATTGGCTATTAGCCAGGACAGGTAGGAATGGTGTCCCTAGCCTCTGTCTGGAAATGGGTGACAAGGGAGAGATCACGTGAGGATTACCTGTTGTGTTCCCTCTCCCTGGGACATCTGGCATTGGTCACTGTCAGCAGACAGGATACTGGACTAGATGGACTGTTGGTCTGACCCAGTATGGCCGTTCTCATGTTCTTATGAAATCTCTCGCTCCCTGCACCTGCCCTGAAAGTGTGTGCCCCTTACAGGGCGGAGGCTGGGAACAAGAGACTTTGTGCACTCTGCCCGCCTCCAGATGAGGGAGGATGTAGTATCATCATTTTGATGTGCAAGTTGGGTTCAGGAACTCACTCACTTTACTGGGTATTTACCCAAACTGAATTGAACTCTCACATATTTTAAGTTTAAGCCATCCCCAAGAAAAGATTCCCTCTTGTTAAGCTCTAAACTGCTCAGGTGAAGAGAGTGTTTAAGATCTGAGCAATTTCTTTACCTGGTCAAAAAAAAGAGAGTATTTCCTCTGAAATCCCTACTCATGCACACAAAGGTCTAGGATGGATATTAGGAAAAACTATTCACTAGAAGGGTGGAAGAAGCACTAGAATGAGTTACCTAGGGAGGTGGTAGAATCTCCATCCCTAGAGGTTTTTAAAGTTACGGCTTAACAAAGCCTTGGCTGGGATGATTTAATTGGGGTGGGTCCTGTTTTGGCAGGGGGCTGGACTCGATGACCCCCTGAGGTCTCTTCCAGCCCTATGAATCTATGATTCTATAATTGAACGAATGCTACCTAGACATTGATTTTAGAGCGTGTGATGTGTTCTCCCCTATAAATCTGCAGAACTATTAACTGAAGCGTTTCCATGGACTTTAGTGCATTTTGGATTGGGCTCTTAGGTCCCAGGAAATAAAAATAATCGTGCTAGGGCACAGTGAATCTGCTTTAAAATAGGGTCCACAGGGATGCAGTAGGCAGTAGAGTAACATCGAGCAATTATTTCTCTCGATACATAGACATGAGCATTTAGCCTCAAATATTTGATTTTTTTCAGAGAAGCTATAACCAAAAATGACAAAGTCTAGTACACATAAAATAATGCTGAATTAAACTTCTGTATACTTCCTAGTAATAGTTAATGCAATTCAGCACAATCCAATTCTTTTTGACAAAATATCAACTTAGCCTCACATTTCACACCCTTCTCAGACGTATGGAATAGGCAGTCTCTGACTACAGGCCTTTCCTAAAGTAAACTTAAAAACAGCAAGCTGGCATCTCTCATACATAACAAGGGGCTGAAATCACACTAAATCACATTCTCCTCTTTACTGGATGCAAGGTAAATAAGAAAAGAAACACAACATGGCTTCAGCCTGATTGTTGTTGGAAAAGTTTGGTTCTGGATGAGCTGTGCAATGTAAGTAAAAGAGAGGGCTGTGAAAATCAATCCCAGAGAATCAAAATAATTTCATCTCTAACTCCCCAAAGAGATATAAATTAGCTCACTGTTAACACAGGCAAACTAAGGACATAGTAGCTTGAGTTCAATAAGGATTTTTTTCATCTGATCAAAATAAAACAAAAATGAACCCTATTTTATGATAATTCTTGCAAGACAAGTATCAAAACCAGAGGGCACTGGGTATACAGTAGTTAGAGTCAGTAGAAGGAGGAAGTTAAATAAAAAAGTCATACATGATAGGAAGAAGGAAAAAAACATGTTTGTCTACATGGAAGATAGGTCAGAAAAATGTCTTTTTTTCTGCTGATATATCTTTGTGCAATAAATATTAAACAAAATATATAATAATTCACAACATGTTTATGTACACATTTTCTATATAAAAATGTATAAAATAGCAGCAACGTGTTTATGACGCACACTGGCAGGGCAGTTAATTTCATAGCTTTTCATCTATTAGGTTCTTCTTTTTGGGAGTGAAATAGTGGAAAGGGGGGTTTTGAAAAGCTGTGCAGGACTCTGACAGCCTGATAGTGCCAGAAAATGTCTCTGTCAAGGAGAGGATAAGATGAAGAGAGCGATAGATAATGGCATGAAGAAAAATGAGCAGAAAGGGAGAATAAGAAATAGTCTGTCAAATCTGTCTTGACATCTAGCAGTGAAATCTTGGTAGAATACTTTATCCAATCAGTAAAAGGCCATTTATTTTAACATACAATGTATGCTTCTCATTTCCAGTGTTTTCAACCCCTTCAAGTATTTCTTATTAGATTTGCACTCTCATAATTTATATGCTTTAAAAGCCGGGCACATTATTGTTATATTTTTTTCAATGTTCATAAGGTGAGGGACAAATGCCAGAACCATTAGTCTGAGCTTGCCAAATAATCTGACAATTCACAAACTGCAGAACTCCAGAAGCTTCTATTCACTGCCTACTTCAGTGACATCCCCCGCCCTCACAATCAAAGCAGCTGAGCCAGTAACTTTGCAGCCATAACCAACAAGGTGCCCAGCTAAGTGACATATGCACTAAGTAAGCACTTTTACTCATTTCTGGGGGCATTGATCAGGTCAAATGGGATTACTCCTGGGCTTCATGTTAAGCACCTGCTTAACTTCAGGATCTTAGGGTACATCTACACTAGCCTCCTAGTTCAAACTAGGGAGGCTAATGAGGGCGACCAAAATTGCTAATGAAGCACGGGATTTAAATATCCCGCACTTGATTAGCATATTCCCGGCCGGTCACCATTTTGGAAACTGACTAGCCCGAAGTAACTGCCAGCTTCTACACGTGGCAGAGAAGCGTGATTCTGAGATAAACCCCTTAGTTTGAATTAACAGTTACACCTCATGGAATGAGGCCTTTGGTAATCCCATGCTTAATTGCTTAATTCTGCCCTTGGAATGAGATTTAACTGTTAATTCGAACTAAGGGATTTATCTCGGAAACACGCTTTCCTGCCGCATGTAGATGAGGGCAGTTACTTTGGGCTAATCAGTTTACAAAATGGCAACTGGCCGGAAATATGCTAATCAAGCACGGGATATTTAAATCATGTGCTTCATTAGCAATTTCGGTCTCCCTCATAAGCCTCCCTAGATCGAACTGGGGGCTAGTGTAAACGTACCCTTACAGAAGAGCAGGAAATGAATACAGCCCATGTATCCTTATATGCAGGGCTTGCCGAACCACAGCGAGCCCTGCTCGCCAGCCGTGCTGTCCGGCAATCTGCGCATGCGCAGATCGCCTGAATCCAGCTCTTCCGGGTTACAATCTACTCACCACAGGCAAGTAGATTGTATTATTTGTCGAGCCCTGCTCATATGGAGGAAAATAGAAGAGGAGGATACATATGTTCAAACTCTGATCTTAGTTACACCATAATAGACTTATTTGTGTCACTGGGGTTAAAAGGTATTTAAAAAAAACCAAACAGTAAAAGCCCAGTTTAGGCACATTAATTATCTTTTAGTCTAATTGCCCTTAGGTGTTATCAAAATACGATGCCATTACACAAATAGTGTGCTAACAACACACTCCTCCCAGTGTCCTACTGATTAGTATAGGGTGTATTCCAGAACATATTTCTCTGCTTTTCCTATTAGAGCTGTTCCAGTGTGTATAAATACTCAGTGGGAACTGAGAACCTTGGTCTCCTATAGCTTAAGTGAGTGGCCTAACCACTTAGCTATACAGTCTATTGCTTATCCTCCCTACCAATGGCTATTTAATTTATAAAATACAGTTTCAATAGGAAAGATTGAAAGTGCCCTATCCTAGAATATACCACATCCCAGTGGTAAAGACCCTTTCCTGAGCACAGGAAACCAAAGGTCATATTTTTTTCTCCGTCAGACAGAAATGGGGCATTAAAAATTAGTGCCCTTCATCCTGGGTGAATGTCCTAACCATTTGGCTAAAAGCAGTAAAGGAGGGCTACTGCCTCCTCCAGATTTACGTGCAAAAATGATCAGACATTTATCTCCTTTTGAAAGGCCTAAGATAGGCCACACCTCTCTCCTCCTCATTTCCTTCTGGATAGGTTATGTGATTTCCCACTCGAGTGCTGGATTTTGGTAATCCCATGCTTAATTGCTTAATTCTGCACATGCATTGCTTAAGGTATCTAGCTGCCCAACTTGGGGCTGTGGATTCCAAAGCTATGTGCAACAATGCTAAGCATTGCAGCACTTAGGTTCTTTTGTGGATCTAGTTTACCTTTATGTGTAAACTATTAGGCCAGGTCTAGACTAGATCCAGAAGGTCAGCTTAAGGTACCAGCTATGTAAATAACATAGCTGGAGTCAACATAACTTAAGCAGAGCTTGGCATCATCTTCTCAATGGGAGGCCAATGGCAACAAATGCTCCCATCAGCTTCCCTTACTCCTCCCAAATCGAGAAGTACCAGTGTCGACCCTGGGTGCCCCCCGCATTCAGTTTAGTGCATCTTTAATAGATGTGCTTCATCAAATGCCAGAAGATTGATCTCCAGCATGCTAAGTATAGTCATGACTTTAGACCAGAGGTGGGCAAAAGGGCCTCCGCGGGCCAAATCTGGCCCACCAAGCATCATGGCAGTCCTGTTGCTCTTTCACCCCCAGGACAATCAGGGCCTATGGACGGGGGAGCATGTGGACACTTGACTGGCGGTTGACTAAGCGCCACACACAGGAAGGCAGGGAGCGAGAGATTTCACACTTCTTCCACACCCAGGCCAATTAGGCCCTGGGGGCGGGGAAAAGTGCACAGAGTATCCTCCTGCCCTGCCCCCATCCCCGGCTCAGCTGGCGGGTGAGTCTAAGCACTCAGCTGGCGGAGCTGCCTTGCAGGACGGGGCAGACTTCATGTGCTCCCACCACCCCCAAACCCTAACTGGAAAAAAAAAAGAAAAAAAAGTTTAAAACATTCTGTTTCAGATCTTCAGGTGGTGCAAACTGCATAGGTCTGTTGACTTCATTCAATTAATGCTGAGTCACAGTAGCAAAGAATCTGGCTTTCTATGTTTAAAAGTTAATTAACGCCTCCACAGGAAAAAAAACAAAAACAAAATTCAACAGGAATCTCAGCCGCCTTCAAACAATGTGTACATTGACTTTAACCAGACAGAATATTGACAGAATAAGTGATAACTGAGCCCATGCCCCCCCTTATAGCATATTAGCAGCTTTGCATGCTAAGGAAGAAAGAGAGCAGGTGGTGAGATATAGCTACTGGATAATCTATTTAACCTCTTCAATAGTGAGAAAGAAAGAGTCAAAGAAACATGTTTCCAATGGCAACGGCACAAACAAAAAGTACTAACATGGCTACCTCTGGAAAAAAGTGCACTAAAACTGAATACTATTGTCAGACTCCACTGCTGTAATGGAAGTAGCTTTTAGTCACCAGAAAGATAAAGATGTTTAACTCATAAACCTGTAGAAATATTTTTGGGAGAGGGGACATAGCAGCAGTGTATAGTCACCTTAAGAAGTAAAAACATAAATTTTCAAGGAATGATGTACCATAATTAGCAAACTGGAAAACCCCCCACAAAGGACCTAAATCTTCAGGGTGATTTTGCATTAATGTAACTTCATTGATTTCAAGATAATTACTCCTGGTTTACATTAGGGTACATGAGAGCAGAAACTGACTAAAGGAAAATCTAACAGTGCATTGGCCACTCTAGTGTTGTCCAGCCACCTTTATCCCTCAAAGCATAACACTAGATTCAGAAAAAAAATCTATATCTAGGAAAGCATTTAAACTCTTATATCATTGAGTACATGCTTCTATGGGACCTACTGATGTGCATAAAGTTCAAGCACATCCTTGAGTGCTTTCCCGAATCAGGACTATGTTTTGTTAATGACTAAACAGACCTCACTCGTGTTCAGGAATAGGCAACTTCAATCAAATCAAAACTCCATCCCCTTCCTTGCTCCCTCTCCTAGTTCTTCTCAATAATACACAAAAGATTGATCTTTACATTTTGGTGGGATGCTAACTGGCAGGATGCATCAGAAAAAGGTTTCTTTAACTGCCCCTGCTTTGCTTAAGCAACTGTAACTAAATCAATCTGTTTGATTTTTGTTATGATCTGACAATATTTGAACAGGATCAAACCTCTTTGGCTTCAAAGATGCATCAACAGCTTAACTGGGGACTATGTTCATCAGACACATACCTCAATCACAACTTGCCTTCTGCCTAAGCAGAGATACTCAAGCACTGTAAGTACCTGTGATAATGGTATATGGATGGTACGAGTAGCATACACTTTAAATGGAATGGCTACTTAACATACTCACGAATACATGATGTGTACTATCTATCCATCTGGGGCTGTCAATCATTTTATATCTGCCAACTATCACACAATCTCCTTTGTTCAAATTCCACTCCTTATGAGATGAGAATCTATTTGCAGTTTAGTGCAAACAGAGTATTCATCTTCACTTTAAGGTCAGAAGACTCCATCTGTCTGTGTTCGTTCTGTCTCTCTCTCTGTCTCTCTCATTTACTGATGTCCTCAGATCAGGATTTAAATACTTCAAGTTACAGCAGAGTATTCACCACTAGTGAATAGTAGTTTAAACTTATCAGTGACTTGTGCTCCAGGCTGCAGAGGAATGCACCACCACCACCACCACCAAAAAAAGCCCCCAAAACCAAGGGCTACTTTTATTTAATGAACTTCCATTAGCCAGTCAGTGACCGGTTCAAGACGGTAAATCTTTGGGATTCCAGGGTGAAGAGCTGGTGGGAACTGGCTTGAGCCTCCCTACTGATGGCTCCTGAGTGGCTGGGACGTCATTCCCGTAAGAAAGTTAGATGTGTCCCTGACTCTGGATGTCTGTGTAAGCACAGTGCCTGTCAGAGGTCTGTAGCTTGACATCACTGACACATGGTACAGTCCCAGAAGTCCCCTTGGGGATGCTTACCGGAGTGCTGACAAAGCCACTGACCCTTGCCTCTGCTCTCTGGGGCTTCTCACTACCCTGTCCTGCTGGGGCAGATCTCCTGGTCTCCCCTAGCCAAGGAATAGAGCTGAGATCACCACCCCCCTGAAGAGCAATATTGACACTGAAACTCTTCAGATCTGAGGAAAATACAGTTTTGGGCACAGCTTCGAGGGAACCCACTCCCCAAAAGGAATCAGCACCTCAAATCATTCATGTAAGCCTCCTTTAACAAAGAAAAGAGGAGGTACGCACTGATTGCTCCTCCAGGAAAGAACTATTTAAACTGGGTTTTGTAGTAAATCAAAGTGATTTATTGCATGCAGGTAAAAACAGGCAGAGCAAAGCAGATTACAAATTTAAAATAACAAAAAACGGATACTAGTTCTAACACTTATCACAAACTTACCCTAAAACTATTCTTATTTCAGCTAAGCTTTCCTACCAGAGAAGTTCTTTTTTCCCTCCTAGGGTCTTTGGTTAATTCTCCTGGGCGTGAGATACCACCCAAAGACAGAGACTGAAAACAATTGCAACTTAAATAGCTTCCCTTTCAGGCAGAAATTCTCTTTTTTATATTCCCCCCTTCCATGGAGAATTACCTAGTTAGCCCCTACCAGTTAGGAAGATCACATGACTTCCTAGGACCAAGCACTGGTAAGATTTAAAGGACAGGAGGGGCTATTTACAGGTGATCACCCAGATATTGAGGGAAACACCCTTGATGGCCTGCATTTGCATATTTAAAGCCATAAACTATTCCATACCCTATATCTCTAACTTTACATACAAGAATGATACATACACCAAAATAAGTTATATAGATCCAGCACATCGAGACATGAAAATTTGTAGATTAGATTAGGTATTTTTTCCAAAACAGCTTTGAGTTATGCATGTGTGTCCATAAGTCAATTTCATGAAGCATGGGGGGATGGTCACAATCAGCATGACAGTATGAGAAGCAACCAAGGTTGGTGAGTTGAAGGACTCAGCAGCCCAATAGTGATCACACCCTCCTCATATAGTGTCCAATCACCAGACACTGGAGGTAATCAGTTGTAAAACACCTACATGCCTTGGTAGGAAATCTCATAAAAAATGTATTGAAGCCAGTTAGGCTTTTTACTCTCACAGACCCCATGGAAAGGTGTACCAGAACTTCATTCCACTGATGGTTACAAACATTCATCTAATTTCAAGCCTGAACACAAGAGTCAGTTTACAGCAATAACAGGTTTAGTTATGAGAGCATGATTTTTTTCCTCTCTAATGATTCTGATGTCTGGATGATACCTCTCCAGTACAAAATGCACATCTACTGTAAAATTCTAAACCAGGAAAGAAATTATGGCAAATTCAGGCAGTTTCATCTTGATTTAGTGCTATTGACTCACAGAGTCATGAACTCATATGGCATGATTGTTAAGGCTATTTAGGTACATACTGGGATTTTAAAAAGCATCTAGGCATGTAGATGCTTTAAAACAATCCCATTAGATGTCTAAATAGCTTTTAGAATCTGACTCATAGGTTCTAAAGCTGGAAGTGCTTACTGACTTCTAGCAGAACACAGGCCATAACATTTTCCTGAACTAATTCCAGTTTGAACAAAAGCAAAATTTGAAAAACATCTAACCTTGGTTTAAAAGTTGCCAGTGATGGAGAATCTGCCACAACTCTTGGTAATTACTGTTAAAAATGTGTACTTTATTTCCAGTCTGAATTTGTGGAGCTTCCTATTGTTATAGATGCTGAACTAATTACAGATGTAGTGTTCCAAAGTGTCATGCAGAGTATTTAAATGCAAAAAAAGTAAGTTGAAAGTTCCACAGATGACCAATTATAGACCGCTTTTCATATCCCAGTTAATTTGCTTGATGAAATGTAAACAATACCTTATGCCTCGTTTCTGAAACAAGATTTTAATGCTATCACTACATACAAATACAATATCAGTTTACCAATTAGTTCTTCTGAATGTGGACTGGCGTTTAATTGCACACACTATGAATACATTGTTTCAGTTCAAAACAGCTAGTCTGTGGCACAATGGAGATTAATTACTAAAAGACAATAGTCATTTTTTGGCAATCAATCACGTATACAGAAAAGTGAGGCATTTTAATGAGGATTAAGTTCCATTAAGAGCTTTCCCTAAATCTCATTTGAAATAGAATAAAACAGCAGTGTGTAGTTTAAAAAAAAATGTAGTACCCCAAAGGCAAAAGGGATGATGTTGGAATATACTGAGTATATTTTATAGCTTTCCCTATGGGGGTTGGGAGAAGAGGGAAGACCCCTGCTAGGTGAAGGGCCTGGGGGGAAAGAAAAGGCCCCTGCCAGGTGGGGTGTATGGAGGGGTGGGGGGAGAAGCCAATGGCCAGGTGGGAGAGAAATTCCCACCAGATGGCAATCCCCACCCTGAGTCCCACCTCACTCCCTTGCCCCTCCCCCACCCCATGCACCCAGTCCCCTGCCCTGATGGATCTGGGCAACACAGGTCTTTTAGTAATGAATAAATGATAGAACTGGGATTAGAACAGTCATCTGGCACTCAGTCTCAAGGTTAGTTCACTGCACACACTACCATTCACAGCAGCATGTGATACTTTAATACTTTAATATTCCTCCCAGGAACTAGGCCATTTTAGAAAACCAAAATGTACTCCACAGTAGCTCTAGCTCTGCTTAACATAAATTATCTTTGTGAAAAGTGGCAAGAACTATAACATACACACTTGATTCAACACCCAAATTACAATTTCCTTCCAATGTGGAAGAAAGACTTCTGAAAATCTATTTCTGAAAGACTTTTGTAGCATTAGCTTTCTGGGCAAAAGAGCTACCACAAGCAGTCTCGATTTATCAATGATGATTCCCAGCAAAAGGTGTTTAATTAGGATGTCTCACACTTCTCTACACATGAAAATCTAATCACCACCTTCTACCTCAAAGAACACAATCAAGTAGCATTATCCCATCTCAAAACTGCCTTTGTTCCATCCTCATATTGCTTCCACATCTTGTATTACTTTGTTTTGCTAGTCTTTCATGCCTCCTACAAAAGAAAAAAAAAGCCTAATAATATGCAAAAGTTTAGTTCCCCCTTTGAACTTCTATTTATTTTCATTCCAACTAAAGCTTCTTATTACAAGGTTATCTTCCGAATCTGGTTGTGAACAGCAAAAATCAATACAAAAAGAATTTTAAAAAGTGAGATTATGACAAAAGAGTGAACAGAAGACGAATGAGTCTGTGATGAATGCCCTAGTACAACTGTATCTCACAGTTAAGACAGCAATTACTTCTTCCAGACCAGTTCACACCACTGGTCCATTCAGTCCAGTATACTTTCCCTGGCAATGGCCAATGCAGGCTGCTCAGGGAAGGGTGCAAGGACTTAGGAAGGACTTAAGTCTCATAAAAGGACTTAGGTTGTAACCTGCTTTGATAGTCTCATGACTGAGGGTCATTTTGTTACCTTCAGTCCTTTAGCTATTCAAGCACTTTCCTCTGGGTTCATGCCAGCCCTTCCTGCACCTTGCAGGTTAACAACAAAAGCACCCCAATCCCCAACCCATTTGATTCATTCCTCTGTGATATCCAGCCCCTGACTCTGCACACAGAAATTCAAGATCCACTGTACCCATTTTTACCTTAAAACACTGTTCCTGTAACTACACTGCACTTGCAAACACTTATCATAAAATAAAATTAGGATTACTTATGGATTATTAAAAATTACTAGAAATGAAAGAGTAATAGAAAAAAGTAGCTACAATACAACACAAAATTATAAAACATGAACGTATGTCTATACTTCTCAATACCTATCTTTCCTATCCAATAAAGTAGTAGATTCCTCTATATCAGAAGCAGCAAGGGCGGAGGAAGCAGGAACCAGTCCTAGGGGGAGCTGGTTTAAAAGCTGGTTTCCCCCATTACCATCTCCACAGTGTGGGGAAGGATAGAGGAGGAAGACAAACAGCGGCACTGTAGTTCTGCCTTTTAAATGTAGTAAGAGCCACTCAGCTCTTACTGCATTTAAAAGGCAGAGGCGCAACAGGGGTAGTGAGTGCTCTGCCTTTTATTGACTAGTCGAGTAGTTGATGGAAATTCCATTGACCACTCTTTTAGCTGATTAATCAAAATTTAACATCCCTACCCCCGACTAACCTCAGCAGGCCACCCAGCCTGTCTGGGTTGGAGGGAGACTATCAAAACTTATCATTCAAATGCTGGTTCGAAAGGTGCTCAGGATATAGGCTGGGGCTGCATAGGGTCTGTGTGCAGTGAAGGTTGTACCTTATGGTGTGAGCAATCATTACTACTTCAAGCCGGGGGGGGTGGCAGTACCACAAGTCCCTGCACCTACAGCAACTATTATGGGTGGCTGTGACTGTATGCAGACAGACGTCATTGATAGTTGCAAAGTTAATATCTGGGCTACTAGAAATTCTAAACAGAGAGAAAAAGCTTGGTGCCTGTATTGTAAGCAAATACTGGATAATTGTAGTGAACAGGCGTGGCTGCTCACTGACCCCGAGGTGGAAGAACCCCTCTCTGAGTCTGGGTGGGCCAAAATGGGTCCTGACCCTTTAACTCCATGGAGGCCAAGGGGCAGGGCAGGAGCATAAAAGCCCAGCCCAGGAGCTCAGTAAGGGCTCAGCCATTGGAGGAAGAAGAGGCCTGCCCTGAGCTCCCAAGCCAGGAAGGCCCTGAGAACCTTGTAGAGGCTGAGGACTGTCCCAGACAGCCGGGCCTTTGCTCCAAAGATGAGACCTTCTATACCCTGCTCAATGGTTCAGACTACCAGGACCCTGAGGTCCAGCAGAGATTGTGGTGCCAGGTAGATGCTAGGGAGGAGTTAGGCAGTGGCCCAGGGGAAGCCGATGACTGTCAGACTGACCTCATAACATCATAGAGCGTGTCAGTGTGTTGCGGGCTGGATCCCCGCTGATCCCAGCAGCAGCCAGGGCTGCCATTGCTAGGGCACTGGGTGGGATACGGTGGAAAAGGGAGGGCCCACGTCCCTCCTGCCCCCACACATACAGGTGGCAGTCTCCCCCTCCCTGCTCATGCCTGGAGAACTCTTGTTTGTTTGCCTGCCCACCCCCACCCATCCCCCGAACCAGGATCTGGGCCTTAATAACTGGAACTGCATTCGTTTGCCTGGCCCACCATGAACCAGGGCTCGGGCCATATTGATTTTGGGACTGTTTGTTGAACTGTCCACCCTGACCCAGGGCCTGAGCTTATTTATCTGTGGGACAGTGGTTATATCACTGCCTTCCCTGATTTCAGGGTCCCCAGTTTTGCCAGAGGCATTAGACCAAGCACAGGTCAGGGACCCAGGACTCCAGTGGCTGGCGTACAATCATAAAAAGGATGCTTTCTCCCATTCCATCTCTTTTGGAGATCTGGAATGAATCTAATAAGGTCATCACAGGATGACTCAACTGTGGACAAAATTTATAATATACAGGCACAGTTCATTATTTGACCCAAAAATGGAAAAATAAAGAGTCATTTCAAGTTTTAAACATTCTTTTTTATAAAAGAAAACTGGCTTTCCAAGATCTTTCCTTTTCCACTAGTTTGACTAGCAAGGTTAGAAACTCTTGGGCTGTGTCTACACTGGGCCACTTATTCCGGAAAATCAGCCACTTTTCCAGAATAAGCTGCGAGCTGTCTACACTGGCCCTTGAATTTCTAGAAAAGCAACGATGCTCTACTGTACAAAATCAGCTGCTATTCCGGAAAAACTATTCTGCTCCCGCTCGGGCATAAGTCCTTATTCCGGAACACTGTTCCGGAAAAGGGCCAGTGTAGACAGCCCAGTAGTCTTTTCCAGAAAAGCGCGTCTACATTGGCCACAGACGCTTTTCCGGAAAAAGGGCTTTTCCGGAAAAGCAACCTGCCAATGTAGATGCTCCTTTTCTGGAAAAACTGAAAACGGAATAGTATTCCGTTTTAAGCATTTCCGGAAATTCATGCCAGAGTAGACACAGACTTGCAGTTTTGTCACAAGTCCCATAAAATACCACTGATGTTTGTTTGGGGTTTTTTTTTCAGGGTTGGTTTGTGGGGTGAATTTTTTTTAGTTGGTTTGTTTTTGAGACTCTGCAGCTCGGTTGGTCAAGTTGTCGTAAATCATATGAGTATTTCAACTTTCCTTTAAAAATGTGGGTTTTAGTCCTGATGGTTGCGGAGAAAAATTTGAGAATGTGACCTGATCTCAGAAAGCAAGAGGCAAAGGAAAACAGCTCAACATTCCTTCTTTAAAGTCTCAACATTTTTAAGATAATGTCCTAATTTTTAGGGTCTGATTCATGATTTTTGAATGTTTGGATTTGGCAATATTGCCATCTGTAGTCAAGTAGCAGAAGACCCCATGCCTGATAAATACACCTCTTAGCCAGGTCTACATTACAGAGTGAGGATGACATAAATTGTCTTATGTTGACCTAACTCTGTAAGCATATACACAACTACAATGCTTCTCCAAACCGTGTATGTCACCCATTGCCTTGATCTAATAACTCCACCTCTGAGAGGGGCGTAGCACTTAGGTAGATGTAGTTAGAGAAACACAGTGTCCATATAGACACCATGTTACTGACATTGCATGATGGCTGTCAGGTTGCGCAGGTCTCACAGCTGGAGGCCCCCAACTCTAAGCCTTATACCTGGAGCCTCTCTGCCCCAGGGCTCACAGCCTCCCACACTGCCCCACTTAAGTCAGTACAAGAACCTCCAGTGAGTATATGCAACACTGGCCAAAGGAGAGTAGTGTAAACATAAAAAAACTGCAATAATTACTAAGGATGTTAAATAACGTTAATTATAGTTAAATATACTGCATTATGTAGCATTACAAGATGCAATCAATGCATAGCTAAGGTTGTAGAAAACAAAATGTGCAATACCATGGTGTATATTTAAATAGCTGAACAATCAGCGAGACTATCATATAACATCTGTCTAGTTTAATTATGAAATTTAAGAATACATCTGGTGCTGTGATGCCCTCCCAACAGTCCCGCTACAGTACTAGTAATGAAATTAGCATTTACAATATAAATAATAAACTTTGGTGTTTCCTACCTTTTCAGTGTAATCATGCAAGCCCTTATGCAGGCAGCTACCTTGTACACAATGGCCAAAAGGGTTTTTTGTTTGGTTTTAAGAAAAGAGATGGGAGGAAAATAAAAAAGGGTAAGATTCATTTTCCAGCACTGATTGTTTGGCACTAGCACAAACCACTGTTCTGGATCTGACACTAAACATGGAATGGCCACTATCCTGACTGACATCTCCAAAGCTAAAAGCATGAGCTAACATTCCCTATGTGGGGTTGTACCTTCTGTGGCTCAGACATAAGAGATGTACTTGTAACACACTCACCAGTAAGTTCCAGCCATGACAATGCCTCTCTCCACTATGCTTCTCATGGCAGAAGGGTAGTTTCCTTCCGCTAATGTCACAAAGTGTCATTTCTCCAGTAACAGGAAAACTACTTTTCACTGGCATTCAACTAAAAAATGGCTCAATTTTTTTTCCGAAAATATTTCTTTTGGGGAAGACATTTGAAAGGAAGTTTCAATTTCAAAGTTTCAAATCTCAGAAATGTATGAGCAAATGAAAATTGTGATTTTCATTATTATTCAACCTTAGCAGTAATTTTCTCACTCTCATATCCCTCAGAAATGGCTGAGTGATTTTCTTCCAATCTTCTAGCAGTACTCACCTTCTTGTAGGGATCTGAGTCTCCATTGCTCTATAAGGTATCATCACTTACACCAGTGTAGAATGAGTGACTCTTTAGTAGCACTTTATACTCATTTTACACTGGTGCAAATGAAACAGACTCCAAGTATGGAAAAATTCTCTCCCCCCACACTCTCAACTAAAGTAAAAGGGCCAAAGAGATAGGCAGTCTTAACTATAAGGGTAATAACAAGTGGCTCTTATAATTATTAAGCAACTATTTTCAGCCTTATATAAAAATATCTGTCTATTGAATGTATATGGAATTGCCTGTGTACGAAATCAGCAGGAAAGAATGACTAATGATTCTGGAGATTAAAAGATACTGCTTTCTTCAGTACAAAGCAGGGTCTCCTGGAAACATAAAGGGCTCTGAAAGCAGCAGAATCAGTTTGAGAAGCCTACTAAGTTCTTCACTTTAGGAAAAAAAAGTTTAGGACTTAGTTAGCTCAATAGCTGCTTTAATCAACCTCCTGAAATAGTATTTCTAGATATCTGTTTTGCTTCTAAAGTATTTAAATGGAACAAAAACTGTTACAATGAATGAATCCCCAGGCTGGTAGAAAAATCACTCAGCAGGTAAGATTATTTCAGTTGCTTCAGCTCTTTAAGCTAACTATCTCTGCTTCTCGTTTATTACATTCTGCAAAGACAGCAGAATTAACAACTTTATAGACTTGTGTATTTTTTAAATATAAAGGACTCATTTCTTCTTTCCTTAAGCATTAAAACTCACTATTTTAAAGGAGGATTGGACCATGAACGTGTGAGTGTTTTATTCTATATTAACATCCCTCAACTTGCTGGCTAAACCTAGTCAAACAACTCAGTAATAAAATGTCTTAAAACAGACTATCAAGTTATATTTGGAACACTTTATAATTTGCCTAATCCCATTAGAAATATACACTAGATAGAAGGAAAACTGCTCTCTCCAGATGCAGTCCATTTGCTGGTGTCATTGTCACTATTCATAATTGTCACTCTGAACACTCAAGTTTCCATACACACAATTTGTATCAAATTCCTGCTGCTGCCTATATACTGTCAAGCTTGCCATAGATCCAGTGTAACTCTGCTGGCTTCACTAATCAATATCTGGTGTACCCAAATAAAACAAAGTAGATTATGGCCCATCTTCCTGATTCCAAACATACCCCCTTCATAGGTTTTGACTTCACTGGAACCTCAGATGGAAAAAATATGAATGCACCAACCACAGAGAGAAGAACCAGTAATTCTCCTAAGCCAGGAGGACTTTTACACATACACTATTCCTCAGATGAAACCCAATAATTAAGAACCATTACACAAACAAATCCCAGCTATTAAAACAGAAACTTGACAACCAGATTTTGAGGGCTAAATTACAGCTCTGAGAGCTGATGAAGCCATGGGAATAGGCATGGTAACAAGGAGAAAGCTGCTGACTACCCAGTTGCTGCTGAAGGGAAGCATTATGCCTCCACAAGACATAACTGCTGTAATAATATGGGCAGAAGCAATGTGCCCAGTAACAGCACCTACCTTATACATTAGCACTGTCATGTGCCTACTTTGGTACAGCTGGCATGCAGAAATAGGGATGTGAAGGATTAGTCAATAGGGTAGTTGACTAGTCGCTTCCCCCCGACCCTTGCTGCCGCTATCAGAGGGAGTCCACAGGGGAGTCCCCTGCTGACCCTGGGCTCCATGCAGCACTTTCACTTTTGAAGTGTAGCAACAGCAAAATGCATTGACTATTCGATTAGTTGATATTTAACATCCTTATGCAGGGGGCAAGGTCTTAGTTCACTAACTGTAAGGGGTTTGCTCTGGATTTAAACCAATTTAACTGTCATTGGAGTATAGCATCAATATTGCTACCTATTTCACTTCAAAACCGTATGTACTTATTGAACTCAGGATACGTCTACACTAGCCTCATTCCATAAGGTTTAACAGTTAATTCGAACTAAGGGGTTTATCTCGGAATCTCACTTCTCTGCCGCGTGTAGATGTGAGCAGTTACTTCGGGCTAGTTAGTTTCCAAAATGGCGACCGGCCGGGAATATGCTAATCAAGCACGGGATATTTAAATCCCGCGCTTCATTAACAATTTTCGGTTGCCCTCATTGGCCCCCCTAGTTCGAACTAGGGGACTAGTGTAGACATACCCTCAGCGAAGTAACAGTATGATGCAACATCTCTCTTAGGTACTTTTATGGCCCCTTTACCATAATACTAGAGCACCTCACAGTCTTCAATGTACGTAGCTTCTTGTGAGTCAAGGAGGTGCTTATTCTGACTGTAAACCCATTGGGTTTGTATAGCTTCTAGCACACTGGAGTTCTGCTCCACCATTAAAGTTCTAGCACTATGTTAATACAAATATCCTCTTTTTGCAGATGGGCAGCTGAGGGACAGTGACTTCCCATGGTTACACAGGTCTGTGGAAGGTCAGGGAACTGAATCTATGTTTTTAGAGTCACAGTGCAGCACGTGAACCACTAGGCAACCCTTTTTCTATCTGGCTGTCATAAAAATCATGTTTATTTCTCTGTCCCCAAAATAAGATAGGAAATCTTAAGCATAGCGGCAATTTTGGCAGAGGCAAAACAAGGAAAAAGTCAGCTACATAAATAAGTCAGCATCTCAACTGATGTACATATCTATAATATCAGTAATTTCCATGGAAATATGCTGATTTTCACCTCTTAAGGGTGTGGTCTGTTGTATCTAGAAGCTTAATATGTAAACACAAGAGAATAAGGAAGTACGAACTCAAACACTGTATTTGTTTCCTATTTGCTTAGTCCTGGTTACTCCCTTTGTCTGCCTTGTTCCAAATCTCACACTTACAGCTTTATCATCAATAATTATTCATGGACTTTCACAAAGGTAGGTAAATGAACCCTATTTTGGGGCATACATAACAACATATCTCTAACCAAGCCATGTCTTCTAAAGCATCAGTTTATCAGACTTGAAGTATAATTTAAGATTAGTAATCTCAATATCTCCTACCCAAATTGAAATATAATTTCCCTTTTCTTTGTCTAGTTTCATGGTTATATTGCAGGAATCTTCCCCTACTAATAAATAATTCATGCCATAAACATTTTCTGCTACTCTGTTATTGTGCTTCTGCGTATTGGCAAAGAATCCATTATTTGCTACTTCAATAGAACTACTTGCCCACCACTGATATCATATATAGGACTTGAGCTTATGTGCATTTCATACACAGAACTTCTAACTGTTTTGGATGCACAAGGACTGCAGAACAAGGCTTTAAGACTACAAAGCAAAATTTGTCTACACAAATGAAGCCTCACACTAGCTAGAACATAACTGCTGAAAATCCCTATAGAATCAAAAAAATCGAATTCAATGCTATAGCATATCCTGAATTGTAGTTTACATAATAGCACAAACTGAGCCAGATTGATTTTCTACAGCTGTTCAAGTCTAATTTTATATATATGTAAAATATATGCCCTATTTTATTTATATATATATATATATATATGCACCCTATTTAATTCTCTCTCCATTTAGATTGATATGAAACATCAAAAGTTCCTGTAAATAATTTAGTGTGGAAAAACCACACAAGCTAATTAAAAGCTACAGGTCCAAACCCAAACACATTATAAATGTGTTTCTAAGAAGATGACTTTTCTATTCAGATTTGAAGTATTGTTTTGTTGTTAGGAAAGATGGTGCCTCTAATAGTATTTTTTTAAAATAAACAAGGGATAGTGAAAGACTTTAAATTTCAATTACAGGCAGTCCCCGGGTTACATGGATCCGACTTACATCGGATCCCTACTTACAAACGGGGTGAGGCAACCCCGCACTAGCTGCTTCCCGCCAGCAGACCAGGGAGATGCGAAGCTAGCGCCCCTCCTCCCCCAGCAGACCAGAGAGATGGGGAGCGGCTTTTCTCAGCAGACACCTCAGCTTGAGAATAAAGGACTGAGGGAAGTGAGGTGTGGGAGAATAAAACTGAGCTCTGGAGAAATGTTTGGCTAGAGTTTCTCCTACAATATGTACCAGTTCCGACTTACATACAAATTCAACTTAAGAACAAACCTACAGTCCCTATCTTGTACGTAACCCGGGGACTGCTTGTACTCTGGTTTTGTTCTACCACAAACGTGCATTTATTTAAACACAGCTTGAAACACTATTATGTGGTTAAGACCTAAGCCTTGTATTCTTAACCGAACAATGCAATATTTCACAATCGGGAATTAAAAAGAATTTTATCAGGGTTATTAATAACCCTAACAATTCTAAAACTTAGCTCTAACATCGCACCTTAAATCTTCAAAGCGCTGCATCAATTGTTGCCCTGATCCTGAAATCAGATTCAGCGCTGAATGATGAAGCTCAATGTAGGCACATGGGCCCATTTGTGTGAATCTAAGTGTGGGAATGCCATTAGATTATTTGATATAGCTTTAAAATATTAATGCTAAGAGTTCCATCTCCCATGATTGACTCAATAGTACAGCAAGCCAAATACAACCATTCATCAGAATTAAATACTTAATTGTTAAAGTAAAATTAAGCTTTCAGTTACACATTTTCATGGAAAGTGTGTACTTTCCTTGATTTTTTTTTTAAATTTCTCATTAGAAAACTAAAAAAAACCCTTTCAAATGAAATTGTGTGTTTTCAGGGGAGGCAAAAGTGGGCACAGTGTACTGGTAAGAAAGCAGCCATGTGTACTGTACACACTGCTCAGGAGACTAGCCGTCCCATGTACAAGTTAGTGGTTTAAGTCATTTTCATCCCTGGTTTTCAGTCAAACATTTTATGGGATTTAGTAGCCCTCAGCAGGGAATGTGTCAATTGCTGGCAGTTTTCAATTTTTCAACCTCATTTTCCAACCAAATCTACTGTCAGCAAAGAGTCTGAAGGATGAACATTGCAGACAGCCCGAAGAAGGAAAAAGCACACAGGAGGATGGTTCAGGAGACCTAGCAGGACAAGAAGAAGAAAAACCAGGAGATAACAGGTCTGCTCCAGCAGCAAACACAGATGTTGCTGACTCTTGGGGATGGCTCAGCAACCACAAGCTCTCCTCCCTCTGTAGTCCATGAAGAAGTCCATTACAGTGCATTCCTATACCGCCCCCTCAACGTCCCATGTGGTACCTGGACCCACATCCCATCCCTTACTCATCCACCCTGAGAGATATTAATGACAACCATTGCTTCACTGCTTCATTGCCCTCAGGAGTAACATTAGTTCTCATTAGAACCAAGGGGTTTGATTTGAACTAACGCATCCCGGAGTGCACTTCCCGGTTCGATCAACTGGTGAGCGGAATAGCGCGCGGGCAAGATTATGCTAATGAAGTACAGGATATTTAAATCCCCACTTCATTAGCAATTTCGGTCAGCTATATTTGCATCCCTAGTTCAAACTAGGGAGCAAGTGTAGACATACCCTGAGAATTTAAACCCTGTCCAAGAGCCACAAGCACTTACATAACCATTGAAAAGTAGTCCTATCTGTTGATGTTCTCCACAGGAAGCTGGTCTAATGCCAAAATAAGGATATGTGAGCTTGTCTTTTGGTTCAGTACAGTTCAGGAACCCATTTTCTGCAAATCCATGCACATTACAAAGAACCTGAGTTATGTGTAGCAAGAGACAATTAATGACCATTCACAACCACGAGAAGAGTCCTGAAAGTGGATTTTGAACTCCAATACTGACTTGTAGCAATCTAGAATTCCTAGTTTCCAGAGCGTGAGCCCCACTCACCTCTTTACTGTCATGGTAGCTTGCTCTACTGCCTTAGCTGAAAGGCAGCTGGCTTTTAGCTCATGTTGTAGAGGATCATGCACTAAGCTCCAGAGGTCACATATTCAATTCCACTTGTCCACGTTACATACATATGCAAGCAATGCCCTAACCACAGCAGCTTTATGCTGACATAACTTATGTTGACCAAAGTTTGTCATGCAGACATGGCCTAAGAAAGATGAAGCTATTTAAAGAGCAGCACTGCCAATGTAGCTCTCCTTACTTAGCTTCCAAACAAGAAAGAGCACAATGGTGTAGACAAAGCTCTTTTTCCTCCCATTCTCAAGGCTCATTTATTAACCTGCGCCCCGCCCCCCCAAGCCTATTTCGCCCTCAGAACACAACAGCTCCTACAGCTGTCTAAGTTATAATGGCAAACAGTGCAGTGCTGGATGACATCTTGACTTTACATTGTCAAATAGAGCCTCAGATCTGAAATGTGAGAAGAGACACCTACCACTTTTTATTTGGAGGAAAAATTGCTTTGTAGCTTAATTAAGGTGCTGGCTGACAGTTCAGAGGAAGAGAACTTGCTTCTTCTGCAAGGTTTGACAGCCTCCGTGGCTTAAATGTAACAATGCAGCTTATGCAAGAAATACTGAAATGTGACATTAAACCCTAGGCCTTATCAGAATTCAGGCTTGTACAGTCTGACAGTTCTTTTTTAAATCAGTCAATTTCTTTAAAAGAAATATTTGCAAGTCAAGTTAAGAAATGTATTTATCTAGTATCTGTTAATTGAAACTGCAATATTTCTTTCAAAAGATGCCTGTATTAAAGCTTTGAAACTAGTACTCCATGCAAAGAGACTGGCTATGACCTCATAACGTGTGGCACCTCAGACTTATTTCAGGGCTGCTGTGAATATCGGGCATCAAACATGACCACTAGTAGATTCAGTCTCAGTAGTGAAGAACTAAAATGAATGTTTTGTTTCTCACCAGCTACCATACTACTACAAAAATATTTGTATATTTTTATTATTAAATTCAATAAATAAAGCACAGAAAATTGTGAGGCAAACTGATTAACTGACATGACTGGTGATTTAGACAGTGCTAGTAGTTTTTGTTTGTTTGTTTTGGGCAGGGGGAAGGTTGGTCAACCATTTTTAATGGAAAATTAGGGATTTTTTTAATGAATGGAATTCTTCCATGAAAAATGTCTTCAAAACTTTCACTATAGCATCAATAATCCAAACTTCAAAAGATTTGATTCTAAATTTGGAGGTTGGATTAAACTGAAACTGCATTCTTCCCTCTATCTGAATTACTTCTCTTATGATGCACCGCAACCAGATAATGTTGTAATTTACTCTCACCTCACCAAGAGGGAAGAAAATGGTTTATCATGAGCCCAGACCTCACAGGAATATAGAAGAAAAGGCACTCAAACCACAATTCCCATAAGGCTAGTGCCAGTTTAATCTAGTTTTGAGAGGGAGAGTTGATTGAAATTTTTCACTAAAAAGAATGAGATTTTCCATGGGTAAAATATTCCATATTTTTCAACCAGTTCTAACTTTTACCAAATTTCACAGACTGAAGAAGAATCAGTGGCCCTGAATTTCTTGCCTTCATCTTGGAGTACTTAAGATGTGGGGATTGAGATGGATCTCAGACTAATCCAGGGGCGGCCAAACCCGTGGCTCATGAGCTGCATGCGGCTCACGAAGAAAAAAAATTGCAGCTCCTGACGGAACCAAGACGAAGCCCAGAACCAGTTAGGTCAGCTGCTCTCACAGCAGGGCTGCTGTGAGCTGCATGCGAGCTCACGGCCTGTGCCGTTCCGCTCACGGCCCCCAGCGCAATAGGTCATATCCTGCACATGCAGGTCGGGTAGCACACAGAGTCCCAGCCTGCAGGTGCTAGTAGCCAGTTGCTGAGCGCAGGTAGCGGCACCGGCTTCGGGTGCAGCGGTGGCTCTGCTCCGGGACCTGGGCATAAGGTTAATGGGGCAGAGGGATTGGGTTGGAGTGGGGAGGGGAGGTGTCTGGCTCTGGGAAGGAGAGGCGGCTACCAGGGGGAAAGGGCACATTTACAGTGTGCTGACTGCTCAGCGCATAGAGGGAGAGGCGCAGCTGCAGCAGCGGGCGGGGGGGGGGGGGAATACGAGAATTAGGTTGGGGAGGAAGGGGGATTGATATAGAGGGGGCCCCGGTGCTTGGCTCTGGGGGGAATTGGGTTAGGGGTGGGGGCGCACCTGGCTCTGGGGAAGGGAAAGAGCAGCCAGCGTGCTTCCTGAGACCCGGGATCCCCAGGTACTGGCCCCAGCTGTCTCTGCTCCCTCCTCCTGGCCAGACCCCTTCCCCCACGAGTACCCTGCCCCAGCACCCTGCCCTCTGCCCCCACCAGCACAGTTGGGACCACATTAGTGAGGCTTGGGGGGTTTTGGAGCAGTTGTTTTTTTGCATCTCACTTGTGTGGCCCCAACTGACTTTTCTGTGGGTCAGTGACTCAAAAAGGTTTCCCTGCCCCTCTCATAAATAAAGACAATGCTGAAACATTTTGTGTTTGACATAATATTTTATTTAAAAGTGAAGCCTGGCCGCCAAGCCCTGATCTGTCCGCAGCATCATAACACTCCTGCACACACACACCCAACCCCAAACCTGAGCCTATCATACACTTGAACCCCCTGTCCTGAGCCTCTCATCCCCAAACTCCT
The DNA here is from genome assembly GCF_052426305.1 of Pelodiscus sinensis. Lineage (NCBI taxonomy): Eukaryota > Metazoa > Chordata > Testudines > Trionychidae > Pelodiscus > Pelodiscus sinensis. Next base: position 21,004,895 of record NC_143052.1, on the reverse strand, counting down.
GTACCCCACTTCCCCAGTCTTCTGCCACAACACTCCTGCACCATCCACATACTGCAAATCTGTGTCCTGAGCCCATCATGCTCCCAGCCTCCTTGCCCTGAGCCCCTCATGTACCCCAGCCCAAACTCCTGCACCCTCACAGCCACAAGCCTGCATCTTACTCAGCACCCCAACCCTCCACCTGACCCCAACATTATCCAGCCAGGAGCCCCCTCCCTGAACCCGCATCCTCTTCTCTACTTCCTCCTGCTCCCAAACTCCCTCCCAGAGCTTGCATCTCTCACCCCTTCTCAGTGTTTTTTTTGTGAACCACAATAGCAGTGGAGACAGAATAAAGAGCCAGGGCAAAGCTGTTGAGCCAAAACAAAACAACCCACCAACCATGCCCTGGGATGGATGTTCCAGCACCTATTTTCCTCCAGTACAGTGCTTTTTTTCTCTCTCTCTCTCTCTCAACAACTTTGCCCCGGCTCTTCACGCTGTCTCCACTACTATTGTGGCTCTTCGACTGGAACAGGTTGGCCACCCCGAATTAATCCATTCCCTTCCCCACTAGCTTCACAAAGTATCTTGCTAGCAGATCCTGTGCTGAAATTCTGGCAATTTGGCATGCAATATACAATTCCTCACTCAATCCTTCCCTTGGCCAGTATCGCTACATGGGGGCCCACACTCTAGCCTTACTGAAAGGATTAAATCTCTTTCTCTCTCTCTCTCTCTCTCGCTCTTCCCCCCCCACACACACACAGTGTTATATTTTCAATTATATTTGACTATAGACCACCAGCTGCACTAAATACACACAAATGGCTTTCAATACAATATACATTAAAATGTTACTGACTTTTCTTACTACAAACTTCTCTCATCTGAAGATGAAGGAAGAACCTGGTGAGAGTCTCAATTACAAAAGACAATTATCTGTAACTGTCCTCTGCAACATAGATACTTTACATATAAAGGAAGAAACCGGGAATGAAATTATGACAGACAACATCTCAATGTACAAGCATCCAGTGATAGTGAAAGGGGAGCTGCTCAAGGATGCTTCTTGATTCTTTTCATGGAGAAATGGCTGTCAAAAATCCACAGCCTCTGATCTGCCTGGATTTACCTTAGGGTCTTGCTGATTATTTATTCCAGAGAATTCTGTCCAACTGGGATTAACATGTCCTAAAATTCCCAAGGGGGCAATTCATCATAACACAATATAGGGTCTGAATAATGGACATCCACAGTAGGCGCAGCTGACACAGAGGAATGAATGATAGGTGAATTGAGGTCACAGTCTTGATGTGAAGACATTGGACAATGCATACCAAGGCTGTCACTCAAGCCATTACAAGGCAAAATCACATGAATATGAAATAAGGAACGATCAGACTGGTTTTTGTTTCCGTTTCTAATGGCTAAAAGAAAGTAGCTTCTAGAGCTAATGAACACTTCTTGCTGGGTGTGCCAATGTAATTCTAACTGTAGTTGTGACTGCTTAGAGCTAAAGAAAAATATCCAGTAAGAGCTTCATTTATGCACTAATGAGGCTTGGTGCATTTTTTTCCTATTGCTATAGTGGCTTATTTCTCTCTCTTTTTTTTTATTCTCCACACGCTTACAGAAAGAGAACTTAAGATTTCAGTAAGAATTAAAGAGTTTAACAGTGATTATTATATTGGTTTAGGCCTTATTATCTAAAATATCTTCAACTATATTTAGAAGGCACAAATCACACCTTAGAGCAGGATTAAAAATTAAATTAGAGGTGGTGAAAAAACACATTGACATTTCCTGTCAGGGAATTTGGTTCAATTGAAGTCTATGTCCTTGGTAAAGTCATGTAAAATTCACCACGGAAGAAAAGAAGAAGAGGGGGTCCAAATATCAAACCTTCCATTTTGACGTTTTGGAATTAAATCTTTTGATTTTTGGTTTTGAAATGACTTTTGGTGTTTAATATAATAAACAGGGTGGACAATCAATTTCAAACAATCAATCTAAAACTATTTTTTCAGAGTTTTCTTTCAACAGCGAAATTAAGAAATTTAGAGTTTGTTCCTAATCAGAACGATTCTTCCAAAACATATGCTGAAATCTCATGCTCCATTTCAAAACAGAATTTGACCTCTGCACAGCACTAAAAACCATGTCCATGCTATAAAAACAAAGCCAGTGTATTTAGTACAAATTTGTATTTAGCCAGCGTATTTAGCAATCAGGCGCCCGGCGGTGTCCCTTAGAGCTGCCATCAGGCACCGCGTACCCGATTGCAGCTGTAAGGTGCACAGCGCACCGGGGGGTGGGTCCATGCATGCGCCGTGCGCCCGGGGGCAGAGCCGCACATGCATCGCATGCCCACTGCCCGGGGCGCAGGAATGGCTCGAGCTGGCCTTGCCTGCATGTTACAGGAAATTCGTTCAGGCTGCAAGCATCCAAAAGTGCGGAAATGTAACGAACAAGGCTGCCTGTGAAACTTCAATTTCATTCCCTTGTACGTTCATTCAATGCACAGGATGAGATTGTTTGCTAATGCTGCTGTCATGGCAGAATCAGCTCAGACCTAGAGGCTACGTCTACACTGGCCCCTTTTCCGAAAGGGGCATGGTAATTTCAGAGAAAGTAGGAATAAGATCCTCCGGAAAAGGGCGCTTTTTCCGGAGGATCGGGGCCAGTGTAGACGCTCTTTTCCGGCTTTTCTAAAAGCCGGAAAAAAACGGCGGACATTTTTATTTAAATGCCGCGGGGGATATTTAAATCCCCCGCGGATTTCCCTATTACGATCTCTGAAATTACCATGCCCCTTTCGGAAAAGGGGCCAGTGTAGACGAGCCCAGAATGTTTGTATTAGTTGTTTTCCTGACTTTGCAGGAATAAAGTCTAGATATAATGCATGTGGTTTAACTAGGCCACAACTGTATTAATTTAACAGATGTGGAAACACCCTGAAATAAATCACACATTTAGGTCATTATGAATCATACATGTAGGACATTATCTCCATAATTGTTCCCACCTATATGGGAAGGCTGTTGTCAGCCCTCCCTGTTTCTATCCTGCTTCCATGCCCATTTGTGCACCCCCCATATGAAGACCTGCAAAAGAAAGGGGATTGTACCTGGGCTGCACCAGAGTCCTAACGCTTTTATAAAGCTTCCATAGGGGCTGCCACCTTGAAATCCAGTTTCAACTCCTGTTTATCTACTAACCATATTCCCACTGCAACATGTACCTACTACACCTGCTACCTACTAAGCTGAGACATCTTGATGTAATTTCCCCACCTACCTTAAAAAAAAGCACCACCCCACCTCAGCCAATCCTTTCCTGCCCTAAAAGAAGAAGAAAAATAAAAAGGGTGGCTAGTACAATATCCACAGCAGATCATGAAAAATCCTGGTCCTACTTTGAGTCTATGGCAAGGGAAAGATGATGTACCCTTTCTTGGGGACAGTTCCAAGATTTCTGAAGCCGCATTCAGGTATTAGATGACCTATGGGTGATCTGTAGTATGGATCTTTAAGATTAATCTCACTCACAGTGAACAAAGTGATTCAACTGCTTCAAACACATTCACAACCAGAATAATTCCACCTACCTTGGACAATATGTCATTGAGCTCCATCTCCTCTTAACTTTTGCTGGTGCTATTAATTCCCCTTCAAAAATGCGGGGACTAGTGTTCCCCATTCACTTATTACTTATTCACATGCTACAGCTATCCACTGAGCTTGTAATGCACAGACATAGCAAATTCTGGGAGATGGAGTAGAAAGTAATGCAAATAGAAAGGGGGTTAAACCTATATTCATTATATGAATACCCGTGCACTTTGGGGAATTTCTGATCTGTGTATACAAATTCAGCACAGAAGCATCCCAAGAACCAAAATACTGAAGTATCTCCCTCTCTCTCTCTATTGTCTACTAAGCAAAGTTTGATTTGATTTTGTTTCAATTAAAAACAAATACATTGTAGAATTACAATGAGTAAAGTTGATGGACAAAATCCTTAAACAGTTATTTGCCTCGTTTTATTTGTATTCCCTTAGGATACATCTACACTTGCTCCCTATCTCAAGATAGGGATGCAAATGTAGCCGACCGAAATTGCTAATGAAGTGGGGATTCAAATATCCCGTGCTTCATTAGCATTTTTTGAGTAACATTAGTTCGAACCAAGAGATTTGGTTCAAACTAACATGTCCCAGAGCACACTTCCGGGTTCGAATCAGCTGGCGAGTGGAGTAACGCACGGGCAAGTTTAGCAATTTCAGTTGGCTACATTTGCATCCCTATCTCGAGGGATGCAAATGTAGATGTACCCTTAGAAAATAATTTTATCTTAGGAAATATTTTTTCACATGCACTATATTTATCATATCAAAGCTGTTTGTTCTTAGAGTAAATTCAATATGTAAGGGGACTGTTACCCCTTACTAAAACTCTGTGGGAGTTTTTTGGTTTACCAGCTTCAGAAGGGGAAGGGTTCATGAGACTGACAGACCCCAGAGACAATGGAAAGCAGTCAACACTCCAGCTCAGCCTGACTGACAGGTTGTAAGTGGGGATTGTTCTGGCTCTGTCTCTGAACAAACAAGCTGTGTGCAGAAGAGGTCCTGCAAAGACAGAGAGCTGAAAGAGGAGTACAAGAAGAAGTCCTGCAGCGACAGAACCAGACACAGACAGGCCAAGCAGTGCAGACCCTGTGTTGAGCAGCAGACTGGCAGTGCTCAGAAAGCCAAAAGGAACAGAGAAACAACACAAGGAGCTGGAACTGGCCAAGCAGCACAGCCTGCAGCTGGATGTGGTGAGCTACTGGGACCTGCAAAGTGTGGGGAAAGGCTCTGGACTGGGAGAGGGGTCTGGCCACTTAGAGACTGAGGCTGTGTGGTCACTGCCAGTGCAAGCGTGTCCAGCCTGCAGCCCCTTGCAGCACATCCAGGGCTTCTAAGGAAGAGACTGTGAACTGTCCTTACACTCTGCAGACTGCTGTGTTGATGTCCCCGTGCTACAGAGCAGGGCTGTGTGTTCTCATTTAACCATTCTCATTGTTTCTTATTCTATTCTCTTTAATCAGTTGATGCTTAATAAATTGTATTTGCTTTGAACCTTATGAAGTGATCACTGGGCCAAGAAGGCCTGCAGTGTAAAGAGAGCTCCTCGGAGTGGGGACACCCTAACTCCTTCCCCTAGTGACTACAAGGTCAGGGATTAAGCCCCAGGAAACCTGGGCCCAGCCTTGTTGGGGTTTCAAGGGCTCTGCTACTCAGGAGAGTGGAGGGGGAGCCCTCAGGATCAGGGAGCCGTGGGGTAAAGGAAGTGGGAGCGGGGACTCAGATCCTTTCGCTGCTTCATTTCTCCGGGGTGTATAGAAGCCAGGAAAGTTCCCCACAAGAGCGGGACCATTCCCCCGCTTACAAATAGATGGGCACACTTTTTTAACACTCATCCTTCCCAGGATGAAGGCCCAGCACCAACTGAATCTGCCCCTGGAAATGCCAAAGATCAGATTCCATTAATTATTTCACCAGTAGTTGTAGCTGTGTACCAAAACACATAAAGTGGCCCCTTAGGATGGGATTTTCAAAAAAACACTTAAGTGATTTAGGAGCAAAGGGCAAGGTCTGCAAAGGCACAGATGCACTGTAAGTCAATGAGTATAAGACGCTTAACTGCCATTCAAGCTACTAAAAAGTTCCCTTACGTATCCCATCATCTTGCAATAGGTCTCTGCTCATAAATCATTTAAGTATTTTTGAAAATCCCACTCTTAGTGGTCCCAAAGGTCTGCAAAGTCAAATATTATCAACTTTAATGAGTTTTAGATCAGGCCCTCTGTGCAGTTTATTTTGTTATTGATAGCAGTATGACTATAGTGTGCAGGAGCCTTGAAGACACTATTTTAAAACATATGTACACACGGCAAAACGCAGCATGCTTTGGACAGTTCTATTGATATTAGGCAAAATATTGAGTACCTCTGCTTAGCTATAGATAGCTTTTCAAGGGGTCATTTTATGGAGAAAGTGAACTCAATGTAATTACTCCACAATCTATTCATCTTGGAGTCAAAGTAGATTTTTTTTTTACAAAAGGCACCTACTATAACATAGGAACTTTACAGCAGCAACTGTGCATGAAGGCTTAGTGTCATTTCATGTCAAGAGTATAATGAATGATACCCACATATTGTCTCATTAGCCCTTAAGTTCCACAGTCCCACATCACAGGCAAACAGGCACTGATTTTTAAGAACTTGCCACCCCTTTAAAACAAAATACATTTTGGGTGACATCTGTTTGAAAACAAGGAGGTTTTTTCCCGAAAATATTTCTGAAAAATCATTCACTGTATCTGTAACTGTTTTAACACTACCGTTTCTGGGGGGTGAGGTAAGAGGTCATTTTCACTATGACAGTATACAGTATTCTCACAGAGTCTTATTGAGACTTGGAAGAATTAGATTTTTTTAAATCAGTAAATGTCCATAAATATCCATTCAATGTAAAACACAAAGATGGACAAAAATATTTCCACTGATAGTAATCAAAATATACAGATAAATGCACAGAAAGAAAAGTGTTACTTGGGAACTCATTGGAGCTTGATTTAATAATATTCACTTTGTGTATTTTGATTTGATAATTCTGTTTTTACTGTTAAAAAGCATAATCTTCTTGAATCTAAGCATGTACTGTCAATATTTATTGTCTGATACCACCTCCATAATTTCCCACTGTTAAAATTTAAATAAAAAATGTTAAAAACCCATAGTTTTGATTGAAAATTTAAACCTATAACAACTGAAACAACTCTTAAAAATAACCATATCTGTAACACTTATTAAAAATAATCTAATTCTGTCAAATCTAGCTGTCTGATATATAAACAAAGAATAATTTTATATGCTGATATCTCCCTCCAATGTATACAATTATTTTTCTGTTATATACTTTTTCACTTATTGCATACAGGCGCTTATAATCAGGTTCCCTTTATAAAGATAACATTTTATTTAATCCAATCACGTAAAGAAGGTAATATTATTCACATTTCATAAGCTGGTATTTGAAGGGGTTCAAGTTTACACATTAGTATGTGCCTGCCTTAAAGCATAGGAGAAGCCCCATTGGCATCAATGGAACTTCTTACATGCTTAAGCAAATGCCTACTATAAATATCTTATGGAACAGGGCCTAAGGCAGCAAAAGTCAAAAATAGGACTCATGACTGAACAGAAACTATGTTTTTCATTTTTTCCTCACCAAAAAAAAATCCCCTTCAAAAAATGTTGTTCTGGCCACACAAAATGCATGAAAATGACAATTCAAAACATTTTGTGTTTAAAAATGTTGATTTTGAAACAATGTTATTTTTGGAAATCTTGAAATTTAACTTTTCAACATTCCAAAAATAATTTTACCTTAGCCAATACTATTTACCAAATTCATCCTGAATTTGTGAATAGTTTCAGTGCCTCAAAAATAGAGAAGTTACTCACTCTGTGTAGTCACGATGGTTCTTTGAGATGTGTGTTCCTGAGGGGGGAACCACTGTTGTCAGGATCGCCCTCGCTCCACGGATCAGAGACTTTTACAGCAGTGTCCAATCGGGCTGCACATGCGCGTGAGGTGCGCAGTGTTCCCACCTTTGACGTTAGCACGTGCAGCCAAACTCCTCTCTGTTTATTCTTTGTCGCCCTCCTGGCAAGTTGCTAGTGCTCAAACAAGTGGGGAGGAGAGTGGGTAGAGGAGCATAGTTACCAATAGTGTAACACCCACAAGGGGACACATCTCAAAGAACCATCGTTACTGCACAGAGTGAGTAACTTCTCTTTCTTCAAGTGATGTCCTCAAAGATGTTCCACTGTTGGTGACTATGTAGCAGTGCCCAGTTAGATGGTAGGTGGGCTTCATCTAGTTGTTGCTGGCCATGGAAAGGATCGCTGTAACTACTGTGGTGTCCCTTGTCGAGCATGGTGGAATTGCATAGATGTTAGATGTTCATCGTTTGACGTATTTCATGGAGCGACACTCCCCTGAGGAAGGTCGTTGATGTTGCCATCGCTCTGGTGGAATGAGCTTTAGAAGTTGTTAGTACCACTCTGTTCTGGAGTGAGTAGCAGGTGGCAATACAGTATGTTATCAATTTTGATATGCACAGGGAAGAAAGTGGTTTTCCCTTGGATCTTTTGGCAATATATATGAGCAATTTCTGTGATAATCAAAAAGACTGCATCCTGTCTAACTAGATGGCAGTGGCCCCTCTCGCATCCAGCGTGTGCAATATGGCTTCATCACTTAAGTGATGAGGTTTCAGTTAGAAAGTGGGAAGATCTATCGATTCACTGATATGAAATTCAGATCAAACTTTGGGTAGGAAGGAGGAGTGGGGTCATAGAATAACTTTATGTTTGTGCAAAATCGTGTATGGAGGTGAAGCTGTGAAAGCCACAAGTTCACTACCCCTCCTTGCAGATATGATTGCCAACAGGAACACCATTTTCATGGTGAGAAAGGTAAGTGATGAAGTTGCCATTGGCTTGAGGGTGGTTTTGTGAGCGAGTGGAGAATGTTTTTCTCCAGGTGTTTGTGGTCTTTGTCTTGTATATTTGTTTTGTATTGAGGATTTTTAGACCTTTGATTTGCACCATCAACCACTAAAGTTTTAGGTTGAGGGTGCAAGAATAAAAAGTCCATGGAACAAAGTATTTTCTATCTGCCCTTTTGTTGGTTGGAGGAGGGGTGGGAGAAGTTATGGCTGGTATTTGCCATACTTGGTCTGCTGCTTCAGATATTGCCTCGTCTACAGGCAGTGCAATTTTAGATTTTGTAGAGAACTGGAGGTTCTTTAGAAGATCATGCTGTTTCTCCTGCACTTCTGATATCAAAACCTCATGACTTTGGGAGCGTCTGTTACAGAAAAAAAACAAAAATGGTCTGGGAGCACTTTATAGACTGACGAAACATGTAGATGGTATCATGAACTTTTGTGGGCACAGCCCACTTCTTCAGCTGACTGGAGTTATGAGTTGGGGATATGAAAACTCGAAATAAATAGGAGAGGGGAAAGGGAGGGGGAGAGAAAGAAAAAGGGAGGAAGATGGGAGACAGAGCATCATTACGTATCTGGAGAATGAGTACTTAAACATAAGCAGATAAAAATTGAAGTCAATAGATAGTTTCCTAAAACACGAAGGATACCACTCAGGGAGCTGTTAGCAACTTCAGTGGTTATTAAGTAGGTAGAGTCCCCACTAGCCCATATCACGACTGAGTCCATTAGCATGTAAATTGAATTTGTGGATGAACTGGGATTCCAGGGCTTCTCTGTGTATTTGGCTTGTACAGCTGGTTTGTGACAAGACAGCTACTTGCAGGTCTGTCAGACTATGGTTAGACAAGCTGAAATGCTCACTAACAGGCTTCTGTATATTCCCTTTACACACTCGCATGTTACCACAATATGCCAACATCTTTATGGCTGACCTTGAACAATGTTTCCTCAGCTCTCGCCCCCTAACACACATCTACTTTACTTATGCTACATTGATGACATCTTCATCATATGGACCCACAGTTAAGAGACTCTTGAAGAATTCCACAAGGATTTCAGCAACTTCCACCCTACTATCAACCTCGGCGGTAAACTGTCGGATTAACTCTATACAAGCTGAAATAAGAGCTGTGTTTTTAAAACTATTAACTGTTTAACAAAGGAAAAACTAAGAGGAACAGGTAAGTCTACAATATCTATCTCATTTTCTTTCTTTTGCTTCACAGAAGTAACACAAGGAGGAGAGAGGTTGGAGCTCGTCTTTTCCACTTCCCAACGATCTTTGAATATATTTGGAAAAGCTTCAGAAAACTACCCCAGTCAACCAATTTGCTAAATATTTGAGAGAGAATGAATTATCATGTTCTTAAGGCACATGGCAGAGAAATATAAAACATGAATATGTTTTTCTCTGAGGCTTTATAAGTGATACAAAAATGTTCAGAAAATAGAATCTTCCCTTATGGGCATAATTGCATAACTGTCCATTACAGGACTTCCTTCCCATTCTCACGAATCACCTCATTAATCAATCTAATTTTAGAAATGGATATTACACATTCTAAAGAAATGCACTAACAAAATATAGCTTTTATACACATAGCAATAAAAGCAGTCAGTTTTCATATTCACAGCACACTTTGCTGAAAATATTCATAATATTCATCTTCAGAAAAAATGTAAATCCTTCCTATCACATCGTGTAACATTCTCTAAAGGAGGAAAAAGGTTTTCTGTTAAATGACAGTTTGTTCATCCGTCCTATCTCCTCTAGGCAACCAGAGCCTCTTTTCCATTTGCTGTTTCAGGTTCTTTAAACACTTACATTTTGTTCTCACTCTTAGGTATATAACTGTAGACTGGCAGCAGTGGCTTTTCAAGCAGATTCTCAATAAATTTACTGATGACAGTAAACTGTTCAGAAGTGAGTGTTACCTAATAACTGACCTCATGTATATATTAAGCACTTTCTTCTTTGCCTTGGAACTCCAAACTGCCCAGCACATTCAATTATCTCATCAAAATGGTGCTTAACTATTAATATGTTAAAGTTTCTGGCACTTTAAGAGGAAAGCACTTAAACAAATTACTACCTTTAACGTGGTAATTTTCACACTCACACAGGGCACCCACAAGCACACTTACTGTGAGTTAATTCTCAGAGCTAGAGAATTTCAGCATAGCTTGAAGAGACATAGATTCTGTTCTTAACTCTGCCACTGAGTTGCTACGTGACATTGCGCTTGTCATGTAACAACAGTTGTGCTTTAGTTACCCCACTGGAAAAACAGGAATTACGTGGCAATACATGTTTATATGAAAGACAATACTGCAGGATAAGTTCTATTTTGCACGTGTCCAAAATCCCACTGTTTCAGCAACAGTTGTGGCAGGTATTTTATGGCAGAATTTAGCTTTTACCAGCTCTCTGTATAAGCCAACAATTAACTAATAACTGGGAAGAAACCTGCCTTACAAGCATGTTATTCCAGAATTGCACATTCCTCTGAAGCGGCTGGCACTGGCCACTGTCAGAAACAAGCTATCAGCAACTCCTTTGTGCCAGTCAAAACATATGTTCTGCCTGGCAAATTCATGGTGCCCCACCTCCAGCTGTGAGGTCAGAGAACATGGACCAATCCGAAACAACAGATAAAAGCTAATTTCTAGACGAGGTACTGAGTGATAGGTATGACCAAAAAATCCTTCTTCTCTGAGCCACTGCATTATTACTTTTCTATTTTCTTATCACTATTAACCTGCTCTTTAGTTGTTAGTCGGGGAAGGGGGAGGAGGGAGGGTTAACCTCCTTTTTCACAGGCCAGTGTGGCTGCTGCAGCTGCAAGTTAGGGGCTTAATTAATTGTGCCTGTCTCTCTCTTGAGATTGAGTGACAGCAATAACATGCAAAATGGAAATGTCACTGCATCAGCCAGAGCTCTTGTAACCCAATCACAAGCTTGTCAGACCTAGATGCAAGCTGCTCCTATTCCTACATTGCAAGGCCAGAAGGGACCATTGTAATCATCTAGACTGACCTCCTGTATAACACACAATAATTCCTAGAGAGTATCTTTTAGAAAAATATCCAGTCTTTATTTAGAAGTTGCCAGAGACTGAGAATCCACCACAACCGTTCTAATGCTTAATTACTCTCACAGCTAAAAATATATATATATACTTTATTTCCAGTCTGAATTTGTCTGGCTTCAGTTTCCACCAATGGATCATGTTATACCTTGTTGTTCTAGACTAAAGAGCCCATTACAGTATTAAATATTTGTGCCCCGTGTTGGTAATTATAGAATGTAATCAAGTCACCCCTTAAGCATCTTTGTTAAGCTAATTAGATTGAGCTTTTTGAATTTCCTATAAGGTATGTTTTCCCGTCTCTAAATCATTCTACTCTTTCTCTGAATCCTCACCAGTTTATCAGCATCATTCTTAACTTGCGGACACCAGAACTGATCAATATATTTTGGCAGTGGCTGCATCAATGCCAAGGGCAGTAATATAACCTCTGTTCCTACTCCATAACTCTTTATGCATACAAGGATGTCATTTGCACTTTTCAGCCCAGTGTTGCATTGGAAGCTTGTGCTCAACTGATTTATGTAGCATGACTCCAAATTTTTTTTCAGTCTCTGCTTCTCAGGTTCAACATTTGCAGTGCCAAATCGCCTAAATGAGCCTTAGCAGCACAATTAGATGCTGCCCACACATCAAGGGCAGGGGAGTTGATTCGATCTCTTGAGGTCCCTTTCCAGTTCTATGATTCTATGAAATTACAGTATATAGCCTTTCAATAGAAAAGGTCCTTGGTTCTACAGAGGGCCAAGAGATTGTGAACTCTTCTGCACCTTTGATGCATCTTTTCAAGCCTCGCATCCCATTGCTAGGGCCACCCTGCTGCCATTAGAAACCCATGAAATCCCCTGGCCAAGGAAGGCCGCCTCTGCCAGGCTCTCTTCAGCTGGGGTTTCCCTGAGAGAAGCTGTCCAGTCATCCCATACCTGCTGCCACTGGGGGTTCTGGGGCTGGGACTCCCAGGCCACCTGGCCTTGCTAAAGCCAGTGGTTCCCCGGCCAGGGCAGGAACTCCCTGGCCAGACCTGGCACCACTGATGCTGGGACTCCTGGCCACCACCTGGACCCACTGATGCCAGAGGTTCCCCAGCCAGGACACAGACTCCCCAGATGTCATCTGGCCCAACCAGGGCTCCCCAGTCCCTGTGTTGTCTCAGCTGGCTCCAGGGCTCTTTGGTCCATCAACATCCATGGTTCTGCTGGACCACGGATGTTGCCGGACCAGAGAATCCTGGATTTGGGAGGTTCAACATGTATAACCAAAGCTAAGATTATGTCACAGAATCTGTGACTTACAGAGATCTCAGTGATATTTTCTGCTTTAGCCCAGGATGGCAGGGGGACCACATGCCAAGGACAGTGTGGGACCCTGCAGTTCCAAACCATCATGAGGGGGAAGCCCCAAAACCACAGTAGTGTTGGGTGCTGAGTCCCTCCTCTGCCCATTTTGTCATGACCATTTTTATTATAAGGTGGGCACAGGTCACAGGCTTCTATGATTTTTTATCACGTGTCCTTGACTTTCACCTGCAGTGCTCCAGGGGCTGGAGCACCCACAAAAAATAATTAGTGGGTGCTTAGAACCCTCTAAGCCAGATCCCTCCCTTCCCCCTAACATCTCCTGTCTGCTGGTATCCCAGCCAATCAATTCCTACCAGTCAGCTGTTTCATGGTGAGCAGGATGCTCTGGGAAGTAGCGGAGAGGCATGGACAGGGCTCATTTGGGGGAGGAAATGGCAGGACAGGAGTGAGGACCTGGGGGAAAGAAGGATTGGGGAGAGCCGGGGGGGGGGGGGAGAGAACCCCTCATGAGCTTGGAGAAAACTGGCACCTATAGTAACTTATACTAGAAGAAAACATGACAAAACCTTAGTTTTAACCAGAACTGAAAAGGAGATGAGAATAATATTGACAAAGTAGCAAGGAATATACCAAATCTTGGAACAAATGTTAATCAAGAGTGGGACGATTTCACCTCACAGACAAGCAAAGATGATTCATTTTCAGAACTATATATGCTCCCAAGTTTTTCAACCTAAGTTCCAATATTCACCATTCCTAACATCTTCCTTCATGATTCAAACCACTCCATCAAAGAGTTCAATTTTCAAACTTCATCTGGTTTACCAAGGCTTTGGGTAGATTAAACAATATTCAAAGGGTATTATTATTAAACCACTTTGTTTTTTGTGTCTTGCAAATCCTTTGTTTTAAATCAAATATTCAGTTTTCCATCTGGGCTTATTATTGTCAAATCAGCCTATTGTCAGAAGAGTCTAGTTTGGATGCCAATAAAATGACAGACATTGTTGGAAAAATTAGGACTAAATTGTGATTAGCTAATTTAAAAAAATGAAAGTAGTGACAAGTGGTCTCAGTATTTCCATGTATATGGTGTATAATTATTTTTTAGGGTGAGCAAGTGACCTTTGCAAATTGTCATTATACAATACAATGAATATGGATGCCGCACAGCTATATCAGATGCTCATATGGCCTCCGATATCACAATCTTTAATATACTGTGTCAGGGCAGGTTAAAGGGCTGGATGGAAAGAGAGGCAGCTCTTAAAAAAACAAACAAACAAACAAAAAAACACACCACAGCAACTGCCATGGCTAATCAGGGGCAGCTGAGACAGGGCTGCTATATATCAATTAAGGGCCAGGTGAGTAATTTATTCCACACATGGATGGAACATATTAGAGGGAATCTTGCTGTCTGCTTTTCACCTCCTAACCTTTGTCTGCACTGCCTATTTCTAACATGACCTTTTCAGGACATGCACTATTTTACTACACTGCCTTACAAAATGGAGCCTCAGGGTGTGTCTAGACTACAGAGTTTTGTCGACAAAAGTAGACTTTTGTCGACAAAACTATACCTGCGTCCACACTACCGCTGAGTTCTGTTGACATAACGTTGACAGAACTCAGCAGTTTTGTCGACGCTGGTAAACCTCATTTCACAAGGCATAACGCGTTCTGTCGACAGAAGGCGTTATTGCATGTAAACTATCCTTGCGTCTACAGTGCCATGTCGACAAAGCAGCTTGCTTTGTCGACAGAACTGAATGTAGTGTACACGCTCTTTGTCGATAGAAGCTTTGTCGACAGATACTGTCGACAAAAGCCTGTAGTCTAGACGTACTCTTAGTCTCAGTTGGATTTTCTACTATAATACAAACAATAATCAACTATTAAATAAACTAGTTGAATTGTACTAAGTTTCAATATTTAAAAGTATCTTTTTTTTTCTGAGTAGAATTCTAAATCGAATTCTAGCCTATTTATTCTGTCAGAGCATATTGACACTACAAGTTGTGGCAGTAACCTGGAAAAACAGCCATTAAAATTTACGGCACTTCGGCTAGGCTAGATAATGAATCAGTGTCTTGACAATGGCTTCGCACATATATCACGGCAAAAAGCAGCTGCAGATTACTGACAGAGACTGCCAGCATGTCCACAAGTTATTTTAAAACAAGCTGCTATGTTAACTCATTGAATTGAAGTGGGCTTAATCTCTGCCAAGCCAATCTGAGGCTAGTTGTCTTTGTGTTGAAATGCTTTGCTCAGCGGTGAGGAATGTAATTGGATTTGGTCACTCCTGGCTTGCACGCACTCGCGCTCTCACTCTCAGAAAATAAAACAGAACAAAATCACACACACCAACTGATGAAATGTGTTTAAAAACCAAGCCAACTGTCTTTCTTTAGTTTTAGGTCTGGCCTGCACTATGCAGGATTACCAAAGTTCTTTGGCTGGACACAACAGATGCCATTGCTGCAAATGGTGTCCGCTCCTTCCAGCGGGAGAGTTGGCAGCCCTAGCTACAGACCTATGGTGCTATAACTATATACCTCAGGGATGTGAAAAATCCAAAGAGCACTTAAGCGACCACTCAGGAGAAATTCAAATGCCATCCAGCTGATTAGCAGAGCACCAATATATTCCTACAGCCAGCAGCATGTATTTCTATTGGTGGTACATATCCACACGTGCCTTAGTGCACATAAAATTCATTCTGCACATGGATGGAAAAAATTAGAGGGAATATTGATACCAGCCTAGCAGAGGAGACTGTGTTATGTCATCAGGAACCTTCTCCAGTTGACATAGCTACTGCCTCTTGGGGAAATGGATAAACTATGTCAATGGGAAAACACTATCCCACCATCTTAAAAGGTCTTCATTAAAGCACTGCAGTGGCATAGCTTTACCGATGTAGCATTTTAAGTGCGCACCTGCCCTTATTAACCAACTAAATTCCAGTATAAATCAATATGACCGAGCATACAGCTTTCAATAGGCAAGTGGGATACTGGTTTTATATTTCAGTCTAGGAGATACTTTACTAAGGTCCTGATTCAGAAGAGCTCTTGAGCCTGTGCTTAATATTTCTCCAGCAAAATATTCAGGTGTGTGCTGAGCTATCATACAATCAGTGGGATTTAAACACAAAATAACCACCATGTGCTTATTCCCTTTGGTAAATGGGGCCGTAGTGAGCAGGGGTGACCGCTCCCCGACCTCGAGGAAGAACCACCCCTCTCCAAGCCCGGTCCTGCCATTTTAACTCCAAGGAGGCCAAAGGGCAGGGCAGGAGCATAAAAGCCCAGCCCAGGAGCTCAGTACGGCCTCAGCTGCTGGAGGAAGCAGAAGCCTGCCCTGAGCTCTCAAGCCAGGAGGACCCTGAGAACCTTGCAGAGGCTGACGACTGGCCCAAACCAATGTGCCCTTGCTCCAAAGAGGAGACTTTCTACACCCTGCCAAAGGGTTCAGAGTACTATAATCCCAAGAACCAGCAGTCAGCATGGTGCCAGGTAGATGCTGAGGAGGAGTTAGGAAGTGGCCCAGGAGAAGCCAACGACTGTCAGACTGAGCTCATAACATTGTGGAGTTTAGTCAGCATGTTTCAGCATGTGCAATGTCCGGTATTTTCTGACTTTCTGGCTGGGTGCTGGACAGAAGCCTGGCGGAGGAGCTACTAGAAGGCAGGCCGCGATTGGCACTGGGAACCCTGTGGTCGCATGCAAAAGCCAGGTGTGGCGGGGTAGGGCGGGGCGAGACAGGCAGGGGCAATGGCTGGGACTTGCAGCTACGCTCACTGCTCGGCTTCTGCATGCAACCAGAGGCTCCCAGCACCAACTGCGGCCCCACCTACCAGCTGGGAGCCTCTGGTTGCGTTCAGAAACCAGGTGGTGGGCGTGGCTGCAAGTCCCAGCCACTGCCCCTGCCCGGCTTCTACTAGCAACTAGAGAGAGCGCCTGCCAGGAGCGCGGCCTGTTGGACTCTGGCTATGGCCAGTGGCTGCACCCCCCGCCCGCCAATTCTGCTTACTGCCCCCCTTCCTCTGGCCACCCCTCCTCCCATCCAGCCCCCTCGGTTCCCGCTCCCCCTCAGGTCTGCTTCCTGCCCCCCCTTCCTCCTGGCCAGCCCCGCGGCCCCCGATCCCCCCCTGCCAGCCCCACCTCCCGCCCCCCTTCCTCTTGGCCAGGTCCGCCACCCCCTCCAACCCCGCCTCCCACCCCCCTTTTTCCCAGCCAGTCCCGCCCTCCTCCCGGCCGGTTCCTCCCCCGCCCACAATCAAATGTGTCCGGTATTTCGGGGGAGGTCTACCTGGTAACCCTGGGCTGGGACATGATCAAGTAGGGAGGGCCCACGTACCCCTGCCACTCCACACACTAGGTGGCAGTCTCCCCCTCCACTCTCATGCCTGCAGAACTGCATTTGTTTGGATGCCTGCCCTGGACCAAGGCCTGGGCCTTAATATAAGGAAACCACCATGTCACGATGGCCTGAGTTGCAACCCCCTGCACTTATGACCATTTTTGTAATTGCAGAAGAGGCCAAAAACCCCCGACTTATATCCTCAGACCACATTTACAACGGCGCACGGCGCTTATTGTAAATGCGGGTTCGAGTTACGATGCCTCCGACTTGTGACGCTTCCCCAGGAACCGGTCGTGTTGCAAGTCTGGGGGGTTGCCTATAACTGGAACTGCATTTGTTTGCTGCCCTGTCCTGAACCAGGGTCCAGGTCTTACTAATTGGAACTGCTTTGCTCTGCTGCCCACCCTGAACCAGCGCCTGGGGCTTATTGACTGTGGGACAGCGTTCTTATCGCTGCCTGCCCTGCTCTCAGGGTCCCTAGTTCAGATGGAGCCCCTAGATCTGCCTTCGCTAATAACCTTTTAGCTCAAGCTGTAGAGGCTCATGCACTCAGCTCCAGAAGACCCACATTCAGTTCTGTGTGTTGGTGTTACAAGCCTTTCAGGACAAGGCTATTTTTTGTTCTGTACTTGTACTGAACATTGCACAATGGTGTCCTAATATAGGACTAGGTGCTATGTTCATAATAATAATAATAATAATCCCATATTTGTATATTGACCACCAGGATAGGTCTTTGTCCCATTGTATAGAATATAAATAACCCATAACAGATTCCATTATACCTGACAGTGACCTAATCTACTATATCATTCATTTTTATTTGGTCCTATCATATTCCTCTTGGCATTACTGCCACTTTCTGTCCCTTAGGAATAAGAAAATGGTTTCCTGGTTTAGCTGCAAATTAATGTCAGAGTAATATATCTTGCATTACACTTGCTGAATAACATAATCCTGGTAAAAGACAGCTGCATCTTGTAGATCTCAGGGGGGGGAAGGGGGAAGAAAAGGCTAAAAACTACCACAGAAATAGGAAATTGTGATGTGATTTTCCCTATTACAAAATAGCAGAAAAATTAGCAAACCTTTTTTTGTGAGTAAAGTATGGCCTATCAATCCTTAGTAATCTTTTATTCACAGCAGGTACTGAGTATAAAGCATCCAATTTGAAGCATCTGTCAATACCTCAGGCTGCAAGAAAGCTGTTTCTATTTACTGGGTAGGCCTGGCTCTAAGAGTTCCCTAGGGAGACTCAAATATTGCAGGCTGGTGTTTAAAAAAAGAACAGCTACTGGAACAAATACATTTGTGCTTGGATGAGATATTAAAAAGTGATGCCTGACCAATAATTAAATAAACTGCTGGATAATATAAAATGTGTTGGTTTAGCAAATATATGAAGGTATCACTATGGAGAGTGATGTAGGAAACAAAATAGGAAACAAAGCACCATCTCGACATATTAACCTTTATGGGTGAAACAGACTGTGAGCTGTGAACATTAATCAGATATTTAAAATTCAGTCACAGGAGGAAGTGCTGAACTAGGATCTGGCAATTCATTTTCTCATAGTTTCCTTGCTTCACAAACAAATACCACTTAGTTGATAGGTTGGCTGCCTTCCGTGTGCCCCCTTGTGGCCTAGAGTCATGCTAGAGGCAGCCTGTATCTGTTCCAAATAAAATTTCACTTTTTCTTGGTCAAAAATGATTCCTCCTATGGTACTGTTTTTATCAATATAAACTAAACTGTACACAAAACTCGCCCCCCAAAAATCCATTCTGAAGTCCTCACAATGCTATTTTCTCTTTTTGTCCTGCAGGGGGTCTTTGCAATCTCTTCTCTGCTTAGTCAGGGTCTCTGCCAGGCCTCCCTGCCTGGAAAGCTTTCTTCAGTCCACCACAGTTTTCTGAGCTTCCCCCCTTTCACTGTAACTTTCTGCTTCTTTTGTAATCAGAGTCACCTGATTTCTCACCTGTGGGGCTCATCCTGTAATCAGGGCTGGCTCACCCCTAGGCTCTCCAGCCTACTGTTGGTATAAATTTCAACTCCAGAAGACACGTCCACACTAGATCTGCCTAAACTAGTGCTCTAAAAGTAGAAAAGTGTAGCTACTGTAGCACAAGCCATGGAAAGGGCAAGCCATTCTGAATACGATCCCATTGAAATCAGAAAGCATGTACTCAGGTTTTGTCTATACTAATCCAGAGATAGTAAGGACACACTACATCAAATGCTGATGGAGCTCCCATCAACCCCAGTACTCCCCGAGATTGCAAGGACTAAGAGAAGTCAATGGGAGAGTTTCTCCCATCAACTTCCCATAGTGGGGCCACCACTGCCGAAATCTGATTAAAGTTACATAGACTCCATCAACATTATCTTTGTAGCTGGAGTTGAGTATCTTAAGTTGAATTTTTCACCCAGTGTAGACTTGGCCTCCTTCAGTGTAGGTAGCCCTCCCAGCAGGAGAACTTCAGAATTCTACTGCCCTAACTCCAACAGAGCTAGCACAGGTGTGTCTCCTCAAGCTGGAATTTACACCCTCCAATTATAGGGTAGACATACCTCAGTTTGATACTATTTTACATAATTGGACATTTTTCTAAACCACATTTTCCAACTATTTAAAAGTAGAGCTGTCTTTCAGGAAGATGAAACTAAATAGTCTTCCAACAACAAGATGGCATTAATGGCCTACCCAAAAGGAGCAATCACTCCTAGTACACAGGTTAGAGTTGCCTCCTATAACAATCTTCTTTCTTACAGTACATTGATGGGCAATAGAAGAATTAATGTGTGGGTGGGTGAGGATAAGTGTCATCACTGGCAACTGAGTTTAATACTATTGAAATGAAAAGGGCAGTTCATACCTCAGAGCTCTTGTTGAACGCTCTGGTGATTGGTCCTGCAATGAATGCAGGGGACTCGATTTGATGATTTCTTAAGGTTCCCTCTAGTTCTATGAAATTATGAAATTCAGACTTTTCTGTACTTTTAGACAGGTCATGTTTTCAAGGTTTTCTTTGCAATCATATCAGCTAGACACTTACTTCTGTTGTCTTTTTAATGAAAGCAGAGGCAGAGAAAAATAAAGGGACCTACGCATGTTCCTCTGGCTAATGGTTCATGCCTCAAACTCTGGGAAACACTATAGATAAATGATGAAGGGGCATGAGGAAGAAAACAACAGACACTTACCATGAGTATCAATTATAGTGTGTCTGTACTATCTGTAACAGATTTACAGTGGTCACTCTGGAACCATGTTGGTTTTGCTTTAGACCTAGCAGATATAGTTATTTTATTTCCTACACTTCTATAATACTTACTATTAGAGTAAAACTACTAAACTTGGAGGTAGAAATGGCACCTACCTTTATGTTTGTATAGTGCTTAACACAACAGAGTCCTGATCTTGATTAGACTGCCACCACCATGCATAGGATGATTGCCATATCTACATAGATTAGTGGCCCAGGCAGACAATTCACATATCTCCAACAGTAACTGGAATGAAGGAAATGGCAGTATCTGCACCCGCAATGGATCTCATAATTTTGCATAGGTATTCCTGCCTGGTTTAATTCAGGTCCCCCCTCTGCAGCTCCTGGTTTGAACTCATACAAAAGAACTGCAGCAGGCAGATTTGCTTTCAGTTCAAAGCTGAATGCTTCCTTCCCACTGGTTCTCCTGGCTCCCTGCCAACACTTCCTGGATACCCACTATTCTGGGTTTTAACCCTTTAGTTACTTAATTCTTGGATGTTTGGAAAAGGATAGTACCCCCTCCCATCCATCACACATGCAGAATGATAACCCTTTATAATTTTATAGTGAACGCTTAACCCAACTTATCTGTGCAAACATTCTAATTTTATGAATTTTTATAAGTTATGATTTTATTATTTTTATAATTTTTTCCACTCCAACTCATCTGACGAATTTGGTGTTATCCACAAAAGTTCATGATAGATATAATATTTTTCTTAGTATTTAAGGTGCCACAAACTACTCATTGTTTTTAAAGTTAAAGACTAACACGGCTACCCCTCTGAGTAATTTTTATGATGTAAATCTCACTAAGCGGTTTTCCAAAATATGATTCTGAAGCAGTGAATTCACAAGGTTAATTATACATTGTGAGCATAACAATAGTTAATAAAAATAAGACACACATAAAACTTACTTGGACACTTAACAAGACAGGATTTCTGAACCAATATATCTTTACACTTGGTTTTGTCAACCATTTTTAGTTCATGAATTCTCTACCTGAAAAACCGTAGCGACAACAAAGGAGAAATAATGGTCTGTTCTGCAACTTAAGCTGCCATCCACACAAACTAAGTTGCAAGCTAAACAGGTCATAAAACAACCAAGTTTTTTTTTTCACTTTAAGAAATCCACTTCACATATGTAATACCTAACTTTTAAGCAACAATACTTCAGTCATTCCTCCTCCCTCCCATCACCCAAAACACCAGCAATTCAATGGCAGAAGAAATTATGTACCCTACTGCTCTGTCTTGACTGGGGTGTTATGCTTCACTGTGGATTCTCAGCATGAATCCAGGCCTGGTGAATGGCTGCTGATTTGCCCAAGAAGATGAAATTACTCCTTGTGGGCATGTCTAAACTACATCCTTTTTTCAATAAAGGGATGTAAATTAGACATATCGAAATTGTAAATGAAGCCTGGATTTGAATTTCCCACACTTCATTTGCATAATGGTGGCTGCGGCTTTTTTCCAAAAAGCCGCTTTTCAAAAACAAACAAACAAACAAACAAACAAAAGAAACCACGGTCAAGACGGGAATCTTTCGACAGAAATGCCCCGTTTCAAAAGATCCTGTACACCTCAAAAAATGAGGGCTGCAGGATCTTTTGAAATGGGGCATTTCTGTCGAAAGATCTCCCATCTTGACCATGGGCTTTTTTTTCTGAAAAACAGCTTTTCTAAAAAAGCCGCGGCCACCATTATGCAAATGAAGTGCGGGAAATTCAAATCCCGGCTTCATTTACAATTTCAATATGTCTAATTTACACCCCTTTATCGAAAAAGGGATGTAGTTTAGACATACCCAGTGTGTTCTCATTGATGAAGGGAAATGTGGTGTCAATGAAGAATCCAGGAAGAAATATAGCTTATATGAAGGCATATCAAAATTTTAGTCCTGCTGTATCAGTTCTCTCTTAAATGATATCAAGTTATTAGACTCCATCATTACTCAGCTTTATTCAACAAAATTTTCCTTCAAACTCTTTTAGATTTTCCTCCATGCCACCCAGTTCTTTGTGGAACTAATCACACTGCACCTAACTTAAACAGAACATCACAACTTTGACACAGGTCTGTAAGGTTAAATGTGTCACTTTTCTAAAATGTCTGCCAAATATGTTAAGGTATCAAAGGGATTGTTCTTGTGCATATAGCCCATTCACTCTGAGATCTAAAATTTGCTCCCCAACTTAAAAAAAAAAAAAAAAAAAAAAAGCTTTATTACTAGCTTCATTTCTCTAAATTAAAAACATCTGCTCAATGTGCATTGGCAATCAAAAAAGCTAACAGCATGTTATGCTCCATTATGGAAAGGATAAACAATAAAACAGAAAATATCATAATGCCACTATATTAATCCATGGTACACCCACACCTTGAACACCATGTGCCTTTCTGATTGCCCCATCTTAAAAAGAAAGAAATGGAAAAGGTACAGACAAGATGAACAAATATAACTAACGGTATGGAACAGCTTCCATAAGAGGCGATATTAAGAACACTGGCCTGTTCTGTTTTGGACAGAGACTACTAAGGAAGGAATATGATAGAGGTCAAAATGTGGAGAAAATGAATAAGAAAGTGTTCTTTATCCCTTTGCAGAATGCAAGAACCAGTCACCTGATTAAATTAATATGCAGCAGGTTTAAATTAAACAAAAGTCCTTCTGCTCATGTAAGCCTAAAGAACTCATTGCCAGGGGATGTTGTGAAGGCCGGAACTATAATTGCGTCCAAAAAAAGAACTTAGATAGTTCATGGAGGATAGACTAATAACGGCTATTTCCCAAGATGATCAGGGATGCAACCCCCTGATCTGAGAGTCCCTGAGCCTGACTCTCTGAAGCTGGGAATGAATGACAGTGGATAGATTACTTAATTTACATGTTCTGTTCACTCTCTCTGAAGCATCTGGCATTGGTCACTGTCAGAAGACTGCAAACTGAGCTAGATGGATCATTGGCCTCACCCAGCATGACTGTTCTTATGTTCAAATGAACACAACAATGTACCCACATCTTTTACCTGAAACCCTAATATATCAATGTTTAACTCAGTATGGAAAATAACAATAACCACAGATGCATCAAGTTACACAAAAAAATAACAAAATTGTATCTATCAAGTGAGCAACTCCAGTGCCACAAACAGAAAAGGACTATATTATTCTGTTACTATCTACCTGAGTGTCAAATGTGTCATACAGATCCTCTGAAAATCAGAGGGAGAAGAAGTTCTCCTGGAGCCTTGGGCACAAGCAAGTTGGGCACTTCACCTCTTCTGTCTGCAATTACTCCACAGACACAGCCCATTTTGCCCTTTTCCCCACAGCCCCACACCTGTTCCACAACAGCACTGTCCCAAACCATCCCACTTCAGACCCTTACCTGTGCTAGTCCACCTCTTCCCCCTGCAGCCCCTCTCCCCACTCCTATTGAACTCCCTTCCCCCCTTCTCCCATGGCTCTGAGACCAGAGAAGCTCTTTGCCCTCAGGCCACAGCAGGGGAGATTTTTTCCAGGGGTCCAAAACTGTCTGGCATCCCAGGGCATGGGCCCCGTTGGCCCGGGTGGTGATCCACCACTGCTTAAAATATTCTTATTTCATTTAGTAAAGTCTGAGGCCTTTTGTTTGCAATAAGCAGCAACGGACACATTGAGAGAGCAGCAGCCATGAGCTAAGAAGCAGTTGTACCCTCACATTCTATCTAAATCACATCAAAAGAATGTGATATTGGGCTGTTACGAAGGTGCTCCTGTCCTAATACTACCCCCATCACTAGATAAAGAAACAGATTTTAAGATTTTTAAAGAAAACTTGTTCGATAAGTGGGTCCCTTGACAGACTCTGTTATCAATAACTGTGATTAAGAAATCTTTACTTCTATTGGTTTACCTTTATCTATAGTTTTGCCTATCTATATGGCCTCTGTCTGATTCTTTAATTGTTTCAGTTTGTTGTACACTGATTCTGTAAGATTTAAATAATCTAAGGTGAAGAAGTATGCTTGGTTAAAGAATAGTTTCATATAGGCTACAAGTGGTGACAAATTCTCTTTTGTTGTACAGTAAAACCTGCGCTATCTGGAACGTAATCACCTGGAAAACTGTAGAAACCGGAAAATTTCTGAAGCTGGGAAAAGCAACTCACCCCCTCCTTGCCCAAAAAAAAGAAACTGACCCACAGCTCCTGGCACTCCCAGCTTCCACACCCCTCACCAGGCATGGCTCCCCCCCAAAAGCAGACCACATCCCGGCCCCCGCACCTCTCCCATGCACCCCACCCCCTCAGCTAACCAGAATTTTTAGGTTACTGGCACTCCCTAATCCCCGAGCATGCCAGATAACAGGTTTTACTGTTCTTAAGTTTAACATAATTGATTAAGGTATAGCCAGGTAGGACTGACGTTTGACCATATAACCTGGGGTCAAAAAGGAAGGTTTTTTGGAACTTAAGGCTATGGCTACACTGGGAAAGTTTGGTGAAAAAGTGTCAACTTGCAAATGCCACAGAAAATGAAAACCAGACTAACTGGGTTTTCTGTCTGTCCATTGGACAGTTTGGGTCCGCTGCTCCGGACCCCACGCTTTGGGGGGCAATATGGGGCACAGGGCAACCTGTTATCAGGTGGGCCTAAGGCTAATAAGCAAGGGTTGGGTTCATCCCAGCATTCACCAGCGGAGGCACAAGCCATGGGAAGCAGAGCAACCAAGGTGCCTGCTCTGCTATTTCCCACCCGGGTTGCTCTCCTTCATCGCGACAATGGGAAGTGGGGCATGCCGCCTCAGCCTACTCTGCTACCTCAAGTGACACAGCTGGGAGCTAGGGTTGGGGGAGCACAGAGTGCTGGGGCTGGGTTGCTCCATTTCCTGCCCTGCAACGAGCGTAGGTGGGGTCTGACCTCTATTGCTGGCACCAGGCCACCTAGTTATATCCTGAACTATTTTGCTCAGGGGGAGGGCTTGAGGGCAGAGCAGAGGTGGGAAGAGGCAGGATAGGAGAGTGGGTTCTGGGGCAGAAAGGGGGACTGCCCCAGACCCCACACACCACTAGAGATCGCACTGGCTGCCATATAGGGAATGGAATGTTCCATCCCCCAATGGGTAGAGTAATTGGACAGATAGCTCCTGCTGTCCCCACCATTTTCCAGCCATGAAGATGAAAGCATTAATTGGGCTGTGCACAGCAATGGAAGGGCAGTTGATTCTCCATTACTCCATTATGTGGCCACATCACAGTCACTACATAAGTCCATTTAAATTATAGGATCTGCTGATGGAGTAAGGTTCTAGTCAATAACAGTAAATGTATCAGTCAGGCAGAAAGGTTTTCTGAAATCCCCAATTTCCATTTTGTAGAACTAATGAAATTCCACATACACACACCCCTTGGATAATTAAATTTAGGTCAAGTGTGTAAAGTGGTGCGAGATAGTGGGATGTTATGCAGAAAAAAAACTGGTTTAGACACTTGGGATGACATAACTATTTGTATATCAGCTGTTTGTAAAACACACAGTTTCAGAGTATCCAGAGGGCTATTATTATAGCAATGCTTAGTAGAATTCAACATTAAAATAGACATTAATGTATATTTTCAAGCATTTCATTGTTTCTTATTGATTTAATTTTTTTCACAATTATGGGAAATTGTGGGGGATGAGACTATTTTAATGACAGGAGATTCTGAAATGCAGAAAGTTAAAGTGACGAGGAGTCCTGTGGCACCTTACAGACTAATAGATTTATTGGAAGATAAGCTTTCGTGGGCAAAGACCCACTTTGTCAGATGCAGTGGGTCTGTGTCCAAGAAAGCGTATGCTCCAATAAATCTATTAGTCTGTAAGGTGCCACAGGACTCCTTGGCGCTTTTGCAGTTTCAGACTAACATGGCTACTCCTCTGACACTTGATACCAGAAAGTTAAAGATTTATAATTGTTGCTGCTTGAGAACTTACTATTTTACATATCCATTATTATTATTGTAGCAGAGGGACTGTTCTTTTTCATCCAAAACTTATTCTCTCAGTGTAGCTTTTTCATCCTCTATAATTTTCTGCAGACTATGCCTTCTGTTGGAAAGCATTTTCACGGGGTATCAAGATGTTTTCATCTCAGGAAAAAGAAAAGGTGTCATCAAAACTTTTACCTGAAGCACAATGTTTTGGAAACATGATTAAAGCCCAGACAAAATGACAGTATGCTAAACAGGGATCAACAGAACTGCAGAGTCACACACAAAAAGGCCCGATAAGTGGTTTAGGCCCTTTTTATTTCTTTTGCCTGTCCAATAAGAAATTATCTCACCTTCCCATGAAAGTTTATATCATAACACCTTTCCTTTGAAATGTTTCTTTCAATGACTGCTTTTACAGAAAGTTCAAATGTTATAATGTATTTGACTTCTATTCTTTTCCATCAAGTATCTCCAAGCATGTTACCCATAATGAGAAACCAGTTCTCAACTGCATTAAGGTCCCTTTTCAAACTTCTGGTAAATATAAAAGGGCCTTAAGTGGGTGTGAAGGTTTACATCCACATTAATGTAAGGTATTCAAAATAAGCACAGTAAAATAAGGCATTCAACACATGTGGGAAGGGAGGGATATTCCTTGTCTGAGGTTCCATTTGGACTAAAGTTTTTA
This sequence comes from Pelodiscus sinensis, assembly GCF_052426305.1. Classification (NCBI taxonomy): domain Eukaryota; kingdom Metazoa; phylum Chordata; order Testudines; family Trionychidae; genus Pelodiscus; species Pelodiscus sinensis. The sequence continues at coordinate 20,977,657 of NC_143052.1, read as the reverse complement.
AAAGTCAGGGCTGGCTCAAGTGCCAAGTAACTTTCATACTGGAGAAGAGATCCAAGCATTTGCTGTGTGGTCAATTCTCTAAGAAAGACTGGAAGCAAATACATGAGAGAATGTGATTATTCTAGTTCTTATTTAAATCAATAGAACTGTAGGTATAAGGAGAAATTGCTTGTCTGAGGCTCCTGTATTCAAATCCCAATGAGCAGTGCATGTACATAGAATCATAGAATAATAGGACTGGAAGGGACCTCAAGAGGTCATCGAGTCCAGCCCCCCGCCCTCAAGGCAGGACCAAGCTCTGTCTACACCATCCCTGACAGATGTCTATCTAACCTGTTCTTAAATATCTCCAGAGAGGGAGATTCCACCACCTCCCTTGGCAATTTATTCCAATATTTGACCACCCTGACAGTTAGGAATTTTTTCCTAATGTCCAATCTAAACCTCCCCTGCTGCACCCTAAGCCCATTACTCCTTGTCCTGTCCTCAGAAACCAAGAGGAACAAATTTTCTCCTTCCTCCTTGTGACACCCTTTTAGATATTTGAAAACCGCTATCATGTCCCCCCTTAATCTTCTTTTTTCCAAACTAAACAAGCCCAGTTCATGAAGCCTGGCTTCATAGGTCACGTTCTCTAAACCTTTAATCATTCTTGTCGCTCTTCTCTGTACCCTTTCCAATTTCTCCACATCTTTCTTGAAATGTGGCGCCCAGAACTGGACACAGTACTCCAGCTGAGGCCTAACTAGTGCAGAGTAGAGCAGCAGAATGACTTCACGAGTTTTGCTTACAACACACCTGTTGATACAACCTAGAATCATATTTGCTTTTTTTGCAACAGCATCACACTGTTGACTCATATTCAACTTGTGGTCCACTATGACCCCTAGATCCCTTTCCGCCATGCTCCTTCCTAGACAGTCGCTTCCCATCTTGTATGTATGGAACTGATTGTTCCTTCCTAAGTGAAGCACTTTGCATTTCTCTTTATTAAACCTCATCCTGTTTACCTCTGACCATTTCTCTAACTTGCTAAGGTCATTTTGAATTATGTCCCTATCCTTCAAAGAAGTTGCAACCGCACCCAGTTTGGTATCATCTGCAAACTTAATAAGCGTACTCTCTATCCCAATATCTACATCATTGATGAAGATATTGAACAGTACGGGTCCCAAAACAAACCCTTGAGGAACTCCACTTGTTATCCCTTTCCAGTAGGATTTAGAACCGTTAACAACAACTCTCTGACTACGGTTATCCAACCAATTATGCACCCACCTTATCGTGGCCCTATCTAAGTTATATTTGCCTAGTTTATCAATAAGAATATCATGCGAGACCGTATCAAATGCCTTATCAAATGCCGTATCAAAAATGAGCTGCCCATGCTCTTTGAATAGGACACAGAATAGCATCTTTGAACAAGACACACAATGCAGGGGTCTGATAGTAAACTCATGTAGCAGGTTTAAAAGTTCAATATTAAAAGACTGGAACACAATAAGCCCATATAAGTCACATGTGAGTCTGATCTTCAACTGGTGTAAATCAACATGGCTCCATTGACTTCACTTGGGAGACAGAAGTCTTGCATTCATTGAACTCGAGGGAGCATCAGCTGAGGATCTTGTCCAACGTGTGTAATAAAAAGGGCCCGATTGTGTGCTAGCTTAGTTTTGTTAGTGTTATAACTCCAGGGACTTTCACTGGTATAGTTTAGAGCAGTGTTTCCCAATTTTATTTGGCCATGGAACCCTTTTGAACTTGAAAGAATTTTGCGGAACCTGACTGGCTGCAAGGAACCCAACTGACTGCGCGCGCAGCGCTGAGTAGTGACATCATCGTCCCCACTCTCTGGTTAAGCTGGCATTACACAGGGACACTTATCGTGGCAAACACAAATTAAAATTGTTTTCAATAAAATTCATAAATGAATGAAAATTGCATTCCATGACAATAGTTCAGGCTGTAATGGAATTTTCTCACAGAACCCTTATTTTTACTTTGCGGAACCCCGAGATTTCTCAGAACACCATTTGGGAAACACTGGTTTAGAGCAAAATCAGACCCATATTGTTGTACTACTATACTATGTATAAACAAAGAAGTCAGACTTTAACACACAAATTTCCATTTGGAGCTGAAGACAAGTATCAATGTGTTCAACTCTTAATCCTCCTGCAGTCTCCCTAAAGGCTGCCCTCCTTAACTGATAATAAATATATCCCCTCACTTTCCCACACTAAATCTACTTTCCCAGTACCCTTGCTCTTTGAAATCTTTAGAGTGCTCCCAAACAATCAATTTCTTTATTGTTGTTCATTCCCACCCATGACTACGAAGAGGAGTGCCTTTATCAAAAAAATTTAGCCTGAGGCAGGCATGTGTCATTGAAAGCTTCAGCCCAATGATTAAAGTTTAGAAAACTTTAGCAAATGAAAACAGGTTCTTATAAAAGGAAGTGTCAAGCAACATTAACAACAAGCAGCCCTCCCAAGTCTATAATACCATTTTTAAAGCAACTCTCCCCAAACAGTCATATTGACAACACTGAGATTATATTCTTCAAGGCAGTGACTGAAGAGGCCATTGTAGATATTAAACTCAACATGAGCTTCCACTGCAATTATTATTATTAATTATTTGTATTATCATAGCACTTAGGAGTATAAAAAATTACAGTATGTGTGACACTGTAGAAAAAAGGGCTAACAATACACAACTATATTAACAGAGGAATATTGAACAAGCATATAAGACACTGGTGAGATGACTAGTGGAATACTGCAGTAATTAAAAGGGATGCTGAAAAACTGGAGAAAATTCACAGGAAAGCTTCACCATGGTATCCAACCAGTTCTGAAGCAGTACCCATTGTAATGGCTACTGCTATAGCGAACTATCCACATTACTCTGAAAATGTAAATAATTTTGCAAGACTCTCTGAACATACCAATTCTTGTCTTTTAATAGCAACAGAATGCTTCAACATTGGTTTTAATCAACAGAAATCACATTTCACAGAAATTCAATCAGTGGGACACTTGATAATTTTGTTTCACTGCTAAACCTCTGAAATCAGGCAAAAGCTTTTCACTGATAGCACACGTCAACTCAGCCTCCATATTTTCATCCAGTAATGGTGACCAATACTTGGACTTGATGTATGCCATGATGAAAAACTAAACCTGGAAAAACGTTTGGCAACTGCATTTTTCAAAATAGCCAAATGATTCTGTCACAAAAACACATGCCACATTGTGAAACCCGATTCATTTTTTTTGACTGATCGAGTTGGCTTTGAAGTGCAAGCATATCTTCTTCAAACGTACATTTGTCCAGGCTGAGCAAATTGACAAGGTCTTGAGAATTAGCAATGTCAAACTAAAATGGGTTTTTCATGAATCAAAATGCCAACATGAAAAAGTTATAATAAATAACAGTTAAGGCAAACATTATTTTCAATTTTTTTTGACAACTGATTGTAGTTGTTCTAATCATCAGAATCCGGCATATGAACATTCAAAACAAAAACAGGGATCTCAAAAGGTAGCATAATCTGTATAGTACTGTACTTGCACAATGGACGCTTAAAAATAAAGATACTCACTTGAGTAACACACTCAACGAATGAAATGAATGCCAGGAGAAGACTGGCCAGCATGGAAACTAAGTTGCTTCATACAAGAACAAATAATTTCACCCAAAGAACTCAGAAGTATTTTCAAAAAGGCTTCGATGATAAATACCAGTGGAAAACTAGTACTTGGAAATACCAGCCATAGCTTACAATGGTGCATGATGATTTCCAGCCTCTAGCAGCATATTTAAGCTATTCCACAAACAGGTTGTAGCCTACATTGAGCAGGTGGGTCAAATTAACAGAAACTGGCTTTGGAATTAAGAAAGATCTTATGAACTTTTTTTTTAATTCTCTGAAAATTTTTGTTTTTTTATTTAAAAAATTGAATAAAACGATTGAGTTTTTACTGTTCAAGCCAACTAGCCACACTCAACTGGACAAATAGTCATATGTGGCTAGGGTGTTGGATACCATGGCTATAGGATGTGTCTGACACAGAGGAGCCTACAGGAGCACAATCTTCTAGCTTATAGAAGAAAACAGTCACATTTTAATCAGTTACTTACATATGGTATTCAAGCCCTGTAAACAAAAGATTGCCATTGAATCAAACATGTATTGGGATCCCCTGTGTTAAATGTTCCATGCTCCTTTGCATAGAGCCTTTGCAAACAGCAGTTTCAGTCATTCTAACTTTTGAGAACAATGCAGCAATGAAACAACCTGCTACCATACCAGGTTCACACAGGTCTGAACTTGTCCTCTATATTCCAAGAGCAACCTGTATGAACTGGTTATCCATCATGTTGTTGCTGTTTACTTATCCCAAGGCCATCTGCCTTGCTGCTCCATACCTTGTCCTCAGTGTGACAGAACAAGCTAAAATGTACAATGACAGATGAGACCCTATTTTCAAGCTGGTGGGGAGAGTCAAATGAAAAACTTTGATTTCCCAAAGGACATAGCAGGAATGAAGAGCTTTCTGATTATATCAATGTGGCATCCAATCACAAAGGTTAGTGAAATGCAGATGGATAGAGCAAGGGATTAGCTATGAGACACTTTTAGTACAAAGCAACCATCACAGACTGTGCCAGCTCAAGACCCAATTCTGCAAGGTGCAAAGCACTATGGCTCTGATCCAGCAAAGCATGGAAGCACTGTGACGTAGTGGGGGTACTTGCTGGGCTGTGGTGACCTCTGCTGTCTGGAGCAAGACCCAGCAGGGAAAACCTCACTAGGCAAAGGTAAGGCCAAACTGGTTGAACCAGTAGCCAGACACCCCCCATGGAGAGGAACAAAGGAAGGTGAATGCGGCCCTGGCTGGGGGGCAGGGCTGGAAGTGGGTTAGTTGGTTGGTGGCTGTCTGTGAGGATGGATGAGACAGCCTAGGGAGAGGAGCTGGAGTTTAGGGGCCCAGTCTCCCCCATCTCAAGGGGGCCTGAGGCCTCCTAGCCCAGTTCCTGTAACCAGATTACATCTGTGCTGCGCTGTGCTGGAGGAGCAATAAACCACCCTCAATTCCACTGGCTGGTACAGTCTGTTTGTGCCATTTCGGGGTGCAGGAGACGGGGAACCCCCAACGTGCCGTCACAAGCACATATTAAAATGCACGAGTAATTCCATTTAAGTAAATGGGGCTACTCATACCCTTACATTTAAGAATGAACTGAAGAGCTTTTCTTGATTAGGGCCAGAGTTCTCAGCACATTTTAAATTTGAGTATTAAGCAAGCTTCTCAAATAATACATAAAGTCACCCACATAAATATACAGAGTAAAGTGACAGATGTGGTTACTTGTAGGGTCACATACGTAGTTTTAGAAAGCCTCATGAATATCAGAAAATTTCAATAATTTCCAAACATTCTCTATTTGATGAATTCCGCAAAATCATTATTATTACTCTGAAAGTGCATTCTTATTTGGCTATTCCTTATCCTCTATTTACAATCCAATCCAGGTAGGAAGCACAGACAATACTATTCAACCTAGGTGACTAATCACAAATCACAATTAATGAACAGACATACTTGCTTTGTGAATAATAGAAAGTTCAACCAACCACACTCAATAGCTAACACAGCTCTGCTGTTAACATACATAGAGAATCCTAGCTACAAGCCACAGAGACAACAAAAATTACAAGAAATACATTTTATTAATAATTTCTCTTAGGCGATTCTAAGAAGTCTGTCAGATAAAGAGGACAGCTGGAAATTTTAATTTGGAAACCTGATTTCTCTGATACTGTAAATGGTGGAGGCATTATGGTGCACTAAATATTATATGATTTTTTCACTTAACCATTTGCTATTGCACACAGTAGGTCAATTACTGAGCAGCACAAGTCCATACCTTACAGCAAGGCTACTCAACACGCAGCCCACGGACTGAATGAGGCCCACAATCTGTTTGCTTGCTGCCCACGGTGCAGTTTGGGTTTACACAGGGCTCAACATGCAACCCGCAGGCGGGAGCCAAAACAAAAAAGTAGTCAATATAATGGTCTCTGTTGATATGCATTTTAGTAGTTAAATTCCTGGACTGTTTGCTCATTAAAAGTGCTGTCATATTGGTGGAAATCTATGCATAATGTGGGTAAATATTGTATTTTATTAATATCAGCAGAATTGACTTAAATGAGACCTTAAATGTGTAGTCTTGCCTTAATCTTTGTATTCATGCCCATCATGTGAAAGAAGCTATTTGCATATATATTTGGTATGCGCCTCAGTGCTTCCAAAGTCGAGTAGGCGTGCCTTACAGAGTATCACTCAAAAATGCAAGCCAGTTGTATGTGCGTGTGTAGAGGGGGAAGGAGGTTGTCTATGTAGTGAGAAAGAGAAATGTTACTGAGAAAACAGCATTAATACATATGGAAATTGCAAAATTGAGCCCTTTTGTAAACTCCATTTTTAAGGATGCCTGTAGAACCTTAATTCAGCCCCCCTCGTGCAAATGCATCATATTCTTGAATTGCATGATCCCTTTTTTTTCCCTTCAGGACTGCCACTATATTTAGTGCACTGGTTAGAGGATAGACAACTGGACAGATTCAAGTGAATGATCAGATATTCAGTACTTCATGCCTTGTTTACTCCATAGCATGCAAATGTCATTCTACATACAGGAAAAACTTAAAAAACAACAAATAGCCTAGAAGCACCATAAGACTAGACTATTTGTTGTTTAAGTTTTTCCTGTTACAGACTAACTCGGCTATCCATCTGAAGCTTATCTACTCACTGTCTCTTTTTTTTCTTCCTCTCCTCCATTTTTTTTCCTTCCTCCCCTCTCCCCTACTCCTTCTCTTATTTATTCTTGGATGTGTACTTCCAACACTCCTGTCATCTGAAGAAGCGGATTGTGCCCACAAAAGCTCATACCACCATCTACATGTTTTGTTAGTCTTTAAGGTGCTACTAGAATATTTGTTGTTTTTTTTAAGTTTTTCCTGTTACAGACTAACTTGGCTACCCCTCTGAAGATTCTAAATACAGGATTTTTCTATACTACTTATGTAACTCAGTACATAATAATTTCTCTGGTGGACATAGCATGGAAACCCTGACTACCACTCTGAGGACTAAAGAAAATTTTAGCTTTAAGTGCCAGGCTTTTATGGCTGAAATACACAGGACCAATAAATGCAATAATATATTTACCTGCATTCTCTAGAGCTTGTCAAAAAAAAAAAGAAAAAAAAAAGACAAAGCTAGTAAGCATGTATTTATCTACGTAAGCAATTCTTATCCTGTTGTAATTTTTGTATTGTGTTTTGAAACGATTGCTGGAAATTACAACTATCATATAAAAGTGATCCACCACAGAAAACAAATTTACTATAGATAGACTGGTACAGAAAGGAGATCAGTGTAATCTGTTGATTGATTTCTACACTCATCAACCTCAAAGGAACTGTGCAAATTCACAGAACATCCTTAATGTTTTGGTTGTTGGGTTTTTGTTTGATTTTTTGTAAACATCTGGAGGGTTTATTAAGCAGAATTATGTGTAAAAAAATAATTAGCCAAAAAGCTCACTGATGGCAGCACAACAGAAGAGAATTAAGAGTGACATATACTCCAAAGAAGTGTGCAAGACACTAAGGGTATGTCTACACTACCACCCTAGTTCGAACTAGGGTGGTTAATGTAGGCAACCGAAGTTGAAAATGAAGCCCGGGATTTAAATATCCCGGGCTTCATTTGCATCTTGCCAGGCACCGCCATTTTTAAAGCCCCGGTAGTTTGGACTCCGTGCCCGCGGCTACACGCGGCACGGAGTAGGTAGTTCAGATTAGGCTCTCTAATCCAAACTACTGGTACACCTCATTTGATTTTTGAACCACGAGGTGTACCAGTAGTTCGGATTAGAGAGCCTAATCCAAACTACCTACTCCGTGCCGGGCAAAATGGCAGTGCCCGGCAAGATGCAAATGAAGCCCAGGATATTTAAATCCCGGGCTTCATTTGCAACTTCGGTTGCCTACATTAACCACCCTAGTTCGAACTAGGGTGGTAGTGTAGACATACCCTAATTGTGTATATTCTGCTAAAACTTCATATTCTGGAGTTATATTACTTTCCTTCATGGCAATCTACTATCTGCAAAATGGCAGTGATTTTGCTCCTGTACTCAGCTCCCAACATTGTGAATTTCTCCTCTGTTTCATATATATCTTATTGAATAAGACACAAAGGGGTAAGCACTCTCCTGGGATGCTGTTGACAAAGGTAAGAGGGGGCTCATTTGTGTTTGGCTCATTTGATAGATGAAGGTTGATGGAGGTAGCAATATGATAATGTCCAAGCACTACCAAATACATGAATCCTGTGGATTAAGCATGGAGATAAGCAAAGGCCCATATACATTTTAACCTCATTTTAAGCTGTTACTTTTATTCTTTCAGTAGCACTCATATTGATTCCTAGACTAGCTAAAGTTTCCAGGAATGTAAAGGAAAGGGAATTCTCGCATGGGTGCACTACTGAACTCTTCCATTGTAACAAACCAACAGTTCTGAACAATGTTAGCTGCATGTCTGAAATTTCCAATGCTTTCAGCTGCACTTTAGAATCATTGCCTAACATGCAGTGATGAAATTTTGGTGAATATTCTTAAAAAAAAAAAACAATTTCTAATGATGCAAACATACCACTCATACGCAAAAATTTACTGAATGATCAGTATTACAAACAATTTTAAATATGCATATCTATGTGTGGGTTGAAAAGGATTAACTGATAAATTATAGAAGATAATAAAATAACCTCTTTCTTATTATATTAACTTCAAAATTTGTAGCTTCACAATGTTGCCCTTGGACTTAATTTTCTAATGCATTATTGAAGCAATGAGAGCTCTCTGGTAACTATAAAGCTATTAATACATTTGCTGCAAATGATTTGCATTAATCATTGCTTATTACAAAATGCAATTATCCATAATATTCCTCATTACACCACAATCAGGAAAGCAACTCATAACAAAACAGTGGGAAAAAATATTTTGAGATCATAGTTATTGTTTTCTTACTAAATTGCTACTAATTTTAAAACAGTGTATATAGTAATTCTGCAACAAAATGCACCACTGGGACTATTAAGGCCAAATGTTCACTCTTTTTTAAAGGTTTATCCATGGTTTTAGATGACATGAAAGTTATAAGGACAGAGTTGAGAGAAGCAATCATAAGAAGCACTTTGGTTGATAATTGTCATTGCATTTTAATGAGTACACTCCATGTTGGTATCTTAATTTAATACTATTGTAATAAAAGCTGCAAAAATACATAAGTAGGCATGGAAAGACAGATAGCTTAAACTCTCCTTTTCAAATTGTTTCCTTTCTTTAAGTTCTCTGCTAAAATAAAATTTTCAGTTTTTAGTTTACAAGTGATTCTCAGTGCAAAGTATTCTAGCATACTTTGCCATAAGGATGAGGAAAGAAAACTTTGTGTGATACACACAAAAGTGTTATGAATCCCTTTGAATAAGCTTCTAACTTTTTCCTCTTGATCAAAAGTAGCTATGCATAGAACATCAGGTCCTATTAGAGGGACGGCTAAGAGGACCATTTGGCTGGGGCCTCAGGAAACAAAGGGGCCTCAAATTTTAACATTTTTCTAGCAAGTCATTTCCATCTCAGCATAGGAAATTTTCATATTCCTGTTTTTTCTTATGTGTCTTTGTATACAATAACTATATCATGCTCAGCTGTATGCTACCTCTTTATCCAGGTTTCGATTCACCATTAAAGGCTTTTTTGTGGTAATAAACTTCTAATACTAGTTGTTTAATAAACTTTATATCTAATCTGGCAATCGCCCCATGTTCATATTCATAACAAAGCACCAGTAATTAGAAGAATTTAATAACAGGAACATGTTAGTCAAAATTTCAAGATTTTAAAATAAGGTTATATGGGCCATAGTAAACAACAGCCTCAACCCATTATTATATAATATTCATCACAAAGTACAGACAATTAAAATTTTGTATAACCAATAGCCTTTAGCAAATTAATGTATTCTGTGTTACTATATTTTAAAAGAATCCCTTTATAAAAATGAAGATTTAAAAGTGGTGCAAATAAGAGATGGCAAAAGCAACAGAGCAAAGCAGCAGTTAAGAGTTTAAAGCCAATAACATCATTTCTCATAGAAGAGACTCCTCAGACATTAGATGGTGATCATACTGAGAGTGACACCACCAGTTCTGATGATGAAAACTTTGTACTCACAAATGATATTTCAATGCCACTGCCTCAAAATGAGGAGGTCATTAATCAAGAGACAGAAATGCCAATCACAGCAATAGACGCAGAATCGATGCTCAATTTAGAGACTGTGCAGGCAGAAAATGAGGACCTTGGAGTTGCTGTGCAGCAAGAGCAAGAACTGATGACTAGCACAGGACAGTGAAATAACCATGACATCAGAACCTCATATTGTACTTCTTGATAAGAACAATGTTGCTCAAATGCAGTCATTTTTCAAAGGCAGTTGTTTTCAGATCTCAAGTAAGATACCAAAAGATGCTGAAAATCATGCTTTTTCCACTCATCTGCTGACAAAAACTCTTCCAAATGGAGAAATCTATAGAAGAGATTGGCTCTGTTGGAGCATGGAAAAGCAGGCTCTGTACTGTGTATCCTGTTTCATTTTTAATAGTAATATTTCAAGTGCATCAGTGCTGTCTGACCATCCGGCTGGAGTATCAGTTGGAGGAAGTTGAAAGACTGAACACCTACACATGAAACTTCAGTATCACAAAGATAACTATGTTACATAGAAATCAGCTAGTAGAGCAGCACTAGCTGACAGTTCAACTGAAAACTTACCCGTGAATGAAATGAACACAGAAAGTGATAACTGAAAGCTCATGATATCATCTACATGTTTTGTTAGTCTTCAAGGTGCTACTACACTATTTGTTGTTTTTTTAAGTTTTTCCTGTTACAGACTAACTCGGCTACCCATCTGAAGCCAAAGACCATATAATGAGGTATTGTCAGATCTGGGATTAACAGGTCTCTTTCCTCCCAGTGTAGTGTTCTAATCCTCCGTCCAGACTCCCCTCCTCTATATTAAAGCTAGGAATACCTTATTTTGCCATTTGAAACCTACTTTTAGCTCATCCATATCTGTCAGCTGGTGTTCAAAAGTGGGACAAACGGACACCAAATCCAAGTAGTGCTGCAAGCTTCACATTGTGAGGACTGTTTAATGGCATCAGTGCCAACACATTTTCAATTAATTATCTGAATTCATAAATTAAAAAGCAAACCACGGACAAAAATAAACATCCCACCCTCTGTCAAAGGATGAGCACAAAAATAGGAAGACAATCCTACACAACCTCCTCAATGACTAACGTCATCAGAAAACAAGAAATAAAAAGGTTTAACAACACTGGTATTACAGATGGGGTGGTAATAGCCACATGATAAACTGAACCATACATTTTGGCTGCCTCACATGCATTATTACAGAGACAAGGAGAATGGACCTAGACAACTTCATCGTTTGTATTATGTCCACTAGGCTACTTCTAATATTCAAAGTCTTTGAGTAGCTTTAAACACATGCCACTGAAAAAAGAAAAACGCCAGATTTTTTTTTTTTTTTTTAATATATACCTCTTGGGTATGTCTGGACTACATGGCTCCTTCGACGGAGCCATGTAAACTAGTTTACCAGGCATAGGCAATGAAGCGGGGATTTAAATAATCCCCGCTTCATTAAAATAAACATGGTCGCTGTGCTGTGCCAACCATCAGCTGATCCAGCAGAGTGAGGCAGTCTAGACGTGGATCTGTCGGCTGGGGAAGCCTTTGCTGACCAATCCCTTATGCCTCGTGAAACAAGGTTTACAAGATCGGTCAGCAAAGGCTTCCCCAGCCGACAGATCTGCGTCTAGACTGTTGCACTGTGCCGGATCAGCTGATCGTTGGCACAGCGCGGGGGCCATGTTTATTTTAATGACATGGGGATTATTTAAATCCCCGCTTCTTTGCCTATGCCGGGTAAACTAGTTTACATGGCTCCATCGACAGAGCCATTTAGTCTAGACATACCTCTTGTGACCAAGTCACACTAGACAATACCACAGTATGGTGGGAATCAGATATATCAGCTCTAGAATGGTAAGGTTCTCCAGGACATTAATCAGAAAATACAGAACTGGAAGAGACCTTGAGAGATCATCAAGTCCATGCCCCTACAGAAGGGAACACACACACACACACACACACACACACCCCTGCATTGGGCAGGAATCAAACCCAAGTCAACTGCTTGGAAGGAAGCTATGCTTACCACTATACCACCAATGGAAGTGGAAAAATACACTCAACTATACCACCAATGCAAGTGTGAAAGTTTAGGCTCATTGAGTTCCATTAAGCGGTGGGTGGGTGATTGTCTGTCTCATATAATCCTGCGGGACAACAGAGCCTAGCCCCACACCTTTGACCCGAAGCTCAGTCCCTGGAGCTAAGCCCCATCCACTGCCAGTCCAGCCCTCTCCAGCAGCCATATGCAGAGCTGGGGCTGACTCACTGCAGTCTTGACTTTCCACGGCCACCAAGGACAGAGCCAGGGCAGGCATGCTGCAGCCTCAGCCTACCCTGGCCTCTGAGGGTAGAGCTGGGGCTGTGCGCCTTGGCCCAGCCCTTCCCGGCAGCCAGTGCAGAACGGGGGCTGGTTTGCTGCGGCCTTGGCCTCTCTCAGTTGCCGGGGGTAGAGCTGGGCCTGCCGCACTGTGGACTCAACCCTCTCCGGTTGCTGAGGGCAGAGTCAGGGCTGGCACAGCCTCAGCTGGGTAGTGATGGGGGCGGGGGGGAAGGGCATAGGCCGGGGCTAACACAGCCAAGGAGAAAGGACTGGGGCTGGTGGGTCAAGGTCAGAGTTGGCAGGGACATGGCCTGGCCCTCCCTGGTGGCTGAGGGGAGAACCAAGGTTGCCTACTCCCAGAGGGGGGGGGGGGGGGCGGAGTTGGTGAGAGTAGTGATGGGGGGCATAGCTCCCTAGTGATCTCTTTAAAAAAAATCTTCTGGTGAGAGAGGACAGAAAGAGCTATTCCCTTTTTATGTCATGAACTTGTTACTTTTTGTGTGACTGGAGAGCACTGCTTAAGCCTACTCTAAAGGCCTACCTCTTTATTGTTCAAAAATAAAACCTGAATAAAGAATGAAAACTCTCCTGAATGGGACTGATTTACTCCCCACTGCCAGAAGAGGGAATGTGGAGCCTGGCAAGGTGAAGGTAGTAGTATGATGCCTTGCCAAATGTTATGATGCCAATAATGGGCATTATTCCATCCTGCAAGTTTCAGGCTTGATTTTAATTATAAATGTTAGTGCTAGAAATTGAGATTTATAACAGAGACCTAGAAATCCTTCTTCCACCCAAGTTTCTAGTGCTTAGAGCCTTGTATTTCTACTCTTGTCCATCATGAAGAATTAGACTTTAACACTACTTCATTATTATGGATGGAAACGCTACTCCACCTGATTTCTAAGTTTCTAATATTTATTGCTATCAAAGTTTGTCTCTGCAAGGCATGATACTAATTGGAGGAGATGACTTTAGAAACAGAGGGAGACTAATACGGTGAAAGAAAACAAGAAAAAATTAAACATTTCTAAAGCATACTTCTTAACTATACAGAATACTTTATGGTTTGCAAAAGGGTTTAATGGAAACAATGTATCTATAATATGGTCATCCTAATTCATGTCATTCAAAACTTTATACAACCTAACACTTTTGATTTCAGTAACAGCTAATTCTGTTTACCTGTGGGGATAAAAGAAGTTAATACAGCCTTAAAATCTCCCCAGTCCTCCAAAGTAAATTCAGCTCAATGCCATTTATTTCTGGTAAATAAAATCATGACCTTCCCAACACAGGCTTCTAGATCAAGTTCCACCCAAAGAAGCAGTACCCACTCTTACAGTCAGCCATTAGTGAATAATGTCAGACTCTCCAGTAAACTGGTCTCAGACTACAAGTTCTATACCCAGTGCTATACATGAGCTCTTGGCAAGGGCATCATTGGTGCTGTGTTTGCCTACAAATACCCTACATTACTAATATCTAACCTATTTGTGCATGTAAGGTACTGTATGAAACCTTTGCTTTTTCTTTTGTGTTCAGCACTCTGACTGGCATCTACTGTTCTTCTGGGTTTCTCATATACATCAACAGTGGGAAGGAATTAGGGTGTAGAAAACATGTCTCTGACATACACAATATTTTAATTAGTCAGCTAGTCAAATCCAGATCTTGGCAATACAAGGGAAGATAATTATGGAAGTGAAATTAAACCAGGCAGTATGCAAGTACCACTTGAACGTATGGTGTAGTTTATGATGCACAAAAAACAAATTGAGATACTAGGGGAGGAAATTAGCCAAGATAATTAATGACTTTGTTTCAAAGCCAATAGAGCATGAAACAAAAATGGCTTTCAGAATAAATCTTTTTTTATCCAAAGTAAGGCTTTCTGCTTTGTATATGGCTAGGATTGGTAGCAACTTGCTCAATTTCAAAACAGTGAAACTGTTGTTTTAACTTAACAAAAAGCTTAGCAATGATAATAATCTTTTGGATAATTGCTTTCTAATGACTGTGGATGGAAGAGCAAATGGGAATATCATATGCAAGGAGCAACAGAGAGTGTCCTGGGGATTCCTTAGTTTTACAAGCATTTAGTTGGGACAAAATGTGAGGAATATGTGACAGAAGAAATAGTTGTTTTGAGGCTGGCATGTCAAACTTCCTCCTACCAAGCTTCTCTCTTCTTTTTAAGCTATAGTGTTTGTGCTAGACTCCTCTGTGATGAAGGTCTCCTATGTGTCTACAGAACAAATAAGAGTGTTGTCAGTAGCAGTAGTGCAATTTTTCCTGTCTGAAACCCTGCACTGGAGAAGACTATTTAGCCCCTTCCTCTCTCTCTCTTTCTCCTGAGACTGACAGAGATACCAATTAACAGAAACTCTGATAGAATGTTTCCTTCTCTTCATTGGGTTTTGGATTTTATTGTGTGTGCTGTGTGAATGCCTACATAAACAAATGGAATTGGAATCAGAGCACTAACCCATTTCACATGAAACAATAATCCTTATTGATCATGAACATCCTGGGCTAAATTCCAACTGGGATTTATTGCCATCACATTATCATCTCCCAAATCATCTAATCTCCTCCCCTACCCTCCCACCCACCCTAACAATAATCACCTAAATGACTTTCCCAAGACAGGTGAAAGAAATGAGAGAATCACATAGAGAATTGTTGTGACCTTTGGACAATGCAAGAAGGGCAAAATCTTTTCTTTTGTTCTACTGTACTAGGAAGTGGATTCTTCTGTTAGACCCATCTTGGGCCTTGGGATATGGGAGGGGAGGGGAAAAGATTAAAGATGTCAAGGTTCATTTTTTCCCTTTCAGGATGATCCTGAGGTCAACACAATAGACTCATGCTCAAGAGACCTGATTTCAAATTCCAGTTCTGATAAATTATTCCCATATGACCCTCAAGTCAAATCTCCCTCCAGGACCAGAATATGAGAATGGCAGTACTCCCCACTGCCTCACAGAACGTTTGAGGACTACAGGACACACAGTTACTATGGTGACCAGGCCTCATAAATGTCCGTAATTCCTTTTAATACTGGGGCCAGTTTACCTAAGGGACTATCAAAGCGTTCTACTAGTACATCTCCTGATAACAAATATAAAACTCTCACACGTTAGGGATGTAAAAGTGTAGTTGATTAAGAAATTAACTGATAAGCAAAAGCTTATAGGTTAATGCTATAGACTACATGCATTCCCCCTCCCCCCAACTTGCCAGTACATTTTTTTTTAGCAGACTGACCAGTAGCCTGGCTCAGTCCTGGCTTGCGATGGGTCCAGGACCTTTCCCCTCTGCGGCTCTGCATTTTTTCCCTTTGAGGATGATCCTGAGGTCAACACAATAGACTCATTCTCAGGATACCTGATTTCAAATTCCAGTTCTGATAAATTATTCCCATATGACCCTTGGCAAGTCACATCTCCCTCTAGGACCAGAATGGGCTCTGCATTTAAAGCATATTAGGAGGTGGGCAAGCAGCTCAGCTCAGCTCCAGCCTGTGCTGGGTCTGGAAGCTCAGACCACCCCCTAGACAGGGGATACTACCAGCCCATGCCGCTGTTTTTTTTATCAGAGGCAGCGGCACAGGGAAACAGGCAGCTGGTCTACAAGGGGAACTGTTTTTTAAACTGGCTCCCCTCGCAGAACAGCTCCCACTTGGCACCTCTCTGATAAAGTGGAAGCAGCACCAAGAGGCAGGGGACTTCTCAGGAGTGAGGCCAGAGAGCTGCCGGGCCGGACCCCACCCCAGGGACTATAGAATAGTTGACTAACCAATAAGAACTCATGAGGTTACTCGACTATTCAATTAACTGATATTTAATATCCCTAACATGCATTAACTAGGGGGATTAAAACACCACGTTCTGGTCTTGACTTTCTAACATTGGGCAAGTGAATTTAGCTCTCTTGTCACAATTTCCCTAGCAGCAAAATAGTTTAAAGCCAAGACAATTTTATGCAGTGTCTTTGATTCATACAGGTTAATAATTATGGAAATAGCACTTATGTATCTCGAAAGACAATGAGGTAAATGCCAAATCAGATCAGCTACTGAATGTTGTGCAGCACCATCATATATGGCTAAGAAGTACAATTCTCGAGCCACCATCCTTCCTGCAGATGATGCAGGGACACAGGATGAAGCTGACTTGCTGCCATTTACTTCTTGCTTCCCTGTCTTTCCGCCACCTCTCTTCCACCTCTTTTACTCCCTCCTGTAGCACAGCTAGCTGCATCTTCTCAACTCGCACTGTCAACTTTTTCAAGCCCCTCTTAAAAACCATCTTTGAATCCGAGCCTAGATTGACCCAGTGGCCTTGGATCACCTGCATGTTCTCCACACAGGAGATCTTTTAAAATGTGACTATTGTCCATCTGGTGAGGATGGCCAAGCTACTTGAGACAGAGAAAGTGTGATGCTATATGATCAAAGATTTACATCACTGTTGTTATCACTGTCACATAGTTTCTATAAGCCCTGTACAAAGTACATCATGTAAGGCATCAATAGAAAAGATATCATTTTCTAAGTTTGATTATCCAGATTAGAAACAAAGTAGATACACAGATTTAAATATATGAATATTGGCTACACACTTGTATCTAAAACATGTGTTATGTTCCTGGATGACATCGTTTAAACAGAATTTACTTTTGGGATAGACAGCTATGAATTAACGTCTTATTAAGGACACTCCACTATCACAATAGGCCACTGTAGAAACTCATCCCTTCCAGATAGCTCTTCCTGCGGATGCTTCAGACAGCAAGGCACAAATGGCCACTACCTGTGATTCAGCAAACCATGCAAAGACATGTAATATGTTCATATGACCCTAGACTCCATCTTGGCTAAGTAACTTTCCATTCAGTGGGGGCTGTAGGCTCTTTTGAAGGACAGTAAATTTACAAGTACTGTACTTAGCACAGGATATGAAAAGTCTCCTAAAATGTAACCATAATACTGCTTTCCTACTCTAATTTTGTGTATTTATTACTACAAGGAGCATACTGAACTATGGGCTAAAGACTTTCCATTCTTTTGGGAGTTACCAGAGACACTTTAAAAGTCTATCCCATCACTGCTACAAACCTGACAGTGGGCTTTGCAATCATTCATCTGTGTATGATCTATCAAGCATTTATAACTATCTTTTATTTTATTATTAAATTTTAGTTACTAAGGATTGGCTGACTGATATTTAAGTTACATATCAACCTGGGGATATGTCTGATCATTTGGAATTTGGAAGAACCTTACATATAATAAAATGGGTTTTCAATAACTTCTCATTATAACTTCTCCCTGGTTATCTCAATAGGAGTCAAAGGTAGGAATGTCAATGTGTCAGCAACTACACAATTAACTGATAAGCCTGGTCTTATCAGTTAATCCTGTCAACTGCATGTGTTCCCCTCAGAGGCAGCAAGGGGCAGGGAGGAGATGGGTGTTGGAGCCCATGTGGAGCTGGTTTTAAACTAGCTCCCCTTGCAGACTACTCCTACCTGCCACCCTGCACTACTGCCACTGATAGAGAGGCAGCAGCTTGAGGTGGCAGGCGGCTCCCTGGGAGAGCACTGTCTGCCAGCCCCACCTCCAGGGACTATTGAATAGTTGTGTAACCACTAAAATGTGATGCAGCTACACAACTATTTAATTACACTCAATCTAACATCCCAAGTCAAAGACTGGAATGCCAAAAAGGAACTGTGTTTTTAGCTTTTCGTTAAATAGTGTGGTATTACAGAGGCTCCTTTGTTACTGGTCTGGTGAAACTAATAATAGATACACACATCCCTCCAGCTTTGGGGTATATCTGTCCTATTTCTTTCAGTCTGATATAAATGTGGCATTGTCAGCGTGGCCATCGCCAGCACCCAGTTACCGTCATATCAACAGGGACGACTCTTTGATTGGAAAGGCATTCCAAAATCATGTTCACTCAAAAAACAAGCCTTGCTTATTGTCCTTCCAAAGTTATGTTATGAGAGTACCAGAACCTCCAGTACTACCAATATCCTTGGCACGAAGCAAGTTATGGTAATTTTCTCCAGAAACTATTTTATGTGATGGATCCAACCTGCAAAATGTAGTGCTGTACCTAAACTGAGCAAGGGACTGAGTCCAGCCGCAAAGATAGGTAAGATATAGCCGGATTCTCAGTCTTTGTAAAGCTCTATCCTACATCTTGGCACAACAAGACTCACTCCTAACCTGTCCCTGTCCCCCAATTGTCATAAGACCACTTCAAATCCCAAATCCTGGAAACAGTCTAGTCATCAGGACCAGCCCTCTAGAAAACTCCCAATTCCATACTTTCCCTCTACTTCATTTTCAGCTTTTATAATGATGTTTTCTTTCAGCATCTTACAGGAGCATTGGCTTTGAGAGGATCCATTAAAAAGTGGCTATTAGTTGTGGTTGGAAGATGAAAAGCACTAAAAGCATGGTTGCTCCCTAAACATGGGTTGAACAGACCTTCCCAAAACCATCTTCTGCCCCTTGCACTTGCCTGACAACTGTTTTTGCTATGGTCTCTAATGACCTCTTCCAAGCCAAAGCTCAGAACCAGTTCTTCATCCTGATTCTGACCTCCAAGTAGCCAATGACATCAGAAGGCATCTTTGTTAAATTTAAACAAGCACTTTAAAGCTTTCTCCCAGGATGCCCCTCACACTGGGGAGATGCTCCCTGCAAATACCCACAAAACTAACTCATTATCCTTTTTCAAAACCCTCTTGAAATTCTCTTTGCCACAAGGTTTATGAAAAACATGCCAGTTAGGCTTCTGGGGAACTGATACCACTGGTCTTCTTGATCACTATTTTCTCATTGTTTCCTTGTACTTCCTCATCCACCTGTAAGATCCTTGCAACCTTATGGCGATAGGGGCCATTCTTCTGTTGTGCTTGTGCAGTGTCTAGCACAATGGAGTCCTATATGTATCTGCGGCTCCTATTTGCTACAGCAATAAAAATAAATAAATATATGGGGAGAGGTCTCAAAGCAATGGAGTGCTAAGGTTTGTTCACACAATTTGCATGCACACTGAGACATAAAGCACCCAACTGTTTGTGAATGAATTTTCAAAGCTAAGGCACGATTTCATAGAGCTTCACCCTTCTAAGAATACCTGTTAGTGCCAAGCTTATGTTCTAATGCCAGGTAGCAGTTATTTACATTAGGGATGGACAGTCCATTTCAGAAAGAAAAGAGATAATCAGAAGCTGAACATAAAGCTGGAAAATTCTGAGAGGCTTTAAAAAGGAAAGTGCTGTTTTGAATGCATTTAAGAATCGTTTTTGTAAGATGGACAGAAGTCTTACCCTGTACTGTTGACAACACTCCTTTAGCACCACCTACTGTTCATAAACTAGGGAACAAGATTTTAGGGGGTACTTATGTCACTCAGTACCTTGGTGGAGCACAAGCAGGTGTGGCATGCATAGCCACATACCAAATCAACTTTTAAAGCTTGTAGCCTGCTGACTTTGCAAAGTTTAACTAAGACAAAAAGGCCAAATAAGAGTAAAAAATACCAACTAATTTTGAACAGGAATATTCTGAACTGAGTGTTTCCGAACATTCAATCACAACATCACCTAAACAAATGCAATTCCATGCATATAAACCAAAGAATCACAATTTGTTTGTACTCCCTCCACATTCAATCAAAGTACTGCTATGGATCAATCCACATACGCCACAAATTCTAGGTACACCGGTACAGTTAAAATTACCCTAAGCCAGAAGACAGTCTTGGTTATGACAATCTTGTGACCCACTGACATGAAAGAGGGCCACTCATGCCGTCCACTCACTAGCCTGGTTGCCCATTGCTGGCTTTAAAGGGAGCTCAGCACTCAAGACCCATCCTCAAAGACTGTCATTTCAATGCTGTGTAGAAGTGGGGCTGAAATTGTTCATGCTTAACCACTAGAGGGCCAAAAGTATCCATTTTCAGATGTGGGGAGAGAAAAAAGCAGCTGTGCAATTTACAACAAACAGAAAAGTAAAAGAAAATCAGTGATTCAATTTGCTTAAGTTAAAAACTCCTAGAATGAAAGCTCCCGATAGCAACATTGATGAAGTGCACTGAGGCACACTGTAATCATTCAGATTTGGACTACCAGATACTGTATGCTTGATAAAAAGTGAAAGTTACACTTATTGTAATGCTATAATTTTAAAAAGTTTTTAACAAATAGTTCAATTAGACTGTACCAATTAGATTCATTCCATGCAACATAATGATGTGGATGCAATGAGCAGCACCTTCAAGAGAAAAATGTTCCAAAATTTAATTAATAAATTGAGGATATAATTATAATTAACAATGGTAGAAAAGGTGGCTATTTTCCATTTAACTTAAAGTACAAAAGCCTTAAAAAGTGGAAATAGTGGTGTGTGGGTAAAGAGGGAAAGTAACTTCTTATCTTCACGTGTCACACACATACCTCAGTCATTTCCACTATCTGGAAATTTTTATGTTCTGCAGGAGGCTACATTATTACCACAGTCTCATTAAAGACTGTTTTTGAAGCTGTAGCAACCATTTATCTCTGATTTCTCTTTGGTGAGGAAGAAATCTCTGTTCTCTGGAGTATGAATAAGCAGTACTATGAGTGTTCTGTGTTTATCTTCTGTAATCACAGTCATGCTTTGGTGATAGCTTAAACAGACTACAACTTAACTAGTCACCCCTTTCATTACCCTACAGTAATTGCAGCATTTATTTATAGCACTCACTTAAAAATCGACATGCACTACACCCACCAAAAGTCAAGTCCCAATGGGAGGTAACAGCCTACTAAGAACACTGAGTATTGGTAATGCATCATCATTCAAACAGCAAGTCAGTGTCAGTGCTTACATATGCAGTACTTTTAATTACTGCACATAGTACAGATTGGTGTGCTAATTTTAAGCAACAGCACCAGAAACTTCAAAGGGTTAACATTGCATTACTAGGTTAATATATGTATCTCTAGTCCAAAAGAAGCCATTCTGATTCTTTTGTTTGACCGTCTATGGAACACATGGCACAAAACTTCCCCTAATAATAATTCTAGGGCACATTGTTTAGAAAAACAAAATCTAATCTTGGTTTTAAAATTTCCAAGACAGAGAATCCACCACAATTGAAATTGTTTCAATAGTTCATTACTTCTGCTTCAAAATTTACTTCTTGTTTCCAGTCAAAATTTGTTTAGCTTCAACTTTCACCCACTGGATTGTGTTATATCTGGAGAGCCCATTATTAAATATTTGTTCCCCATGAAGATAGGTATAGTCTGTAATTAAGTCACCCCTTAACCATCTCTTTATTCAGCTACTAGGGATGTTAGTGTGTACTCATTTACATGATTAACTGATAAGCCTGGACTCATTGGTTAATCCTAACAGTTACAGCCATACCCCATTGCCTTTGTATCAGTCGGCTCCCCATGAGCGCTTGCTCCTGCCTGCCTCCCTGCGTGTAAATGTATAACCACTAAAAAAAAAAAATCAACAGTTACACATTTACATAAAAACACGTTTTTTAACATCCCTATCAGCTACACAACTGGAGTTCCTCAAGTCTATTATTATTATGATAATGATGCTTTCTAATCTTTTTTTTTTTTACTGTTCTCTGAACCCTCTCTAGTTGATCAACACAGTATCCAGCTGTAGTCACATCACTGCCAACTACAGAGATAAAATAAACTTTCTGCTCCTACTCAAAATTCCCCTATTTATGCATCACAGGATCAGATTACCTCTTTTGGCAACAGATTCACACCAGGAGTTTGTGTTCATCTTATAATCCACCAAATCTTTTTCGTGATCACTGTCTCACAGGACACAGTTCCTTTTCCCATGTGTATGGCCTACACATTTTGTTCCTAGAGGTATACATTTACATATTTACACATTTAGCTTTATTGCAATAGATACTGTTAGCTTGCACAGTCCCTTTCAATCAGTGACTTGTTTTCTTCATTATGTATCACTCCCCCCACCCCCGCATTTGTCAAATGCAAATTTTCTTAGCGAGGCTTCTTTCTGCGTGTTCTCCCAGGCCATTGATTAAAATGTTAAATAGTGGATGGACAAAACCTGACTAGGATCCGAATGAAAAAACACCCACTTAATAATAATTTTCCATTTACAATTATGTGTTGACTCATCAGTTAGCTAATTTTTAGTTTAATTAACACATGCCTTGTTAATTTTATATGGTTCTAGTATTAATGAACAAAATATTGTGCAATAACATGTCAAACATATTACAAAGGTCTAAGTATATTATGTCAACACTATTACTCACATTCCTTCAGTGGGCTGATTTCACAGTCCTAAAATGGCAGACTTTGTATCAAATTTGCCTATATCACTGCATTTTTTTCAAGCCAGGTACTTTTTCTTGGGTGGAGCGTTGTCCTGAAGGGCTCTTCAGTGTTCTCTGGAAAGCCAACTCAATCATACAATGCTTTCAAATACATGTTCCTTAGTAAATCACATTACAAAAGTCTGAATGCTTTGCTTCTAATACAAGGAGAAATGGAAGTAGGAGCCAGCCCAATTGCACCTCAATTGGTGTAAATCAGCACTGCTCGCTTGCCTTCAAAAGTACTAAACAAATTAATGCATAGAGTCCTGCATTGATACAGAATTGATTTCCATGTGTAAATGATCCTTGGATATCCACATCCTCTGCAGATTTGCAGGGTTATATTAATGCGGAGGATTTAGCCATTGTGTTTTACCCTAAGTACGTGAAGGAGCTTCAGGCAGTAGACGAGTTTGTTGTTTTTTTCTGTAACAGACTAATGCAAAACTTTATAGACTAACAAAACATGTAGATGGTGGTATAAGCTTTCGTGGGCACAGCCCACTTCTTCAGATGACTGGTGTTATCAGTAGCGGATATGAAAACTCGAAATAAATAGAAGGGAAACGGCGGAAGGGGAAGAGAATGATGCTCTATCTCCCACTCCCCTTCCTGTTTTTTCTTTAAGTATCTGGAGAATGGGTGCTAAACCTAAGTATGTGGTGAACAGGGAAGGATGGGTGTTTTCACTTCTCTCTTCTTCAGGTCAAAATCATTGCGATAGCATGATATTTGGCTCATGCTTTCCTTTTGTCATCATCACATTAAGGCATATGTCTTTGACTTCATGCTACTTAGAGAATGTTCCGTTTTATGTACTGTGCTCGGATTTTTTTTTTTAAAAGACTGTCTGCTGTCATTTAAATGAAACAGACTGCTAACTCAGATGGCAAAAATTACAAGAGTCCCAGAGCCAGTGATGTCAAAGAGACTATAAACAGGACTTGGGTTAGCCAACGCAGATTCTCAGCAATGTGTAGGACTCATAGAAACTTGATTACACAAGTCCTATAAATCAGAGCTTATTGAAGTAATATTACATCTTAGCATATCTATAAACACATATGTATTTTATGGATACTCACAGAGGGTAAAATATGTGGTATCTTATGAAAAATAATGCAATCACTTTCACTAGTAGAACCTTAAGGCACCAAATTACTGTAGATTTCTCTTCAGGAATACTATAGAGAAAGCAAACAATGTACATGACTAACTACCAAGGGAGTGCTGATGACTGGTTAGAGCAGAGGACTGGCAAACACACCTGTTGCATTCTATTAAAAGCCCTACTACTGACTTCTTTGTGTAATGTCAGGCACATAATGAAACCTCTTTGCAGCTTATTTTACTTTGCTATAAAACATGTGTAAAGCATCTCATGTGAGTTATGGGAAAATTATTTGGCACTTTGTGATTGTTGCACAAAAGGACTATATAAAGTGCAAAAGTCAATTGAAAGAAAAAGTTTAAAGATTTAGTTCATATTACCAGGGATGTGTTAAACAATGGGATTTTATTTTTCTTTGCTCCCCCTTGTATTTTATTCTAAAACTGTAGGTTAATTGTAAGCTCATATTGCTTTATGATAACTTAGTAAGTAAATATAATGTAGGTAAATTGCACTTTTCACTAACCAATAGCACAGCAGTCAAAATTAGATGATTACACAGCTTTCAACAGCAGTGAAATTGCTCTACTGATCTAAATCAAATGCTGAACTGCTGAACCTATTTTCATAGGATAAATCTAACTGTTCTTTCATGCACCACTTTTCTTTGGTATTTGGGTCATGAGTCACATAGTATAATAAAGAAAATATTGCATTTATACAGGGCTTTCCATCCACGTGTTTTAACGTGCTTCTCAAATGCCAGGAAGGTTTCAGATGCTATAATTAATTATGACTATGTTTGTACAAACCTCCTACACCCCAGGATTCTAATTAATGTTCCCTCTAATTTTTTCATTCATGTGTAGAATACATTTCGTTATATGCACCAAGAGATGTGTAGATGGGCACTACCAGTAGAAACTCATGCTGCTGGCTGTGGGCATTCTAATCTTTCCTGGGTGCCTGCCCCAGCTCTCAACTTACTGGGAACATTGGTCCCAATCATGGACCTCTATCGATTAGGCATTATACAAATTAACAGTTAAATCCAACACATCTACCATGGACAGAGCAAGAGGTGTGTTTTTTTTAAATCATAACAGAAGACTTAGTATAGACAGTGATTTATTAAATTTTCTATTTCCCCTGTCTCTATGGTGGTTTCCCAAATTTGCCCTATAACCTCTTGGACCCTCTTTCCAGATTAATAAAGCTGCAGTGCGACTGAGCTTTTTGAAAGATACCGAAGTTGTTATGGATTTCAGCAGGAGGAAAACTCCGTGTCTTTTAAATTAATATTTGTCTTGAGAGATAAGTTTAGTAATCAATCTCAAATAATTAAATGTACATTCTTGCAGTAGTTAAGCAATCTCTGTCATATACAAATGGGCAAATTTGGCTTGCAGTCACATGAGAATAAACCTGAATACTTATGGGGCTGCAATCAAATTACACAGATAAAACACAGAATTTGGCCTAAAAAATTCAGATGGCCTGCATTCTGCACCCCATCACATTTGAAACCACCTTTTCTATTTCGAACTACTGTTTTTACTGTGTGAAAAGCATAGCACATTGCTATTGTTCTTGTTTTATAATGAACTGCAGAAACGAACACAGATATTGTACTTCAGCTGAGGGTCTAAACTGTTGCCCATTTTTCCTCCCCTTCATTTGCTTAGTTTTGGATTAAGCCCCAAGCAAAAACTGTGCCATAGTCTTTCATTTAGGATATTTTATAACACCTTCCATCCAGAAGAGATTCTTGAAGTGTGTTACAAACTGTACAAATACAGGAACCCCTATGACACATATAACAGCTGTTTAACAGCTCACAACAACAACTCCATTCACCACTTTAGCACCTCGATGACTCTGGAGGAAAGACAGTTGTGTCCTTAGTATCTGGTGCACTGACACAAAATAGTCAGGATCAGGAAAATTTTGCCCCTCATGGCTATGTCTAGATTACGGGGGTTTTCCGGGATACCTCCGCCGCATGCAGGGAACAAGTCTGCTCCTCCTCTTTTTTTACAGAAGAACAGTCACATTCTTTTGGAAGCCCTGTCTTCCTCCTCCCATGAGGAAGAAGGGCTCTTCTGAAAGAGGGATTTTTTCTGAAATTTGGGCCAGTATAGACAGGCCAAATTTCAGAAAAGCCTCTTCCAAAGAAACTACTGGAAAAAGGTACACACATTGCACTCCACGGAATGCAATGTGTGTACCTTTGTCTGATAAAGCCCCGTAGTATAGACACAGCCTATGTCTCTGATCTCTGCTCTTTCACTGTGTGAATCGCTCAATAATTTAGGCTATAATCTGCCCTTCCCTTCTCTAACTCCCTCCCTATGAACCCCAATTCTCCTCGGAATGTGTATAAGAAATTAGTCAGCTATAAATGGACGGGTTATAAAACACCCAAATATAACTGCTATGTGTATATTCAAGATAATGTACATAAAAATGTATGCTGGAACTAGCAAAACACGTTTTGTGTCCCTTTCCCCAACCTTCTGCTTGTTTCTGGTCTGCTTAGGCTATAGCTACATTTACAGCAAGATGTGCTGTATGGGAATTACACATGTAGCTACACAAGGCCGCGAAAGACTCCAGAACCAGGGAAGGTGCAGAGCACTACGTGACTACACATAGCTGTGTAGTTATCAGAGTATAAGAATTAAGAACATCCATACTGTGTTAGAACAATGGTTCATCCAGGCAAGTATCCTGTCTTCTCATAGCAACCAATGTCAGGTTGTCCCAGAGGGAATGAAAAGAAAAGGCTAAATGTCTCATCCCTGTCTTCCATTCCCAGCTTCCAGCAGTCAGAGTCTAAGGGCATTCAGAACATTCTCAAGAGATCCTCCATGAACTTCTCTGATTGTTTGTTGAACCCGTTATACTTTTGACTTTCACAGCATCCTCTGGCAAGGTGTTGCACAGGCTGACTGTGCATTGTGTAAAAAAATACTTCCTTCTGTTTGCCTTACATCTGCTGCCTATTAATTTGTTTGGGTGAGCCCTTATTCTTGGGTTATGTGAATAAATAAATATCACTTACTTATTGACATTCTGCACGCCATTCATGATTGTATGGACCTCTATCATATCTTCTCTTAGATGTGTCTTTTCCAAACTGAAAAGTCTCAGTAATTTTCATCTTTCCACTTTAATCATTTCTGTTCCCCTTCTGTTCTCCAATGGCTGTTGGGGGAAGAGGTGAGGCAACCCGTGCTTGGCTATTCTCAGCCCTCTTCCAAGATGTTGCTTTGAAGGTTTGGGTAGTTTTGGCTGCTTCTGGGATCTGGCTACATATAGTGGGAAAGCCTGCTCTGCCTCCCTCTCTCCTTGTAATTGGGAGAAGGGAGGCCAGGTGAGATTAGGGTCACCGAAGCCAGAACCCCAATAAGCCTAACTTCAGTACCGGGCAAATTAGTCAAAACAATAATAAAGAATAAAATCACGAGGCATGTAGAAGAACATAATTTGTTGGACAAGTGTCAACATGGTTTCTGTAAAGGGAAATCATGTCTTACTAATCTATTAGAGTTCTTTGAAGGAGTTAACAAACATGCAGACAAGGGGGATCCAGTAGATATAGTATACTTAGATTTTCAGAAAGCCTTTGACAAGGCTTATGTTGAGCTGGAGGACTGCTTATTCCAAAGGCTCTTGTGTAAATTACATGGCCATGGGATAAGAGGGAAGGTCCTTTCTTGGATTGAGAACTGGTTAAAAGACAGGAAACAAAGGGTAGGAATAAATGGTAAATTTTCAGAATGGAGAGGGGTAACTAGTGGTGTCCCCCAAGGGTCAGTCCTGGGACCAATCCTTTTCAACTTATTCATAAATGATCTGGAGAAAGGGGTAAGCAGTGAGGTGGTAAAGTTTGCAGATGATACCAAACTGTTTAGGATAGTCAAGACAGAAGCAGACTGTGAGGGACTCCAAGAAGATCTCACCAAACTAAGTGATTGGGCAACAAAATGGCAAATGAAATTTAATGTGGATACGTATAAAGTAATGCAGATCGGGAAAAATAACCTCAACTATAGGTACAGTATGATGGGGGCTAATTTGGCTATGAAAAATCAGGAAAGAGATCTTGAAGTTATCATGGATAGTTCTCTGAAAACTTCCACACAGTGTACAGCGGCGGTCAAAAAGGCAAATAGGATGCTAGGAATTATTAAGAAAGGGATAGAAAATAAGACACAGACTATCTTACTGCCCCTATACAAAATTATGGTACGCCCACATCTTGAATATTGTGTACAGATGTGGTCTCCTCACCTCAAAAAAGATATTTTGGCCTTAGAAAGGGTTCAGAAAAGGCCAACTAAAACGATTAGGGGTTTGGAACGAATCCCATATGAGGAGAGGTTAAAGCGACTGGGACTTTTCAGTTTAGAAAAGAGGAGACAGAGGGGGGATATGATAGAGATCTATAAAATCATGAGTGGTGTGGAGAGGGCGGATAGAGAAAAGTTATTTATTAGTTCCCATAATAGAAGAACTAGAGGACACCAAATGAAAATAATGGGTAGCAGGTTTAAAACTAATAAAAGAAAGTTCTTCTTCACACAGTATGTAGTCAACCTGTGGAACTCCTTGCCAGAGGAGGCTGTGAAGGCTAGGACTATAACAGAGTTTAAAGAGAAGCTAGATAATTTCATGGAAGTTAGGTCCATAAAAGGCTATTAGCCAGGGGATAGAATTGATATCCCTGGCCTCTGTCAGAGGTTGGAGAGGGATGGCAGGAGACAAATTGCTTGATCACGGTCTTCGGTCCACCCTCTCTGGGGCACCTGGTGCTGGCCACTCTCGGCAGACAGGATACTGGGCTAGATGGACCTTTGGTCTGACCCAGTACAGCCATTCTTATGCCAACACTCCCAGTTTCACCAGGAGTCTCCTGGAATCAAACTATCTCCTGGAAGCTCCTGATGACAAACTGGGAGATTTTAAACTGCTAAAAATCTGGCAATGCTGCAGAGCTAAGGCCTGCCTGCTCAGGTGCTGTTCTGCTCCTGACCATTGGGAGCTGTGGGGATCATGTCTACAGACGAGGGCAGCCGGCAGAGCCATCAGCCACCTTCCCTGAGCCCACAAGGACAGACAAGCCACTTTTCCAGGAGCAGTGTGCTGCACAGTAAAACCTGAACCAACCAATTTAAATGAAACGCCAACAGACCCCGGTTGTCTGCGGACACAGTTGAACCTGGGACCTCTGGAGCTTAGTGCACGAGCCTCTACTGCATGAGCTAAAAGGTTATTAGCAAAGGCTGTAGAGCACACTCATTTCTTCTCTCTGTGAGCAGTATTATTTTGGTAAAATTGACGTTATTCTGAAATAAAGTCCATGTCTAGACACAAGCAGTTAATTCGAAATTATGTTGAGCTGGAGGACTGCTTATTCCAACTCCTATAACCCTCATTGTATGAGGAGTAAGGGAAGTTGGGGGAACAGTACAATAATTGCTGTGCAAAAATCAAAATAAACTCTCTCGACTTAAGCTATGCAATTATTAGTATAGCTCAAGTTGCACAGTTTATTTTGAGTTTAGTCTTGCCGTGTAGATGTGCCCTAAGTGATCTCAGTGCCACTAGACAGGACAGTACACCACACCTAGAAGGTATATGACTTATATAAGCACCACCTGGCTGGAGCTTGTGCCCCTGTCTGGAGATGTCTGAGGTAAATGGCACCCAGTCAGAGCCCGCATCCTGTCTCAGCTCTTGAACTTCTTCCTACATTCCAATCCCCTGTCCCATCCTGGACTCCCCCTGCACCTAAATTTCTTCCCAAGCCCTCACCCCCCACCCTGCCTTGTATCCCAGTGCCCTGCTCCAGGCTCAACCCAGAGCCTTCTCCCACATTCTGAACCCTTTGGCCCCAGTCCAGAGCCCTCACCACATACTGCACCCCACCCATCTGCCCCAGCTTGGTGAAAGTTAGTAAAGGTGAAGGAGAACAAGTGAAAGCGAGGTGAGGGATGTAGTGAGTGGGGCAGGTCCTCAGGGAAGGGTGGAGGAGAGGAGTCAAGGGTGTTTGGGTTTCTGTGATAAGCCAGTTGGCAACCCTGCCTAGAAACTGGGGAAGAATGTGCCCACACAGAGAAGAGAGGCTCCTAATTCTATCAAGATGCAGCCAAATGATATCACAGGGGCATCTCAGAGGCCTGCTGCCAGTGAAGTAACAAATAATATCAACCCCAGCCCTTTCGTAGCTATAATGGTTCCTATCAAGAGCAGATTGCTAACTACTAACACATTTAGAGGCGGGGGTTACAATACCTGAATATACTGTCATTGTGGGGCTAAAAATAAGATAATGTGAGCGAGATGGGTTAGTATACTGATAAATGCCTTTAATTCAGCAGTATGAGGTTTAAATTATAGATTCCTGCTGTGCTTGTATGGCTATAATGTTCCTTTCTCATAGCTATATAAGTGATTGTTAGTGACAAAGATTAATCTGATGACCGGCTTCTTGAGTGTTAGGGTGGAGAAGCTATGGGAGATATATGGAGTGTTTAATGATGCGTGTGCACACTAGAGAGAACGTGTAATTTTCTGAGAGAGATGATAATGGAAAGAAAGCCCTAACGATGCCTTTCCCCATTCTGTCCCTGATAAAGGAAGAGAGTAAGATGCTCTTGATTCATTGCCCCCTTCCCTTGTTTCTTTCCCTCCTTCCTACAAGCCATTTTCAAAATGCTTTTCTTAAGTAGGAATGTTATTATAGCTATATGTGCATTTCCTGGAACTTGTGCTTCAATTGTGGGAGTTCAACACTTGGAGGTGCCTATCTGCATGCAGGGTCACAGCTATGAACCTTCTCCCAGAATCAGACATCTGAGCCAGGTAATTCTTTTATTCAAGAAAACCGAAGGAGAAAAGCTAACTCACCTGGGATGCAAGAGACTCAGGTTCATTTTCCCTCCCTCCCTCAAGAGAAGGGCCATCTTTTTGCACTAACCACTTAGCTATGGGGTAAATCCAGGACAAGCTTTTCTCCATCTGAGGATGCTGTTCAATTTTGTAGAAACAATTTAATGTTCACTTAAGCAGAGAGCCTAGGATATGTCTCCCACATGAGTGCCCTAGCGGCCAAAGAAAATAGAGGCATTCTCACTTTCTCTTTGGCATGATGATTTAATTATTTACATAAAGGTCCCAAGTGGCTTCAAGAATTTAGTTTCTTTTTCTCCTCCATAACCAAGATACAATAGTTTTGAGAAATGCCAGGTGAATATATGTTTAAGAGACACTAAAGGGAAATATTTAAGAGTAGACAATTTAGAATTAAGGCTGTGCCTGCCATTTCAGAAATAGTAGGAGAAACCAAAGAAATAATGTAAGGGTATGTCTACACTACAGCGCTAATTCGAACTAACTTAGTTCGAATTAGTTAATTCGAACTAAGCTAAGTTGAACTAACGCATCTAGAACTAAAAACTAGTTCGAATTAGCGCTTTGCTAATTCGAACTAGCATGTCCACCTTAAGTGGACCCTGAACCGGGGTTAAGGATGGCCGGAAGCATTGCCGGCAGGGCATCAGATGAGGACTTAGAGCGTGGAGATGCTGTCTCAGGCTAGCCAAGGGCTGTGCTTAAAGGGACCCGACCCCCACCCCGGACAGACAGTTCTCAGGGGTGCCCCGCTTGCAAAGCAGTCCTGGCTTGGAGTGCCCTGAGTGCCCACACTGGACACATCATAGCACTCAGCCATCAGACCGGCTGCACTTGCCGCAGGCTGCCATCTGGGGAAAGAGGGCAATTGGGGGGCTGCAGGAGAGCTTCCACCCCCAGAAGCCCACAGAGCCAGCCCAGTCCTCCCCATCGGGGGCTCGTACCCCATTCCTCCCTCACTTCCTTCCACTTACCCTTCCGTAGCCCCCCTTCCTGATGTACAAAATAAAGAAAATGTGTGGTCAAAAATAGAATCTCTCTTTATTGAACAAAACTCGGGGAGACTGGGAAAAGGAGGTGGGAGAGGGGAAGAGAGAGGTTGGGAGAGGGGAGGGCAACTAAAATGATCAGAGGTTTGGAACAGGTCCCATATGAAGAGAGGCTAAAGAGACTGGGACTCTTCAGTTTAGAAAAGAGGAGACTGAGGGGGGATAGGATAGAGGTCTATAAAAGCATGAGTGGGGTGGAGAGGGTGCATACAGAAAAGTTCTTCATTAGTTCCCATAATAGAAGGACTAGAGGACACCAAAGGAAAGGAATGGGTAGCAGGCTTCAAACTAGTAACAGAAAGTTGTTCTTCACAAAGCAAAGAGTCAAGCTGTGGAACTGCTTGCTGCAGGAGGCTGTGAAGGCTAGAACTAGAACAGAGTTTAAAGAGAAGTGAGATCAAGTCATGGAGGTTGGGTCCATGGAGTGGTATTAGCCAGGGGTAGGAGTGGTGTCCCTGCCCAAAGTTTGTGGAAGGCTGGAGAGGGATGGCACGAGACAAATGACTTGGTCACTGTCGTCAGTCCATCCCCTCCAGGGTCCCTAGGGTTGGCCGCTGTTGGCAGACAGGCTACTGGGCTAGATGGACCTTTGGTCTGACCCAGTACGGCCATTGTAAGCTCAGGGCTCAGGGTCGGGGGTCTCAGTGGACCACCTTGATTTTCATGCACACGTGCTCCTGGGTGGCCAGGCTGGCAGCTCTCCTGCCCTAGACAACCACTTTCCTGTGCCTAGTGCGGAGGTCGTGGACGAGGTCCACGATGTCCGCACTAGACCAGGCAGGTGCCCGCCTCTCGCGGTCCCGGGCAAGCTCCCGGGAGCCACCAGCCTGGTCCCGGGAAGAGGGGGAGGGCTGGCGGGCATCAAGTGCCTGGCTCAAGCTGTGCCAGGTGCAGGGTCTGCTAGCTGGGTGCTGGCAGGCTTGCACCTGGCACGGACATTAAGTTCAAACTAGCGGAGCGCTAGTGTAGCGCCTATCAAAGTTAATTCGAACTAACATCCGTTAGTTCGAATGAACTTTGTAGTGTTGACATACCCTCACATTCTTAACTATGTAATGGACATTCAACGACTCTTTGTTTATAATACTCTGAAAGAGGGTATGTCTATACTACCCCGCTAGTTCGAACTAGCGGGGTAAGGTATGCATACCGAACTTGCTAATGAAGCCCGGGATTTGAATTTCCCGGGCTTCATTAGCATAAAGCCGGCGCCGCCATTTTTAAAAGCCGGCTAGTGCGAACCCCGTGCCACGTGTAGCCACGCGGCACGGGCTAGATAGTTCAGAATGGCTACGTAGTTCGAACTATCTGTACTCCTCGTTCCAAGTTCCAACTATCTAGCCCGTGCCGCGCGGCTACACGCGGCACGGGGTTCGCACTAGCCGGCTTTTAAAAATGGCGGCGCCGGCTTTATGCTAATGAAGCCTGGGAAATTCAAATCCCGGGCTTCATTAGCAAGTTCGGTATGCATACATTACCCCGCTAGTTCGAACTAGCGGGGTAGTGTAGACATACCCAGATTTACTCAGCACTCCCTACCGACTGGCTTCTCATGGAGGCTGGCCTGGGACAGCGGGAGGGATATGCAGGCTGCCTGCTAGCTTTGCCCCAGGAGTGTGGGGACTGTGCAGCACAGTGGGTAGCTGCTCTCTGTGGGCAGCTTGGAATGGCAGGGGCCATGCTACCAGCCAGCAGCTGTTCCTCAAGATTGGGACACTTCCTAGCCCCCCGAGGTCATTTGTGAGTATATCTGTCCCTGCTCTCACCCCTCTCTTTCCGTTTGATGCAAAACAATCACATTCCACGCTCATCCCATTGTCCTGGCACAATCAAATACTGGCCTTGCTTTAAATTATGGTACGAGGAAGCTGCATGCCAAATTTGGTGTCCCTTGCTCTTACCATTTAAGAGGCGTTTTTGAACAGACTCAGATAGACAGGCAGATGTACAGACCCTCTAAACTATATAGTACATTTTATTTCTCTCGACTCATAATGGATGCCCAGACCTCCTTTTCTGATAGTCTTAATAAAGTTTTGGTGAATAATATTTTTCCTTTCATGCCTTTTCTCAACATTGCTATGGAGTCACCTCAGACATATGGAGAGACTGATGGACTATCTAATTTAATGAGTTCACTGTTGTATTATACAGTAGTTGACTACACTTTGAATCTAAAGCCTAGATTGTGCTAAAATGGTATACTTGTTATTCCAACTACAAAATAAGAAAACTACTCGGCTGTGTCTACACTGGGCCACTTATTCCGGAAAATCAGCCACTTTTCCGGAATAAGCTGCGAGCTGTCTACACTGGCCCTTGAATTTCCGGAAAAGCAACAACACTCTACGGTACAAAATCAGCCGCTATTCCGGAAAAATTATTCTGCTCCCGGTCGGGCATAAGTCCTTATTCCGGAACACTGTTCTGGAAAAGGGCCAGTGTAGACAGCCCAGTAGTCTTTTCCGGAAAAAAGCCCCGATCGCAAAAATGGCGATTGGGGCTCTTTTCCGGAAAAGTGCGTCTACATTGGCCACAGACGCTTTTCCAGAAAAAGGGCTTTTCCAGAAAAGCAGCCTGCCAGTGTGGACACTCCTTTTCCGGAAAAACTGAAAACGGAATAGTATTCCGTTTTAAGCAGTTCCGGAAATTCATGCCAGTGTAGACACAGCCCTCATGATCAGTAAAACTTTCTGAACAAAGTAATACTGCTAGTAACAATCCATTCACTTCTATGACATATGCCATGGATTCACCGAGTTTAAGGCCAGAAGAAGCCATTGCATTTTCTAGTGTGGCCATTAAATTTCACCCAGTTTACCCTTTTATTGAGCTCAGTAACTTGCAGTTGACTAAAAATGAACTTGTATTTGATTAAAGCCTATTTTCCAGAGAGGCATCTAGTCTTGATTCGAAGGTATCATCCAAAGAGAGAAAATCCATTTCAACTCACCCTGGTTGGAACAAGCACCACAGTAAAATCATATTGTATAAACCAAGGCGATCACTTTTATGGGTGTGATAACATTACTGAGACTTACAGTCACTGATCTGTTGTGCAGAAAAAGCTCTTGGCAGTTGTCATTCCCATACTTAACACCCACTAATTACACAGATTTTAAGTGCAATTGGGAAAGGCTCAAACAATTTTCCAGTCTTCTCAAGAATATTATAATGAAAAAGAATAAATGTATTAAGTAACTTAAGGGATAATGAATAATAGTTGCCGCTTTGATCACAGCCAAGTTACCCAAGCTATCTGAAGGAGGAATTTTATCTTAGCCTGCCATTGCTCCTTCCCAGATATATTTGCAACTGAACATTTAAAAGCAAAATTAATTACACTGAAATGTGCAGACAAATTAGAAAGACTCAGTGAATTCTTGGATCAGTTGACAAGGATAGTTCTCAAGTAACATCAAACAGAAGATGAAGAGATCTATTTCTTCCAAAGATTTTCATTTTAAGACTCCTGCTATGTAGAAAAGAGAGTTTAATTGGTGTTTTCCTAAACATTTATACCTAATTTCAACATGATTTTTAAGAAACTGGTGCATATTGTCAGAGTTCTATGATGGAGCAGTTTCTCAAAACAAAGAGCAAACCTGGATATAGCAAGGGCGTACCCCAGGCAAAGTGTTCCTTCAAAACTGCCTGTATTTTGTTAATACATGAAAAGAAAGGCAAGAATAAAATCAACCAAACACCTACTGTATTATTGCTCAGAGAACAAAACAAAATTGGTACCTTCTGTGCTAAAGTAACAAGAGTAAGCCACCTTTCCTTCTGCCCCTTCTCTCCCCGTTTTCCCACACAACATACCCACTACCATCCCAAACCCTGCTCTCTCCTTATCTCCAGCTCACAGTGCTTCTTCCTGACTCATCAACCCCTGCCTTGGATTCGTCAGACCCCAAACTATGAGAGATACACAGCAGTGGGATTATTTCCTTTGTTCCCTGACTGCGTTCCATGGCTGTTGACTGCTCAACCAGTTCTGAAGAAGTAGCCATTACAGCAAACTAGCCACACTCAACCAGCCAAATCGCCACATGTGGCTAACGACTAGCGTGTTGGACACCATGGGCTTACCTACTATTCTGCTAGGTTCCTAGCTCCATTCAGGTTCTCTCTCCGGTCTCCCTGCTTCGTGGCTCAAGAGACCCACTGCTGGGAAGATGGACTGAGTTAGAAGCACAGACCAATGGCAAAGAGCAACTTCCTAGCAGCAGTGAAAAGGCACACGAGGTTCGAATCCCAAGAAGATATGAGCAGCCAAAAAACCTCACAGAAAAATCACGATGGAAGAAGGATCTAACCCAAGCAGGATCATTTCTGGTCTAAACTGAAATACGCAAATGGAGAGAAAAAGGTTGGTTATGGTGCTAGCCTGTGCTTTGGGATACTCAACTTCAAGTCTCTGTTCTACCACAGACTTTGTGTGTAACCTTGGGTAAGTCACTTAGCTTCTCTGTTTCCCATGAGTAAAAAGCAAATTTCCCTTATCTTACAGGAATGCTGGGATGATAAATACATTATAGTTGTGAGTTACCATAGTGATGGAGCCAGCTAAGTACCCTAAACAGATTGATGCTGGTTCCAGCACATCCTTTGGGCAGCAATTTCCATGCCTAAGATATTTTCCTGTTACAGACAGTCCCCGGGTTACGTACAAGATAGGGACTGTAGGTTTGTTCTTAAGTTGAATCTGTATGTAAGTCGGAACTGGCGTCCAGATTCAGCCGCTGCTGAAACTGATCAGTTTCAACAGCGGCTGAATCTGGACGCCAGTTCTGACTTACATACAGATTCAACTTAAGAACCCCAGGCATCCCCAAGTCAGCTGCTGCTGAAACTGATCAGCGGCTGATTCCAGGAAGCCCGGGGCAGGGGCTTCCTGTAGTCAGCCACTGGTCACTTTCAGCAGCGGCTGACTTGGGGACGCCTGGGGCAGAGCAGCTGGGGTGCTGCTGGGTTGGTCCAGTAGCGCCGCCGCTCCTCGGCGCTACTGAACCAACCCAGCAGCACCCAAGCTGCTCTGCCCCAGGCGTCCTGATTCAGCCGCTGCTGAATCTGACCAGCAGTGGCTGAATCAGGACGCCTGGGGCAGAACAGCTGGGGTGCTGCCCGGTTGGTCTAGTAGCGCCCAGAGCGGCGCTATGGGACCAACTGGCAGCGCCCCAGCTGCTGTACCACAGGTGTCCGGAGCAAAGCCACGGAGCACGGGGGCAGAGGGACAGCCCAGACGTGCCGTGGCTGTCCTGCTGCCCTCAGGCTCCGCGGCTTTGCTCTGCTTTGCCCCCCCCCCCGTCCCCCTGGTCTGCAGACCAGGGGGGCGGGGGGGGCAAAGAAGAGCCAAGCCGCGGAGTGCGCGATCAGCTGACAGCCCAGACGCGTCTGGCTGTCAGCTGGCCAGGCGGCTTGGCTCTGCTTTGCCCTCCCCCCCCCCGTCCCCCTGGTCTGCAGACCAGGGGGACGGGGGGGGCAAAGCAGAGCCAAGCCTCGGAGCGCGTGGGCAGCGGACAGCCTTGTCCGCTGCCCACGTGTTCCGCCGCTTTGCTTCCTCTCCCTGGTCTGCTGGAGACCAGGGAGAGGAACGGCCCCGTTCGTAACTGCGGATCCGACATAAGTCGGATCCGCGTAACTCGGGGACTGCCTGTATTTTGAATTTTAGAATTTACCATGTCCTAATTTCATTCCTTTCCCAATAATTACAATCCCTGCACACACACAAGCCTGCAGAGTTTTGCAGCCTCCCTGCTGTTTACACTTTCAGACATCTGTACACTGCTATTGCCTTCTCCAGCATTACCCTTCCCTTAATTTATCATTTAATTCAGCTACTGTGTACATAGTTAACTCTTAGTCTTTCCTATTAAATCAGAGTTTTCAATCCCTAATTCACCTTATTTGGGCTTTCAGTTGGTAAATGTTTTGGCAAGCAAGTGTCCAGAAGTGTACACAAGATGTATGTATACATGAGGGTTATTTACAGGACTATCATAACTGGCAGGCAGCTATGGCAAAAAGACTTAGCCCCTCTCCATTCTTTCTGTGCCACAGGGATGTAGTGTTGTTGGATTGTCCAGAGAATCGCTCCAGCACTTGAAACGCAGGACAGAGCTACACTCCAGCTCTTGAGAAACAGCAAAATGTGCTCCCTGTTTACCAGCCTCACTCTGCTCCCGACCTACCCATGCACATGCGCTCCCCCATGGACGCTGCTTGGGACATGTACTCTCATTATGGCTGGCTCCACGCATGGTGCACTGCAGCTCCCACAAGGAGGGAGGTCAGGACTATGCACATGGGAAACAGCACATTATGCAAGCTGAGCTGGCTTGATCAGTGTCAGCAGTAGCTCCCAGGACTTAAAGGGCGCTGGCCTGATATTATCAATGTTAATACTTTGAGAATGGCTCTCCCTTCTTGCAACAGGCTCCCTTTGGACACCAGGGACTGCCTCTGCCTCCCTCCCTAGCTCTTTAATTGGAGAGCATTTATTTATTTAACTCTTCCCCCCCCTCCAAAAAAAAAAACGCCATCTGATCTCTTACTCTTTTTGTGTGTTATATTTTACTTCGCTTTGGCACTAAATTAAATAACCCCAAGTGAGGCCTAGTGCTGCTGACAGAAACCACCAGAGAAGGATGGACTCACTCTCCAAACCAGGCCAGGATAAAGAAAGGCACAACCACAGATGAGAGAGGGGCCTCACATCCCCCCATGCTCCCACAGAGAGCAGGATGCCAATAAAGATGCACCAAGTTACATGTCCTCCCCCACAAAACCCATCTCCCAGGCTACGTCTACACTGCGAGTTTTTGCGGCATTAAATATGCTAATGAGGGATTCATTAGCATGAGTCACTATCTCATTAGCATATTTTCTGCCATTTCTTTTTGCGCAAAAAGAAGCCGTGTAGCCTATTCCATTTTGCACAAAATGGAGTTTTTGTGCAAGATCCTCATACCTCTCCGGGACAGGCACAAGGATCTTGCGCAAAACAGGGGTTTCGCGCAAAACAGAAATGGCTACCCTGCTTCTTTCTGCGCAAACACCCCTTGCGCAAAAAGAAACAGCAAAAAAGATGCTAATGAGATCACTTCTTATGCTAATGACTCCCTCATTAGCGTACTTTATGCCGCAAAAACTCGCAGTGTAGACTTAGCCCCAAAGAATATTTTCCCCTGCCAGCCACGGATGCAGTCACACTAGACCTCCCGTGACGTGTTTCTAATGTGTGCCCAATCTCTGTCCCTTTATAATATATGCATAGTACTGTATTCAATTTAACAAAGAGACCAATCTCTGTGTGTTATATATAAACTTCAAAGAATCTAATTGTAACTATTGGTGTTATAAGACAAAGACTCTTGTGTGCAAAATTGTTGATGGGTCAAGAGATGCCAGGCCCATCGAAGGGGGGAAAGGGCAAAGGGGTAGTTGTTCCAGGGTCCAGAATTCAAAATATGACAACAGGCTACCCCAGCCATGCCTCTTCAGCCTGAGACCCTGCCCCTTCCCAGAGCATAATTCTTGCCTTGGACTGCTCGTCCTTTTATTCTTTTCATGATTCAAAACACCTCGTCTTACTCAACACCCAGAGGAAAGAAAGAATAAAATAAAGTGTTCCCATTATGGCAAGGGTAGCAAATGGTACTCTTCTAGAAACCAGTTTACTTCCTTCGCTTTTTTGATGGCAAGGAACGTTTGCATGTAAGCTGTATGGAACAATACTGCAGATAGACGAGCCAGCAACAATTATTCCCAGATCAGTATTCAAACTACAATCAAAGGGGTTAACATCTAAAGTCTAGTGAGTTTCACTGATCAGCAACTAAATATTCCTGCCACATTAGAAAAATCAAAATGAGGAATGAAAAGTAACTCATTGGATGTGCCTCTCTCATACTGGAAGATACATTTGTAGTTGTTATAGCAAAGGTATGGCCATCTCAGAGGAAAGAAACTGGCTAGCTCAGAAGTAGCCATTACTTTTTTGTTAATGTCCAAATTTCTTGATGAAGGCATAGTCAAGGTCAGACTCTAGAGAAAATAATGCAAAATAGAATAATAATAAATAATAATTAATAATGTAGCAGTAGTAGTAGTAAATAAGATTTTGCAGTCTCTTCAAAAGCATGAAGCAGTTTGGATTTGGCCCACTGTCCACCTATTGCCTTTTCCTGGTCTAGCCCATTACTAAGTATCTTTAAGACTTACGATAGTATAAACAAAGGCATTCTCTTCCAAAAAAAGGAGGTATTTCTCAATTCATGTAATAAAGGTCTATAGGTTTCCTGCATATATCCCTAGAATTGCACCTCTGTTTGAGCACATTCCTTTACTTATCTCTAAAGAAAGATGCTTTGTTTCAGTAATTTATTTTTGTTCAACCATTTCATGAAACAGTCTCATCATTTCACTGTTCCAGACATCTGATTTCCTAAAAAAGTTGTTAGTTTAGTGTGGGCAGTACAAGTTTCCCTCCAACATCCTGATAGTGCCTCAACCCAGACTTAGAGGAACTGTACACATACAACACAAATAGCAGGAGCAGGCCTCATGTGGCTATGCAGAAAGAATTTGTGTAGAACAAATGCACATTTGGTCCCTTTAAATTCTTACCCTGTGTTTTGAGGTGCTCAGTTAAAGTGCCAATTAGCAATAACTGGAACCGGTGCTGTTTTTACCACATGGAAACTTATCCACTATAAGATACAAACTAGAATGTGGGCCACCCACACACCCACACCCACACCCCCTCCCTCTATATAAAGACATCTTAATACTTTGGGGGATAATAAGGGTCAAAGACATATCCACATCTATTCTCATTCACTTTTCACCACTTAGACCCCAAACCTGCAGCTAGTTCTGAACAAAGAAATCCTTGCATTCACGGATTTCCACATGTGCATATGGGTCCAGTGATCTGGTTAAATCTAATTGCCAAAGGGCAGGCTTATTTATGTGCATCTACATTGGGCTTGGGAAAAAAAAAATACACCAACTTGCGTGTAGCCAGTTTCACGGTCTGGTTCTATTGCACCCTGTCAGAGCATTCCTTAAAGTGAGCTACAAACACTTTAAGGAAATACAAAAATCAAAAGAAGAGGGCATAAAAGAGGCTTTAATCAATATTTTCATAAGTTCCATTAAAATTTAGTATTTAACATTAAAAAAAGCTGAACACGAAACCTAAAATTTAGGCCTTTTAGCATTTACTGCACTGGCAAGTAATAAGCAGTGGAGCAAGTAATGAGGCAGGCTTCCATGATCTCATAATAGCTTTAAATAAAGTATAAAACATAGCCAGTTATCTTTCATCTAGGAATTTTCAAAAGCTGCTTTAAAGAGGCACCTCTAGTTCAGTGGAACGGGGGCTGTCAGTATGTTTTCAGATGTTTCTCTCCCAAGTTTAACTGACACTTTCTATATAAATTCTAAATCAGGAGGCCTCTAGTATCCTGCTTTATTTTTTTTAAAGCAAAACATATAAGTTTTAATAAGGAGTTTGAGTTGAACCAGTCTTCCAAACTCTAACATTATTTTGGTTCAACGACAACATTTTTCTGCATTTTACCAGAACTATTAGCACAGGAAATAGATAAACACAAAAGATCTGAAGGAGTTTGGGCTTGTTCTCTCATCTCAACTCTTTTGAAATTTGACATGTGTATTCTGCTCCCTAAAATATCACATGCATCGTCACTTACAGAAAACATTCTTCGTCTTTTTGGGAACTGCTACTACACAACATAATATATTACACAAACGTCAAGATCTTATCATTATGAGATACAATTATAATTTGTTTGCAGGTGAATGTTTTACCATTTCCCCCACACAACTGGCATTCTCTTTGTCTTCTGGGCATTCTGTTTGCATTCTGGGTGCTCTAAAGGCTGGTAGCAGCCAGTAACCCCAGGCTTTTTTTAATGGTCGGACCCTGGGGCAATTTCTCTCTTCTGGAGCTGGTGCAAAGGAGAAAGTACACTGATGTTGGCATAGATCAGTTGCAGAATACTAATTCCCTGGAGAAACAGGAGAGGTAGGGAGAGAGTTGTGGTATTAAAAGTCTCTACCCCAACCCAACATCAGAAAGTTCCCTGACCATCAGAAAGTTGGGCCTGGTGGGCTTTAAGTCCTCTGTGGGCTGGCTAGCTCAACTGGTAAGTACAGTGTGTTAATAATACTGAGCATATGTGTTCAAGCCCTATGCAAGCCTGGCAGCATGTCTTCCTTTGGTGAAAT
This sequence comes from Pelodiscus sinensis, assembly GCF_052426305.1. NCBI lineage: Eukaryota > Metazoa > Chordata > Testudines > Trionychidae > Pelodiscus > Pelodiscus sinensis. Next base: position 20,935,210 of record NC_143052.1, on the reverse strand, counting down.
ATTCTGTGACCTCAGATCTGCTGTAAGTCTTAAGCTCACCATCTCTACTATGAAACTGGCTTAAGAATTCTATTCATATCTGTATGTATTTAAATTGCAGCATGGGAGGTTTAGGCTGGACATTAAGAAAAAGCTTCCTGTCCGGGTGGTTAATCACTGGAATAAATGTGTAAGGAGGTTGTGGAATCTGCATCACTGGAGATTTTTAAGAGCAGGTTAGATAGACATTTCTCAAGGATGATCTAGATCAGGGCTATCAACACGCGGCCCATGGTCCGCATGCAACCTGCAGCCCTTTTGTTTGCAGCCCGCGGTGCAGTTTGGGTTTACACAGGGTTCAACAAGTGGCCTACGGGTGGGATCCTTTGAACATGGCCTCCACTGGGAACATGGTCCACAACAGCCAGGTGTCTCCCAGGCGGGGTGAGCACTGAAAGATGCAAGCTGATGGGCTTTCTAGATCAGACGGGTTCAGGGTGTTGGCGTTTCTAGCCCCCAGGGAGGAGGTGCCGGGAGCGCCAGGGCAATGTGTGAAAGAAGCTATTTGCATATATATTTGCATATATATGCAACCACACTTAAGTTGTAGAGATGCTGAGAGTATCATTGTGGCCCCTGGGGCTTCCAAAGTTCAGTTGCCCTGATCTAGATGGTGCTTGGTCCTGCCATGAGTGCAGGGGGCTGGACTTGATGACCTCTCCAGTTCTATAATTCTATGAATTCCCTCGCTAGTCTGCTTCTGGACATCAGAGCTCTGTGTTGCCCCCGACTGAATACAGACTGCAAAGCAATAATCTAACCTGATTTGTATATATATGCTAGGCAATTTGCTGAACAGTAAGAAGACAAGGCCCCAGCCCTACAAAATTTATAAATTAAACAGATTCTCTCTCTCATGCATACACACACAATGTCATAAAAGTACTGTGCTTGCATGGCAAACCCATGGTTTATGTTTGGTTTTTATTTTATCTTTCTACTGTCTTCATCCTTCCTAGTTGAATGAAATAGTTAAAATAAGGACTGGAACAGTCTCACTAATGAAAGCTGTTTAAAATATCCTTTTCTGGATGCAAAAAAGGGCTTGATTCACCTCACATTCTGATGTAAACCACACTTTACTATTGAAGGCAATGTATTCAGATGAATGTAAAGAGCAAGGAGAAGTGTGTTTCACCTTCTGATTTATACAGTTCTTGTATTTCTTCTACTTCTATATTTGAAGTTCTAGGTTACACATTCCAGTTAATTTTTTTTCTCCTTGCCCTATGGCTACTGTTGATGACTCAAGTACACAAAATACACTTCTTAACAGCCACGAGGAATCAGGGAGATAGCCTTAAGTGTTATACTCACGACGGTATAGTTCAGTTTAAAGAGAAGCAGAATACATTTTCTTAATTTGTTCCCCATTCATAAGCAATTGCAGTACAATATTTGCACAATGAACTATTTCTAGTAGCAGAAAAATATGTAGGACTTTTTTTTTCGTAAAAGATAGTTTAAAACACTATTTAACAAGCATTGGGATAAATCCTTAGCACATCTAAATATGTCAAAACAACCCCACTGTTTAGGAGAAGTGGACAATTAGAATTATAGTTGCCTTCCCCTTTTTTTCCATTTATGCAAGTTATTTTATGTCTTAAAATCCTATTTCCATATATATTTAGAGAGTGAAGAGGATTAGGAATCTTTGATCAAAGCTTCCTTTCACAGGCAGGAAAAGGCATAATAAAATAGGAAAATAACAATGCAAAGGTGGGTTTTCAGTTTCTCGGGATTATAAAGCACTCATTGGCATTCACACTGAAAGGGTGGTATGATTAGGCATGACTAGAACCAAATGCTATGAAACAACATCACTAATCAGAGCACCCTTTATATCATGTTCCTATCAGAAGGTGACCATCTGCAACTTGCAAACTGACATTGTTCTGCTTATTTATTACCTTTATTTATTGTGTTACTGTCATCTGCAATCGCATACGCAATATTCCCCCGCAAGTAAGGCAACATTTTTTGCATTCCCCTTGGGCTTTCAGCTTGTTCAGTTCAGCACAGAAGCATAATTTCTTTTCACCATGAAACAAAGTCCTTGACAATTCAACAGACTTACAGGAAACTGCTGTACAATTGAAATTCACCAATAATATCTTCTGGCAATAATATCCCTCTATGTTCTATTCCCTGGGGATTCACAGAGAACTCTGTACCTGAATAAGAATGCAGCTCCCAGTAACAAAAAATAAGTTAGAATGAACAAGAAAGTTGCTTTATTAAAGCACATAAAATATGCTTGCTTTGTCCATAAAAACTAAGATTTTTCTCTAAAGCTGCTAATATGTAAGAATTTGAGTTCACAAATTACTCATCTTAATAGTTTTGCTTTGTTGCTCATAGGTAAGCCTTGGATTTGTTCAAATAGCTTATGCCGGAAGCTGGAAGTGGTCCATACAGATGGATCACTTGAAATTGCCCTGTTCAAGTTCATTCTTCCTGAAGCATCTGTATTCTTATATGCTGCAGGGAAATCTTGGAAAACTAGCATTTGTTTATCTCCTAGGCAACCACTCTATAAAGATAAACTTCTTAATGTGAGGCAATAATATCTTAATTTTAAAAAGCACCTCCCATCCTGAAGGACCATAAATGATATATAAAATATTGAATGGGGAGAACAGATATTAATGTGACGAAGATTTTACAGTTAAGCATTCAAGATTTTTCAGAAGTAAAGTAACATACTTCACAGTCATGAAATGTCCAAGTGAAGTATGTTACTTTACTGCTGCTCCCACAGCAACACATCTGATATTATAAAATAAATTATTTTTCACGTAACACATAGTGAGTTTATTATTATTATTTATTATTGAGGCTAAGAGCACCACAGGATTCAAAAAAGGAATCGGACATTTCTGTCTATCTAGGTATTTATAAGCCCACTACAGATCAGCATAAGTACTTCACAGTCATTAACAGATTTCATTTTCAAAACAACCCTTTTATATAGGAAAATATTAGCCTCATTTTAGGCAGGGAAAGTTGAGACACACAGAGATAAAGAGACTTGCCCAAAGTTACAGAGGAAATTTCAGACAAAAATAAAGCCAAATCTCCTGAGTTCCAGCCAAGTACCTTAATCACAAATCTACCCTTCTTCCATAAATTCATATCCAGAGTAAAAAATATCCAGTCATAATAGTAAATACTAACACCAACCAACCAAACAAGAATTTTAGAAGGACTATAAACTCTCACACTACAGGGTTTGAGCCAAACACCAATTAATGGGAGTTAGCTTGACTACCTCCTACTAAGTTTCTCGCAGCAATATTTGAAGGTTGCTATTGGCGAGACTGTCAGTGAGAAGACAGTGGATTACTCAAAAAACTAATATGATCCAGTCTGGCAATTCCTATTAAACAGGTCCAAACATATCAGTGTATTATTTAGGTGCTATGCATGGAATCAGAAATATGTGAATAGCCGCTCAAGCCCCCATGCAGCCACACTGACTTTACAAGGACTCTAGCTTGTTGCCTTAGATCCAGAAACCACACAAGTGGATTCTTGTATCTACCCAGAGATTTCCAGTGAAAGCAATGCCACAAGGACCTCATCAGGATTTTAATTTGCACTCTGGTAAAATGCATAGATTTTCACAACTATTACAATCAAATAGAAATGCCTGCTACATTAACCTTACCATGTCATCATGGTCTTTATGTTATCTCTAAGCTACTGTTTAAAAACAGATCACAAGCACTGTATTACTTTTTACTATTATATACAGTATACACAAGATAAAATATTCTTGATTTATAAGAAGAGAAAATATTCATCATTAAAGTTTTACTGATATTCTCTAAATACAGATTTTAGTTGAAAGAAGGATAAAAAGGGTTACATTTTACATAGTGATTTATTAAATAATTTATATCACACTGGTCTTTACAATAACTAGGTATGGTTACACTTATTTTAAACATTTATTCTCAACAACTATACACAGAGAAAACCATTCCTTGTCAAGACCTTAATAAAACTACCCCCCTAGTTACTGATACAGATACTTTGGCAGAAGTGAGTAAGATAGTTGTACTACCACTTCTTCTCTGGGGCAGGTCCACAGTTTAGGTTCGAGGTAACTTCAAGATATTAAAAAATGGAAAAGAATGGCCCAAAAGGACACAACATTCACAGTGCTCACAAATAAATGTGGATTCACTTGCAAGTTTTAGGGCCTTGTCTGACAAAAGAAATAGGCACTTTATGGGTCACTCCAGGGGACAGTAGATGGGCTTTACTAAAATAAAATGCTTCAGGGGGTAGCTGAGTTAGTCTGTACAGGATAAACTTAAAAAACAACAGATAGTCTGGTAGCACTTTAAAGACTAACAAAACAGTGTTAGTCTTTGAAGTGCTACCAGACTATTTGTTGTTTTTTAAAATAAAATGGCTTGGCTTATATTTGTGACTGGGGTCCAATCAGGCAGCTGTTTAAAATCATGTATTGTAGCATACTAAGATCATTATTTCCTCAGTGACTGGTAAGCTGCATCGCATTTCCTTGTAAAATAAAAAGACTGAGAAGGACAAGAGGTGTTAACTCCAGCTGGTCACTAATACCATGGAAATATCCCCTATGCTGTTGTCACTATCTTAAGGTGAAAATGGATTATGCAAATACATTCCATTTTAAAATACCTAACAACCACAGTACAGTGGCTATGCCACAGATATGATTATACATATAAAAATCCATTCATCCATGGCCCAGTTTCTGTTATACAGAGCATATTCAGCAAGACTAAATATCTCAGTCAGTTTGCTTGATTTACCTTTCTAAATTGTGTTACTTTTCTCATTAGCCATATTCCTGCTCCAATGTGGAGCTTATTCCTTGTCCAAAGTTACTAAGGGTACGTCTAGACTACATGCCTCTGTCGCCAGAGGCATGTAGATTAGGCTACCCGACATAGTAAAATGAAGCGGCGATTTAAATAATCGCCGCTTCATTTAAATTTACATGGCTGCTGCGCTGAGCCGACAAACAGCTGATCAGCTGTTTGTCGGCTCAGCACGATAGTCTGGACACGCGGGTGTCAACATCAAAGGTATTTGTCGACCACCCAGGTAAACCTCATCCCAGGAGACATACCTGGGTGGTCGACAAACACCTTTGATGTCGACACCCGCGCGTCCAGACTATCGCGCTGAGCCGACAAACAGCTGATCAGCTGTTTGTCGGCTCAGTACGGCAGCCATGTCAATTTAAATGAAGCGGAGATTATTTAAATCGCCTCTTCATTTTACTATGTCGGGTAGCCAATCTACAAGCCTCTGGCGACAGAGGCATGTAGTCTAAACGTACCCTAAATACTGACAGCTTTATTTACCCATATGGCCGCTTGCAGGCTATGGATCACCGTTCCCGGCTAATGGAACGCACTGCTTCCTGCAGATCCCACTGAACGGCAATGGTGATTCATAGAGAACAGGAGCTGCAAGCTGTTGTACCTGCGGACACGCAGGTAAGTAAAGTGCTAGTGACCCACCAAGGGCTAACCCTGGTGAACTGCCTCTGGCTTTTTGCCTACCCCTGTTCTAGAGCCCTCGAGTAGATGTCTGTATTATACATGGTTTTAACTAATGGTTTTAAATAATGGCCACCCCATGAAAGGTGCTTAGCATCTGCGTCCTCTATTCATTTTAATTCCTATTAACTTTCATGAGAGATGCAGGAACAAAGTTCCTCTACAGAATTTGCCCGAGTGTTCCAATTAGAAATGAAATCTTTACGTTTTCCTTTTCATATATATACAGAAAGGAGCCACAGGAGGTATCTTCCAATCTGAATCCAAAGATCATTATGAAAATGTGTTACTGTGTGTAAAGAAATGGGTGACCCTAGGTTTCTTTTGGTGCGTGCTGGCTCATAATGCCAAATTATAATGAGAAGAGCTGTTGACAAATATCTAATAAAGACAGCAAACAACATCCTTTCTAACTTTTTTTAAATTTTATATTTTTATGTACTTATTGTTGTAGCCTGTTTTTAATCCTCAGGTTCTGCAAAGCAAAGTAGTGCTGTTGCAGAGACTGGCGAAATAAAGAGCTTCAAAATTCAGCTTTGCTATGTCATAAAACCATTATAAACTAAATACCATAATCCAATAAATATTGGATTTTTATGATTGGATTAATATTGGACTGTATATTAATCCAGTGAGCAGCTGTCCCTCCTCTTCACCCCCATCCCCATGCAAACACGCTTCCCTTAAGCAAGGGATTACAGAATCTGTATTGTTGCTCACATTTTATTTCCTTTCCCTTTCTGGTGAATTACACTGAATCAAGAGGGGGAGGGGTTCTCGGTCTTCTAATTTCTCATCCCAGCAAATCCTAGGCCAAGCAAACCATTCAAAAACTCTACTGCTTTTAGATAAATGACATTTCCCACTCTGACTTTTTTTTTGTGCTTTTAGGATCATAACTTTTTGCCTTTCCTTCCCATGTACATCAGCCTGCCGTTTTATAGTGTGAATATAATATGTGAAAATATAACAGAGTCCGGAAATATATTTAACCATACATGTATTTTGTCATTCTTGTAGTTTGTGTTCCATTAAGTTTATCATAGAAATCCAGAGTAAAAAACTGGAGTTTCTCCTATAACAGAACTAAGAAAATTAGACCTGAAAAGACCTATTAGTCCAGCAAATCCATTTCCTCTTACAATACTGTTAGCAATATAATCTCCAAATTCCTGTTGTGAAACACTAAAGTGAAGGGACTTCTGAAATGCCCCTTGAGAGATTTCATAATGGGATAAATATTTGTGCTGATAATCAACCTAACATCTCCCTCCATCTCGTCCCACTACTGCTTTGGGAAAGTCCATGCTCAAACCAAGCAGTATGTGAATACATTTGTAAATCTGCTGATTGCTAGTAGAAAAAGTCATGTAGTGAGATAATATTGATCATGAGTGAGAGTTCCATAATCCCCTTTACCTAGCAATTCCTTCCTTTTCCCATTGTTACGAAGCCTTTTTAATGCTGTATTTTAAAAGTACTTGTAAAGTACCTTTCTTTTGCGCTAAATAAATCTATAGTGTAACCTAAGTATCAAGAAAAGAGAACCAAGTATATTTTATTAGTAGTACCAAATTCACACAACACACAGTCAATCTGTGGAACACCTTGTCAGAGGATGTTGTGAAATCCAAGACTATAACAGGGTTCAAAAAAGAGCTAGATAAATTCCTGAAGGATAGGTACATCCATGGTTATTAGCCTCGATGGGCACGTATGGTTTGTCAGAAGCTGGGAATGGACTACAGGGGATGGATCACTTGATGATTTCCTGTTCTGTTCACTCCCTCTGCGGGGCACCTGGCATTGGCCACTGTCCGAAGACAGGATATTGGGCTAGATGGACCTTTGGTCTGACCCAGTATAGACAATCTTATGTTCAATTGGCAAAAGGTACTATGGGGAAGAGACAAGTTGAGTGATGTAACAACTTGCATTGGACCAGCTTCTCCTGACGAGAGAAAAAACAGAAGTTGGTCTAATTAAAGGTATCATTCCTCACTCAGCCTGTCTCTCTAATTTCCGGTGATAGGCAGGACTATAACATTACATACAAAAGTCACTATTGGACACACAAGTTGTTATAACACACTGTGCTATTTTACCTGTCAGGAAATCAACAACGAGGTTTTTTCTTTGCATCATCTATTTCACAGTCAGTACGTACTATGCCAAGAAATCAGAAAGAACTAGATCTCTACAAAAAAGGGTGACACAGCCCCAGCACCAGACCAGAGAATGAATTGTTACTCAGTCACAATTCATCCCCTTTCCTTGGGGAAGGAGTGAAGTAGTTCACCACTTTTCCTGGAGCAATTTACTCCCTGTGTGTTGGGTCACACACTCTCTCAAGGAAACAAGCAAGGAAATGGAGCCAAGGTGGCTTCCCTTCTCTGACTTTTCCCCTACATCCTTTGGTCAGCATTGCTAGGCCTCATAGCCATAGCCAAAATCTGATCAGGGCTGCACAGGGGACTAAGGATATATCCACCCAAGGATAGAAAACCAGTGGCTGGCCTGAGGCAGCTGATTCAGGCTCCAGAGCTCAAAACCTGCCAGGTATATGTTCAGATCCGGGCTGGTGCCTAAATATCTACAGCAACTTTTAGACCTTGTGGGCCCAAGTCAGCCATAGCTGTGCCACAGGGCTTTTATCTCTGTGTAAATGTACCATAAGAGAGGTATTGCTCCCATAGCATGGCTAACTCAGGACTATAGCCATCTAGCCCAAAGGGAAGATGAAGATACAATAGCATCTCATTTGGCCTACATCGAGACTGATTTCCATGTCCAGTTGAGATACAGTCAGCATGATTCAAAGAGATTTGGTGTGACCCAATTTGGCATCTTAGCTTTGTAGTTTCAACTGTGGAAATTTGCAGCTGAACTAAAGAACATATTAGGTTCCCAGTAAGGTTTGGCACTGTGCATAAGACAGCATGCTGGCATGGAGCCGGCAGCAGACTATGTTTTACAACTAATGATATATATTATCATAGCCTTGACACTAAAAACACATACCCAGTGCCAGTCATTCTGTTGCAGTCTGAATGCATATACATCTCAAGACAGTTTCCATTTATGCTGGCAGCCAAAATGCAGTGAATAAGGATGCTCCGCTCTGAAGATAAATAAAAGCAAAATTTGACACTTGATGGGATATATTTAAAATATAAGACTACACCGTAAAAATAATGGCATTATTCAAAATGGGGAGAAGATATTTATCATTTATATGCTTCTTGCCAGTCCACTCAAATAGGAGCACCAAAAGCCCGCAAATAGCCTTAATTTACACAAAAATAAAACAATTATCAATCTCATAATTTACATTTATTCAGCACCTTTTCATCTGCACATCTCACAGCACTCTACACAAATGTGGCATTACTGTATAGATGAATCACAGAGAGGTGATGTGACTTGCCTTGAGTGACACAAACCAATAGCACAATGAGGAACAAATCCTGAGCGGACGTAACTCTATTAGACTTCAGTAGAGCAGTGACCATTTACATCACCTGAGGCACTCGCCCAGGTCTCTTGACTCCTAGTCTGGTGACACTACCTTCCCTACAGCCGTCTATTTACATAGATGTTTCTCATCATGGCATCTGAGAACTTAGAGGAACATAAAAGGGGGTAAGAAAATGACAAAGCTCACTGTTTATATACATAGTTTGTTTCTGTTTTGGGAACAAATAGAAAACCAAAGCCAAAAAAGCATTGGTTTACCCAAAGTACACCAAATCTTCAGCTCAGAAACTGCTGTCAACATTAGAAACTGTGCCTGCAGATATATCTACATCTGTAGTTTTCTATCAACAACGGAAAAAAATTACCCTGGAAGATGAAAGCAAAAAACAAAGACGTTCTCCTGATATAGCTTCTGCTTTTATTACAACATCATGAGAAAGTTACTGGTTAGGCTGATTGTCTGTGCACGGTCTCAGGATTTCTTTGGGCCCCCAATTATTTTTCATCTGTTGACTCTCGTCTTACACCTGGATTGGAAGCTCTTTGGGGTTGGTTGGGACCATTTACTGTTTTATGTCTGAAAAATGCCTAACAAATGAGGTCCACATCCATGATTGGGGCTCCTAGATGCTAATGCAATACAAATAATAGTAATAAAAACAACAATAAAAACAAGACTGGATAGCTGTGATCTCAAAAAGTTGCACTGCACAATAACTACAAAGCAAGAGGGGCCTCTTTACATACTCAGGTCTACAAAAAAAAAGTAGCAAAGGAAATGTACCAAGAAAGGAAAATAATACATTTCATTTCAGAGAACAAAGATAATAATAGAAGCCAAAGTTCTTTAAAAAAAAAATCAATCACTGGCTACTGCCCTTTCTGCTTTTACACTGAACCTCCATTACTGTACCATGAAGGAATGTCTCAGGCGCAAACAGCAAGTATAATTCAGCTTTTTTCTTTCATTATATTTTATTTATTTCTATTGGGTTCAGCTATGCTTTTTCTTGAGAAAGTATCTAATAAGCCACTGTTTCAAGAATAGAACTAGAGGCTCAGGGGGAAAAAATATACACAAAGATCAAAGAAAAACACGCTCCTTGCTTCCAAAATGACAAAATTGGCATGCTAAAAGAAAGAGTATAATTACTTTCACACATTGCAATAATGGGATGCTGTTTTGGAGAATTATAGTGTTGATAAGGTAAGATAATTCCTAGGAAATATTCCAGAAATAAAAGGGATCATTTTAAGTTACTGAAATGTTATCTATCCATAGCAAATGTCTGGGTGGTGGACACAGAACTATCAGAATGAAACAAAGAATGTCCTAACCCAAAAGAGAATCTTTACCAACTGGATAAGAAAAGACAATTTGCTGCTCATACTTGAAAACTGTTGTGATGGTTTGTGCTTTAAGAATGACCATGTCTTAACGTATTAAGGGACTGATCTCTGAAGGTAGTTGAAGGAGATTACAAGCTATGCTTGACCTTTCTGCACAACCCTATAAATCAGGGAGTAGGCTGAAGACCTAAGTCCAGTGTATAAAATGTTTAAGAGTGATTTGTAATTATGAGTGTCTCAGTTTTTGGGTGTCCAACTTGGGACCTGATTTTCAGAGAGTAAGTGCTCAGAACTTTCTGAAAATTGAGCCTATTTAACGTGTTTCACATTGGGCAGCTTGCAAAAATGGGTCAGCATGTGCATCTACAGCCTCACACAACTGCAATGCAACCATACATAGTACATCTATAAAGAAATTGCTGGATGAGGCACAGAGTGGCCGGTTCTGACCAGCAAACTTAAAACAAGGGTACTCATACAGCATCTCCAGCCACGATCCCGACTTCAGTGGTGGTTGCTGATCACCTGTTTTCATGAGCCATATAAACTCAAAATTCACTAAAGGGTTAATCTCTTTTTTTCAAAAAAGAGAGGACTTTAAGGAATTCACTATGGCAATTACTCATTAATATTGAACAGAGCTATAATTACCATGGGAACAACCAGCATAACTTGTGCATGTGTAAGTGAAGGCAGCTTCAAGCAGTTTCGATTCTGCATACTAAGCATCAGTTCCAGTCAATTTATATTAATTAATGTGTCTGCATTCTTATTTTGCAAAATAATGCCAACTCTCATCAGACATGGGTTTTAAAGGTGTTAGGTTTTTTTTGTTTTGTTTTTTTCCTGGATAATGAATGCACATTCAGTTTAAGCATTCAGAGCAATGAAAGGTCTGTGCTAGAAACTCATTTCAATCAGGTTACAGAATCATATTCCATCTGTCATGACTAAAGGAAGACTAAAAAAAAATTAAAAAAATAAATTTAAGGGTGGTGACAGGACTCTGCACTTTCCCCCGCCTGCATGAGTGCATACATACATATGATGAAAGGGATGCACTCTCATTGTATTATGCATATTAAAAACAATGTGTACAGTGTATGAACAATGCAAACTGAAGAGACAATATGCGTTTTTCATTTTCAAATTGGCTCTTCATATATGGCCTGTAGGCATATTTTCACTATAATTCTATTGCAAGTCAAAAGAGATGTGTTACAATAGAGATTTTATTTGCCAGGATTACTACACTGGATATTTCAAGAAAGCTCCACCTTACTATTGAAGCAGACTTTATGATGAAACCATCTCACACATACACAAACATACCACAGTATGTCTTATCATTAGATTAAACAGGCCTTCCACAGACCTCAGGCTGCATTCACATAATTTAATAAGCCACATTCAAATACTCAGTAAGATACTTCTTTGGGGGTAGGGTAGGAATAGGGGTAGGGTAGGAATAGCCCACCTTCTTACCCCCACACCAGAATTCTTTCCACTGAACTCCCAATGCCACTAACACATGTCCAGTTAAATCTAGGGACAGCTAGCTTCAGCAATTCAGATGACCTGAAATGCTATGATCGGTCATGGGGAGAAGAATGATCTTTCAAATTGTCAGGGTTTAGCCATGGAGGGACCTAAGTCAGTATCTAGAAGTGCACCTGAAAGTGAATGGGAACCTGGCAGACAAGGCTGATTTTTACAGGATAATTAGTCCCTATTTCTCATCTTGTTTTCCTATAAGGTGGTTTTGTCAGGGCAAAAATAGTACTGTAGCTAAAAGGCTTCACATGCCTTACATCTCATTCATTAGGGTAACATCTATAGCTGTGCCCTTATTACCAGATAACAGCATATAAATAAAGGCCTTATCTTATTTTCAGATAGTCCCCCACCATATTGGTAGAATATGGTCTTAATGCTATTAAACAAGCTCCCACTATTTTCAGAAACTTCATTAAGCTCATAAACTCCTCAAGTGGATGGAAAAATTAGAACATTCAGTTTCCTAATTTCCAAAGCTGTACAATGAGTCATGCTCCATGCCCTTTCTTTTGTCCTCTCAATATGCCCCTTTGCCAGCAGAATTCCATCTGTAGTTTTATCTCTGCTATATATCTCACCACAGAGCATTCTTTTTTTTTCCTTCTTATCCAAAGCTCAAAACACATTAGCTTGGTTTCCAGGCAGTCAGTCGAGACATCATTTACTGTGAATGAGAGAGGCAGAGGAGAATGCGGTGGCTTCGTGTCACACTTCTGCTGTCTTTGACTAATCTGCAAGCCGCCCACTTTAATGGCTCTTCATAAATAATTAAATTTTTAATTATGCTACAAGCCCCCTGACCTGATGTGAAAGAGAGAGACAGGAGGAGGCCATAAAAGAAAATGTGCATTAGTGGATCTAACAGTACTTGCAGCACCTACGTTGCTCTTACTAAGCACCTTTCCCTATGCAAAATGCAGCTGCTTCCTAAACTGGGAAGCATTTTTTCTAATAAATATGATGAGATTACCTTTGGTCTTTGAGATAGGGACATTAATTCTAGAGTCAATTTCCTTTCCATTTCTTCCTTTTTTTTTTTTTTTTTTTTTTTTTGAATGACTACCTGGTAACCCCTAGCAGTGATTCAGGTCCTTGGAGGTTCTTTTTTTTTTTGCTCAACAACCTTGCCTCTCCCCTCCCCCCCCCCCGTTTCCACCCCCCAGTGGTTCTTTTTTTTTGGGGGGGGCGGTATTTTTGTTTCAGCCATCTGGCAATCCTAATGGAGACTCTTTTTGGTATTTTTTATCCACCTGCACCTGTCACAAAAAAAGCTGGTCAAGGTAGATCTGACATCACATACACAGCTGAATGATCTCCTCACACCTACCACTATTTTTTTAATTGTAATGCGATCTCTCAGTACACTGCAGAGCATCTGCTCATTAGCAATACAGCACAATCTCTGCAACTGCCATTCCTCCCTCCACCTCCCATTCCAATCTCTTCACAATTACTCCTAAAATACTGCAAATTGACCTTTGGGGTTAGATTTGTATTGTGAATATTATTTTTTTTAAGGACCCAGCATTTAAAAAAATAGCAAACAAACCACATTGAGTATGGCTCCAATACAAGAAACCACAGAGAACTATTCTGAACTGCAGCTATTGGGTCCATCTTAATTCCATACTGAAATAATAGTACTGCGTATTGATTTTAGATACAGAGCTCGTGTTTTCAATTTGCTTAGCTAAGAATTCAGGTTGTTTTATGTAGCCTATTTTGTTGTATAGGCCAAAAGTTACACCATTGTCTGAGAACATCTAGAGAATATGCCAAAAATGGGACAAAGATATTTTATATACTATAATTTAAAATCTAAAATAATTCCAGCATATAATTAGCCATTAAAAAGGAGTAGGAGGGTTTCTTTCTCTTCTTAAAGAAACACAAATAATTTTCAGCAATTGGATTTTTTGAGTTATTTCATTTCCCTGTGCCTTTTATCCAGATATTCTTCTGCAGTGATTCTGAATAAGAATCAGAAAGTTAATTAACACATATAATTCGATCTGGATCAATCTAGATATTTTAGATGTTTAGACGCTCCCCAACATCGAAATATCTGAACACCTTGTAATCTTGAATGTATTTACCCTCACAACACTCATAAGTGTTAAAAAGTGAGCCTAAGAAAAGTATTATACCCATGTTATTGCTGGGAAACTGAGGCAAAAAGCAGCAAAGCCAAGTCTACACTAGGAGTGCTTTCCTGGTATACCACCATATTATACTACCAAAGTGCTTCTAGCATGGACATAGCTTTTGCTGATATATCTTCAAGCTCAGCTGAGCAAAATAAGATATGCCAGCAAAAGTGCAATTTTGTTGATTAAATGGCATCTACATCAGGAGCTGTGGGAGCACAGCAGTGTCATTCATGGATCACACCTCTGATAAACTTCTGCTGGGACAAAAGCTGCAGAGAGATAGCTGAGTTAGTCTGTAGCTAGAAAAACAAACAACGACTAGCCTTGTTTTTAGAAGCTGGACCTTTAATAACTCCATTCCTCTGAAGAAGTGGGTTGTGCCCACAAAAGCTCATGATACCATCTACATGTTTTCTCAGTCTCTAAGGTGCTACAAAACTATTTGCTGTTTTCTGTTGGACCAGTTGTGCTGGTAAGCGACATGTCCAAAGTCATACAAAGAGTATGAGCAGAAAAGGGACTTCATCCCAGATCTCCCAAATCCTAGATTTGGAGCCTCATTACTGACCATCTTTCCTCTCTGAGTGGCCAATATCCCAATCCTGTCAATCACTTTGCACAGGAAAATAGCAAAGAGAATGAAAATGGCAGATTGTAATACATGCAATCTTGAGTTATTCTGACACAACATTGGTGATGTTCATAAAGACATCCCTTGGTAAATGGTATAAAGGCAGAATTCAAGGTCAAGTTCTTGAATTTTTAAGTAACCTATAGTGTAATTACCCTCCTTTTCCTACACCATGCCAGTGTGAGCCAGAATCTGGAGAAGATATGTCTCTCTGGGTAAAGAGCTTAAAATTGACATGCTCAGTACATGCACCAAATACCACACTGCTTAGACTGGGATGAGGAGCTGAGAAGAGGTATGCCTGACACACTGAAACTCTGCACTCAATCTCAGAACTATTCATAGAATCACAGAACACAGGTTGTACCTCTCTGGTCTGGCTCCCTCGGGACCTGACTGGTCCGGGACAAAGGAGTTTTTTGGGCCAGGGAAGGTTGGGGAGGGAGGGGGTGCCAGCCTTTCCGCTTGGTTCTTCTACTCAGCTACCTGTCACACTGCCACAGCCCTGTGAGCGCCAATGGCCCCAGCTGCCCCTCTGGCCCAGCAGTTCTGGTAGCAGTCCCGTGGGTGTCATGCTCCCACCAGCTGTGAGGTCTGCAGCCCCTCCCCCTTCCTGGCTCTGCCACCTGCAGGCTTAGTACCCCACCCCGAAGGCTCCAGCACCCCCACTGGCTTCCCAACTAGGCCAGCTGACATCTCTGGTGCCCCATGAGCTCCTCTGCCTGCCATCTTTGCTCCCAGCTGCCGGCAACATCTGTGCTGGGGTTCTCTAGTAAGTGGATGTTGCTGGACCAGAGCGTTCCAGACGACAGAGGTTCAACCTGTACTAGAACTGGAAGGGAACTCAAGAGGTCATCAATTCGAGTCCTCTGCCCACCTGGGAGGACCAAGCTCTGTCTAGATTATACCTGATAGATGTTTGTCTAACCTCTTATATGTCTCCAATGATGGAGATTCCACAACCTCCCCAGGCAAGATATTCCAGTGCTTAAACACCCTGACAGTTAGGAAGTTTGTCTTAATGTTCAACCTAAATCTCCCTTACTGCAATTTAAGCCTATTGCTTCTTGTTCAGGCTCCCATGGGTGTTTTTTTTCCATGAGAATTTCTCATTGAGATGAAAGAGCCATTTCACACCTCTGAACCTACAATTTGCACATTTGAAATCCACCCACTGCAGAAATCTGAGAATAAAACATTTGTGAAAAATTTGCCACTATCCAGGGCTGAGTTTTTGTTTTTGTTTTGTTCCATTACTTTGGGGGATAGTAATATGAGTACAGCAGAATGCTGAGGAGGTGCTGAAACTGTTTTGGAAAAGAAGAAAAAAAATTATACATGTGAATGCTCACAAGGAGGGGAATTATGGGTGAAAAAGTGGGTGGTAATAGGGGAAGTGAGGCTTGATTCTGAAGCAAGAGGTAGGAATATTATGAGGAGGAGGATAAATGAAAATGGGTGATAGGAAAAGGAAGAGAATTGGGTGGCAAGGTAGGGAGAGGAAGGTGGAGAACATGATGGGGAACAAAGGAAGTTTAGGGTTCGGGGGAGATTTGGAGGACGGTTGAACTAGATGACCTTAGGGCATGGTTAATGAAGCCTGGCTGAAATACTGGCAGAGTTCCAGCTGGGAATTCGTGGTGAAAGTGTTTCCTGATTTTCAGAAGCGAGTTTTGCTGAATTCAATGTTCAGGAAGAGCACAATATAAGGGCCAGGTTATGGTCCAATATGTGTACCCGTATAGGTGAGTAACAGGGCATGTGGTGCCCCAGATTTCCCTGTACCACCTGGCTGTACCTTTGGTAGTAGCACAGAACAGTCTCCAAAGGTTTGCTATATCTTCATTCCTTGCAGCTGTGGCCAGAGAGCTGGTTGAGCATTGGCTCTGCCCCTCCCCATACACCAGGTAGTCCAATTGTATGAAAGTGCTAAGGGTAATACGCTGCACCAGGTACAAGGCTGGCTAAATAGCTTCCACCTTCTGGCTCGGGGGGAGGCGGGGGAGAAAGAAAAACATATGCAAATTGTAACTGTATATCAGTCTGGTTCCTGGGGCAACACAGCTATGCACTGACCCAAGCAAAGGGTTGAGGCAAAGTCACAATGGACTCCAGTATTTGCCAGAAATTTATTCAGCCATCCTCAAAGGGACATTGAAATGGGAGCCCAGTATTCAGGTTCTGTGCTTTTAGAATAAAATAACTAAAAAAGGCAGAAATCCAACTGTGCTTGTATTACTGGTTATGAATAGAAACATTCTCCTGCAGTGTCTGCAATGCAAATACTGCAACAAGGTGCTTGCTAATAAGCACACCAGCCACCAGTGAAATTGATGAGAAACAAAAGGACAATTGTATTTTAACAAGTATATTTCCCTTATCTAAAATGAAGGAAGTGCCACATATAAATAAACTGAAAAATGAAGACAAGTCCTGAGTTTTGTTTGTTTGCTTTTAAATCAGCTTGAATAATGACGCATAACTTACAAAAGCTTATGCTCTAATACCCTAATAAATGTGTTAGTCTTTAAAGTGCCCCCAAACTACTTGTTGTTTTTGCTGTAGCCGACTAACTTGTCTACCTCTCAGAACTTTAAATACTATAGGCATAATAAGATGGGAGGCTGATTTTTCACTTGCATGATTTTAAACTTGAAAAGTGTCCTCTGAAGTTAAGTGTGCCTAATGTTAAATGAAAAAAAAGTTTTCTAACAAAACACGTTTTTTGCACTTATTAAATCAAAACCTTTACTTAACTATATAAGTAATGTCTGATCAGAATGGAGCCCATTGGCAAGTTTTAAAAATACAAAACAATGGCACTAAAATTGAGGTTGGAAATACAAGATACCGTTAACATGCAATATTTTCATTGTAAATGCATATTTTGTCTGTACTTGCATAAGGATGTATGGCACCGTGACTGAAACAGTAGCATCTGTGAAAGTCAACTGGATCAATAACCGATTGAATTAAAATGAATTTTGTAATAGACCTTAATGGCTTTGAGCTATCAGCCACAAAAAGGTTACTTCATTCCAACAAAACTTCTTAAGCAAAAGTTTCTGTTGATGTCCTGAGTAAAGACAGTAGGATCTGGACCCGAACTTTTTAAAAAGTATATCAGAGACTGACAGAATAAACCATGTTAAATCAGAGGGGTCTAATAAAGCATGTAAGTAAATAACACACAATATTTTAGAGTTAATATGCATACCAAAGAGTGTGAACCAAATGATGTGTACTCACTAAGAAGCTATTATAGTTCACTGAGAAAATATTAATTCATAAAAGCATTCAGTGTGCCATTTGCCTAAGCCAAAAAATTCATTAGAGAGAGTAAACACCACACTTTCTCTAAAATAAACAAATGAAATAATATAGCTGAAATCCAGGACAGCACGCTTGGCCAGGGTAAACTCTACGCCCATACACAACCTGCCTGTTGCAGGAGTCAGACTGCTGGAAATCAAAATGGTGAAGAAAAAATGGATATATAAAGGCTCTCCTTTGCATGCCAATGCCCAGAATTTTTCTTCACCAGACAGTCATTCACAATTATGCCAGGGTTTAAGCACTTCTGGGAACAAAGTGAATGATTAGGTCAGGCTGGTAGGAACAGTAAATACAGTACTGTATAAACTAGGATTGTGGAAGGCTTTCCCCACTTTTTGGCCAACATACTTTTAAGCACCCATCTTGTAAGCAGACTCCAGTACTCACGTGAAGATCCATTTTTACTTCAAATGGAGGCGTCTCGGTGTGTTTTGGGAAAGTGTGTATTTTTCCATTAACTCTCACAAGGTCCCATTTATATATTAAGCTTTTATATAGTACAGTAGAGTCCGGATTATCCGACCTTTGGTAATCTGACATTCCGCTTTATCTGACCCTGCAGCACCCGGGGACGAAGCGGTGCTGGCAGGAGCGGCATCAGCGGCTCCAGGAGAGTGATGGGGCAGCGAGCGGGGCCATTCCCCCAGCCCATGCCCGGGAGCTGCAGGGAGGAAAGGGGCTAGGGCCAGGCAGGAATAGGGACCAAGTGGCACCCGCTACAGTAGAGTCCCTATCATCCGACATTTTTGGTAATCTGACCACCTGTCGGTCCCATTTAGGTCGGATAATCGGGACTCTACTTTATATGTAAATTCTTGAAGGTGAAAGTTATAAACCTGTGCTGCATAAGGATTTGATAATGTAGAAAGGTAGGTTAATGGTGATTATCTTTCAAACCATTAGAGATTAACTTCAAACTTTAACATATAACTTTTCCTTATTTAATTTAAACTTAAACTTTTTGAGTGTAAGTGTAAGCCTGTTTGAAGGGTCTCCTAATCCTGCAACTCAGACAGAAATTGAGAAAAGAAACTCATTGCTGGTTGTCTTTCCAAAATACCTGTTCTAGGCTCAGGGCCGGATTAAGGGGGGGGGAACTAGCCGGGCAACTGCCTTGGGTGCCAACCTATAGGAGATGCCTGATGGCAGCTGTAAGGGGCGCCGTGTGCCCAGGGCTAGGCTCAACCACAAATTATGGTCTTGATTTGAAAATAACTGGGTGAAAGTTCATACACTCTGCTTTAGATTAGATGGTCACAACAGTCCCTTCTGTCCTTAAAAGTATAAGAAAAAAGCCCCAGATCCTAGTAACCTATGATATGTATCCATCAGTGAAACTAAATACAGGATATATGAATTGCTGCTCTTAATTGCAACCTACAAGAGAACCCAAAATCATTTGTGGAGGAGCAGTAAAAAAAAGTCTGGGGTGAGTTCACATGTGAAGGTCTAGTAATTAAATACTGACTTCTTTTCAGTATTATATAATGTGGCTTTCAAAAAAGACTTGATAACTCTTACACTGTAATGACAGAAAGACTCTCGAGTCAGGTGTAAGAGAACTGCTTGCTTGTTAACTGATATCTAGCAATTTTAGCAGCTGAAGTAAGTGATTTGTATCTTTCATTTTAGGCTAAGGGCAGGCATTTTCACACAGACAGCCTGGGAATAGTGTATGGGAGTGTCTTACCTCTGTAGCTCAAAACTGCTTTTGCATTCGCACTTTGAACAAAATGCTTTATCAATAATTCAAATAACAGAGCCTTCTGAGCATTAACTTACAACCAGAACACTAAACAAGCACTAGGGCTTGGCACAGTGGATTGAATCCTTATTAGCAACAAGCTCACGTTTTAGTGAATTACCGTCAATTCAGTCATAAGATATCTTCATAGTCACTGATGAGGGGAACTCAAGGACCTAGAAAGGCAACTATTCTAAAATGTAGAGCTGAACTGCTATGAGAATGGCTGTGACAGCTGAGCAATATAGGGTGGTAACAAGCAGAAGGGTGACATTTCTCCCCTATACCCTTCCTTAGAACAAAATAAAGTACAAAGAATTGTCATAAGTCGCTCTACAGCAGGGGCAGTCTTGCAAAACAGCAATTTTCCTTCATGCTTGGAAAATCTGGAACAAAGAATGATTTTAGTTTATTAATGTAGTGAAAATGCATGACATAACACATTTCACAAACCAGAATCAAAACTTTTGGTGATAGCATAAGGTCAGAGTGGAAAAAAGAGGAGAAGTGTGTCCATCTCCGAAGGGGGAGGCAAAGGGAGCAATTGACCCGTGGCGAGGCAATTGAAAGGGGTCCAGGACTTCAGATGCCACCACTCCCAACAGTAAGAGAGGTGAAAGCCAGAGACATGAGCCCTTTAAATCACTGCCAGAGCCCAGTGCTGCATGTTCCAGTCATCATTAAGGGCTGCAGAGAGCACTGTGCTCTGGGCGGCACTGAGAGCTAGCTGTCCTTGGTTCCGCCCGTTCTGCCTTTGGCCACGCCCCTTCCAGGAGCATGGGGCCAGTAGAGGCTGTCACAGCTCCACTGATCTGTGGAAAGTACAGAAAGAGAAATTCTACAAGTGAATCATCAGAACTGAGATAAAAAGTGAATAATAATTCTGGTGTAGGCAAAAGAAGGTTGACACTATTCGAACCAACTTTGGCCCAAGATTTCTAAACTAAACTCAATGTTCCCATCAGAGATTGCAAACTGAGGAAATCAGTTACAAGAACCTTGAAAGACATGGTTGTAAACATAGCAGTCTTTAAGAGAGGGAAAAAAAGGAACAACTTTTTTCATGAACTCTGAGAACATTTCCATTCAGATACAGACTATGTTAAGCCCTGGGATACTTTATATTATTCTAGCAAAAGATTGCACAAAAGTGAAATATAGCATCACTTTACAGCTAATTGTGTGCCTACAGAATTTCAGGCAGAAGTGAAAGTGAACTGGAGGCCATCTTTGAATTTTTTCTTTGATAAAAACCAATAAACCTTGAGGCATACAGGACACGTACAAAGAGTATAGGCACTGATCTGCAGCGCTTCTCAAGACTAGTTTAATAACTCTGATTCATCCTCAGAGCAAGTCCCTGAGACACCAAATGAAATAGCCGTCCTGTGGAAAAAATAGCATGTGATTGTATAATTAAAGACAGTATCATTCATACAAGGGGCTGAATTAAGATTGCACAGGCAACTTTCTAGCATTTCCTAACTTTTGAGTACTTAAGTTTGCTACATTACTGTTCTTTTAAAGTGTTTTCATTTGTGTTACATTCAACCACACACACTTTTATTATATAAAAGACTGGAATTATTTGATGCTTCCTGCTTTATTTTCTTAGCAACAACCAAAACTTTGTTTGATCAGGCACTTAGTTATACCAGAATACAATACACCCGTATAAAGCCCTAAAAGGAAAAAAAAACAAAAAGTTACTGTGAAAATCTCCCTGCCACCTTCCCATTGGCTACTCTACTACTGCTAGCACACTCCTCCCCACCTGTAAAGGATTCCTAAAGGTACTAAATGTAATAAGCACTCCATCTTTGTGGACATGGAACAACATTCTAATCCAAAACCATAACAACCACCTCATGTTCTCTTTTAATATACACACCTGACCAGAGCTGGTC
The DNA here is from genome assembly GCF_052426305.1 of Pelodiscus sinensis. Classification (NCBI taxonomy): domain Eukaryota; kingdom Metazoa; phylum Chordata; order Testudines; family Trionychidae; genus Pelodiscus; species Pelodiscus sinensis. The sequence goes on along the minus strand of NC_143052.1, from coordinate 20,913,455 downwards.
TTAGTGGGGTGGGCGAGCCAGGCGGTCACCCAGGGCCACCATCTTCAAGGGGCTTCCGATCTGAGAGGCGGGACGTGACCGCATTTCAGCCCGACCTCCTGAAGCCTCCCCCAGTTTTCCGACCCCCCGACCCCTCTTTTTTTTGCTTGACAAATTTGTGTCTGGTATTTGTTTTGAAACCATCTGGCAAACCTATGGGTGAGATGGGCAGTTGCCTGGGGCCACCAGTTGGTTAGGACCGGCCCTGCACCTGACTGTCACACTGTCCATTTTTTGCTAAGTTATTCTGACTTCAGACAACTGTGGCTCCCATTAAGGATGTATTAGTTAAAAAAAAAAAGAAAACCCTAAAAATGCACATGGAGAATTTCTACTCAGATATTAAAAAAGGGTGTTGGTTATATATCAGTTGTATACCTCTCCAAACCCTAATGGAGAATTCAAAGCTATTGTGGATAGCTAAAATTACCTCTTTCTAAATTATATGGCCAGTCTCTCTTGAGTAAATTAATCAGAAACAGTTAATTTCTGCTATTAAAAGTGTTCTTTCACGGAAGACTGAGGTCCCAATAGTTTTCTGTGGACTATTCTGCCAACATGATCATCCCACTATTGACTCAAATCTCTACTAAAATGTCAATAATAAGAACATACACCCAATCAATATATTAGGCTGACACTGTTCAAAGAAGACTGACCTCTAGATCATATAAGCAATTATACAGAAGTGTCTTTAGTAAATGTAGATTTTAAAAGGTATGTTTACACTGGAACTGGAGGCATCATTTCTAACTCAGGCAGGCATATGCATCCTAGATCTGTACATTATAGCATGATAAAAATAGCAGTGCAGAAGGAAGAGGGATAGGTCAGTTGCTCCAATTACACACCTCAGGTTTCAGATGGGATTGTACATGGGGCAGCTAGCACATCCCTTCTCCAGGGCAATCACTGGTGACTGTTATTTTAGAGCCAGTGTGGATACTTCTACCCATGCTGAAATTATGTCTTCAGCGTAGGCATAGCCAACATGTTGGATTTGAGTTTAGGGGGTAAAGTTTTCAAAAGAGCCTAAGTGATTTAGGATTGCAGCAGAAGTCCCATTTCTCATAAGTGATTTAGACACCTCTTTCTCATAGAAAGTCAATGAAACTTAGGCTCGGAAGTCACTTTTGAAAAATAGGACTAAGCACTATTGAAAATTCTACCCCAAGGGAAAAAAGTGAGTCTGCTCTCTTGGTATGGGCAGTGGTCACGTACCAAACTTTCATGAGAGAAGCCACCATTTGACATTGTAGGTATGGATTTCTGCTTTGTTTCTCTTTCCCTAATTTTTATTATACTCTGAACTTTTGTTAATCTCACTGACTGATAGACAATCCATGATGCAAATCTGCCTTCTCCTCTTCTATCATTCACATCCCACATGTATTTTGAGAGAGCATCATACTACAGCACTCTCTATGACCACAAGCTCTTGTAGAAGGAGGGGAAATCCCAGTTTGCCCAAAAGGAAGATGTCTAAATGACGATTTAATAAAGGATGGTCTAAAAATTTACAGATAATTCATGTTTAGTTCTAATTGCTTTAAGTTTTTTTTCAAAGGTTATTATTCAAGCTGTTCCATAGTTGTATGATGCTACCTCACTGCCAATCATCCCTGCCAACACGGATTTCATTCAATCAGTAGCTAACAATTGCAGCTATGCAAAGTTAGATCCACAATCAATCTGGTGATTCAAAACCAACTCAGGGCTAAGACTTGGGTTCAGATCCAAGATCAGTGATATCCTGCTGAACCCTCAAGATTTCAACAGAACATGACAGAAATCACACATGATCAGCTTTTCTCACAAACTATGTGCCATTCTGAGCATACATCTTGCAAGAACAACTTTTCAATAAATTTGGGCTGCATCTAAATGGGAAAACAGGCCCATAAACCACTTGAAGTTATAGAGTTAGAGAGACAGACTCTCAAATCTAGAGTCAGTTTCAATTTCGAAAGAGCGCTTTTTCAAAAGAGCGTCATTACGTGATTATGCAAATGAAGCACGGGATATTTAAATCCCAGCTTCATTTAAACTTTTGAAGTGCTTCATTTACATCCCTCTGCTGACAGAGGGATGTAGTTTAGACATAGCCTATGAGTTCAAATATGAATTCAATCAACAGTCAATGTTTTAGATTCTAGGTTCTGGTTTAGTCTGTATTTAATAGGTATTAAACTGGCATCTCCTCATATTTTGAATATGAAGTTCCATTGAAGAAATAGTGCAATTAGTATTGCTTTGCTCAAAGCACTACCACTTCCAGGTCCTCCCTGTTTAAACATTCCCACACACCCTAGAATAGTGTTAACAACGTGTCTGTAACAAGCTAAGAGTCAACTGTTCAAAATTCGAAGAGAGGTTTGAGTCTCTTGCTAAGTAATAATGCAAAAGCTTTGGGTTGGAGCTTTCTGTTGCTTTTAATTTTTGGTTTGATTTGGGTTTTGGGGGTGCACTTCTGTATGAAAACATTGTAAGATAGTATTTTCTCCAAAATCAAAAAAAAATTCCTTGTATTTAATAAAAAGTAACCATTCATATAAAATGAAACCCCAAGGCTACATGCCTTCTTGTAAGAAACAGTACATAGCAGAAAGGCCCTTGCACTTCATGTTATTTTTAGATCCTATTTCCTTGGGCTCTTCAAAGTCTCGTTCAGAAGACCCAGAGGCACTGGCAGCAGCAACATATTATCTTATTTTGTGTTTACTCGAGTGCAGGTTGGCATATGACAGGGAACTTTTACTATCTCACTTAGGGACTATAAAGAGAACATCAGTCTTCCCCACACAAATCCCATCAAAGCTTTTCTGCCGGAACAGAGAGCCTGTGAAAATTGACAACTTGTCGAACTAATCAGATTGCCTGTGATTCTGCTGCCATCTGATGTATTCTCCTAGAAGGGACTTTTTTATCTGTTTCTATGGAAGTGAGAGTCCTTTTGCCAGCACTAATGCAAGTACTGCACTATGCAACCATCTCTTCAGAGAGATGGCTGTTCAATTCAGTTTCTTAGCATATTATCTCTCTCCCCCTTTTAAACGATAAGTAACTATACTATTCAAAAAAGGATTCCAGATTGACAGCTCCAAAGTTCTCTCTTTGTGCACACATGTATTCTGATTACTAAGGTGAGTTTTCCAATTGTAATTATCACGAAGGAAAACAGCTCTGTTAATTTATGTTCTCTTAAAACAAGCAATACCAGTGGGTGGTTAATGTGCCTGTGCAACTGTTTTGGTCTGGCACAGAGCAGTCTTGATCTCAGCAGAATCAGAAGCAAGAAACTTGGGCACCTCCAAAATGAGGTAGCTTCTCTGGAGCCACAGACTTCTAATTCTTCTTCAGCAACAGCAATAGTCTCCTAACACAATGACATGTCCCCCATGATTTACTTTATTAAATCCCCACAAATAACTAGACTATAAAATCTGGCAGCTTTGTCTTCTCAAAAAGGGAACACACAAACAGGTCTTCGACTCAATAACCTAATTCCTAACCCCATAGAAAAGAGAAGCAATGAATATGAAACCACATTTATGCTGCATGCCATTTTACAGATTGAAGCCAATCACATATCACCTTTTATGTAGACATTTTATAGGCCACACCATGAGCTGGTGTAAATCAGCATAGTTTCATCAATTGCATTGGAGCCGCACTGATTTATGTCAGTTTAAGTGCAGTCTCAGTTATATGCTCGTAGAACCTGATTGCATCTAGACAGCAGTTTCAGCTTTAAGGCATGTATTCAGAAACACAAACTGTATCTACAGCTTCAGCCACCAAACTCCCCTCTCTCATAGGTGCTGCCAATTAAGACTGCAGAGAAAACCTTTGTTACTTTAATTAAATACCAGAATTGACACAGGACTTCTAGCAAGATAGCTACTTTCAAAAAGGCAAGTTTCTGAAAAAAAAGGACTGGAGAACACAAAATCTTTGGAGGCTTCCTAGAAGATCTATGTCAATAATTCCTCTTTTTTTTTTTTTTTTTTTTACCCATGTTATTTTGAATGCAAAGAGCATGAGCTGAAGGAGGATTCAGCACAGATTGCCTCTTGTTTAACATTTCCTTCTTGGATTCTCTTGAATAGATATCACACAAGATAAAGCAGCACTTTGCCCCTCAGGTTGCTGCCCAATTCCCTCATTTCTCCAAGGACCTGAGTCATTATCTCAGGAAGGGGCCTTTCTGCAGAGAACCCATGCGCTATGTAGGCTGTTTGCATTCTCCCCAGTGTGACAAGTGCCATCCAGCAGACAAACTGTCATTTTCATTGCAAACCTGTAATTACCTCCCACAAGCAACACTTCAACCCCTTTAACTGATTAAAGGCCAAATACTCTAGATTGCACAGTGAGAGACAAATCGCAGAGAGAGCTGGGGGAATCTCTTGTCAGGGTCAACTGCACACTGAGCAAGACACTAAGTTAAAGGCGTTCGCATTGTCAGCGCCGTGTAATACATTTCTGTAATTCCAACTGGATGACTCAGAACAGTGATTTCAATCATATAATAAGCTCTATTCTATTCTACAAAACACAAGATTAAGGTTCTGAGCTGATTAAGATTTAAAAGAAACCATCTAAAAGGCCACACATGCTGCCTTGGAACCACTATACAATTCTTACGAATATCAGTGAGGTGTGTGTGAGAAGTGAAGACAGTATTTTAAAAGACTGTCTTAATTATCCTGTATAATATCTGGCTGAAACTGAGGCACTGCCGTATTAATAATAAGAATCAACAACCATGTGTTTCCATGTTTTATCGGCTGGGGTGGAGGGGTCCAGTAGATTTAGATTTGACTTTTTCCATCTGAAACCAAGCATACACACACACAAAAAAATCAGTTAGCTAGCTATTGATATGTAGCTGTTTCTTCAGCTGAACAAAGCAAAATTTCGGGGAAAAAAGTGCCTCACGATGTTGCAGAACTGTTTGGGACAGTAAGGGAAGGAAATACAGTTTAGTCATTCAAAACTGTAGGAAGCATTTATAATAGGCAAGCAGAATCCAATGTCCTAAATTAGTATTTGATCATCTGAGTTGATTAACTAAGATTACTAGAGTTAAAAAAAGCCCTTGAGCTTGCAAAAGGTGTTGTGGGATTTTAATTATAGACGGAAATAACACACCTCCAATATAGTGCTCTCCCTCCCTCTTGACAATGGTACTAAAAAATTGGTTCAGTAGTGACACAGAAGCAGCACATAATCCCAATATGTTCAGACTCCCTTAGATGGCTCCCATTCATACACAAACCCAAAAAACAGGTCCAACCATACTAAGCTAGTGGGATCTGACATGCACACCTCTTACAGCAATGCATTTGCAGGCAACCAACCAGAACAAAAAGTTTCAGTGTTGTGCTTCCACTAAACACTCAAGAACCTTTCCTCCAGCATTGCAGATATCAGAGAGCTAAGAAGATATGATTCCATAATAAACTGGAGTGACTGCAGAATTTACAGTAACCGCCACCAATAGTTGATATCACAAGCAAATTTTTTAACCAAATCAACTTTTCATATACAAAAGAACCTGGAAGGCTGGTAGTTCAACTCACTCCTCAAAGACCAGGTAAAACGTCTTCCCATAAGCACTTTACTCTCTCCGGCTCAACACAAGCCATTCTGGACAGAGAGAAAGGAAGCCAGAGTTAACTCCTTATCCATTGGGGTTATACTATGATGCTTCTATCCCATCACATATCTGTAAACTGGAATATCTTCCTCCGCTACCTCTCCCTTCACCTTGCCATAAGAGTCCGTTCATAAATCTAGTTACAAAATGTTCAATAGTATGGAGATCTCAAATGTGTACCTTCAGGCCTCCACTTCAAGAAGGCTAATGAGCTCAAGCATCATACATGTTTGAGACAGAAAGGTATCCACCAAAGCTATCCATATTACTAATGCGTACACTGTAGTAACAACCTTTACTTTGATGTGCTTCACTGTGATGGATGAGAAATGATTTCTATTATCAGACCTTAAATAGTTGTGGAAATACTGGCTCCAATTTGAAAGTGGAGAGTTAAAAAATAAAATTTAAAAAAAAAAAAAGAGTGTAAGGAGGACTAGGATCCACCCTGTTCCCCCTTGAGCTTGTGTCACCTTCATCTGGTTAGTCAACTCCCTTCAATCCAGACCCTGAGGCACTCAGCTGCTATCTTCTCTTCCCTCAGTGGTTCCACACTTACTAGGCACCAGCAAGAGTGCACTGAATGAAGCAGATAGAGAGACAGTCTTTTTTGTACCAGCACCACTGTGCTAACAGACAAAAGGAATCACTGCTAGTGAAACACTGCTGAACCCCTGCAGTCATGCTGGGGTACGTGAGACAGACGTTAGCAGAAGCTGGAAGAAGCATACAAGGGAACTAAAACAAATGCCCAAAGCATCGTTGTGTGTTTTCAGGTTTAGAAATAAGCAAGTAAGCCAAAAGTTTAATATCCCACAAAGACACTGCCCATCTGTAAAAAACTCACGGTCTGTCACGGTCATGGCGACAGAGTCACTACTAGACCTTTCTCCAGAGAAAGGAGCCTTATTTCACTTTTAGAGAGTTTGAATGTCATGAAAGCTGTCCAGTAAAACAAACATCTTCAATAGGAATACTGATGTGACATCTGAAATTATTCTTTCTTCCACTGAATTTCAGAAAACCTGAAAGCAATTTATTATTTGAGAACTGAAAGTAAATTAGGGATGTTACATTTAGATTAATTTGCTAATTGAATACAGGCAGTCCCCAAGTTATGCGGATCCGACTTATGTCGGATCCGCAGTTACGAACGGGGCTTGCTCCGCGTCTCCCTGGTCAGCAGCACCCCAGCTGCTCTGCCCCAAGCGTCCCCAAGTCAGCCGCTGGAATCCCCAACTTCTTGGAATCAGCCGCTGATCAGTTTCAGCAGCAGCTGACTTGGGGACGCCTGGGTTTCTTAAGTTGAATCTGTATGGAACTGTATGCAACTCTGCCTCGGGCTTCCTGTAGTCAGCTGCTGGTCAGTTTCAGCAGCGGCTGAATCTGGACGCCAGTTCCAACTTACATGCAGATTCAACTTAAGAACAAACCTACAGTCCCTATCTTGTATGTAACCCGGGGACTGCCTATAGTCGATAAGGGCGCCTCCGCCTTTGAAGTGTAGCAACACCCCAGGACTGTTGCTACGCTTCAAAGGCGAAAGCACTGTGGGGAGCACGAGGTCAGTGGGGGACCCAAACAGTCCCCTGCTGGTCCTGTGCTCCCCACAGTGTTTCAAAGCGGCAGTGCCACATGGAACCTGTGGTCTGCTGTGGACTCTGAATCCCCAGCTGAGCCCAGGCTTCATGCAGCACTGCCAACTTGAAACGCTGCAGGGAGCCCAGCGTCAGGCTCCATGCCGCGTTTCAAAGCGGCAGAGCCACATGGAGCCCAGGCTCAGCGGACCCCTGGCTCCATGTGGCACTGCTGCTTTGACCCACCCCCTGCTATTCTTCTCCCATCCTCTCCACTTCCTGCCTCCTTTTGATAGAGGCAGCAAGGGGGAGGGGGGAAGTGACTAGTCGACTATCGGAGAAGCAAATGCTTATCCGATAGTCGACTAGCTGTTCACATCCGTAAAGTAAACCACGCATAAGCGCCAAGTGAAGTTGTGATTCCCATAATAGCAAGATTTGTGTCTCCAGAACATTTCAAATATCTGTAAATGTTCACAAGCATCTTAACCAAGCAAGACAAGCATCTGACCCAAGCAAGACCTTTTGTTTTCTGCATTCAGTAAAATAACACATGACATAAAGCAAGCCCCAGCAATTATGTTTTGTCCACATTAGTTTCCCTCATGGATACCAATATACCCTGCATTATGACATATCAAGCCATAATACTGTTTCACTGTAGGAATTGAAAACTTACCATATCACTCTTTGTCTGCACCCCAGTACTCAAAGTATTATTGCCTTTTCTGATTACTGATTCTGAAAGACTTCTTTCCCAACAGTTGTGCTACACAGTGAAAGGCAAGATGGAAGGAGTGTTGAGAAGGGACTTCAGTATTTCAACCTTAGGTAAAATTTTCAACACATGATTGGGTCTGGGGAGCAATTAGTTGAAGACAAACACTGAAATGTACAGTTCTCATTGAACATGTGGAAAAACAGTAGACCCAATGGGCCCCCACATAAGGCAAGATAGGAACTTGTCTTGTAGTGCTTGACATAACTTAGTGGACTTTCATAGGAACAATTTAGAATACAAAACAAACACATTTAAAAATATTGCAAGGGCCTGCTACTGTACAGGTTGGGAAGGAAGTATAATATTTACCTTTAACATGAGGACAAAATGCCTGTTTCTTTACTTACTGCTGAAGCATTAGATTTTTTTTTCAAAAGTTCCTAAGTGACTTAGGAGCACTGGCCAAAATTTTTAAAATTGATTGTTTCCATTTTTGTATGCCTAACATGACATGCCTTAGAGGGATCTGATTTTCAGAAGATGGGTGCTAAGCAGTTTCTGAAAGCCATGTGTCTTTCAGTGTTGAGAGAGATACCCATAAATGGAGGTGCCCAGAATCACTAAGCACTTTTTGAAAACCTTCCCCTTAAATCCATTACAAAGTCATCCAAGCGCTTTTTGAAAATCCCACATTTAAACGTGTAGTTTAAAAGCTGACTTTTAAATTAAAGTATCAGCATGAAAACATACTCTCCATTCATAACTAGATATTCTGATTGCTAATATATAGAAATTTGCATACTTGATCAACAGTAGTCAGTTATGCAAAATCTATTGCAAACTCTCTCAATATCACAACTGAGGTTATCTAAGAACTGGAAATCCTTTATTTCCCCTATTTCCCCATGATATATGAACACAGATATTGTTTACTTATCTCCCCATAAGTACAAGAGCAAGGCAAATTTAGTGCTTAGCTTTTTTTTAATCTATTTGACAAAGGACATCATCCCATAGGGCAGGCATGTAAACAACTTTTCTTCCCATCCTGCAAGTGAGCAGTATTAGGACAAGGACTTCTCTGCTCAACACAAAGCAAAGAACTTCACTGCACAAATTCAGTCATGTGAAAATGTTAAAAAAAGCAGCAGTTATTAACCTTCCATCACTGTTGTTTCTTCAAGAGGTGGAGCTCATGTCTATTATATGCTGGGTGGTACATGCCATGTACACTGTTGACAGAGATTATTCCCTTAAGGGCATCCATTGGGCCAACACTAGTGCCCTCTGAAGCTATACACATGTAATGTATTAGGAATGCTGCCGGCCCTGCACCCGCTCAGTTCCTTCTTGCTGGTAATTCTGATAGAGTTAGTAAAAGGGTGGGTCATGGACGAGACACGAGCAACACACCTTGAAGAACAATTATGCAAGATTAGCAGTCACCTTTTCTTCTTTAAGAGTTAGTTCACGTCCATTCCGTGCTAGGTGATTCACAAGCAGTACCCCCAAAAGTGGGCTCAGAATCCATGGATGTACTGACTCTGCAACCCTAGTCTCCCAAACAGAGCATCTGCTTGAGCCTGCTAGATGGTGATGTAGTGGGACATGAAGTTACAAACCAACAACCAGGTTGCAACTCCTGGATTGCTATCTGCACGAGGAATACTGCTGACAAAGCCTTGTGGAATGAGAGGTCATGAGAGCTGGAGGAAGGGCATTCACTTGTTTGTAACAAGCTCAAATACAGGATAAGATACTCCAGGTTGACACAAATAACCCTCTCATCCTTTCTACTATTGCCGGAAAGATTTGCAAGGATTTGCAGAAGGGCTCAGTGCTCTCAGTATAAAAAGCAAAGGCCCACCTAAATGTCCAACATGCAAACGACTCTTTCCTCAGAGCTTTTTGTAAGAAAAGTCACCGGGAAAAGTCACGTAGAAAAAACGTCCTGGTTGTTGTAGAACTGTTTGGTTTCTGGACACTGAAGATTGTAGCTGCCAAAGAGAAGTTGGAGGAACCAAAGAGCATAAGAATGGCCATACTGGGTCAGACTAAAGGTACATCTATCCCTGTAGCCTGTATTCTGACAGCGGCCAATGCCAGGTGCCCCAGAGAGAATGAGTAGAACAGGTAATCGTCAGGCGATTCAGCCCTGGTCGCCAATTCCCTGTTTCTGACAAACAGAATCTAGGGTGCCATTCCTGCCCATACTGGCTATTAGCCATTAATGGACCTATACTCTGTGAATTTATCTAGCTCATTTTTTAATCCTGGACTTCACATTATCCTCTGACAAGAAGTTCCACAGGTTGACTGTGCATTGAGTCAAGAAGAACTTCCTTTTGTTTGTTTTAAACCTGCTACCTATAAACTTCATTTGTGACTCCTAGTTTGTGTGTTATGGGAAGGAGTAAATAACTCTTGTTTATTCTCTTTTTCCAACTAGTCATGATTTTATAGACCTCTATCATCTATCCCCTTAGTTGTCTCTTCTCTAAGCTGAAAAGTCCAAGTCTTATCAACCTCTCTTCAAATTGCAGCTGATCCATACCTGTAATCATTTTTGTTGCCCTTTTCTGAACCTTTTCCAATGCCAAGATATCTTTTTGAGATGAGGTGACCACATCTGCATGAAGTATTCAAGATGTGGATTTACCATATATCTATATATTTTAGAAATGTGTGTCCGTCTGTTTGTCCATCTGTCAGTCTGTTCAAGAACTCTTTCTAAACTATACGAGCTAGGAGCACAAAATTTAGTATGCAGCTTTCTCTTACCCTAACTTTAAGTAAGGTCAGGGTCTGGCTGTTCCAAGACAAGGGGATGTGCCTTGAATTCAATTGTTTCTCACAAAATAGAAAAGCAGCGTGTGAGAGTAGGGACAGTTATACTCATGAATGGCCACAGGGGTCCAGCAAAAACCCAACGGAAGTGGCCAGTGCCCCAGCGGGAAGCCACTGACCATGAGCAGCTGACACCCCAGCCAGTCCCAGGGAATAGCTGCGAGCTGCTGCGTGGCCCCCAGTGCGAGCATCTGCAGGAGCTCTGCATGCCTTCCCTGCCTCTGGGGAGCGGTGGCAGCTGGCCTCTCCAACCCCCGCTCCTTACACTTAGTCATTCTCAGGGTGAGCAAGCAGCCACAGTGTGCGGCCTCTCCTGCCCCCATTATGGTTCCTCCTGCCCCTAGCCAGCCTCAGGGGACAGCTATCAGCCAGGGCTCCCCCTCCCTCCCCCTTCCCTCCACCCAGCACCAGGAAGAAGCCAGCAACTGCAGGCCTCCCCCTCCCCTCTTCACACTGACTAAGGGAGAATCCAGTAGACAGAGTGTGCAGCTCTACCCCCACCCTAGGCTGGACCCAGGCAAGGCTGGGTAAGTTTTTTAGAGGATTTGTACAGAGGTAATAAGACATTCTCTGTCTTATTCTCTATCCCTTTCTTAATGCTTCCTAACTTTCCGTTTGATTTTTTGAGACAGACAGAAGATCTCTAGCTGATTAAAATGCCCCTGGAATCAATGCACCATCTGTTCACCAGTGGTTACCTGGTGTCAGCGGAGAGACTTGAACCAAACTCAACAACGTTGTCAGAGGTGACAGTAGCTTCTCAATCCCTTTCCACTTGTCTCTCTTCTGCACTGGTGAGTACCCTTTTTCGATGCACTAATTAGCTTCCCCAATTATCATCCCTAATGTCATTACCTCACAGAAACTTCCCCTATTATCACTGCTATGTCATTACTTCACAGACACTAACCTTCCCCCCTCAGCCCACTCTGTTCTAAAATTTGATTTGTCAGTTTCACATGTGTTCATTTTTTTGACTTCGGTATATATGATTGTGCCGATTTTCTTCCACATATTGATCTGAGGAAGTGGGTCTGGCCCACGAAAGCTCATCACCTAATAAACCATCTTGTTAGTCTTTAAAGTGCTACATAGTCCTGTCTTTTATTTCAGCTAGACCAGACTAACACGGCTGAATCTCTATCACTGTGAACAAAGAGTGACTCCACTGGGAAGAAGCCTTGCCATTTCACTTGCCAAATTAAGAAAGGGTCATTTCAACAGCTGTCCCAGGCAGTAAGAAGGAACTGAGAGAGTGTGAGGCTAGCAGGACCCATGGCACTCCTTATAATATGCACACAGCTCTATAGAGCACTAGAGACAGTCCAACAAATACCACTAAGTGACACCCACCCTTGATATCCCCGGTCTAATCACCAGAATATTGGCCAAGATGGCAGATGTCATGTAAACCATCAGTTCCCATGCCAGAGCAGGAGTGAATTGTTTCTGAGATATCTCAGCCCCCGATCCAACCCAGTGAAAGTGAGAGAGAAGGGTGAGGCGGGGCCTCTCAAGAGGGGCAGGGCATGGGCAGGGAAAAGCAAGGGTGTTAGTTTTTCTGCAAGTAGAAAGTTGGCAACCCTAAGGGTCTACAGAATTAGTCTTTCCAGTTTTTCTTATCTTCCCAACCCTCCTTACACACACACACACACACACACACACACACACACACACACACACACACACACACACACACTTTGAATTTCCATTTTTTGGCACTGTTTTTGCACTCTCTCCATTAGGTCCTGATGCAAACACCTACATGTGCGAGAAAGTCACATTTGTGAACATGGTTAAATCTCCATTGATCTCAATGGTAACTATCCTTTCCACTAAAATTACTCCTGCACACAAGTGTTGATGTGATTTGGGCTCTCTTGTTTTGCCTGAACTTCCTTTCCTTATAAAGCTGTTACCATTGAAAGATTTCTCTGAAAATTACGTACTGACACACACACACACACACACACACACACACACACACACACACACACACACACATCAGCTCTTTGCACCAAAATGCCATGTCTAGTGTTACTCTGCCTTCAGTGGAGTCATTCTAAGGATTAAGCTCCCCTTTGCTTTTACTAGAAAGGCATAATACATAATTTTTTGTTCGGCTCCCTTAATCGTTCATCTTACAGCAGTATAAGCTGTCTGAACATATTGAATCATTTCTAATGACTACACTGCGTACTGGACTCCAATATACTGAAGGCAAATGAAATTACATCAAGGTCCCTGGTATCATTACAGAAGCCTTCCCTTTCACAATGCTGGTGATATTTTTGCACTTTCTTCCTACATCTTGCTTCTATAATGCATCACTCAAGGTTCTACCTTCCATTTGAGACTGTTAACAGTAAACAGGTTTTGTTGTATTGTCTGGGGTTTAGGTTTTAAATCAGTTAGCAGCTTCCAGCCTTAGGAGCTTTCAGAAACCACAAGAGCATCAAATGCCATTTTTTCATAGGCGCTCAAGTGGCCTCTTTCCCATGCATGCTGTGGCATTTGATGGATCATACCAGACACACACAGCACATAATACACATCCACATGTAGGGAAATATGGGATTTCTCCTGTCTGTACCCAACAATCAAGAAAATCATCTGCATGATGATATAAACTGCCATATCCCATGGATCCATTTGGTACCAAGAGAACCCAATTTTGAATATTCAGAAAAATGCAGATGGTGGAGGACAGCAACACAGTGCCCAAGTTGAAAAACATGTTGCATGTGGATCGCAGAGGAAGAAAACATGACAGAAATAAAAGAAATAGGAAAAACAAACTAGAAACATTTGCTTATCATGTGCTTTAATTTTGTCTTTTTTTTCCCTACTCTTTGCTTAATTCACACTCTCCCTACAGCCAAGTACAAAGATGACACATCCCTCATGAACTACTCCAGACAAGCCTGACCTATCTACAAGGACAGAGCACAGCAGCAACCCGTCACAAGAAAGGACAAACAGGTGATGCATCCTCTCATGGCTAAAAGTAGACAGATGAAGAAATCATACTTTCCGTGCATATTTATTAGGGTTGACCATGGAACACTACTTTTTCTTATCACCTTCCATCCAGGGCAGTGACAATTAGCATGTAGATTTTTTTTTTCCAGAATGTTGCTTCAAGAGCATTTCCTAAGAACAAATCCATTAGTGCATTCTGGTTCAGATCCTTCCTTTCTGCCATATCTATATAACCCCTGAAATATTGAGAGAGTTTGATTTCTTATTCGCTAATTTCCTTTCTTGCAGGCAGACTAAAACAGCTTACTCTTTTTTTCTTTTTCTTTTTGCTAGATGCAACTGCTTCTAAGATTCTGTTTAGGACCAGGCCCTGTGTATTGTAATCTTTTTCTATTCCGATGACTCAACCGATCAGGTTCCACTGTTTGTTTCTGTGTGCATTTTGTTGTCTGCTTCCTTTCTCAGTCCATAACAGCTGTCTTATATGCTTCACTGCCCTGACTTTACAGTGAAGGAAACAAATGTCAAAGATGGACTGAAAAAAAATCAAATTCAGATACATCCTCAGGAGCTAACCCAAACTCTCAAACACAGAAGTGCTGTATCTAGTACTGGAAAACAATGAGTAGTCCTGTGGCACCTTCGGGTATGTCTACACTGCACGCTTATTTCAAAATAAGCTATTCCGGAACAGTTATTCTGAAATAGCTTATTTCAAAATAGCACATCTACGCTGCAGGGAAGTTTCAAAATTAGAACAAGGCAGGCTTCCCCAATGTAGATGTGCTATCTCGATTTAGAGCACCAGGAGGCAGTGGGGAGGAATAACTTAGATAGTTCCTCACCAGGGCCAAATTTGAAATAGCAGCTGTGGAGTGTCTACACATGGGTTATTTCAAAATAGCTATTTTGGAATAGTGCTATTCCTAGTAAAATGAGGTTTACAGATTTCAGAATAAGCCATCCATTATTTCCAAATTATTTTGAAATAAGGGTATGTCTACATTTGCAGCCTAATTCAAACTAGGGCTGCAAATGTAGGCATTCAGAATTGCAAATCAAGCCCGGGATTTGAATATCCCGCACTTGATTTGCATCTTCCCAGCCAGGAGCCATTTTTTTTTAAATTTACAAGCCTGAAGTAACTGCCCACATCTACATGCGGCAGTGAAATGGGCATTCAAAATAAAACCCTAGTTCAAGCTACCTGTTATTCCTCCAACAGGTAGTTCGAACTAGGGCTTTATTTCGAACGCCCATATCATTGCCGCGTGTAGACGCAGGCAGTTATTTTGGGCTTGTAAATTTCAAAAATGGCACCGGCCGGGAAGATGCAAATCAAGTGCGGGATATTTAAATCCCGGGCTTGATCTGCAGTTCCGAATGCCTACATTTGCAGCTCTAGTTCGAATTAGGCTGCAAGCGTAGACATACCCTAACAGAAAAGCTGTATAAATGCTCGCATTGTCATTGTTAAGGATCTGAAGCAGATCCTTAGGTGAAATAAAAAGGCATGGCTCCATTGATACTTAACTCCAGTCATCTGAAGAAGTGGGCTGTGTCCACGAAAGCTCATAATACCATCTACATGTTTTGTTAGTCTATAAAGTGCTACCACACCATTTGTTGTTTTTTTACATCCTTTTGAAAGTGTGGTCATCAGATTAGGGTAGTTTGGATTAGATTAGAATAGTTTAGATTAGAGTAGAGTAATTTAGTTTAGATTATATTAGCGTAGTTTAGATTAATCTACTCTAATTTAATGTAAACCACTCTAATCTAAACTACTCTAATCTAGATTAGTTTAGATCAGATTTTCAGATCATCAGGCAGAGAGGAGGAAGGGAATGCAATGTTTTGTATTGCTTTCCAGTGACCATCACAAGAGGATGAATGAAGATATGGAGGTGGATAAATCTAGCTTTCCCCTGCCAGAAAAAGCATTGTTGAGATATTGGGGAAGGTTAGGGTTTTAGGGAATAAAAGTCTAAAACAACATTTAACATACTTTGGTTGTAATCTTGGCTGCACTGAATCAACGGGACCAAGATTTCAGCTAGTGTGCTAAACTGACGTGGAAAAAATATAGCTCCATAAAACATATTGAGCTTCCGGAATGTGATCAGTTAGGGGGGGGTGTGGAAAATATGTAAGCATGTAAATAAGCTAGTGTTTTTACACTTCTGAATTTGATGGAGTTTTGAAATAAAACTGGATTCTTGGGAAAAAATAAAGCACAAAGAAAGGGAGAATTTCAGATTCAGAATAAAACGGATCCACGTGCAAAACCACACTTGGGGGCTGGAAAAGTACAAGATAGTTTCCGGAGAAAAGTAGAAATACAAATGATGGAGGAGGTGCCAGGAAGGGGAGGGAGAAATTTGTTTGCTTTTAAGTAAGGAAGGATGAAGTTGTGAAGGGCTTTAAAGGGGAAGGATCCAAAGCTTCTGTTTGTTGTGGTAGACTAGACAATGGAGTGACCTAACAGAGGTGCAGTGCAGGACATACCAAAGAAGCTGCTCTTAATACTAGTGTTTTGAGGAGACCTCAGTAAAACTAGGTGGATATCAGGAGGTTAAAGAACAGAAAATTGTAGCACACAAAATGGGAGAGAAGAGACACTTGAAAAAAGGGTGGGCAAAAAAATCTGGCCTAGGGGCTGGATCCAGCTGGCCAAGCCTTTCTCTCCTGCCTGCCCAGCTGATTCCCAGAGGTAATTAATAGCCCACGGCATATGTTCAGCTGCCCCCCTCCTCCCTTGCTCTGTCTTGCAACCAAGCTGCTCCCATTATTTTCCTGCTAATGAAGAGCCAGCAGGTGGAGTGGACAGAGGGGAGAGGAGAGTGCTTAAGTCAGGGTATTCACTGCCCCTGTGCCCCATCTCTACGGAGCAGGGGTTGGGGAGAGGGAGACACGCAGTCAGAAGAGCTGCTCCAATCTGAAGCATGGATGGTAAGTGACTCAGAGGAGTGCAGAGCAGGGAGAGGAGAGACAATAGAGCAGGACACATTTCCCTTCACGAGACACAGCCTGGTTTCTCTCAGAAACTTATCCAGCAGCAGCCTGTGCACACACTCTCTGTCACTATCACATACATCCAGTCTGTGGCACACATACGCAGTCACTGTCATGTACAGTCACACACACTCAATCTGTGTCCCAAAGTTTGTGTCTCACACGCAAAGTGTCTCCTTTACCAGGCCCATATGTGGGGGAAAAGAGTGTGAAGGGTGTAAAAGCACCCCGTGGTCCCCCAAGTAAGCATGTTCCAGCTAGCCAGGGAAAGGCAGGAGCAGCGTGCTGCCCAAGCCTCCCTCTTCCATGCTCTGGCTGGCCAGGGGAAAGCTGGGGTTGATTTCCCACTTACTTGGGGGACCATAGTGGGTACATTCACATCCTTGTAGGCCACATCTACAAAAGAAGCATCCCACACACAAAGAAATTCCTGCATATGGGCCTGTTCAGTCACTCACTCTCTTTGTCTCTATCTGTAGCCTCCAGCCCCACTCCTTTCTCCCCGAGTCCCTGCACCTTCCCGAGTGCCTACAGTCGGTCTGCAACCATGTACCAAAATTCATGAAGTGCCCACCCCCGGTAAAAATTACTGCCCACCCTTCTTCTGTTTCAAAGTTCAACACATACAGTGGTTTGCAGTATTGTTTGGATAAAGGGTATCACATGATTACAGGAGTGGAACTTCCTTACTTGAAGATGCAAAAGTCATTGCAGAGTCAATACACAGGTTGCACAGTCTGTGTGCGCTGCAGAACTAATAACCAAGTTTCAGCATAAGCCCTGATTAAGGATGTTGTGAGCCAACCAGCACATTTTCAAGTTTTCAGAAATATAAAAAATGAACAATTATCCTTAATCACTTTCCTCTGCCCATCATATTCCTCTTACTCTCCTGCCTTAATATGCAGCCGATTGCTGTGAAAAATTCCTTCCACAAAATTACTAGAGACACACAGAAATAAATTGCTGCAGACATTCTTTTAAGTATAGCCAAGCCACCACCTATGGAGATCTTGTGCTGTTCACAAAATTCCCCCTTGGATTTTTGGTATAAAGTGTTGCCGATTTATTACAGCCATTTCAGTCGCAGGTACGATGATTGGTTTGCCTATAAAAATATCAGAACCTGGATACTTATTTCATGTTAATGTTTTAAGAGTTGGATATTGCAAAAATGTACCTCATATTCTAGAAAACGTCTAACTGAAATAGTTTATAACCTTTATGTTTCTCTGTCGGTTACAATTTAGAGAGCACCATTACTATTTTCTGCATTATGGGACTTCGGAGGATGGCTGGATTACGGATAATCTCTTGGTTTGCAATTTAAGAGAGTCGCTTGCAATTTCAGAGGCAGTATTACTGCATGCTCCAATCCTCAGATTTCTCTGGCAGACTGTTCTCACTTACAGGATCTAAAGCAAAAATTTACTCCAATACTCTTAGCCTTTCCCACCCCCAATTACCTTCTTCCTTAAACTTCTCTGGGCTTTCTCCCAAACTGTCCTATGTACACAGCAAAATCTCTCTCATTCAATCCTAAGGATGTTAAGGATAGAGTAATTGACTAATCAAATAGTCGATGCATTTTGCACTGATTATTCGATTAGTCAATAGGGCGCCTCTACCTTTGAAGTGCAGCAACAGCCCTACGGCCCTATGGCTGTTGCTGCACTTCAAAGGCAAAAGCAACACGTGAAGCCCAGAATGAGCTGGGGACTTGCTGACCCTGGGCTCCACGCAGTGCTGCCACTTTGAAATGCTGTGAGGAGCCTGATGCTCGACTCCCCACGGCATTTCAAAGTGGCAGTACTACACGGAGTCCAGAGTCAGCTGGGTAGTTCTCATGGAACCCAGGATCAGCGCTTTGAAGTACCCTCTCTTCTCCCCTTTCCCCCCCGCCTCTATCTGACAGAGGCAGCAAGGCGGGGGGGGGGGGAAGGGGACTAGTCAACTATCCTGCCAACTATCTGATAAGCATTTGCTTATGGGATAGTCCACAAGTCCTTCAACATCCCTATTCAATTCATACTGATATTAGCTTATTTTTTTTCCAAATTCTTCCTTAGGATACTACCATGATGGCTAATAAACTGAGCCTTGTGATCATGGTTATTTGAGCAACAAAGTGCGATTAGTCCCTTTTCCTACGTCCTGCTACCACCCTGAAAACCACCACTATTTTTATAAAAGTTATGCTAATTCTTCATCATACTCATTTCTTTATATTATAGCACCCTCCACTACCCTTTTCACTGTGTCTACTCTAGGACTAAGACTGCTGTGCTCTTCTGGGCCAATGCAGATCACGAAGCCCAAGATAAAACACATCAGAGTTGGAGACAAAGCACTCTCAGTTTAGAGGATTGGACTATGGAACATATTTGAATTGTATTAGATCAGGGCAACTCAACTTTGGAATCTCCACGGGCCACAATGATACTCACAGCATATGCCGAGGGCCGCAACTTAAGTGTGGTTGCATATACATGCAAATATATATGTAAATATATGAAAATAGCTTCTTTCACACTGATGGGCATGAATACAAAGATTATGGAGAGGCTACACAACACACATGCCCCATTTAAGTCAGTTCTGCTGATATTACTATAATGCAATATTTACCCCATTTCCACCCATATAACAGCACTTTTAATGAGTCCAGGAATTTAACTACTAATATGCATATCAACAGAAGACCATTATATTGACTATTTTTTTGTTTTGGCTCCCACTCATGGGTTGCGTGTTGAGGCTCGCGTAAACCCAAACTGCACTGCAGGCCACAAACAAACGGGCAATGTGTTGAGTAGCCCTGTATTAGATGAACCTGAAGTCCGATGGTCTTTAGGAAATGCTGCAAAAATTCCTCTTTGGGAAGGTCTTATCATAGACTTCACAAAACCAACACCGCCTTCTGCCAAATGATTTAGTTGGGGTCAGTCCCGCTTTGAGCAGGGGTTTGGACTAGACTCCTTCCTGAGGTCTCTTCCAGCCTTAATCCTCTATGATTCTATGATCTTTGAGCAACACCAAAAATAAAACAAAAAGACTCTGAAACAAATCAACTTAAATACAAAGTAAGTTAACAAAATCTACAATATCCAAACCAAGAATCGTACCCCAAGTAGAATTTTTACTCTGAAAAAGGAAGACCTGCTAGTGACTCAATAAAGACCATTGTGGACTTTGCTATTGCTATCAATATTAACATGATAGCTAGGAATATAAAGCCCTTCAAAAAGACTAAACCCTTTGGGAAAACACTCTTTTCTTTTTACACAATGAGACCCCAAGCCCAGTGTCTCTCACCAATGACATAATAGGAGTAGTATTTTTAAAGTTCTTTGCATGTTTTGAGACCACACTTAGGGTATTATAGCAAAATTCTGAATACCTTTAACACTACAAAGTTAGCAATGAACAAATGAACAAGACAAGTGCAGAGGAAACCAACTGAAATGGTTTCAAATGGCAGGAAGGTTCTAGCATAGGAGGAAAGATATACAGATCTGTATGGTGGCTGAGTCACAATTGTGGTGATGTAAAGAAGAATTATTTTAGGTGACAAGATAGTATGAGTAGGAAACTTAAAACTGGTAAAAAAAGAAAAAAAGGAGCCTGAACACGCTACACAGCTACATCATAAATATCCAGGAACCCAGCCCTGCAATCAGCCCCGATGCCAACTCTGCCCCACATATCTATACAAGCAAATTCATTACAGGCAGACCCCGGGTTACGTACAAGATAGGGACTGTAGGTTTGTTCTTAAGTTGAATCTGTATGTAAGTCGGAACTGGCGTCCAGATTCAGCCACTGCTGAAACTGATCAGTTTCAACAGCAGCTGAATCTGGATGCCAGTTCTGACTTACATACAGATTCAACTTAAGAACCCCAGGCATCCCCAAGTCAGCTGCTGCTGAAACTGATCAGCGGCTGATTCCAGGAAGCCCGGGGCAGGGGCTTCCTGGTCAGTTTCAGCAGCGGCTGACTTGGGGATGCCTGGGGCAGAGCAGCTGGTGTGCTGCTGGGTTGGTCCAGTAGCGCCGCCGCTCCTGGGCGCTACTGGACCAACCCAGGAGCTCCCAAGCTGCTCTGCCCCAGGCGTCCTGATTCAGCCGCTGCTGAATCTGACCAGCAGTGGCTGAATCAGGAGCCTGGGGCAGAACAGCTGGGGTGCTGCCCGGTTGGTCCAGTAGCGCCCAGAGCGGCGCTACTGGCAGCGCCCCAGCTGCTGTACCACAGGTGTCTGGAGCAAAGCCACGGAGCACGGGGGCAGCGGGACAGCCTAGACGCGCCGTGGCTGTCCGCTGCCCGCGTGCTCTGCGGCTTTGCTCTGCTTTGCTCCCCCCCCTCCTCCTGGTCTGCAGACCAGGGGGACGGGGGGGGGGGGCAAAGCAGAGCCAAGCCTCGGAGCGCGTGGGCAGCGGACAGCCCTGTCCGCTGCCCACGTGTTCCGCCACTTTGCTTCCTCTCCCTGGTCTGCTGGAGACCAGGGAGAGGAACGGCCCCGTTCGTAACTGCGGATCCGACATAAGTCGGATCCGCGTAACTTGGGGACTGCCTGTACTGGAGGCAACCACATAAGCCACCAAATCAGAGATTTATTTAACTGCACATCCAGGAATGTAACATGCCAGCAATGCCTCACTGCAATATATATTGGACAAACTGGACAGTCCCTACAGGAAAGAATTAATGGACACAAATCAGATATCCCTAAAGGGAACATACAAAAACTTGTTGGAGAACACTTCAATCTACCAGGGCATTCATTAACAGATCTTCAAGCGGCTGTTTTGTTACAGATCAATTCCACAAGCCAAATACACAGGGAAGGACTAGAACTACAATTCATTCACAAGTTTGATACTCATGCTAATGGATTAAATAAAGATATGGATGGCTGGGACATTATCAACGTACCAGACAATGAAGATGCCAATGATTCTTTGTCTGCATAGTATCTGGTGTTAGTACTCTTCTTCTCTATTGCCCACTAATGGTTCTCATCTGCCTCTTTTGCCTATCCAATCTTTAGACTATTTGTTTTTCCTGTTACATTCCAGCTCGGCTTTCCAGCTCCGCTTTCCCCTTGATATTTTTTATACTCACTACCTCTTCTTGTTTCCCCCTCTCCCATTTCTTTCCTTCTCCCTTTTCCTATGCTATTTATTTTAGTTCTGGACATCCAACACTCTGATCACCTGAAGAAGTGTGCTGTGCCCACGAGAGCTCATGATACCATCTACATGTTTTGTTGGTCTTTAAAGTGCTACCAGACTCTTCATTGTTTTTTTTAAGTTTATTCTTATTATTATTATTATACAGACTAACTTGGCTACCCCCTGAAGGATAAGAGAAAGTGTCTTGTCAGAGGATTTACTGCTTAGTGGAAAGTCTCCAAGGTGTCAGAAGCCTAATCAATTAGACAATTGAAAAAGAAACTAGACAAAAGATTTGAACATTGTCTAGGATAAAAATCCTTTCTTGACTAGGTGAAGAATTAGCTCAACCAGTAATCTTTACCTAGCTATAATTCATATGACTTTATGAAGATAATCTCTGTTGAAAAGTCCTTCTAGAGTGCCACAGTACCTGTTTTCTTGAAACCTAAAATGAAAATGAGGGTGTGTAGTATTGTAAAATATCCTAATTGGCAAAAGAAACAGCTCTGCTTACTGCAGATATAGGTAAGTCACAGCCCGAATGGTATGACATCAGGATTTTAAGATACCAGGCTCCTTTCTCTTTGCTTTCAGTTATTAGATACTAACAATGTATATGGTACAGAAGACATCACAAACCTTGAAAATTGAACACAAACTTTTCAGTAATTTACCCATTGGTGACACCATACCTATAGGAAAGCTGCTAATTAAGCATGCCTTCTTTAGGTACAGTATTAGTTTTAATTCAGTGCCAAACTAAAGTGGTCTAATTTTCCAGCTGACAAGTGGTAGTCAGTGCAAAAGCAGCCTATGGTTATATGCTTACACGAAGGTTCTGATAATTAAAGAGAAAATAAAGCTAGTAAAAACTAGTATTCTGTCTGCACTGAAAAAGTTATGAGAATAAATTCTGTGGAAAGTTAGCAGAAAATGCAAGCAATCATGAATGATATCCAAGCAGCTATACAATAGTAATTGACATACACAGATCTCAATGGAGCTGCAGAAGAAAAGGCTTCCCTGCTGATCTGAACACAGCACACAGCTAAATAATAAATCAGACCCATGTAGCCAAGCATCTTGAAAAAGCAAAATCCCATCTCATTCGCATACCTCTCCACCACATGTTCCTAAACACACACACACACACACACACACACACACACACACACACACACACCCACCCCCCGACCCGGATACTGCTTCATTCTGAGCCTGAGACTAAGAGAAGTCTCAGTAGAGACATCTAATCGCACCTCTATGTTGACTCTAGCAAAATGATATTATTAATTCCTGACAATATCCATACCATAATTTTCAAATTTGTATTGACCCACAAAAATATCACTAAAAGACAAAGACATACACCAATATGGTGTCTTGTGGATATTATTAAGGATAGGAGAAAAAGCAAAACATAGCTGATGGGAAATGATTTGTTACTAAACAACCAAATATGGATTAGAGCTGCACTCCAAAAGACAAGTTAAAAGAGTCAACCTGAAGCTTCTATCATTTCTTAATGGCTGGAGGTACTCCTCATGAATGACATCCATATGTTTATACGGGGATTATCACATAACATCCAAAAGACCTTCTGTCTTTCTGCCTGCTCCCAAGACACAGATCACTGGGTCTGGAAAACTAGAATATTAAGATGGTATTTAGACTGGAGTTTCCCATATGGTGCTATGAGGAGCCAGAGGAGTTGCTCAAATACAGTTTAATACTCATAGCTAAAAAGACAGGCTATGTGCTCACATAAAACATACATGAAAAATGACATCTCAAGTTATACTAATATAATTGTATTGGTATTTCAAATAATGTGTTCCTTTCACATATTTTTGAATGCAAGATAAGTAGAAGTTTCAAATTCAAATTCCATAATTAATTCTATCAATAGAGGCTCAATTAAAGTAATCATAACTTTAGCAGCATTTTTAATTCCAAAAGGGATCCTATAGGTACCGATTCTGGGAAGATGAAACTAACAGGAAAATTCATGTGTATGATACTTAGCATGTGCATAATTGAGTGAAGGTTCAGGGCCACAATTAGTGCCCAAAAACCTTTACACAGAACAGAGTACGACTGCATATGCACATGTCTATTAATATACAAAAGCCTTTCTTGAGAAGCAGTTAGTATTGCTATAGCCAAAACACGCAGAATGTAATAATATAACATAATATAATATATAGAGATATACCTCTCTCATAGAATTGGACCCTGAGAGATCATTGAGTCCAGTCCCCTGGCCTCACAGCAGGACCTAGTACCATCTCTGCCAGATTTGCCCAGATCCCCAAATGGCCTCTTCAAGGATTGAACTCACAACCCTGCGTTGAGCAGGCCAATGCTCAAACCACTGAGCTTATCCCTCTCTCCTGAAAGTCATAAAAAGCATGGAAAAGAATTGCTCAGCCACCTGGCAGTACATTATCTCTATCGGGGCGGCCCTAGACTAGCTGCCTACAACTGGCGCCCTAGGCGAACCATGCAATTGGTGCCCTCACCTCCAAACCCCTCAATAATATTGCGCCACCATTTGGTGCCCCATTTAACTTGGCGCCCTAGGCGACCGCTTAGTTCGCCTATACGGATGGGCCGCCCCTGCTCTATTCTCTCACCCACAAATGCTCAGCAGCAGTATAGCAGACCATGCTCTACAATATTAACTTGAATTACACCTACTGCAGATACCCCCCTTTACCAGATTATTTCCTCCTACCCAAATACTAACTGATGTGGAGGTTTGGTGTTACAGTTGGCTATGCTGGGAGAGTGCAGTTTAGTAAGGGGTCATTTGCAGCAGGGTGGTTAAAGGAGGCATAGTGGGAAGGTAGTAGTGCTGCAGTTGTGGTGGGAGGTCGACACAGAGACTACATAGAAAACTCAAAGGGTACACAAACTAGCCCACTGAGAAAAATTTTACACTGATTAGAGCCCTACTTTTAGAGGAGAAAGCTACCCTATTAAACCCATTTTGGCACACAACCCTAATTATGCAGGTGCCAGGTAGTCTGAGTATATGTAAGGAAACAGGAGCATGTGTGGATATGATCTCCTCTTTGTGTATAAAGAATTTAAGCTCATGCACGTTGTCATTTCCCAGATAATTTTCCATAGAGTTGTGACAAGACCATAGACTACTCCTTTGTCTGCATCTCATGACAACACAAACATTTTTATTTTGCCTGTTGTTCCTCAGTTAGTTACATCCCCTAACATACATCACTGTAAAATGTACATATGTTTAGTGTGGAATAAAAAATAATCAGTGCATGTTGCTAGGGGTTCCCCCAACTTTCACAATTGTGTTTAATAGAAATAATAGCTGGTAGTAACAGTAATGCAATTGAAGGAGAGAGGTCTCTGGAGAAGCTGAATGAGATCTTATAAGGAGCACATGGTTTACACAGCATGTATGTTTCTAATGACTAAACCTCTTCGAAAATTTCCTGCGAATAATTAGCCCCTGGAGTTTCAACCTGAGCTGATTCTATCATCTTCGAGACAGGTAAACATGCCACTCTAACATTTCAGTCCATTATTTTTTTTAAAGAAAACAAGCCACATAACAGAACTAGATCCTGACAAATCTACGACAAATGCAAATCCTTCAAAGAGCTAAAACAAAACAAATGTCAAAGGGTAAAGCTCACTGCACACTCAGCAACCAGAACCCCAGGACCGCACACTCCTGTGACATCATGCCCAGCAAGTGAAATCATTGCTCTCCACTGGTCTGCCTCAGACAGCCTACTAGGGGAATATTTACTGAATTTAGCAGCAGAGGCTGTCTGTTAAGTATTTTACGCTGGACTGAGCATTAATGAGTCACTGCTGCTG
Organism: Pelodiscus sinensis; assembly: GCF_052426305.1. Taxonomy (NCBI): domain Eukaryota; kingdom Metazoa; phylum Chordata; order Testudines; family Trionychidae; genus Pelodiscus; species Pelodiscus sinensis. Next base: position 20,887,579 of record NC_143052.1, on the reverse strand, counting down.
TGACACCGAACAACTCTGTGCCAGCATGAAGAGCTGGGGAAAAGGAGCTTGCCTGTAGATAGTATGCAAGCAAAAACTGAGATGGAAGGGTTATGTAATATAAGGTTTTGAAGAAGCGGGAAGGCTCAAGCATCATTCCTGATATTCTTTAGGTCTGAGGTAGTTTGCCCCCCTGCCTCCACGCACTTGCTTCTTGAAAAATTCCTTCAGGAAAGAAGCTGTTACCTGAAGAGAGCTGTAAGGGGACACGCAGGCTCATCATAGAAGGGAAAAAGGCAAGCATAAGGTTACAAAATATTCCCATTATTGCAAGTCTGAAATATTCAAGCCTTCAAACCGGTGTAATTACAATTAAAAACAGAATTTTATATGTTTGACTAGCAGCACTGGTTTTCTCCATTTTAATAGCATTTGGAGCTACAGCAATATCTCTGTAGCATCCTGGAGTTAATTTTAAAATGTGGTTCAATCATCAAGGTGGAGGGAAATTAAAACTTTTTTAAAAAATGGGAAAAATCGGGGAGGAGGGGGCAATTTTCAAATTAATTTCTTGTTCACTCACCTTCATACACAACCTTATCACTTCATGAAAAATAGCAATACATGAACAATTAGGTTTGCCATAATTATGCCTGTCATATTTACATGAAACAAAATTTATTGCCTTGGGGTGGTTTTAATTACAATGAAGTGGGAAGTGACTGAAGTTTTAATAAGATTGCTTGAATTTAAAATACATTAGAACCAAAAAGCCTAACAAAAAAATAACCCTCACTGATGAGCAATGGCTGCTCAGGTTATTCTACAACAGGGCTGTGTCTACACTGGCAGCCCTTTCCGGAAAAGGGATGCTAATGTAGACTTCTGAATTGCAAATTCCGCGGGGGATTTAAATATCCACCGCGGCATTTGCATTTACATGGCTGCCGCTTTTTTCCGGCTTGGGGATAAGCCGGAGAAAAGCGCCAGTCTAGACATGATTCTCTGGAAAAAAGTAGGAATAAGAGATCCTCCGGAAAAGGGCTCATTTTCCGGAGAATCACATCTAGACTGGCGCTTTTCTCTGGCTTATCCCCAAGCCGGAAAAAAGCGGCAGCCATGTAAATGCAAATGCCGTGGTGGATATTTAAATCCCCCGCGGAATTTGCAATTCTGAAGTCTACATTAGCATCCCTTTTCCGGAAAGGGGTCCCAATGCAGACACAGCCCAGGAGATGAGCAACAATTTGTATTAATGGGATAAAATAAGAGAATTCTCACCACTAACTAAAATAAGGTAAAATACTGATGAATGGCTCACATAGGGCGCGTCTATACTTACCAGAAGATCAGCGCTCTGGATGCTGATCTTCTGGTGTTTGATTTAGTAGGTCTAGTATAGTCCTATAAATCGAATGCTGAGGGCCAGCATCCGGTACTCCTTTTATGAGTAGTGTGGAAACTGCAAGGCTCTGCTTAAGGTAAGCCAACTACAGCTACACATTTTGCATAGCTGGATTTGCATATCTTATGGATAGTCTGTACTCCAGAGCCATGTGGACAAGCCCATAGCCTACCCTTCATCATTTAAAAACAATTTCATCCCATCCTTTAAAATGTGTTGTACATCCATGTTTTCTTTTTTTTATCCTTTCTCACTTCTGCCTTCACATTTTATTCCCACTTCAGCTCTCAGGAGGCAACATGGACTAATGGACTGGGCTTTGGACCTCGATTCAAGAGACATAGCTTTTATTGCCAGCTCTGCTAGTGGCTTGCTGAAGGATTTCTTCTGAAGCAACTTATAGGAGTCCCTGACAGTGACAGAAATTGAACCAGATGGACCACTGGTTTAACAGTGTGAAAATTCCTATCTCCGCTCTGTTGCTACATGTGTATGTGGCATAGAGTGGAAGGGACTGAGCAATGTACTCCATTCTCGGCCCTACCTCCTCCCTGGTCCCTTTTCCAAGTCACTAGTGGGGAGCAGAAGTGAACAGTTCCTGTGCTCCCTAGAACATAAACAGCTACAGGTTGGACCTCCCTGGTCTGGCATTCCTGGGACTTGACTGGTCCCAAATGAGCAGTTTGCCGGACCTGGGGAGGTCAATACCATCGCTCTGCTGATGGCACTCTGGGCTTTCCCAGGGTCTGTCAGCAGACCTAGTGGAGCTCCCTTGCCCCCAAGTTGCCAGTTCCCAGCTCTACTGGCCAGCTCCAATGCCCAGGGACTGTCAGGAATCCACTGTCTCTGGGCTGCCACAACTCTCAGGTAATGCCCCTGCCACAGCTCTGGGGTTCCAGGGCTGTTATGGCTCTGGGGCTGCACTCCCCGGGGCTGCTGGACTCTGTTATGCTGGGGCTGCCGCTGCTACCTGGCTCCAGTGCTCGGAACATTGGGGCGGCTCCAGCAACCATAGTTCCGCTCCCCAGAGCTGCCAGGGCTCCACACCTTGGGGCTGCCGGGGCTTCCACACGTTTGCTACCCCAGGGCTGCCAGTGGTGCCATGGATCTGCTGCTCTGGAGCCACTGGGGCTCTACTCCTCAGGGCTGTCACAGCTCTGCTACCCCAGGGCTGCGGCGGCCAACCACATGGTCACCCAGCCCTCTGGTCCAGGGGCTCTCTGGTCCAACAACATTTATCCACAGATGTTGCCAGACCAGAGAGTCCCAGACAAGACAGGTTCAACCTGTATTAGGTACAGCCCATGAATGACTGTGCAAGAAAGGGGAGGAGGTAGCGTCTCATGTGCCACTTCTTGCCTTGATCTCCGATACACCTATAATATTACGGCAATGGTACATCACCCACCAGCCCCTTGTGGGCAGATTTATATGAAGCTATCCCATCCACAAGAGGCACCGCTTCATTTTCTAAAGGGATGAACAGCAAAGTGGATCACTCACTTATGTCTAATGCAAGCTTTCACAGGTGAAGCTTTTCATTTGTTTACGGGCAAATTTACAGTTGGATCTGAGATAGCTGGAATAAAGCACAATCTGCACCTCCAGGAAATCACAGAAGGTGGTTTATTATACTGCCTTCCTACCAACATATTCTGCCTTCTGAACCTTTAGGTCTTGGTTTCCTAGGGAATTTTGCCTTCTGTACTAACAAGTACATCAAAGGTCACTGTTGCATAGAAAGCTGACAGAAGCTGCCCTTGAGGAATATTTTAACATGGAAATTCAACTAGAAAGCCCATAAGGCATAATAAAGGTAGCAGGTGGGCGCCTTAATACTGATGGGGACACCTATCAAAGAAAGATGACAGACTCGAATCTGCTTTGAACTTTCCTGAAGAGAGAGATCTGGGTGTTGCTTCTTAACTAGCTGTGCAGCAAGCTGTTTCCCAAAGATTCAAACACTGATGATCCAATTTTCCTTCGAAGCTTACTCTGAAAAACCCCAGATTTTGCTGTATTCTTCCCTGAGGCTTGCAATTAACAGCATGCCTAAAATACTGGCACAAATTGTGCCACCAAGATGCTAAAAAAATAATCTCCAAAATGTTCCAGGAAAAAAAATGTCAACAACACTGAACCCATAGTATTTATGCAATTCTATAACACCTTTCATCTGCAGATTCTAAGGCTCTTGATAAAGAGTACAGATGGCTAAAGTAACATTCAGGACAACAGTTTGAGGACTGAATGACGAAGTGGGATGGTTGATTCAGTCAACAGAAAGACTATGAAGAAATGTCCAATTTATTACTATAAATTATTATCTAAATTACAGCATTGCAAAATGTGCTAAGATTTCTCCAAAAATATAAGAAAAGTCGGTCCCTGTTCCAAAGAGCTGACAATCTTAAGGTCAAATTCAGATACTTTTATTCCAATTTTATAGCATCATTTTGCAAGAGAAGTTACAACAGAAATTAAAACCGTTACTTGTGTAGTTAGATACTATTTCGCGTTGAAAAAGGATATCCTAATTTGGCATTAAAATAATTCATGTTGAGGGGGTGAAGAAAAGTATGGAACACACAAGTAAATTGATTGTAAACTGCCCCTTTCTTACAAAGAAATTATCTTTCTCTGTGAATAGCCCCTGTTAAAAAGAGGTATATAACAAGGACAAGTCAGCTCTTGAGTACATGCATGTGTTTTCCTGCTTCTGATATCCCCTGTAGGCTGTCAACCTTGCATTCTGGGTCTTCAGAGACAAAGCCCTCCGGCTGGGTCATAAAATCAAAAATTAATCCCTTCCAGTGTAGTAGAAATCCAACAAAAACTGTCTGCCTTCATCAGAGTCTTCAGCCTTGGCTCTGGGCCCTTTAAACTCAGCAGTTTACTCAGCCTTCAAACCACTGTGCCAGTGGGAGAACCCTGAGTTCCAACTCAGAGACCTTATAAAGAGCAAGTATGTTCTGTTCCCTTCAGTTCATTGCTGCTGCATCCGCGGCCCTCTCCCTACCTTCCCCTTTATCCTCACTCCTTACCTCAGAGGTAAGTTCTCAGTTCTTCCCTCGCCAAGCTTAATAAAGAAATGCCACCAGTTGCACTCCTAGGATCAGAACAGAGCACCCGCACTTGTTCCTCTGGTTTGCACTGGCCTACTAAACCCAACCATCTCGGTAGAGCGGAGCCTGCCTGACTCGCATAACGCTGCTTCCCTGCAGCCTCTCTCTGGGCAGGCCTCTTATACCCCTTCACCAGCAAGAGGCTAATCAGTGTAAAGCAGGCAGGCAGATTACAAATAGAAATCTTCAACTGTTCATAAACATCACAAAACTCAAATCCCAGTAATGTAATTTGTATGATCTCAAGATCATACCACAGGCAAAGGGAGAGAAGGGATCCAGGTTGTAATGCTGGATGGGTCACAGACTTCAACCGAAACTTCAGAAAAGTCACTTAAGACCTTATTGTTACAGGTCAGTCCCAAGAATACCCATTTGAAGATCTACAGCTACGCTTACACTGCCTTTGGGTATGGAGTATAGAGCATTCTGAATCCACATTAATACGTACAGCATTTCATTGGCATGAACATGGAAACAAGGTGCAGACACCATGAAATGGCTAAAAGCAGAGGCCACAATTTACTTTATATCAGTGGTTCTCAAACGAGGGATGTTAAATTTAGTTTAATCATATAATCGAGTAGTCAATGGAATCTCCATCAACTACTCGATTAGTCAATAAGGGAAAGAAACTGCAGAGCTGCAGCAGGATTAGCTCCCGGCCCCCGGCAGCCAGCCCCGCTGTGGCTCTTCCTTTTAAATGTAGTAAGAGTCACCTGGCTCTTACTCCATTTAAAAAGCAGAGGCACAGCAGGGCATTGGGTGCAAGCCAGGAATCAGCTGATTCCCAGCTCGTGCACAGTCCCAGATTCTGCGCCTCTGCTTTTTAAATGGAGTAAGAGCCGGGTGGCTCCTATTACATTTAAAAGGCAGAGACACAGCAGGGTACCTCTGCCATGAATAAAGACAATGTTGAAACCTTTTTGTGTTGGACGTAAATTAATATTTTACTTTAAAGTGAAGTTTGATAAACTAACATGAGAAAGTTAAAGCGCTTAACCCATTTAATAATTTTGATTAATATTAAACTGTCCTCCCTAGCGGTAGCACTAGCAAAGTGGCTTGGGCATAATTATGTGACTGATGGTCTGTTGAAAGGTTTGTATTGAGCGGGGTGGACCATGGGCCAAAAAGTTTGAGATTTGCTACTTTGTAAGTATCACCGAATGGGGTAATATGTTCAAACTACCCAGCAGGGATGCTGCAGTGTAGATCTCAACTGGCACCAATGGCTCCTGATTTACTATAAATGTGAGCGTGAGCATGAGGTTAATGTCCTCTCAATACTCTCAAGCCTGCCAAGGGAAAGCCAGAGTCCAAACTTGCTCCTGTCCTCCACACTGGAGGTAGGAGAGAGAACATGAGGGAAGCTGCAAGCTGCATGTGATCCAGAGACATTTTCCTTCATCATATGTTGCCATGCCCAGGCCCAAAGTCCTGGCAGACCACTGGGTTACAGGGACCTCAAATAGAGACCTTGCCACACAGAATTGCACCTGAACTCAACATAGCTGCAACTTAACCCCAGATCAACTACATGCTGGATAGAGGGTGAAGATACCCATACAACAGTTTGCCAATTTTGCCATATGGAAAACATTTCTTCCAGACCCCAAAATCTGGCATTTGGACTAGCCTCCCTCATTCTGAGACATTTCATTAAGCGCAGTGCTGAACAAAAACTAGGTGCTCACAACTGCCACCTTATCTAGGCAGCAAACTGTATCAGCCTCCTTCAAGCTGGATCGCTATCAAACAGCGGTGCCGATCGTTTTGCTCCAGCAATTTTTTCACACAGACGTCAGGCCTCTACTAGCTTTGATTTCTCTGCACCTGTGTAGTAGCTATCTGGACACATGGCACATACATGTAGCACTCAGTGGAATACAATAAAGGCCATAACTCAAAGAAGAGCTTTCCGAGCTTCTTGTATAAAAAAGGCGGCCGTTATTGTAAATAGTTACCATTTAGGGAACATTTTGTGAAAGATCTGCAATGAGTCTGCCAACTACAGTTTTTGCCATGTAGACAGTCTGTTCCATTTAAAAATGTGCTTAATGTATTTACACTTTCCATCCATTATCATAAACATTTGGCATTTTGGCCAATGGCCTTGTCACAAAGCTGACCTTTAAGATAGTTGGTAGCATAGAAAGAAAAAACCTAAGAGCCAGCAGCATCTACCTAAGGAAATCTACAGAAAGACTGTGTGCCAGTGGGACTGCAGTATGGGAAATTCATTATGGCACCTTTTCATATTTTATTCTTATAGCGGTGGCCTACAAAACCCCTAAAAGTACTACATTTGTACCTAAACAAGGGTAAACATTTACAGCTGTAATAATACGTAATCTTTTACAAAAGGTGGCACATTAGCACAATTTTGCTGTACAACTTTTTTGCTACTAACCTGATTAATAAATAAATGATGCTTTCCAGAACAGGTGCAAACGAGAGGACAACTGGCCACCTCATCAGTAAATGGGCTGGGTTCACTTTTCCAAAGTGATTAGTGATTTTTGTGGAATTTAGTTTTTGGATGCTCAATTCTAGGCACTGATAAATTATATTAATAGTCAACCCCTGAAAATCAACCTGGAACAAATTATGCTTTCATTGACAGTTTAAAATTCAGAGTCTCTCCCATAAATCACTGTAAACCAAAATCAGAATCTGCCTTAGAGCATCTGTGTGTTTATTAATTCAGTAAATACTAATATAGAGGGCTACTGACCTTACAAGAAGTAGTACTTATTTGTTACATTGCAACTTCATACAGAGGAAAAGAACACTAATATCTTGCCTAAATAACCACAACTCCAAATTCACTCAGAAAGTTGAATTGAAAGGTTATGCTGCTGCAAAGGCAAAAATTTAATATTTTTCAGATCACTTGGTAAGCTGGACAAACAAAATGTGAAGTGATTCTTTAAACTAATGGAGATAAACCATCACTGGAAGCTAAATCCAGACAAACTGAAACAGAAATCAGACACTGTTTGTTTGTTTTTTAAATAAGGGTTGATTAACCACTAATAAAAGTGAAGGGAAGTGGTGGACTCTCTCCATCTATTAAAATCTTCAAATCAAGGCTGGATGTTTTTCTGAAAAGTGTGCTTTAGCCAAACTCAAGGTACTGGGCTTAAGACAGGGTGAAAGTTAATGGCCGCTGATGTACAGGTGATCAGACTAATTCAGAGGTTCTCAACCTTTTTTTCATTTGCAGACCACTAACAATTTCAAAATGGAGATGCAGGACCCTTTGGACATCCCAGGATGCAAAAGGTTGAAACCCACTGTTCTATGGGAATATTTCATGGACCCTTTAGAGAGAGTATGCTGACCCCAGGGGGTCTGCAGACCACAGACTGAGAACCACTGGACCAGAAAGTGTAATATTCTCTTCTGACTTTAAATACTACAAATATATAAAGCTTCCTGCCTCTACAGTGCATACCATTTGAGGAGGCATAGAGAGTACATGTGCTGCAGTGAAAAGCTGGCTGCATTCACATGACCGTGAACAGCTATGCATGTCAGTGAAAAGCTCTAGCAAGGGGAAACAATGGGGAATGTCTCGGCTGGGGGGAGCTGCTGGAGCATTTCCCTACTGTCTCCCCAGTCAGAGCCTTTCCTAATTGCTGGAGCCTTTCCCTGTCACAGGAAGCTGACAGCTTTCCCTGCAGAGAAGAAAAGCTCTGGCAGCTACACTGCCCTAAGACCCTCCCTTCCAGGGTCAGCTGTCCAAACTGAAAGCCTCCCAATTATCTTCCACACAAACAAAATCCTTCCCCACTCCCAAACCTCAGACTCTCTCTCAGCCTTTTCTCTTCTCATCCTCTAACTCCTTGTGGGCTCAATAATATTTGTGGTGGGCTTCTCTCCCCTTTCTTGGGACCAGTAGGGAAATGCAGGCCCACCCTCTGCTCTGGGTACTGGCCTGGATCTGCACAATCGCCTCCTTTCCTTGTGCTGCAGTATTCCCTGAACCACTTCTTACCCAGCCTCTTAAGTTTCCCTCTGTCTCCTCCCTGCTTAATCAGGGTCTCTCCTAGGGTTGCCAGATGGTTTCAACAAAAATACCGGACACACTTGACATTACAGCACAATCTACGTTACATCTTATTTAGAAAATACCAGACATTTATATTTTCTCAATTTGTTTCCCAAACAGAAAGCTCAATTTCTGGACTGTCCAGTTCAAAACCGGACACCTGGCAACCCTAGTCTCTCCTAGGCCCCTCTGACTGGAGAGCTTCTCTCAGTCTTTTTTTTGTTAGAGGCTCGCCCAAGCTTCCCTGTCTTGAGAGCTTTCCTAGTGCTCCCTAATTTATTTCAGCCACATTCTCTTCTTTATAGGGAACTGCCTAATTCCCCTCAGGTAGGGCTCATTTTGTAATCAATTTGGCTTAGCCCCAGATTCTCCAGCCCACATGGAATGCTGCCCAGTTACAGGAGCACACAGTTATGTGGGGGTAGCCCTGCTCTGCGCCCCCGGAAAAGGTGGGTGCTACTGTGTCAGCAGCAGTGGCCTAAACCCCAGACCCATTTTAAATCGCCAAGCTCCATGACAACTGCCCCCTTTACTCTTCCTGTCGGCAGGCCTGCACTTTCAAACATGCCTTGGGACTTAGCTCAGCTATATATCGCAATGCCAAGCTGGACTAATGTGGCTGATTGGAGTAGTACTTCACCTTCCCTAGCTGGTGGGTCAGCTCACTAACTTACAGTGAATACACCACAACTGATGCTCTAGGTATTTAGACTATCACTTGTAATCTGAGATGCCCTTAGAAGAGAATCCCAATCTTCTGAATGGGGGGAAAGAAGTATATGCACAAATCTAGAATGTTGTATTCTGATCCTGAGTCATGGAACATATTGGAAGGGAATTTCTTCCAAAAGAGGGGGGGGAAAACATTCAAAGGGGCATATCTGGAAAGAAAATGTAAACCTGGGGAAGTCTATGGCTTTTTGGTCCTAGTGTTCCTGCTTTCTTTACATGCTAAATGCTACTAGAATGATGCTATGGAAACAAAAAAACATACTTGTTTCATAGATGTAGCAGCAATAGTCAATTCTGTGAGTAGAATGAAAAGAAATGCTGATCATTTTAAAAGATTTGCCTCAAGCCCATCTTCACCTGTGCCATCTCAGTCACATATGTATGTAAAGCATGTAGTCCTATTACTGCAATAGTCTGAGCCAGGAGGCTAGAGATTCAGCAGAGGTACTAAATACCATCTCAGCATCTCTGTGGACTTATGCGGCATTCCTTCAGGATGATGAATCATGATTGTCCATGTAGAGAAGAGGGAAAAGGCCCTCTTTTCACTTGTGAGTGGGGATATCAAATCATGAGAAAAACAACAGGGAAAGAATCAATCGTGCAGCCTCCAGTTGGATTTTCACTGACAGCCCTCATTGTTTATTATTTTCCTGAGCCTCTAATGCTTTGCAAGGTGTGTAAACCCAACAAAACCTATTTGCCTTGGGTACCAGTAATTTATTCCATGTATCTTACACTTCTTCCTGAACAGAAAATGTTCTCCTCTTAACTGTGTCCCTGGATTGAGAGACATGGAATTGCTTTTCCCTTACAACATAGCAAAGAGAGTCCATTGCAAGCTGCCTTTAGGATGCACACCTATTTAAGTGACAATAAAACACTAGCAAAGTATGGGGAAGGTTCCCTTGTGAGCAGCTTTCTGAAAGAAAAAGTACAGCCTGCCTTGACTGCTGTCAGCCCTTCAAGCTGTCCTCCTTCCAACATTTCTCCAGTGTGAGCTCTTCTAGTGCAGCTGGCTGGTGTGTCAAAAAAAGGAGTGGGAAACAGATGAAATTCTTAGAGCTAAACTTAAACAGACTTCATCCAAACAATCCTGCTGCTTCTATTTTACCTACTAATACAGCAATTTACCTAGCTTTTCAAATCAACAGGAATGAACAGTGCATAGTACTGTATCAGCAAGGGTAGGAGAGAGAGAACAGCTGATTAAAATACACCTGATCTTGATAAATCCCATGGAATCACAGCAACTCTTAACAAGCCCTTTATAAATGGCTTGGAAAAAAAATCAGTGATTGATCCAGGCATGGGATCAATGAAATCGCTGCCATGGTCTCGTAAGTACCTCACCTGTCTTCCATAAGACTGAATTGCTTGCATTCTATTGACAAAATTACTCCAAACCAGTCCAGATATGTGCACCAGCTGACTCCCCTGAGCCTCAGCAAGAATTCAGCACAAGGAAATGGAGAAGACAATACTGTTGTCTGTCCTCCTTTGTGAGATACTACTGAAGCTTTAGGCCTTGTCTATACCAAGAGCAAGTATCTCACAAAATTGCCATGTGGACCCTACTACAGTGCACTAAAAGATGCGTAGTGCACTTTAGATGTACAACAGCTGCATGTCACTTTTAGTGCCCAGTTGAGAGTCCACATGTTTGGAGTTGGTATATGGACTTGCAGATTCTGGCCCTGCTGCCATTTCCTACAGCTCCAGCTCAAGGTGGGATGGGAAGTTTATCATCTTCTGGCCTTCTTCTCTCAGAAATCCCTTGATCTGCTCCTCTTGGCAAGACAGTGAAACCATCAAGTGCTGCCTCTTCTGCATCCATCTTATCACTGGTTTGATTTTGGCAGTGAAAATTCTGGCCTACACGACCAAAGTCCAAAGTCCCTTTCTTTAGACCAACCCTGAGCTCATGGTCTCCTGCATCACTGCTAGTATCATTACACAATTTGGTTGGCATCTATTTAGGTGACATTTTAAAAACAAAGAATGCCTTTTATGGGAACTGAAATAGATTTATCAATGAGATTATACAGTGCAATATATTATGATATTTGTCTGAAATAGGCTAAGCAAAGAACACACACACACACACACACACACACACACTCCCTGAATAGCAAACTTCTATGGCCTGTACCACTGCATATGGATAAGTGCTATTAAACTTCTCCAGGCACATGCCAGGATTAAGCAACCTAAGAGTGCTAAAACCGGAAGCAGTTCATTGGAGAGCTGAAATACAAGGGGTGTTGCAGCTCAGAATGAAAGCATATTGGCATAGCATAGGGATGGGCAATAATTTTAATGGGGGGGCTCTCCAAGATTTTGGAAAGTGGTCAAGCACTGCACTTCTCTATGGAGGGGATGTGGAGTTCGTGACCGAGCTTTGGTGCAGAATGGAGCTCAGGGAGGGGATTAGGGTTCAGGAGCAGGTGTGGGGTCTGAGAGGGAGTTTGGGTGAAATAAGGGGCTGTGACTTGGGCGGGGGATTGCAGTCTGGGGTCCAGGAGGGAGGAGGAGTGCAGGAGTGAATTTTGACCTGGGGGAAGGGTGTAGCAAGAGGTGCATGGTCTGGGAGGGAATCGTGATCTGGGGTGGGATGTGTGTACAGAGGATTTGAGTGGTGACCTAAGGCAGGAGGGGATGATGATCTGGGCGCAGAAGGATATGAGCCAGATCAATTGGCTTGGTGGGCCAGATCCAGCCCATGGGCCATATCTTGCCCACTCTTGGTATAACAGTTTGAGGCACATCCCCACAGCTTGCTTACACCATTCCAGTACAGGCGGTCCCCGAGTTACGTGGATCCGACTTACATCAGATCCGCAGTTACAAACGGGGTTTGCTCCGCGTCTCCCTGGTCTGCTGGAGACCAGCAGACCAGGGAGACGGGGAGCAAAGCCGCGGAGGACACCAGCAGCGCGTCTGGGCTGTCCGCTGCCCGCGTGCTCCGCGGCTTTGCTCCACGTCTCCCGGAGCATGCGGGCAGTGGACAGACCAGACGCACCGCGGCTGTCCCAGGGAGACATGGAGAAAAGCCGCGGAGGACCCGGGCGGCGGGACCGTGGTGCATCTCAGTCCGCCGCCCGCGTCTCCCTGGTTTGCTGGGGGAGGGGGAGCGCAGCTAGTACGCCGCCCCCCCCCCCCCAGCAGACCAGGCTTTTCTCCGGACGTCTGTGGTAGAGCAGCTGGGGCGCTGCCGGTTGGTCCCGCAGCCACTCTGGGCGCTACTGGACCAACCCGGCAGCACCCCAGCTGCTCTGCCCCAGGCATCCTGATTCAGCCACTGCTGGTCAGTTTCAGCAGTGGCTGAATCAGGACGCCTGGGGCAGAGCAGCTGGGGTGCTGCCGGGTTGGTCCAATAGCACCGAGGAGCGGCGCTACTGGAGCAACCAAGCAGCACCCCAGCTGCTCTGCCCCAGGCGTCCCCAAGTCAGCCGCTGCTGAAACTGACCAGCGCTGACTACAGGAAGCCCGAGGCAGAGTTGCTCTGCCCCAGGCTTCCTGGAATCAGCCGCTGATCAGTTTCAGCAGCAGCTGACTTGGGGACGCCTGGGGTTCTTAAGTTGAATCTGTATGCAAGTCAGAACTGGCGTCCAGATTCAGCCTGTTGAAACTGATCAGAGGCTGATTCCAGGAAGCCCAGGGCAGAGGAACTCTGCCTTGGGCTTCCTGTAGTCAGCCGCTAGTCAGTTTCAGCAGCGGCTGAATCTGGACGCCAGTTCCAACTTACATACAGATTCAACTTAAGAACAAACCTACAGTCCCTATCTTGTACATAACCCGGGGACTGCCTGTACTTGCCAAGTACAAGACAGAGAAAGAGAGAGGTCATCAATGTAAACCAGACAAACTATTTCCAACCCCTACCTTACCTTTTTTCTTATTATAATGGATATTTGAGCACTTTATACATTCAAACGCTGAAATCTGCTCAGCAATGGATCAATACAGTCACCTTTTACCCTGTGATTTACATTATCCACATATTGTCAATGTCATTTCCTCCCCACCCCCCGCCTGAGTTTAATTCTCATTGCACATGACTACACTGCTGCTCACAAGTATCACATCATGAAATACAAGGGGCACAAGGACTCTCTCCTAGAAACTCTACTGTACTTTGCTTAAGAACTAGCTGAAAAATTATGTGGCAACAGAATGAACAGATCAGAAAGTCAGTTCCCTGCATGCTCTCAATTCTCATTCAAAACACTTCACGAGGCCAGAATTTGTGCTGTAAACAGTGGTAGGACTTGAGTTAATTAGTCAAGGGGAGGAACCAGTTATGTTAATTGCAGGTATCCTGGTGAAAAGGCTACAAGGAACCCCTGCTGCAGCTGTAAAACACCACCTGGCTTTCCCACCTAACTGGGTTTTGCAGAGCTGACATCAGCTATAGTTACAATAGCTACCAACAGCAGGGGCATCCAGAGATAGTGCAGCATTTCAGCATTTTGCCAGTCACTGTGAGCATCACTGCTGATCTGACAGACGTTCTGGCATCTGTGAGCTATAACCGTACTTCACAGGCGGATAATCTTTTCTTGTTTTTGGAAGGCATCTGTTAGCACCACCCAGTCTATTATTGCTCTACTAGAGTTATTTTCACACAGACTCTATTGTATGCTGGACTGGTAAAATCCTAGGGTGAGTTTACACAGTGTGCTAGCCTGAAGTAAGCTACACAAACTGCGTAGCTTATTTCGAAACAGACTGCTATTCCAACAAGTCTCTCACTCCTTGTGGAATGAGGTTTACCAGGACATCAGAATAGCAAGCCCATTATTTCAACTGCAGTTCAGAATAACAGGTGTGCTGTTAAGACGCAGAAAACGCTATTTTGAGATACCGGACATATCCCAAAATAGTTCCACTGTCTAGACATACCCCTACAGGGCAGCTGGACATTTTTTGCTTTATTTTTCTTAATGTGACATGTTAAGGTGATATTTTGCAGTCTTTTCTCATGCAGAATGCCAATGGACTTCAGTGCCCAAGTAACTGCCAACAATCCTTTTTATCTATACCAAGCTAGATGGTTGAGCCGGTTTCTTCTGCACACCAACCACCTTGCAAACCCTTCTTGCCTTTGCCATGTCAGCTCTATATTACTGTGACACATTACATGGAACTTGATCTTGAAACTGAAGGTAGTGAAGAAAACACATATTAAGCATAATGCTGCACCAGATATGCATTGTAATGGTGCTATGTAGGGATGCTTGTTGGTTTCTGGGTGAAGTTCAAGGTTCTGGTTTTAATCTAAAGCACAAAAACACATTGGGACCTGGTCATCTGATAATTCATCGCCCTCCCTGTTTGATCATACAGCAGCTACAATGAACAGAGGCATTAAAAATAGATGGCTGGCTGGACATGCTCCATGAGGAGGCTCTAGAATTCATTTGTATCTCTTGGTTCACCAAAGCTTAGATGTGTTAACTTTCTAGATATAGTGTAATGCTCATCTTGTATTATTTTCATGAAAAGACATTTGAGCAGGAGGAGGGAATGGATGTCAGGACAAAGATTTATCTGGTTGTGAAATGTAAGTAACAGTGAGCACCCTTAAAAAGTTGGTCATGGGGAGGGACCAGTTATGTTAACTGCAGTTATTCTAATGATAAGGCTGCAAGAAACCTGGGCAAGACCACCACCTGGCTTTCCCATCTAACTGGGTTTTGCTGAGCTGACATCAGCTATAGTTACAAGAGCTAATAACAGCAGGGGCACCCATAGTGCAGTTTTAGAGAAATACCTGTTTACAGAAATATTCCATCCTATGCTTAGAATGGGGAATATAACTAAGCAATATTTTCCAGTATTCTCAGCATATATCATATGAAATGGATAGTCCAATATTCCGCTGTGGTTCATTTTATTTCTGATCCATGTGCAGCAAAAGCATCTAGAGCAATATCTTTACATATAAACTTGCTGTCAAACAATAAGAAATACATGGAATAATATTATGTATTGTCAAGCCATGTTAATTGTAAAGCACTTAGAGATCCTCATCTTAAAGGAATTCTTGAAGGAGACATGTTAGATTTACCATACCCATTATAGACCACTTTCTTCATAATTCAGATATTACCAACCCAGAGAAAGGCAAACAGCTACAGTATACTTTGATCTGTAGCAAAAACATGTTTCAAAACATTCTATAAGTAACAGCAATAAAACAAGACTATCTACAGTTCAGGACTCCAAAAATAAACCTAACAGTGGGCCTAGTCTCAAAGAATTCAAATAGGTCAGGCATTGCTTTCATTTTAATTATGTTAACAATGAAAAACAGAAAATTGCTATAGCAGGGGCATGACATGCTGAGGGGTTCATGCAGCATGTGTGGAGTCACCAGTACTGGGACAATGGGATTACAATTCCAGTGCTACCAATTAGGGATGTAATAGTGTGGTCGAATAACTGATAAGAAAAAGCTTATTATTAAAAAATGGGATAGAGAATAAGATGGATAATATCTTATTGCCTTCATATAAATCCATGGTACACCTACATCTTGAATAATGCGTACAGATGTAGTCGCCTCATCTCAAACAAAGATATATTGGCATCGGAATCGTTTCAGAAAAGGGTAACACCCTATCATTGGTACATGAAGTCTTTGAGTACTAGCATGTGAGTACATACACCTATAGAACTCGTTTTCATTTGTGTTGATTACATTTTCAGATACAATTTCTCTCATGTATGCATATTAGGCCAGACCACCTTCTCTTGAAGTCACTTGCACTGAGTGATGGATTAGGCCAACAAGAAATATGATACAACAATTACATGTGCAAGAACTTAAACACAGAGGATACATGTTGATCAGCTGAACAATACATATTGCATTTCAAAATCACTGGGTGAAAGCCCATCACTTACCTACGTCACACTATCGCCTACATTAAATATACCCTTGTCCTTTGCAGCACACTCCTGAAAAATTCATCACTGCTGTTAGCAACATATTTTTCCTTTTAATGGTCAATATCACTGGCAGTTTTAAAATCATGATTGGATTATTTAATAAAAGATTCGCAAGTGTACACTCTGTGGCCTGTATTACACAGATCAGATGAGATGAGAAGATCCCAGCGGTTTCTTCTGGCCTTGGAATAATTGGCAAAAGATAATATTGCTGCACTAAGAACACGGAGGGAAGCCTTCAATCACACACAAATATTAAGGAGTCTATAATATGCCTTTTTACACATTTTATTCTGTTACAAGAAGAGGCTTTTAACCGGCTTCATGGTTGACCACATATCCATTCAGAAGTAGTATTAATAAAACCATGCTTAATCTCAGAGGCCCTATCTTCATTGGTAAAAAGGTGCATTTTTCACTTGAGATGAGCTAACTCAAGAGAACTGCCTCTTCCCTCCCATGACATTTGAATAGACAACTTAGCACTAGAGCTGAGCAATAAACAGAGTTTGTCTCACAGGAAATTCTGATACAGGCAGTCCCCGGGTTACAGGGATCCGACTTACATCGGATCCCTACTTACAAATGGGGTGAGGCAACCCCGCACTAGCTGCTTCCCCCAGCAGACCAGGGAGACGCGAAGTTAGTGCACCCCTCCCCCAGCAGACCAGGAAGACTCGGAGCAGCTTTTCCCAGCAGACACCTCAGCTTGAGAATAAAGGACTGAGGGAAGTGAGGTGTGGGAGAATAAAACTGAGCTCTGGAGAAATGTTTGGCTAGAGTTTCCCCTACAATATGTACCAGTTCCGACTTACATACAAATTCAACTTAAGAACAAACCTACAGTCCCTATCTTGTACGTAACCCGGGGACTGCCTGTACTTCAACATACCCAAATCACAATAAAAAAAGTTGAAATATCAAAACTATTTTGTAGAATGAAAATTTCACTGGAAAATGTCAAAGCATTTTATTTTGAAAAAATTCATCATGCAACTACATCGGCCTGGGGTGTTCTTCTGCCTCATGGTTGTTAAGGTGACTTGTGCCTTCGTTCTCTGCTGTGGCTCACCTCCCTGGAATGAAAATAGCTCTCATGATGCACACATTGTCAAAAGGGAGACCAGATGGCATCATGAGATGTCTAACCAAAGAGCTCAATCAACAGAGGAGAATGTGGGCAGCGGTCACCCAAAATATTATTCCAAATCAGGTAACTTGAAACTGTACTTTCATGTTGCGTTGTCTCAAAACAAAAGTGGGAAAAAAATCAAGAATGATCTGCAAAACTGAAATTTTCAAAAAAGTCCAATTTTGCAAAAACTGAATTTTCATTCAAAATTGTTTTGACAAAGAATTCCAGAGCTCTGCTGAACATCTTTAATATTATTGAGCTAATTAACCACTTGAAGATAGCTAGCTACAGTACCTATGTATGCATTCAAGGGGCTTTTGAACTGTTAGCTCAATCAAACTACCCTTGCTTTGTTCTTCAAATGAATTTTTTTTGCCACTCAGAGATGGCCAGATGAGCTCTCGCATCCCAAATATTTAGAATTTTAAGGGACATCAATTATTTCCATTCCAAGAATACTTAAATCTAAATATATAATTTTAGAGATTTGTGTGTCTGTCTGTGAGTCTGACTATTCATCTGCAAGTCTCTTTGTTCAAGAACTCCTCCTAAATGGTAACAGCTAAGATCACCACATTTCATATGCAGCATCCTCTTATCCTAATTTCAAGCAAAGTCTGTGTCTGGTTTTGTCAGGAAAACTAGATATGCCTGGAATTCAATTGTTTCTCATAACATGGAAAGGGAGGGAGCTGATTGGAGGGACATGATACTGCAGAGTGACCACCAGAGGCGGCAAACACAGGGGACAACTATACTGAAGAGTAAACACTGGGGTAGCCTCACCAGGAAAGGAATGGCCCAGCTGGGCATGGGGATTGCTATCTTACCAGCCACTGGCCCAGGCCCTCCTACCAGTCCTTGATCCCAGTGCCAAATCAAGAGGAGAGCAAGGGAAAGCCCTGTACCACCACCCCTGGAGTACCACCAAGGCCAAGCAGTGCAGCTCTCCCCCCTCCTCCCAGGAGACACAGGCTTCTCCCCCCCGCCCGAACCACTGAGCCGCCCAATACACTCACAGACAGGCAGGCCCAGGGAGCTTCAGTGGGAGACCTGCACAGCCCACTCCCTGCCCCGGACCTGGGCAACACTGAGTAAGTCTTCCAGTTCTTTATAAAAATAGTACTTCAAACTTTTATTGCAGAATTTATTCTCCCCATATGAAATAAAGAACTGTGGTGTCATGGTTACAGAAACAGTGACTAACCCTACAAAAAGAAACTTCACTGTATTTCCAATACAACTCTAATATTTGTGTGTCTCTCATTTGGAATTCTGTGACACTGGGTATCCCATACTGAGGCATTGGCAGATTAAGGAGTGTGGATGGGCTTACTTTCTGTGAATAGAAAATATATGAACCCAACTAAAAGGAAAGATGATGATTAATCAAATGTAATCTATCTCCTTTCTAGAAAAACACCTGCTATCTTCATTCATTTTTCACACTCCTCTCCATATAAATTTTATACTATATTCTTAATGTATGCAGACTGAAATAGAATGATGAATCCCTTCTGAGTTAGCCCCAGTGCTTGATGAAGTGACACTTTCATATGTCATGTACAAAACCATCAGATAATGTTGTCCAAAAAATCTTATTCATGGATATTTACTGATGCTTAACAGAGGGGTGTGTTACAACACCGCAGATTTTATTACAGTAGCATTAATTTTCATTTACAGTCACCCTGGCAACCTGAAGGAAAGTAGTATATTATTGGGAAAGCCATCAGTGTTTGCATATTATAACCTTGCCCCAACTTTGTTTCTGCTACATGCCTAGGGACTATCATTTACCCAGTGAAGTCCTTCGGCTATGCCAGTGTATGAACAATGAGACCGCTGATGTCATTCACTTGTACCTCCCTGAGAGCATCGCTGGAAGCTGAATTGTCCTCTTGAATCATACTCGGTCTTAATTAACACTTTGGCACACTTTATTCCCAGTGGTAATTAGTAACAGCTATGCCTGACTTCTTTTCAGCTCCGTCAAAATTGAAACTGTAGGTGTAAACGTATCTAGATTGCAGAACTATTTTATGCAGCACAGATGATCTGTTTACAAAAATCAGTTAAACATATGGGGAAGCTCCTGTATGACACAGAAATCTGCCTGGGTGAAGAACTGCTAGTAGAAAGTAACAGATTAAGATTCATGAAACAACAAGAGACTATCACGAGTGTATATAAATGACCTGGAGGAGGACATAAACTCCGAAGTGACTGTGTACACTGATGACAAAAGCAGTAAGGTGTTGAACAAAAAAAAACAAAAAACAAAAAACAAAAACAAAATCAACCATTAATGTTTATGGCAAGATGAATGAAACAGGTCATTTTTAACATACAGTAATGGCATAGACTGAGAATTAATAGAGAACAGAAGCCAGCACCATGACAGAAGTTGGTAATAGTATCGTGATTCTATTGGTTGTCTTGCAATAGTTAGCATATTTCTGAAAGATCCATCTCATGAAGTCCTTTTGAATATTTGAGTCTCAACTTTCATTTAAAAAACATTTCTAGCCCATGTGGCTGTAAAAAAAAATTAAAAATGTGACTTTAAATTATACTAATAGATCATAACCAGAAATTAACTAAAACAAAACCCATTCTTCAAAATCTCACAATTAAGCCATTAGCATGAGTTGGGAATACTTGAGTCATAATTTTTGAATACTTGAGGTGGTATGGTAATACACACTAAACCCATCTGCACAACATTTATCTGTAGTTTTAAAAAATATCTTTTGGAGTCTACTCTACTTTATTCCCATGTAACTGTTCTGAAGTCACTGAAATTTCACAGGTTCTCCAGAAAAGAAATTATGACCTGTGACGGGAATGTGGATCTTTCATATAAACAGCAGATAATACTCTGAAAGGAACTGAGTAAGAATTAAATATCCAGTTTTTCAGCATGGAAAAACATGTATATATACACATGTATGTATTCACACGTATTCTTTTATGCCTATATATGAATAAAGGCATAAGAAGTGTGTGTGTATAGACACATGGCATAAAAAAGCCAAACAAAGACTGGGAGAACGCTTCATAGAAAAAGTAAACACTTAAATACTGGGAGTCTGCAGAAGTCCAATGCAATGCTTTGCCAACTGGAGCAGATGAATATGCAATTGTGGTAGGCTGGATGAGGGTTATATATATCCAAAATATACTTATCCAAGGGGGGGGGGGGGGGGGAAGATGCATCTGTTGTATTTGCTTAATTAATGTTTGTAAACCACAGAGATCCTCAGATGATTAAACACACCTCATAAAGACCAGCTAAAAATGATAATTTCTCAGTTGTTTCAGCACAAAGAGGGAGCGCATTAGGATCTAAGAGACTGCGAGAAAAATTCACATCTGGGCAGAGGTTTAAGTGCCCAATTCTGGCCCTCTACATAGAGTGAATTTCACTATTTATGGATAAAGTGACAAGTACTTATGCCAGGAGTCTGATACTCCCATGTTTCAACAGGAGTTCCTCAAAGATCAGGAGACTACAGCCCCCTGGTATGAGTCCTATAGTAGGTGCCCACTGTTCGTGGTATTACCAGCCTAAGCACTGAACAGTCATGAAATCGGCTAAAAAGGGATAATGAATTATTTAAAGAATAATTTGGGGTTATTTTATCTTGCTTTCTTGTTTGTGAGCCTTTAGCATGCATTCACTTGACTTTACAAGTTTCTCAGCAACCATGAGGGCCTGAAACTTACTTTTTTAAAATTCAATCTGAGATTCTCGCATATCTTCTTGATTTTAGTAGCTGATGTTTAAAAAAAAAAAGTAGGATTAACAATAAAATTGCAAACACGAGCAACACTGCCTTAGGTGTACAATGGTTTGAATTTATTGGACAGGGAAAGTAGTGGGGAAACAGCAGTTATCCATATAACAACTCACATCATAATTCATCACAATGTATCGTCCATGCAATGTTCATGTGCTATATGAACATTAAGCCAGCCTCAGAACACACAACAGCATATTGTAGGTGCACAACATCCATCTGACATTTAGATAAGCTAAGGCACAGCAAAGTTAAAAGATTGTGTATTAAAGATATAACCCTGCACTAAAGAGAGAGAAAACCAAGAAGAGTAATCAGGAATTCCTCCATCTGAAGCACAAAAAGCAAGGGCAGATTCAAATGGATACACCACATAACGATCCCCACCAGCCAGTTCAGACAACTTTACCAACAGATACAAGTGCCTGGCTTTTAAGGAGGCTAGTACTGAAGGCCAAACACAGAGCAGTGGTTTCACTTGTCAGCCAGTTACTGACACCTGACCAAGGTACAGCTTGAGTGGGATGAATTCTATCCTAGATGGCAAACTACAATGTGGCTTTAAGTGACTTTTCCCAAAGTACACTAAGCGTCAATGTGAAGATATAAATAAACCAATTGACCCTCATCTCACAGGTCTACTGTTCCATCTAGTTTTAGACCCTACTTCAAGGAATGCCTGTTTCTAGATCTAACACTATGAAAGACACAAGAGCGAACACACTTGGAGCGCTCCATAGAAATCTGGTCAACACGTTTAAAGGAAGGGCATTGTTCAAATTGAAAAAGGCAGTAGAAAACAATTCTGAAATGAACCAGGGTTTTGTGGGTCTGAGTTACAAGAAGGAATTAGCCACACCTGATCCATTTAATGGAAAGGAAAAGGATCACAGCCAATGAACAGTTTGAAATAGCAACTGGTTGTAATTCAAAACATATGGGATCATGGGATTAGAACGGAGGACAAACTTATTAGAAGTTCAAGGTGGATTTCATTTACCCTGAAGGTGGTAGAAATATGGAGTAAAATAGCCAGCCAGCAGTAGAACAAACATCCTGTGAAGTGAATCCGCTTCAGCAGACACACAAACACATTATTGGAAGAGGAAAATCAGATGCTACCATCACAAAAGACTGGGAGGTTAAAAAGATGAGGAGAGTAAAGGCTTGTGATTTAGAGATACATATCATATTACCCAACTGTTACTGGATATCGCTCTCAGAACTCATCTACCCAATTGGTTATGTACAAATATTTTTTAAAATGAGTTACCTTAGAGGATTGAGTATCCATTCAATGCTTCAAGATTATTAATGACTATAGAATACTATCATCTTCATGTCAAACATTCATGTGCATCAGTCAGAGGAAAATTGTTCACCCTATTTATCTTTTGGTTTGCCATTTGGCCCGGGTCCCTAATCTGTCAATCAACAACATAAGTGTCTGCCCTAACTCATAAGTTGATTTTCTATCATGAAATTGCAAGCCATCATTCTACATATGTCATGTCCTGTACACATCAGGCTGACAATGTCCCTATATTTATAAGTAGCAAAACATGCATCAGTAAAAACATGAAGACTCAAAAAGAAAGAGAATGAGTAGAAGAGAACGATCCAGTTAGTACTCACCACCAGGGCTTTTGATCTGTTACTCAGTAGTTTTTCAATATCTCTGGCTGCAAATTCCACCAAGTCACGTGCATTGTTGGCTTCCACTGTATACAGATGGTTGTTTTTCATATAAATCTACATGAAAAAAGGAAGAAAAAAGGAAGAAAAAAGGAAACAATTCAGAACTACAGCATGGACCTGTTTGTTTTTATTGTAATAAGAGCACAGTGGCCTAGTGAATTGACTACAGGGCTATGAACTGGTAACTCTTCAGTTATTGCCCACTGTTTGAATAAACTATGATGAGTTGTGCAAGCCACAGCCTCTCTGCTTGAGAATTATGTCTCCACTGATTTGGGTGTTAAGTGGGCATAATGAAGGGCTGAATGTATTATCATTATTATTAAAATTAATCCTCAGCACTCATGAGGCTATTATGATCATTATTACTAATTATTTGCATCGCAATAAAGCCTAAAGGATCAAAGATCAGAGCCACACTGTGCTAGTCACTGTGCATACATATAATGAACAGACGGCCCCTACCCCAGGGAGCTTTGAATTTCTGTGTTCGAGTTTCTCTATCTCTATAAAGGAGATTGTGAGATGGGTAGTAGTGAAGTCAATACAATGATGGCTTAAGGATTCTGGAATCTGTTAGTCCTTGGTGAGCTGGAGAACTATGGGATCAATTCTGCAAGGAGATGAGCAGATCTCAGCAGTGGGATTTCATAGTCCTCCGCATCCCCAAGCAATGCTCTGCTTCTTTCAGGTCTGAGCCTTGAAAATGATGACCCCCCTCCCCTCCTCCCCCAATTTTTAAAAATGGTTAATGATTCTAGGTGGAAGGGGGTTGGTTGTTGTTTTGGGGTGTGTGTGTGTGTGTGTGTGTGTGCGCACACACACACACACACACACACACACACACACGCACACACACAGCTTTGTTTTTACAATACTTGACCTGAGACTTAAAAGGGCCTGGTTTTCACTGAGCATCCCCTCTCTGAAAATCAAATGTCTATAAAGGTGCCTGAAGCTGAGCCCGGAAATCACTGACGTAATTATTTTATTCTTCCTAAAAGATTAAGACCCAGATACCGGAGGTGAATCAACATAATGTGTTGAAGTAAATATAATTGTGCAGATTTAAACCTCCTGGCAATCAGTCCCTTATTTACATTTAGGGGTGGTTGTTTTTTGAAGTCCTCCTTGGTACTGGAATAACTGGTTCTGTTTTTCTGAAGTGTTTCTAAGGGGGTTATTATCAACCTAAAAAAGGAGAGGAATGGGGTTTCTCAGTTTGTGTTTTTTAAAGGATGTCCCTTCCCTCCTACACAACTTCACTGAGGGGGGGGGGAGGGGAAATCTAAATCTGGAAAAAGAAAGAGTGTGTGTATCTGATGGCTACATGGTGAATGGGGAAAACTAATTTATGCAACCAACAGATGGCCTGAGGTTACACAAGTGTGTTGCCTCTCTGAAACACTGCCTGATGGGGGTTAGACAGTCTTATGGGAAGTAATTCTAGGCACACACACAGAGGAATGGGTCCAACACTAATTCACTGGCAGAGATCCAGCAGAAAGAGCTCAGAAACTATCCAGCAGACGGATTCCACCAGCTGTGCCAGGCTTCTCAGGGTATAATTATATGGTGGCTTTAAAGGAACACACCAATACAGGGATCTGCTGCTTGCGGCTGGTAGATTTTGAACATTGCCAGAACTGATGCCATTCTTGTCAATGGAACCAGTCACGTCTGAGATATTCATCAGTTCTGTCACGCACATTAATTACCATTAGTTTCAGGCATTTCTCCCCCCCCACCCCCCCCAAATCAAAAACCTCTCTCCCTAGTAACTGATTTTAAAAGAAAAAAAGGTTTTAATTTTTGCTTTTGGAAAGACATCCCCTAAATATCTGCATAAAATCTACCACTGAAGTCTAGGATCACCTAAGATCTCCCAAGTAAATATATAAGACCACTGTGCAGCAATAAATGATGCAGTGATTCAGTCACAGATGCTTCATGCTCCGCTGTTAGCCAGCCAAACCCCCAGTGAGGTGCAAGGGAAGCACACTAAAGATCTCATGACTCATTTTGCAAGTCTCAATATCTTGGTCAAATTCCAGTATGATTAATTATTTCATGCCTTTCTAAATCTTCTACTGCAGATTCAAAACCAAATTAGACATCATGGACAAGACAGTCAGATGGCAAACAATCTACAATCAGAGAGACAGGTTTCATAAGGAGTTCAGTTCCTACTTAAGCGTCTAAGTAAGAGCTGGATTTTCAAAGCTACTAATCGTTCAGCAATGATAGTTATGGACAACGTGTTGATGTCTTCTGAAAATGTGGACCTATTTCTGTAATGACAACATGCACATTTACATTACATAGAATAACAATACCAAAGAAGAGATATAAACCTTCATGCTTCAGGACATAAACCAACTATTAGTTGATAGAGTTAGAACATGTTAAAATACAATATTTAGATAAGTGAGGTGCATTCAAGTTGTCAGGGATTGATGAAATTCACATTAGGTAATTTAAGAACTAGCTAAAGCTATCTCAGAACCATCAGCAATTATCTTTGAAACCTCAAGGAGGGAGGGGAGGCCCCAGAGGACTGGAAAAGGGCAAACACAGTACCTAGCTTTAAAAAGAGGAACAAAGAGGACCTGGAAAGATTACTGGAATTAATTATTAAATAATTAGTTTGCAAGCATGGAGGTGGTAGGAGGGGTATAAGTAACAGCCAACATGGATTTGTCATGAACAAATCATGCCAAAGCAATCTAATTTCCTTCTCTGAAAGGGTTACTTGGGATAGGAGAAAACAATAGATTGAAATTTTGTAAGGCTTTTTGATAGCGTTCTCCATAATATTTTAATGAGCAAACTAGAGAAATGCAGGGTCTAGATGAAATTACAATGACCTGGATGCACAATTGGTTTAAAGAGTAGTTACCAGTGCTTCACCATCAAAACTGAGATGTATTTAATGGGTAGAGTCCTGTGCAGAAAAAAAAGTAGCCACAATTAGCCACATTGACAGAGCTCGACAATTAGTGTAATCTACTCGCCCATGGTGAGAAGATTACAAGCCGGCACAGCCGTGCAGCGCGATCAGCACATGCACACCATGCCAAACCGCACTTCTGGTGAGCAGGGCTCACAAGCGCTTGGCGAGCCCTGCGCATTGACATCCCTGGATGCAGATACCCGTGGATATAAAGCGGGTATCCGTAAATTCACAGGGCTCTACATATAAAATTAGTATCCTCACCCACATCCATATCCGTAAAAATGAGCTGTGGATATCCATGGATTTGCTGGGCTCTACTACTGGGATTCTGCAGTGCTCTGTCCTAGGATTGGTACTATTCAATATTTTCATTAGTAACTTGGATAATGGAGCGAAGAGTATCATATATATAGTAGCCCAATGTCTGAGAGTCTGTAATTCTGACGTACACGGACTCGCCCTCTGGCCTTGTACGTCACCACCCCGCCCCATCCCCTTTCCCCTCCCGCCGTGGAGCTCAGCTAAGTGCTGCACCCCTCAGCCGGGCAGCCGCGGGGAAGCCAGCGGCGCAAGCGACCGTGGTGCAGCACTCAACCGAGCCGCCATGGAGGAAGAGTGGTGATGTACACAGCCAGGGGGCCACGCCCCCCTGGACCGTTTAGGTCCCGCGCTCCCCATGCAGCACCACCGTGCTGCATGGGGAGCGTGGACACCAAACATCTGCTCGCACCACTTGCTCCCACGTGGCAGCCCGGCTGAGCGGCGCAGAGATCAGCCGAGCACCACGGCGAGAGGCAACACGCCACCCAGAGGGAACAGCCTGGGGGCGGGGCCTGGACAAGCATGCATCTCTGACATCAGAAAAGGGCG
The DNA here is from genome assembly GCF_052426305.1 of Pelodiscus sinensis. Taxonomy (NCBI): domain Eukaryota; kingdom Metazoa; phylum Chordata; order Testudines; family Trionychidae; genus Pelodiscus; species Pelodiscus sinensis. The sequence goes on along the minus strand of NC_143052.1, from coordinate 20,860,862 downwards.
CCGGATTCAAAAGAAGGAAAGCAGAGCGGTTGGGAGGAGACAGATTGGAGAACAGAGGAGGCAAAGAGGAGGCGGAGGACAGTGAGAGAGAAAGAGAGACAGACAGCAGGAGGAGGAGAAGAGAAACACAGGGTGAGAGGAGGAGAAGAGAGAGAGAAAAGGAGAGAGAGGCAGGCGGCGGACGAGAGCTGAGAGAGAGAGAAGGCAAGGCAGTAGGAGGAGGGAGAAAGAGGCCATTTGTGCCACTTGCTCCCACGCGGTGGCCCGGCTGAGCGGCACAGAAGTCAGCCGAGCACCACAGCGGGAGGCGATGGGGAGCGGGGCGGTGACGTACATGCCCAGGGGGCGGAGCCTGAACATGCGTGCATCCCTGACAGAGACAGGAGGGTGGAGAGAGAGTGAGAGGCAGGAAGGGGGGGGAAGAGAAAGAGAGACACGGAGCAGTATGTATAGCATTATGAGCTTTCATACGCTTACATATTTTTGTTGTCTCTAAGATGCCACAGGACCATTCGTGGTTTTTTTAATTTTGTTTTTAAGTTACAGACTTAACATGGCTACTCCTCTTGGAAGTTTTTAAGTACAAGTGTTTGTCCGACCTGTCAGGGATAGTCTAGATTTACTTGGTCCAGCCTCTGAGAAAGTGGGGTGCACTAGATCACCTCTGGACATCCCTTTTAGCCCTATATTTCTAGGTGTGTTTTATTCCGCAACTGACCACTACAGAGTGTCTTGTGCCTTGCTCTGGGGCATCTAGCGCTAGTTATTGTCAGAAATAGGATACTCAAGGAGCTAATGGTTTGAGCCACTCTGGTAATATTTGGTGAGTGGAGCCCGCATTTGGGGAGGACAGCCCCACTTCTCTTCACCATCCGTCCACTCCCCCATAGCCGGAGCCCCAAGACTTCCTGCCCCACCTCACACCGAGGAGCCCCAAGCAACAGTCCCTCAGCTGCATCAGCCCTGGGCTGGCCAGAGGCTCGAACGCCCCCAAAGACAGAGCTCAAAAAAACCCTGCAGCTGAAGCCCCAAGATACCCTCTCCATGGCTGACCCCTACCCCGGCCCCTCCAAACTCCTTCCCCACACCCAGAGGAGCCTTGGGACAGCCAAAGCCTCAAGGTCCCACCAGCACCTTCCTGGAAAAGCCTCCTGCTAGTCGTAGCCATATCTTCCCATCCAAGACACCCTGGGGAAAAACTCACTCCCCTAAAGCAGCTTCTGATATGGCCCAGGCAGGCTCCGAGGCAGCTGAAGAAGTGCTAAATGACTCACGAAACTGGAAAGCTAAGTAGTACGTCCCACCTCCTCAGCCACCCCAGAAACCTGTGTGGAGCATAAAAAAGCAAAAAAAAAAAAAAAAAACTTATCCCCCAAATTCTGCAACCCTTGGTATAGTATATCTGCCGCTGCCCAAAATTTCTACTTTTTTAGCCATATAAAGAAATTAGATCAATTTGAAATACTCTTTAGGGGTGTCCATTATTTGAACATTTCATGAAAAAAAATTGTTTTTTGAAAAATTCCAGTACTTCATTTTTAACCCAACCTCTGTCTCACCTACACACAGGATTTTTTTTCCCTTCATATTTTTGGTTTCACTGGCGAGGAGAAGAGAAGCAAAGCAGGTCAATTTCCATTCACAAAAAAACACAAAACAAAAAAAGGGCTATATTTGATTATAAGAAATGTTTACATTCCAAATATTTGAATCAGCTCTGCTCTATTAAAATAAACCACCACCCAAGAATAGGGAGAACAATAAATACATGCAAACTCGCAATCCACATGAGAGTTACACTTTTGGAGTAATAATTGTTGGGGGTAACAAGGGAAATTAAAATGTTTCCTCAACTCACCAGTTATGTGTTTTAGCACTGTATGTTCCACTGTAGAGTCTTAAGGGAGGGACCATGTAGTCGTAACATGCTGTCACACGTGCCAGTGAAAAGCAGGCTGTCGCCCACAGAACAAAGCACAGCATTAGAACCTATGGGGCTTCTAGCCTTTCAATACACGGTAACATTTAAATACCCCTTATTGGTGGGGCTTTGGAGGAAGTTGCTGGTTATCACTTTCAGGATCAAGGAAACTGTCTACTCTCCCTTCTCCAGCTCCTACTCCAAGACTTATAGGTGTGATCCAACAATGCTGAATTGGAATATTTTACCCCATTCAGTGAAAAGCTTCACTGCTGACACCATTGGCCCTGCAGATATGAGGGGCTCTCCTGAGGTTCATATTATTTCCTGAGACACTGCATCTGTGTCAGGGATTTTAAAAAGTGCTGTTGCCAGATGATCTAACCTGGAAACTGGTACCATAGGGATACACATTTCTAGAATGCAGTCCTCTATCCTAGACTAGAGTAAACTAGTGCTCCTTTACCGCACTTCCGTCTATCCTCAGGGCTCAAAGTATCAACATTACTCCTCTTTTACCTGTGGCTAACTAATGGAAAATATATGCCCCTATTTACTGAATACATGCCTGTTCCAGTTTTTCAGAGTGATCGTCAATGTTAACACGCTTCCCGACCTTCCTCAAAATGTGAGGCTTGTCTAAACTAGCAAGTCAGGAATAATGGAGGAAAGCGTAACTAATTATTTAAGAGATGCTTACATAATTTGTGTGTTTGTTTACTCCTCTTTTCCTTTCATTCAGCTTTGATGCTGCAGAAAATTAGAGCAGCAAAGAGAGGTTTCACAATCAGCCACCCAGCAACAAACTTTTCATTTTCAAAACCTTCCATCTAGTAGTCAAACACAATTAGCAAAAGCTCTGCTCTAATAGTCAGAAAGGTCCTTATCAGGTAAGGTGTGTTTATTCACCTTTAACAATGCAATTTGGCTATCTATAGGGCTCCTTCTAAAGAGCTGATCAGAATACATTACATTGCTTTGACCAAGTGAATGCAAGTTTTTGTTAGATTTTACACAGAATTGCATTACATCACTGGAGTTTTACTAAAAGCTTTTCAAATTGTCAGTAAAATATGCCATTTTTAATGGAACAAAACCTCACTGCATGGATAAGTGAAATCCGTAAGGCCACAACAAGAAAAATAAAAGGTGTTCATTTCTTTTTAAAGTCAATAGTCATGTACAGGTTGAGCCTCTTTAGTCTGACACCCTCGGGACCTGACCAGTGCCAAACCAGAACATTTGCTGAACCACTGGAGCTCAATATTGTCTAGCATCATTACCAACACTCCTAAGAGTCCTGTAAGCATTAGAAGACATTTAGGGCTACGTTAGAGCCAAACAACAGCACAGAACACAGAGCCAGAACTGGTGGCTGCAATCAAACTTTATGGGACTGCAAGAAACTTAGCCTCACCCATGGTAAGTGCACCCAGCTAACTAAAATCATGCTGGGCCACAGATGTTGCTCAACCAGAGAGTACCAGATTAAAGAGATTCAACCTGAACTTTCCTCTTCAAGAGAGAATGTATTAAAATTATTTTCTAAATACTTCATATAGACTGACCCACTAACAAGGGGGCACAAAGAGGGCAGTTGCCCTGAAGCCCAGAGATTCAAAATGACCCCGGGCCCATTACATTGCCATGGAAGTGCCACACTGTGCACTCCAAGCAGCTTCAAGGTTGGCTGAGGAATGGAGGTGGGGAAGCAGCACAGGATGCTCCAGGCAACTGTGAAGGCTGGCTGCTCCCAGCCATGCCCTTTCCACCTGAGGCCCCACCTCTTCAATGGGTGCAGAGCCAGACACACACCGCCTCCCAACTTCCCCAGGAACCCAACTAACCTGTTGGCCCTCCTGGATATTGATAATTAAGTGTTAAAAAAAAACATTTCAGCATGAAGCAACATAAGAACAAGAACAATGGTCTAATGTGCTGAAGATGAGAAGAACTGATAATTCCCCTACAGAACGCCTCCCTCTTCACTCAGTCTTCAAGGGCACATTTACAGACTTTGTTCTCTCTGCTTGCTGCTAAGGAAAGTCAAGTATGTTTATATGAGTTGAGTGTGAATTGAAAATGCACACACACAGTGTGCTCCTTATTATACACGTAATTGAAATTCCATTGAAATGGCTTTAATATATTATTAAAAAATTAAAAATAGAAAAAAAAAGAAAAGTTGGTTCCTCTCATACATTTCCAAGAGCAGTGAGTGTGTTCGCCTTTACACGGCCGGCATACTCCACATTGTTTGCACAGATTGTCCAATAACCTAATAATAATGGAGCACTGAATCATTTTAAACTATGGCTGAATTCCTCTGACTGTTGTCATAGGAAGGCTGTATTGTTTAGTCAGTTTTGCAAAAACTTCTATTTGGCTCTGGAATAAGGCAAGTTTTCCACATTTAAGAAACAGAGGGCCCTTTTCTTAGAAAGGATAGCAGTATGGTAAAGGCCAGTGGTCCCCAACCTTTAGAGGCTGCCGGGCGCCAGGGGGCGTGGCCGTTCGCCTGCCGGGCGCCAGAGGGCACCATGTTTGGGACCAATAGTGAAGGCACTGGACAGAGATTTGGGAGAAGCGAGTTCTATTTGAAGATGTGCCATCAGACTTCCTGCATGAAATTGGGCGAGGCATATGAAGTCAGATTTTGAATGCTCAGTGTTAAATACTACTGATCTGTGTACACCTCAGACACCCATCTGTAAAACAAAGAATATAGTATTGGTCTAGATCAACACAATCTTCTGTGGATAATCTATTGATGTTTGAGACACACTTGGGCTTTGTCTAAAAGGAAAAGTCTGAAGACTAAAGTGATCTCCACATGCAAATGTCACAAACTGAAAACGTTTAAAATCTGTTTTTTCTGGAACCCATTGTCAACATACCATGGCCACATCATTAGCTCCGAAGAAAGAGCAAAGCAATGAGCATAAGCATCCCCCAAAGCAATAAGGATAAGCCTGGAGTCACCTTCACTCACTAAGCACAGTGGGAGTGTGCAGCATAGCACAAGGCATTTTGGAAATATGAAAAAGTCCCAGCAACCACCTCTTTGCTTCCCAGCCCTCCCTGGGCTTCCAGCTTACTTTCACACCACTGGCATGACAGTCCTTCCTGCAAACTCCACCATCTGCTGTGACAAATCATGAATCCCAGATTTCTCTCTCATGTTGTTGTGCTTAGAACATCACACACAGCAGCAGAGCTACTTATGCAATTAACAGCAGAGGATGAAGTCTCAGACGTGGACAACAGCACAAGTGACAGGGACATCAGCAAAGTAGCATTGCACTGGGCTGTCACAGATCAGCTATGCACAGAAGAGGGTCTCTTTCGGACTAGGAAAACTAGCAGTAAGCTAGTCATGCATGGGTGGAATGAAGATCTGTGGCTATGGAACTTTCAGATATATAAGGCAACCTTCCTGGACCTGTGTGCTGAGCTGGCCCCTGAATTGTCATGCAAGGACATCCGAATGAGAGCTGCTTTCTTGGTACAGAAGCGTGTTGCCATAGCTTTGTGAAAGCTGTTAACTTCCAATTGCTACCGTTCAGTTGCAAATCAGTTTGGAGTGGGGAAACCTACTGTTGGGGCAGCACTTAAGTGTTCAGGGCAATAAATTTCACTTTGATACATGGGACTGTGACTCTGTGGAATGTTGACGACAGTGTCTGGCTTTGCAGAGAGGTACTTTCCAATCTGCGTCAGGCTCCAGAAATGTGACCGTACATGTTCCAGTTCCTCTGGGTCACTCGCAGCTGTGATTGCACCAATCCTCCACCCCACACACTGATATTCTCCTGCTTGAGCTTTTGGAGCCTGTTTTGAGCAATCGACACCCTGGTTCCCTGAGAAGACTCCATAAGGATCACTACACCATAAGCCAGACACCAGAAAATGGATTTTAAAGTTCCTGGGGATGGCAGGTGGGAGGGGAACATCTGAATACCCATTTATGTTGATTCAGAGCAGCAGATTTGAAGAGCCAGTCAGAGTGACTAAATGAGCATTGTGGGAAACATGCTAGAGTCTAATGAAATCAACAAAACACACACCATACTACTCTAGTGCATGACTGTTGGCAATAAAGGGATGGGAAAAGACAAGAGTCCCTTGAGGAGGTGGACCCAAACAGACATTTAGCCGCATCACAAAGTAAACATTTTCCAGGTTTTGTCTCTGAAAAGAGGCTTTTGAGACAAAACTTGCCAGTGTAGACAAGGCCTTGAACGCTGCAGCCACAGAGCCACGTGAGCACCCAGACATGCATCTCACTCCAGTCATGCACTGCTGCAACAGTACTGACAACAATTATTGCACTATTCCTGATTCTCATTTATGAGGCATTATATTGCTGCTGAATAGTGTTCATAATTGCCATCCACTGGCTAGCATGCAGACCAATGTCTCATTTTTCACTTGACTGCCCTGCCTGTTGATATCCAGCTATCAGATCTGATGGGCAGGGACAGAGAGTCTACCAGCCTCATAAGAGTTAGGAGGTCACAACCAGCCACCCAGCAACACAAACGGCTGCTCTCTCACAGAGGACTCCAATTGGTTCCCCTAACCAGAGGGCAATCAGATTGGAGGATCCCTGAATGGCCCTGACAAGTCCATAGCCCCCAAACAGAGGAATGGGAAATTGTCCTTGCAAGTGTGTTCTCTCTGCTCAAAACTGCTTTGCCTGAAATAGCCGAGTCTACAGCCTCCTGTAGATCTCCTAATAACCAGACATTGCCTGTTTTCTGATCCTGCATTTGCCTTTTGGCCTGTCTTGGATTCTGATATTCTGGTAAACTGCCCCTACTTGACTCCTGCTCTGACTACAAGGTCAGATTGCCCACATACCAGTCATGACAGATACTTAGCATGTAAGTTCCTGTGGCAGGGAGTGTTCATACAGCACCCAGCACTATGTGGTTCAGTGTAATGTCTAGGATTCTTTGGCGCTGTAGTAATTCAAATGATAAGAAAGAGAGTACAGGCAGTCCCCGGGTTACGCGGATCCGATTTATGTCGGATCCGCACTTACAAACGGGGCTTTTCTTGCCCTGGAGGACTCAGGCAGCGGGACCGCCCAGACGCGCCGCGGTCCCGCAGCCCGCGTCCTCCGGGGCGAGAAAAGCTGCCCCCCCCCCCAGCAGACCAGGGAGACACGGAGCAAAGCCTGGCTTTTCTTGCGGATGCCTGTGGTAGAGCCGCTGGGGCCAAACTTAGACCAAACTGTGTATGATGAGTTTGATTTGGGTGCTTTCATGAAATGGCATGTTTTTGTGTGTATGTGAGGGGAAGAATATGGGAGATCTGGGTCTTGGTCCCTGCTCTACCATACACTTTCTGTATAACCTTGGGCAAATCACTTAGTTTTCCATCTGTAAAATGAGGGCCGACAATGCTTTCCTACTTTGCCATGAAGATTAATACATTAAAGATTGTGAGTGTAGTAGAACCAGTCGGCAGGCAACTTAATGAGCAGAGCTGTCCTGTAGTAGATTGCCTGATAACATGAGTCACCCATTCATCCACTGCTGTGGTAGCACCTGGCCCCGCTTTGAACCCATCCATGTCCTTACCTTCTTCACTACCAGTAACCTGGCTCTGATCCTTTGCTCCAATTTCTCACTTGGGCTTTATCACTTGGTTTTGGCTTCTCAGTCCTGTTGTAACCAATAGGCACAACTGCTCATTTCCTGGTCACTGTCAACGAGTCATTCAGATACTATGGAACTGGGAGTCATAAAAGTTTCCAGCACTGCAGAATATTCTAATTAATTCATACTATCAATTCTATGCGTATTGGGTTTGTTAAACCTCTCAACATAAAGGGCTCCATCCTGCTGCCAATGAAGGTAATAAGGCAGTTTGACACTGATTTCAGTAAAAAGAGGAAAAGTTTGAAAATAGACCTATTCACTCTAATGTACTCCAGGGAGTCCCCTTATTATTACTTCTGATTTCACATTATACTACATACTTCCTAGTCTGCAGTAGCTCCAAGCACTAAAGTAAATAATTCCTGTCCTCTTACTGCCCATAACAGATTCCTGAAGGAATATGGATACTTTCTCGTGCCTCTGCTTATTCTCTGGGAAGATCCTGTGTGCTGCAATGTAGCCCCAGAGACTACAATTCCCATGAGCCCTGAAGGAAACCAGGAAGAAAGTGACTTTTGTTTTTGGGTGCTGATTCTTTCCATGTGTGTGAGGTGAGCCCCAGCGGTCTGTGGACTCTTCCCTCTGTTTTTGGAGCAGAAAGAGAGCCAGGCTGCTGTGGAGGCATTTGATCCAGTCCAGGAGCTGTTAGGGTTTGGACTAAGAGCCTTTGGGACTGGAATCTAGCAAGTTGCTTCTGATTGCCCTTTGGCTGTACCTGTGGCTAGAAGTTACTCTGCATCCAGCACACAGAAGGAGACTAGAGCCATCCACTCCAGCTGCAAAATCTTCAAGCACACCCACACAAGCAAGTGTATGGTACTGTGAGTTCTGAGGAGTGGGGATAATTGCTGGCAGTGCACATGCCAAATATATAAGTTTCCTATTATTGCTGTGTACTTTGTTAATGTTATTCACTGTTAATCTGTTAACAACTTAAAGAAACAGGGTTTAAGTAAAGGTTGTTCATTCTATTGCAATCTATCAGATGTATATTATTTATGATTTGTATTGTTGTCCTAGAGTTAGATCCAGATTATTGCTGGAATAATTTTATTCCTGGAGGCTCCAAAGGCACACCATTAAGTGTGTAACGAGCCAGCCAGATGGAAGCACTGCCACTGTATGTTCTTTTTGAGCAAGGGACAGCAGCAAGGGGGTGGATAGGGTTTTCCCCAACTAAACTTCACCACCACTGGGGTACTCAGGATCTCCTTTTATGTTGAAACCATCAGGCACCCAGGCACATCTGTGAGTGTGACCTGCTCCTGAGTAACTTGGGAAGGAAAAAGGGGGTTACATAAGGTCATGGCCTGAGGATTTCTCTTATGACTATCTAACTTGTTTGCAACTAACTGATTCATTATAGAGCATAGGCTGCAAGCCATAGGCACAAATCCTCACCATTTTTAAAGACACTTATGCCAGGAAAATCAGAGAGATATGTTGAACAGCTTAATTTGTCAGATATGGAGTCCAAATAAAATTACACTAGTTTCCTAGCAACCCACAGATGTCTTTGCTCTTGAAATTCTTATCAGCACCCAAGGAAGAAAATGCCTCCATATTGTACAATATCTGTGGCTTTTTCCAGAATTACTTGCCTAGTCAGAGTGCTGTGATCCATGTAGACATGATAGATCAGACAGTTTCTGGATCCAGGACGTATCATTAGTATTGACGTGTGCATTAGGATGTCTAAAACAGTGGTGGGGCCACATCCAGCCCATAAAGGTTCTACACATGGCCCATGAGGCACTTTCCTTACGATTGCCCATGCGCAGGGTTGCCAGATTCTGCTGGCTTCCAACCACGTAATTTTTCCCCCCCACTGTTATTACGAAAGTGATGCCCTCATAAAGCAAGGGCATATAAAGTAACATGCATGCTGATTGCACACAATATTGATAGTAAGAACCATGTGCTCCTTCTGCTTCCAATCAAAGCGCTGCTATGGTTCAAATGGCACACCTTGCAAATTTTAGTTACACACAAAAAGTTAGCAAAAAGATGTCCCAGGAGACCATTTTCAGTATCTACAATATTTCAGCTCATTGAGCTGAAGGAGGGCCATTCATGCAGTCCACTCACTAGCCTAGGTTGCTCATCGCAATCTAGAAGTATGACAAGAGACGGCTCACTTTTAACGGACACATTCACCAATCCTCAGGTAGCCAACGAGGGCCTCATCCTGCAAAATGCGGAACAATCTGAGCTGAACCAGCAAAGCACATAAGCATCTGCTTTACTCAAAGCACATGAGTAATCCCAAACTCATGAAACTGCTCATGAGCCTTTCTTTACTTGCAGCACAAGGGCCATAGTGCAGGATTGAGAAATTGCACAGCTTTATCCTTGCATGCCTAGGTATGTAGTCTGGTAGCCTGTAAAGTCTAGGAATTTTTTCCATGATCACTATTTCATATGTATAGAATCTCTCAATATAGACATTCTTCCCCAACGACAACACAAATAAGATAGGGAGTATTCCTATCAATAAAAAAATGACCTTTTAAAATGTCTCATTGGTTGTCACACTGATAATAAACGATATCATAATATTCAACGTGTATACAGACATTTTCATCTTTGAGTCAATTTTGTACGTGTATGAACACTTTGCAAATAAGTATCTTATCAACTTAAGCCTGATAATGGCTTCTCCAGCATAAAACAGTAAGGTTGGTAGCAGAGTCAAGAACAGAACCCAGGAGTCTGAAAACACACACAGCTAAAAGTAAAAGTGTATCAGGATCAGGACAATACCCCATTGTAAAGTACCTCAATAAGCCTTCATTATCTACATATCTGGGCCAAAGAACATTTTGGATGAAAGAAATCTATCCCCTGCTCCCATGAGAGCAAGCAGAAAGCAAATGTCACAGGAAGCTGGAATAAAATGGTTTTCCAGTTATACTTGCATGCATGATCAACACAACCCCTCCATGTGCCAGGAATAGTAACATGCTCAATAACTTCCCTGCTCATCATGTAGTAATAATTTGAACGTATGGCAGTGCTAAGTTACTCCTTCCCCTTGAGTCTGTCTGAACTTCGTTAACACAGCCACCTATGTTTCAACTCTTATAACCAACTCTGCATGCTTGAAGGAGCAATGTTTCAAAATGCCAGTTTATTGCTAAGGGAGCGGAGAGAGAGAGAGAGAGACTAGCATGTGCATATTATAAATGAGGCACCCAGTGTTTTGACAATCCTTTACTTTCCATTCATATCATAAGGACATGCAGATAGGTCTTCACATTTCCCAGACTGCATTTCTAGAAGTAATTACACTTCACTGACATCTCCACATCAGTTAGCAACATGTAAGTTGGATGCTGTTCATGATTCTCACTCCTTTGGTAGTGGGTTTCACATAAAACTGTACAGCACTGGCAGTGGTGTGCCATAAATGGGATGTCTCTTTGGAGCACAATATTGTTACAATACTGTTCCATGTTTTGGAGACCACTAGTTAGCCTATCCCATTTTGTCTTTTGTCTCAAATTCTACGTATTGGGCTCTGTCATCGCATGAGACGCTAATTTTCAATGCACATGTTCATTGCACTGCTGGCAAAATCCCTTAATGCTCACCAATTCTCCGGCTGTATTTACATTTTTAAACACACCATGCAAACCTCAATAAATTAACCTCCCCAACAGGCTTGGGATGGCTCAGTATTATCCCCCCTTTTACATATGAATTAGGAAACGACTAAGTGGCATAAGGCTACAAAGCAGGTTGATGATACATCCAGAATTAGGACTCAGGAGATGTCAAGGGCCAACCCTATGCCATAAGCTCAACTTCACTGACACTCCAGTAATGAGCCCTCCTGTATGATTACTCAAGTGAATACTGTGCCACTTCCTGAGCACAGAATTCATACCTCCCACAGACTTCCTTGTTTGCCCACAGAAAAATGATTTCCAATGGGAAAGCAAAGGGACACTGCAAGAGCAGTCACATGCCTGAGCCCAATAGCATGAGTGCATTGTTTTGGGTAGCCTGTAGAGACATAAATCACTGCAGGTAAGAGAAAGAGGAGCTGGGGATGCCCTGGCTGGAGGCTACTGGGTGACAGGTTCATCTGCTAGCCTCAGCAGAGCTGGGGAGGTGGGAGAGAACAGAACCTCCTCTTTCCCTGCAAGGAGTAGCCAGGACTGGATCAGACCCAGAAACCTCCCCCAGCTTCAGAAAGCTCCGTACCACTGCAATTCATGCCCTCGTGGTGGGAAGGGTCATTGTGTGAACAGAGGAGCAGCTCTCTGTATAACAGCCAGACCGAGACCTCCATGGATCTATACCCAGACCCATCTGCTGAGCCTCACTTTCTGTACCCAGAAATCCCCACCAAAACCTCCCCCTGCATCCAAACCCCCTATTCATGCACTGAGACATTCCCCACACTTGGACCCCCACCCTGATGAACCTCGTCCCCGCACCTGTACCATCCCAACGACTCCCCATAACCAGGCCTCAGCCCCAACCAGCTGCACACAGACCCTCATCCCAGCACCTGTTACCCCAGCTGAGCCACCCACAATCAGACCTCCATCTCCCCCACACCCAGACCCCTGCAGCTGAACCACAACTGCCTTCAGCTAGGCCTCCCCCAGAGCCCCATTCCCCTAGCATCTGGAGCCTCACTGAGAGCCCCTGTGCATCCAGATCCTCTTGCACATACCACCAAGCCAATCACCAGACTGCCCCAACTGAATTCTGCCATCCCACGCCTTGGAAGTCCCTACACTAAGCCCCTCCACTTTTGGATCCTACTGGGCTGAGCCTGCCGGCTCCATACTTGCTATCTTAGTATGCCTGATGTAGGGGGCAGTCTCTGGAGTGTTTCTGGGACAGGCCTAACCCTTGTTCTATGTCAGGGTCGGGCATAACCTCACCACTGAATCATCTGTGTCTGGTGGGAAGGTGCTGCAGGGTGATCTTCCACCTCCATGAATACAGTGGCCTGTGCTCTCCTCTTGCCATACTGGAGCCTTTTCAAATATCGTGCATAACATTTTTAATTTTTGGTGCATAATTCCTTCAGGGCTATATCATGCTTAACAGAACACAGTGTGACAAATGCTTTCTTGTTTTTAGATCTTTCCCTTTGAGTTAATACATACCAATTCATTGGCTCTGCAGTTGGCTCTACAGATAGAGAAGCAGCAGTGGCAGCAGCCAGAGAACCCAGGCCCTTTAAAATTGCCACCAGAATGCCGTTCAGCACAGTTCTGAGGGTATTGGGGGGGGGGGGAAAGAGTAGGTCAGCAATACACTCTGGGTGGCTCTCCAGGCTGGCTACCCCTAGTCCTGCCCCTTGCATGGGGGCCCATAGGAGCTGTTGGCCCTGCTGCATCCATCCGCTATACAGTTAAGAGATAGAAAGTATCCTTCCCATCATTTCTCCAAATCAATCATTTCCATCCCTCATATTTCTCACTATGAACAAATGGTTTTTACTTTGGAAAATATCTAAGCCAAAATAAAAAACAAATACAGAAAACATCAACTGGTAATGTTCACAATAACACATATGTGTAGGGATAAAGAACAGAGCTGGTTGAAAATAAATGGAAATTTCAAATAATTCAGGGGAAGTTCACATTTGGAAATCTGGTCTTTTATCTTTAAGATAAAAGTTTAAAGAAAATTTCCCCCCATTTTTCAACCAGCTCTAATAAAGAACAAGCTTAACTTTCTCTGTGATACCTAGAGGATAAAGAAGATGTATGCTGTTTGCTACCATTTTATCTGCAACACCAGGCACTGACCCAAGGACTTCTACACTATGATTCTCTCTACAAGTTGAGCTAAAGAAGCTGTAGCAGATCCATATTCCCTGTGGACCAGAGGCACAACACCTAAGAACCAGTGAGTTGCATACCTCCTCGGGATTGAGAAGTTTGTTCAGAGCATACGATGCCCTCAGAGGTTCAAACCCAAAATGAGACCCTGAACCAGAAACTTCCAGCATTAAAAGCATAAACAGAAGAACGAGGCTGTCAAGGGGATACAAAACTGCCTAAAAAGTGGACCACATCTCTGAATGCAGAATCTCAGTGGGGTATATTACCATAAACCATTTATGAGATAAAACAAAATAAAAATATCTAATAATTAATTGTGGACAGCTTCTGAGAGTAAACTCACATTCACCCATCAGATTTCCATTCACATCTTCATTTAATTTTTGGAAATGAAAATATATGCCTGTTGTGGTATGAATATCATTTGGAGACCAAGTCCGTTATCTGTACGGGTACACTCTTCGGCTCCTGGGATAGATTAACAGCATGCCTCATGAATATCATGCATGACTCGCTATTGCTGCTATATATCAAAAGGGAAACATTCAGAAACTAGCTCTCTTTGGAACAGTCTCTCTAAACTGCTGTTCTGTTCAATTAGCCTGTTGTTTGAAAAGGTTACAGTGTAAAATGTTATTCATTGCCATTACAGTTTACGGTTCAGCTCCTATGTATTTGTCATGTCAAAACTCCTAACATACAACCATATTGTTACTCTGATATGTAATATATGTTCCTTGTCAATCAGTTTGAAATGGACAAGTGCATTGCTATGGGTCAGCATGCCCACTCTGAGATCTTTTCCCTCAGACTCCTACCCCTAGAGGTAGATTCGCAATTTATGTGAGGAATTAGAAACACTTGCCATAGTTTATTAAATTATAAAAAGTGTCAATTAGCTCTGTCATGGACCTCTGCTTCAAAAGGTTTCTGTTAAATGGAAGCAATACGCACATTCAAAAAATAATAACTATTTGTTTACTTAGCTCTACAATTCAAACCACCCTCCACTCGCTCTTGAGCAACATGGCAGTGGCTGTCCAGGATTAACACACATGGGTATGCATCCTTTCTGAATAAACTTTGTCAGTTAGATTTTGGTCCCCCAGAAGAAAATGACTGAAGACAATGAAATCACCTGAGTGCTTAGCACATTGGAGAGGCAGCCTCCCAAATCCATCATGAAGTATCAAAATAGGGGGCCTATCTATAAAATCTCACTTTAATAAAAATCTATGTCCATATCTTTAAATCTGTCCAAGGAACCTTGAAAAAACACTTCCTTACCAGGGCTTCCATACCATTTACACCAGGGGTTCCCAAACTTTTTGACACAGGGACCAGAAAATCCATTCACAAGCTTTTGGAGGACCGTTAACATTCATTTGCATATTTACATATTCATTAAGCAAATGATGAATATTCAAATAAGTTTTTCTGGTCCTCCCGAAGCTCCCAGTGCCAGCTTTAGCAAAGCTTTTGATACGGTCACCCACAATATTCTTGCCAGCAAGTTAAGGGAATATGGATTGGATTAATAGACTGTAAGATGGATACAAAGCTGGCTAAACCAGGGTTTCCCAAACTTTTTACTTTAGTTAGAACTCTTTTTCAGTACTGTTTTTTGCAGCCCAAAAATATAAACGCATATTTTAAAAAAGAATTAAAAATGAATAAATTTTTCAGTGTTTCACCTGGCCACATCCTCCACCCAGCCTGGACCAGGGCTTGGGGGACCCAGCGCCGCATGGGCACTCCAGGAGACGGGAGCAGGAGCAGATTGGGGGTAAGGTATCTGGCTAAGAGGCAGGGTGCAAGGAGGGGTAGGGTTGCCAGGTGTCCAGTTTTGTACCGGACAGTCCGGTATTTGAGCATTCTGTCTGGGAAACGAATTGAGAAAATACCGGACATTTTATATGTCCAGTATTTTCTAATTAGGTAAGTTTTATTATTATTAGGTGTATCAATCTGCAGCTTCAAACTGTCTGGCTGGTAGATGTGCTAATCCTGCATGAGCGTGCCTACCAGCCAGGCAGTTCGCAACTACTCGAGGGAGGGTATGTGTGGGGCAGGGGAGCAATATGGAATCCCCAGGGCCAGACTCACTCGTGTGCCCGGGTCAGTCCCGCTTCCCGCCGGCTGATTCACTCCCCTCCCGCCCCGGCCGCTTTTCCTCCTGATCTCCCCTGGCCAGCCCCGTCCAGCCCTGCTTCCAGTGGCTGGTTTACCTGTCCTCCTCCTCATGATCTTCCCTGTCAAGCCCCTTCCACCCCATCCCGTGGCCAGCCCCCATCCAACTCTGCTTCCGGAGGCTGGTTCTCCAGTCCTTCTCCTCCCCATCTCCCCTGGCCAGCCCCCCCTCCACCCAGCCCTGCTTCCGCTGCCTGCACGCCCTAATCTCCACTGGATAGCCCCGCTGCCCCCAACCCTGCTTCCGCCAGACAGCCCCGCTGCTCCCAACCCTACTTCCTGGCGGCTGGTTTCCCCCCCACACACATACACACCTCCTCCCAGTCCGCCCCGCTCCCCTCCCATCAGCCACGCTGAGGCCCAGTATATTTTTCCCGCGACTCGGTATCGAGCCGTGGCACATAGTTTGGGCAATGCTGATTTACACTGAAGTTGCTTTATACTGCTTAAAGGGACCAGTGGGGATGTTAAATATAGGTAAACTGAATAGTCGATTAAACTCATGAATTCTTATCGGTTAGCTGACTATTCTATAATATCGGAGGTGGAGATGACAGCCAGTGCGTTCCAGCCCCACTCCCAGCAATCCCCTGCCATCTTGTGCTGCTGCCTCTCTAAGAGAGGCAGCAACTTGGGGTGCCACACAGGAGCTGGTTCATGAGGGTAGCCAGTTTAAAAACCAGCTCCTCTAATGAACGAGCTGCCTGCCACCCTGCGTTGCTGCCTCTAATACAGAGACAGCAGCATGGGGTGGCAGCAGCCCCTGTACGAGGGCTGAGCTCCCAGACCCGGCGCAAGCCAGAACTGAGCAGGGCTGCTGGCTAGCCTGCTAAAAAATTACTGGTGGGAGGTGAAGGAGGGAAGAAATGCATGCAGGTTATAGCATTAATCTATCAGTTATCAGTTAATCGACTATACTCTTGCATCCCTAATGAACAGCAATTACACCGCCTTTATGCTACCAGAGCAGTTTAAAGCAGCCTTAGCGGATATAACAATCCAGCCCCTCCCATTTTTTATTTTTAAGGTCTAGAACTAGGAGTCACCACCTTTGAAATGCAAAAAATCTCAGCACCCTCTCCAATAGCAAGCAAGCCTGCCACAACTGCATCCCCAAGGCAACTCCCTAATACCTTCCTACAAAACCACCTCTCAGCATCTACAGAGATAATACGATAACATCACGTCTCCTCACTTGCGTGTGACTCAAATCCTCTCTCTCACACACGCAGCATGCTTGCATGTCGGTTGGCAAACTGCTGCTGTATTTTCAACAGGTTCCATCTGTTACCACTTAAACAGTGGAACAGCAGTATCTTTAGCTGGATGCAAACTTTTAAAATTAGCTATCCCAAGGTATTGTGATGATAATGCAAATCTCCAAACTCATAAGAAAAAAAGGCAGATTACATTATTTTATTGGCAACTGGCAAATTTGTTTAAAAAATAGATCAGCCAGAGCATCAAATACCACTCACATGCTCCAATTGCACTGGTTTATATATCATGAATTTAAAGTATATAATGTCTTAAAATTAGAGATTTTTTTTTATTGAGAGCTATTTGCATGTGGCATAACTGCAGCAATCATTCAAGCCATGTGCACACAGACTGACTTGCTAGTGCCTCCTCCAAACTCTCCCCTCCTGCAACCTGTGGTCTTCCCTCCGAGTGTGTCAGAGGTTGCTATATGTTCAATATCTTGTAACTAGATTATCCTGTATACTGTGTTTTATTATGAGTTTTCCCATTGTTCTTTTAGAAAGAAACATATAATTAATCAGAAACTGAACTGTCTCAGGATGTGAAATTGGTAATACAACCCACCATGCTCTTTTCAAATGGGAAACAGAACAAAAAAGTTCAGAAGCTTCAGAGAAGTAGCCAAATTAGTCTGTAACTGGAAAAATGTAAAAAACAACAAATAGTCTTGCAGCACTTTAGAGACCAACAAAACATGTAGATGGTATCATGAGCTTTTGTGGGCACAACCTACTTCCTTCAGATGAATGTGATGTATAAAGTGGCTCAGTATTGGTCTCAGCTGGTTTTAAAATTAGAGCTATCATGCCAGTGTGTCAGCGGATATAAACTGATGTTACTGCATGGACTACAGTGTAGCACCCTGAGATTTACACCAGATGAGAATTTGGCCTATCAACTCAAGACATCCCTCTTTGCCAAGGCAATCTTTGGAGGACTGGAACTGAGATAAGGACACCACAGTTGGTGGAAAATCTGTGTTGGCGCATTCCCAGCTCTCGAGCTGAACCCCCCTAATTAATGTCTGGGAAAGCTGCATTTAAAAATGCAAATTAAAAACTATTTTTGGAAAACCACTTTGAAGCCACTTTCTATACAGCATAAATAAGCAGCAAAGGGCACAAAGATGAACTAGAAGAGGAGACATATATTAAGCACAGTCCAACTTATGGGTACTAATAAATGTAGTTAATTGATAGCTATGTTATTCTTTATTCCTACAGTTAATCAATTATTCATAATACACTATTTAGAGGGAGCATGATTTGTGGCAAAAGTACTGGCCTGGGATGCAAGAGATCCTGGATCTATTCTTCACTCTGGCTCAGACCCTCTGGCTATGTCTATACTGCCCGTTTTGCTCAAGAAATATGCAAATGAGGCTAAGCATGGAATATTGCCACGCCTCATTTGCATAATTAATGAGCACCCACTTTTTGCGCAAGAGGCTTTGCGCAAAAAGGAGCTGTTGCACAAGAGCCGTTCTTCTGCATTTTTTCCAGAAATTGGCTCTTGCGCAAGAGGGGTTTTCTGTCCCAAAAGCGGGTGCATATTAATTATGCAAATGAGGCTCGGATATATACCACCTTAGCCTCATTTGCATATTTCTTGCGCAAAACGGGGGCAGTACAGACATAGCCTCTGTGTGACCATGAGTAAGTCAATCTCTTTGTGCCCAAGTTCCACATCCATACAATACAGAGAATAGTGTTTCCTTTCCATCCGCATGCCCACACATTTTGGCTGTTTAGACTACTCTCTTCTGAGCAGGGGTTTTCTATCTGTATGCACAGCACCCAGTGCAACAGGAACCCAACCTTGTTTCATAGCATAAGTGCTATTGCAAAAAAAATGGATAACATTCAATACACTTCTGTAGGTCAAATGTTCACAAGAAGCAACTATTCTAAGTTATTCATCAAACCATTTCTGTGCATTTTTCTTAGTCTTTAATCATACATTTTAGAAAGTTCATAAGCAGTTTATTGAAAAGTATTCAATATTATAAGCTATTTGAAAGGTTTTGATTGGACTTAGTTCCTACAGTATTCTTTATGGTTACCCCATTAACTATCCAAATGCAGGAGGCAGTTTTATTAACTGCCAGAAAACTATTATGATTAGAACAACAAAATTTCCTCAGAAGAGATCTTTCAACAATGGGGACTACTAAACAAAAGAATATGCTCCTTAGGGAGAAATAGGAGAAACTCAGGCTCTTGATACTGTTTACCACTAGAGAACATTAAGCGTTTAAAAAACAACAACAACTTTAACCATGCTGCCACTTTTCAGGTATCTTCACTGTAGACTTAATTTGAGCTCTTACTTGGGTCTTACTCATAACACCCCACCTATCCATCACAAAACTCTCACTTGAATTTAGTGAAACTATAAGCCTAACCCTGCTGACTATGTATGTTATAGCTTGTGTATAACTTCCACTCAGCTGGTAATCTATTCCCTTTGTAGTGAGGTCACAGTCTAAATCTCTCCAGTGCTGATGATCCTTTGGGGCCTCCCTACAATCCCCTCACATGCTAAGAAGAACCGAGAAATTCTCTCTCAATTCACAAGGAAAGAATCATAAAGCTGCACAAAGAATCATGGGATATGTCACCAGAATACCTCATGACACCTATGAGTGAATGCAGCATTGGGAAAGTTGCAGTAATTACCACTGAACTCAGTGGGTGTCCATCCAATGTCTTAAAATGATTAAAAATCAATTACCTGTGCTAGCTGTGATTTTTAAGTCCTCATCATTTGATCAAATCAGAATGGATTTGTCTCTAGAACACACACACACTTCTCTTTCCTAAGTCTATTTCCTGGCTATTTACCCCCCAGCACTCTGGTGCTGCACACAAAAAAAAAAAAAAAAAAAAAAATCAATGTTCACAGAAAGTCAGGACTAGTTAGAACAGAAACAGTGTATTATTTTTAAATATCATCATTCCTTACAACACCCCTCCCAACAAAAAAAAAAAATGAAAGAAAAAAGGGATGAAGAGAGAAAACTATTTTCTCTCAAATTTTCCCCAAAATGCGGAGACTAGACTGCTGATTTAAAGTCAACAGAAGTATGTCCATTGATTTCAGCAGGCTGTGTGTCAGACTCCAGCCCTGGAAACTTAGCTGAAAAGCTGCAAGTTTCAAAAAGCTATAAGCAATGGAAAGCAGGTTCTCTGATGAAGTGTTAGTCGCCCCAAACTACAGAATTCACAAGCGCTTTATCTTTAACATGTTAATAGCTCATACAGCAAGACTGGGGTTAATTTCAGAAGAAATGATAATAAAGCACTAATGTAAGTATAGCAGTGAAATAGTATGTCATTTTAAAAATCTGAAAGTGACAATGATACTTGTATACAAGAGAAAAGAGAGATTGCTTAGGTCACACCTCACTGGGTTTTACATTCACACTTACAAAGAAGGGCAATTAAAGCCTCTGGATATAGACTAAAACCATACTGCTGTATAGATCGGTCATAAACGATATTAATATGAAGTGGTAGTTTACATGGACACACACTGCATTAATGCTTCTTATTCTAGAATCACACACACTCATAGAAACCTATAGACATACCTACTGAAACAGAAATTTAACATGTATTAAGTGTACTATATATCTTGGCTATCTAAAAGGATTATATACTATGTTCAGAGATTAATATTTCCTTCAATTTTCATGAACTATGGTATATTTTAGGCTGGGCTGATAGGTGATCTTAATAATATACACGAACATTCCCATTATAAGAACCTGTTTTCACTTGGTTCAAGTCTGGCCACATTATATGCTTTGGGCTGAAATTTTCCATTCCTGGTGTCTGCTTCAGGCTGATTATTGATCTTTTTAAAATTTTTGCCATAATGCTTCGGCGATTTCCAAGAAAAAAATTATGGATAAATATGTTTCCTTATGTTAAAATATTCTAGACACCTTTTCTTTGAAATGCTTATGCACCAAAGCACAGTGGCAGTAGAACCTGATGTTTTGCAGGGGGCAACTTTTGTTTCACAGATGTGCCTTTGGTTCTCCCATGGAAACCCCATCCTAACTTGTCCAAATTCTGATCCTTGAAAAGCTGAAGAACACATACGCTCAGCAGAGGGTTCTTAGATTTCAGCAGTTTCCTCAAAGATTGTTGGTGCACTGGGCATGTTCAAGTCGGCAGTTGAACAGAGTTTTGTCTGAAAACTGCACTTCTGAGCTGCTGTGGGCTGTTCTTAGTCCAGGCATCTGCCACTAGACTCAGGGTTCATGGAGAAGGAATCCATCTGAGTCTCATACAGAGGAGACAAAAGCCAAACTAGAGAGGAGGGAAAGGCATGCACTGGGAAAATTACGTAGTGGGTGTGGAACTAGGAGTGTGAATTAAGGGAGAGGAGAGACTGGAGCTGGTTGAGAAAGGAAACAGTGAAAGGTGGGAAATGTGGGAGACTGAAATCAGATGAGGAGTCAAGCACCAGACTCAGACTGTGAGTGCAGGATATGGAGACTAGGATGGATGGATGGATGGATGGATCTGGCTGGGAGTATGCATGCATGGAGAGAAGTGGGAGGGGTCATTGAGATTAGACAAAAAGCCCAAAAGGAAGATTGGAAGCAAAGAGGGAAGTGACTGGAAGGGAGGGAGAAAGATTAGAAGAAGCCAGAGGAGGACAACTTGGACTGGCTGCTTAAGGAGACAGGGGTTTTGAGGAGGGATGATCTAGGAGTGACTACACAAGAAAACTGGAAGTTGGGAACCAACTAACAAGGGGATCAAAAGTCAATAAGGGTAAGACTTTGACGGTCTAAGCAAGTAAACCAGGACTGGGATGAGCAGCCTAAAGACTGGGATGAGAAAGTGAGAATTATGGAACTGGGAAAAGGAGTCTGGGGTGGATAAGAGACAGTCTGAAGGGATGGGACAGAATATGTCACATTTGGGGCACATGCACAGAACAATTTGCACCTGCTAGAGCACACTCCCTAGCCTGGAACTGAATATAGAGTTTGAGTCTCTCCCTCTTCTGATGTGAATCTCTCTGAAATTACCCCTTTGGAGCTAGTCCACACAGGAGATGATTCACTGTTGCTATCAGTTACTGCATTAGCTCAAGTGTCGGAGGTGTATTCAGTGGGTCTAAAGGTTCCTTTCTTGCTGATGAACCATGTGAATGTCAATATGATTTCTCAAGATGATATTTCAGGGTGGATTTTTTTTCCAGTGTCATTTAAAAAAAAAAATCTAGGGAATTACCCATAACACATAGAACAAAATTAAAAGAATAATATTAAGGCTGCAAAGTCAAGGACTAAAAAATTAGGAATACAGATGTCTGTACAACCTTAATTCGGCTGCCAGGGGGTATTAGGATGTAATATCTAACTCTCACGTGTTTTTCCATAGGACCCTTGCTTCATTCAGTACTTAGAATGGACAGTGGTCACTTTAGGTACGTCTAGACTACAGGGTTTTGTCGACATAGAGCGTCTAGACACATTCAGTTCTGTCGACAAAGCAAGCTGCTTTGTCGACAGAACTCTGTAGTCTAGACGCAACCCTACAGGCAATAACACCTTCTGTTGACAGAACTCTGTCGACAGAAGGTGTTATGCCTTGTAAAATGAGGTTTACCAGCGTCGACAAAACTGCTGAGCTTTTAGGTTAAGCATAGAGCTTATCACTATAGCATATGAGAGCTTCACAAATATTAATGAATTCATTTCCACAAGAGATGAGTTGCAGGTATTATCCCAACTTTAAACATGGGGCAATGAGGAACAGGAAGATGAAGGTCAAAAGCGTTTACTAATGTTAGGTTCCTAATTTGAGAGGCCTCAGACCTTTTCAGAGTTCTTACTAGGAATGTAATAGTGAAATCGATTAACTGATAAGTAAAAGCTTATAGGTTAACGCTATAGACTACACACATTTCTCCCCCCACACCCAACCAGTAACTTTTTTTTTTTTGCAGGCTGCTCAGCAGCCCTGCTCAGCTCTGGCTCACGCCAGGTCCAAGACCTACCCCCGCTGAGGCTCTGCACTTAGAGTGTATTAGGAGCCGGGCGGGCAGACGGCCTGGCTCAGTTCCAGTTCATGCTGGCTCTGGGAACTCAGACCCTCTGCCCCCAGAAAGGGGCTGCTACCACCCCGCACTGCTCCCTCTTTATCAAAAGCAGCATCCCAGGGCGACAAGCAGCTGATCCGCAAGAGCAGCTGGTTTTTAAATTGGCTCCCCTCACAGACCAGCTCCCACCTGGCACCCCGCGCTACTGCTGGCCCCACCCCTGGGGATTATAGAATAGTCGATTAACCGATAACAATTCATGAGGTTAATTGACTATTCAATTTACCAATATTTAACATCCCTAGCTCTTACCATTATACAGTATTTTATACCATCAAAGAACAGGTCCCATTGACTTCAATTGTAGCTGAGAATGCTCAGCACTCCTGCAAATTAGATTTCAGAGACTCAATTTAGCCACCAAGAAAATACAGAACACACAACAAGTGTGATAAATTTGGAATAAGTGACTTGCACAGTATCACGTAAGAATTCTTTGGCTAAGACAGGGACAGAATCCAATTCTCCAGGATAGCATTCAACTGCCTTAACCATGAGACCCTCCTTTCTCTCCCTCATTCTCCTTCCTCTTACACTATACATTAGGGATGCTAAATTTCAATTAGTTAACTAATCAAAGTCAATGGGATTTCCATTGACTATTTGATTAGTCGAAAAGAACTTCCGCCTTCAAAATGTACAAGAGCTCCAGAGGCGGCTCTTCTGCATTTCAAAGTTGGAACACAGCCTGGAGGCTGGGGCCAGTAGGGAGTCCCGCTGATCCCGGGCTCCACGCGAGTGCTTCTGCTTGGAAATGCACAAGAGCCCAAGCAGAAGTGTCGCATGGAGCCTGGGGTCAGCAAGGGACTCTGAGTCCTGCACTGGCCCCTGGCTCAATGCTGTGCTTCCTCTTTGAACTGCACAAGAGCCCTCACTGGGGACACTTCTACATTTCAAAGTTGGAATACCGCATGGAGCCAGGGACCAACTTGAAGTCCCACTGACCCCACTCCAGGCGGGCGCTTCCCCTTTGAAACATACAAGTGTCCCCAGCAGGGCCTCTTGTACATTTCAAAGTGGGCCGTCGCTGCGCCCCTGCCCCCTCCCATGGAGCTGGGGGGAAAAAAAATCAGCTTTTAAGATGGCTCCCTCCAGGACTCGCTCCTCTTCCCCCCTTGCTGCCTCTTTGTGATAGAGGCAGCAAGGGGGGAGGGGGGAGAGGAAGCAACTAGTCGACTAGTCAATTAGTCGCTCACATCCCTACAATACACCTTCCAAATTCTGCATTAAATGAGGTAAGGACCTTTAAACAACAGTCCCCTTCACTGCAAAACCCTCACTCATATTCAGAGCAGGTCCTATGGAAAAAAAAATTCCTATGGAAAAAAAATTGTGTGACATGAAATTAAAGACTATGTATATACATACAAGGGGACTGAATTAATGCTGCACAGGAAATCTTAATTCTGGTATTTCCTAACTTTTGAGTGCTTAACTTTACAACCTTAATAATGTTCTTTTAACTTACTTTTCTGTGTGAGATAACAGTATGGATATCTATTCTCCATAAACAAGTAATAATTTGTTCCTTCAGTAAAATATTCTCTAGCAAAGTAGCAAGGGTAACTGAAATTAGATAGTTATTCTCCTCCATAGAAATCGAACCAACAAAGACTTCTTCCATTCAGAGAATTTGTGTGTCAGAAAACTGATCTTCTCTCTCAATATGGAGCAGAGCTTTCCATGAACTGTCCTTGAATAGTTGCTTCCTGGATACCGTGTTAGACAAATATACAATGTAAAAAGAGCTGTGCTATTGTGTGTGGATGTTATAACAATCATAAACCTTATGCCTGGCAGTGCAGAGCTGATTAAAGATTAGCTTCAGTATAAAGAGGATGAATTAATGGATGTCTCCATTATTCATTTTCTTCTAAGTAAACAGTAGAAAAAAGTCTCAGAGGGGTAGCTGTATTAGTCTGTAACTTTAGGAAAGAACAAATAGTCTTACGGCATCTTAGAGAATAACAAAAATATACAGTCTCAAGAACTTCAGATAATGGGTTTTACCCACAAAAGCTCATGATACTCTATATTTGTATTAGTCAGTAGAGAAAAGACATACTATAGGCTTGAATTCCAAACATAATCATGAGGATGGCATGAATTAATTGTTTCCCCTAAATGACAAACCCCATCCACTTCTGACGGTTCTACTGTCAAAAATAGAGGCTCCGCCCGTTCAGACTCACCTTGGCAAGCTGGTCCACCCCACTTGCAGTTCTTGCCAACGTTACAAGATCCTCTTGCATTTTATCCACCCATGACTTTATTCTACAGAAATAAAAAGGAGAGAGAAAAAAAGATGTCCCATCAGATCAATCGCAAATAGCTGGTGATGATCACAAACATGAATGCAGGCTGACAGATTATCTTCCAGGTGGCAGATTGATGCTGAAATCCCTCCTCGATATTGCTGTGAATCTGCTTTAGATATGCTCTCTCTCTCTCTGCACACACATAATGGGGTGTGTATGTATATGTGTGAGAGAGAGAACGAATGTGTCCTTGGTTGCTAAAAATGTAACCTGTTTGCCTTTTTGGAATATGCCACCAACACTGAGAAAAGTGAATATGAATCTCTTCTGCTGGCTCAAATCTAGCCTGGCTGTACAGCAACCTTTTTTTTTTTAAACCATCTGTAGACTGCATGGTGGTCTCCGCATATCCTAGATAAGAGTTCCTGTCAGAAAACACAACCACAATTAGCACTAGCTGACAGCTGCAGCGGAGAGGTTAGGGATTAAATGGTATAGAGACTGACTAAACTCCCATCTGTGTTTTGATTATAAGTCTTCAAGTGCCAGGTAGGGATGTTAAGTTTCGATTAATTAGCTAATCAAGTAGCCAAAGGATTTCCATTGACTACTCAAATAGTCGATGGGGGGTGGGGGAAGGGCACTTGCTACTTCCGCTGCGGCTCTGAAGTTTAAATGCTACATTTAAAATGACATTAAACTACATTTAAAATGCAGAGCCGCAGTGGTCCCAAAGCCAGCGTGAGCTGGGGCTGGTTAGTCCAGGCCCCGGGAGCTAATGCCGCTGTGGCGCTTTAGTTTAAACGTATTAAGAGCTCCTCATTGTGGAGACGGTGCTGCGGGGGGGAGGGGGGAGGATGTATGAGATTTTAAGTCAGCTCCCCCCCAGCACCAGCTTCTGCCTCCTTGCTGCCTCTGACACAGAGGCAGAAAGGAGAGGGGGGAAGCAAGTAGTTGCCTCAACTACCTGATAAGCATAGGTTTATTGGGTAGTCAACTACTCCCTTACATCCCTAGTGCTGGGTGAACTTTTCTGCAGTTGTATCTCTTGTAGTGTTGTCTTAGTGATCAGATTAATTGTTAGCTGAAGAAGGAAACATACTGTCAGCCTTTATTACCATGTATGGAAGAGTCCCCATCATCCTGGTATAGGAGCACACTAGGTCCCTATGAAGTAGGGAAGTACTGTTATCCCATTTAACAGCTGGGGGAATTGAGGTACAAAGGGACTAAGGGAGGGATTCACAAGGGACTTACACATTACAAGACTGAGTGTACAGTGCCTCACTTTTAGGTCCCTAGAAAGTCACAGAAATAACCTTGTGATCCACAAAGCTAAGTAGTGGGCCCTGACTTCCTATACAATGAAAAGGGAGAGAGAGTCGCATTAGAATGTAATCCAGGATGTAGTAGCAATTACCACAAATCATAAACCATCTCTTCAACTTGCTCCCAGGCTGCCAGAATGGATTTCCCCACTAATTATGCACGCGAGCCACGCTAAACCCAAACAGAAGCATGAGGCAGCTAGTGGGGATTTGACCCAGAGAGATTCTCTCAGCCTTGGTAATAACAGACACAGAGGAAGAGCACTGGTCACCTAACCTATTGCCTGCTTTGCCAAGATTTATTCCATCTAGTCCATTTTCTTGAGCTTTGTTTAGTCTACTTTTCAATGGATTTGGCCTAACATTCCTTGGAAGGCTACACCATCACCTACTCCTATCGCAAAATCATTTGCTTAATTTCATTCTGTTAAGCTTATGTACATTCTAATTCCTTTCCTGCTTTACCATTATCTTTCATCTTCGGCATTCACTTAGCTACAGATTTCTACCTTTTCCCCTTTGCGATGAGCCTAAGACTCTGTGGCAGAGGCAGTCCCACCCTTCTTCCCAGACTGGGCATGCTCCAACTGCTGGAGCTGTATAAAAGCCAGTGGAGCAGCCCTGTCTGGGCTGACTGCCAGCAGGGAAGGAGCTCAAGCCAGAACTCCCGAGCAGTCCCTGCCACCAGAGCAGCCACCGCAGCTGCAGGAGTCCCCAGAGCCGCAGCCCAGGCAGCCGTTGCCGCAGCTACTGCAGCCGTAAGAGCAGCCACCGTGGCAGCAGCTGTTGCAGCCTCAGCACCAGCCCCAACCAGGGAAACCTTTTCCGTGAGCTGGATTCATTGAGCAATGCTCCACCAGGGACAGTAGGAAGTGGCCCAGGGTGAGGTTTGTCCCTCCTGGAGCTCAGTGCATTTCAGTGGGATGCCCCGCTGGCAACAGGGCCTTGCGTCAAGACCTGGTGGAGCAGGAGGGCACAGGTCCTCCTACCTCCCTGCCCCGCGACACTTGTCTCCCTGACAGCCAAGGGAAACTCACAAGGGGCATAGGTCTTGAGGCCAGAGAGTCTTGCAGAAGGAGACCACAGCACTTTTTGACTAAGCCTGCAGGGCCATATATCCTAACAGAGGGAACAGTGCTTTTGGGACTAGGCCTACCGGGCTGCATTCCCCCTGAGAGAGGAGACAGTATTTTTGCTAGGCATCTTGGGCCATATTTACCCTAAAGAGGAAACAGGACTTTCAGACCAGGCCCATAGGGCCGTATTTACTGTAAAAGAAGGGAATTGTATTTTGGGGACCACACACCCCTTTTAAAACTGGGCATCAATCCTGTTTTTGGGGACCCCTCCTCCGACTGTCAGGGGAGATGGGCCCCCTACACCCTTCTATAAAAAAAATTAGCAAAAGTGGAAAAAAGTAGTCTGAACACACAAAGAACTTCAGTATCTAGAAAGCTCATCAGATTCTTCTCTTTAGAGGATGAGCATAGAACATGGATCTTTAATTCTGCAGAGACTAGAGACTACAGGGAAATCTGGTCTTAACTCTATTGAGGTCAGAGAAACTGCAAGAAATGCCTGTCTCTAAGGGTATGTCTACACTACAGAGTTTTGTCAGAAAAAATGTCACTTTTCTGGCAAAGCTTGAGGAACATCGACATTACAATTGCGTTCTTCCACAAGAAAAATCGAAAGAACAGAGGAATTTTTCTGGCATTGGCAATCCCCATTTTACACAGAAGAAGCCTTTTTCCAAAAGAGTTCTTTCGCAAAAGGCTTGTGTGCACGGGGAAGAGGGTGTTTTCGAAAGAAGAGGAAAAAGCACAGGTGCCCTGGTGGCCATTCTATCCATAGCAATCACAGTTTACATGCAAGAGAGCATCCATTCAGTCTGGACGCTCTTTCGAAAAAGCAGATAACTTTTTCAATGCCTTTTGCAGTGTGGATGCTCTCTTTCTGAAGAAATTCTTTCAGAAGATCTTTCAAAAAAAAGCTTCTTACGAAAGAAGCCTGTAGTCTAGATGTAGCCTAAGGGTACAAGCTACTGAACTTCAGTTATGTCAACTGTATAGGTGAAGTCGAAATAGCTTAATTCAGCTTTTGGCGCTATCCAACCAGCAGGAAGTCAAAGGAAGAACACTCTTCCTTCAACTTCCCTTAATCCTCGTGAAATGAGGGTTACAGAAGTTGGAGTAAGAAGTCCTCCAGCTTGACATTTGTTCGAGTCAGAACTACAACAATGGCTGCCCGTCGCAGGGAGCCATAGCCTGTAATACCTCTAAGGCTGGTATAGGGGGCTCTGTCTGTGAGGTGGAGTGTTTTCCATATAAGAGCATGTAAATTAATAATCTTCCCCTGCTCGCTCCACCCATTGCAGTCAAAGATCAGCCAATGGGCTGACTTGTGCTCAGGCCTGCTACTCCACCCACTGCAGCAAAAACCAACCTATGGGGTGATAAGTTCACAGGCAATAAAACAGGCAGGCAGCCCCTCTCTCACTGGGGATTCGCATCGAGTGAACGCCTGGCCTGATCACCCAGACGCCTTGCACCCCCCGCTTTCGAGTCTTACTGAGTGTACTCCGAGTTGGTCGACTCGAGTGGAGACAGTTTATGAGCATGCGACCGGTACTTGTGTTCCTGCTGTCTCCATAACTGGCATAAACCCCCACCCCCACCCCCCCCCGCCATCATCCCTATCCTAATTGATGTTTTAGTTGTCCTTATTTCTTGGCAAGTGACAGTGGCTAAAAAGTTACTAAGTTAGTTTATAAATAGTTGTGGTTTAGGTTTTTTACTGTTTCCTTGTATAAAAGTTGTGTAAATAATCAGCCCTATGGACAATACCAGTGTTAATTCAACTGTTCCTAACCCCTGGGCAGTTATTGGGAATTATTGTGATTTAGAAAAAGCCTCAGGGAATTGTTTTGTGTTGTCTGGCAATCTGTTTAATTTTTGTTCTGATGATTGTCTGGCGTCATCAAAATAAAATCAGTTTCTGCTTTTTAAAACCCCCAGTTGAGGTCTCATCCTTTCCGGCATCCCTTCGAACCTCGTGTATTACGGGGACTGACAACATTATTTCAAAATAAAGGCTTGTAGCATAGACATGCTCTTTATTTCAGAATAACATCAGTTATTCTGAAACATCACTGAGGTGTAGATGAACCCTAATAGCATTGACCCTTTGCCTGCCACATTTGCATATCCCTGCAGTTATAATTATAACGAGCCTTTGACTTCCTTTTTATGCCTTTGCACTTTCCTGAGAAATATCAGAAAGAGCACAACAAGAAATCCAGGAATTGTATTGTGCTCTCAGCAGTTAAGATCTGATATTCTAAAAATATTATTGTTGTAAATGGTTTAATATTAAATAAAAATTGTCCATTCCTCATACTTGACACAGTCTCTTCCTGCTTTGCAGTTATTTTAAATTCAATGGCAAAGCAGATGTGCTGTATCTAATCCAAGAGAGCAAAGCCTTTGTTAAAGAGGAAAAAAAAACACCAAATTGGGTTACATCTCATTACAGTGCATCCCATCACGTTCCAGTTTGGAATGTGACACAAATTATACAGCACAATGTGATAGGAATGCAACAAAGCTTACATTTAAAATGCAGCACAACCTAGTAACTGCACCATTTGAAGGGGACAGTGTCCACATTTGGGTTGGACAGCAGCATTTACTTTCAAAAACAGAACAAAGGTTTGCTTTAAATTTTTGGCAGTAACTATAATACCCAGAGGTTCTCAGTGGGTGACAAAAGAGGCTTCACTGATCATTCCAGTCTATTAGAATACCAGCTTCTTAGATGCCTCAGAAATAACAGGCTATATTGTGGGCAAAGTCACAGGAGTGTGTGCTAGCAGGGGGTGAGAGGAAGGAGAGAGGGATTAGGGATATTGCATGGAAAGGTAAATGAAATTTCTGGAAATTCACCAATCATTTCCTTCCAAGATGATGGGGTTTGCCTCCCCTTAGAGCAGTGGTGGACAACCTGCGGCCCGCAGACCCTCCCTGCGGCCCTCAGACCCTCAGGCACAGAGGCTCCACACTTCCTATCCCTCTCCCGCCTTCCCAGCACTTTCGGAGAGTCATGAATCCACTGATTCACACTCTGTTCCCGCTCCTCCCATTTTCTCCCAGAGCCTGAATGCACAAATTAGCTGTTCACGGCTATGCAAGCTCTGGGAGAGATGGAGAGGAGCTGGGAGGATTTATGACACTCAGAGTATTGGGATCGAGGGGGGAAAAAGTAGGAAGGGTGGGCTCCAGTACCCCAGGTTGTGATAGGCACCAGGGAAGGGGGCAAAAAACATCTCTTTGGCCATAGGGAGAAACCCACTGGGCTGCAGGTTGCCCACCTCTGGCAATCATGCATCCAACTGAGATGAAGGAGGATAATTCTTGCAGCCCAATTACTAGTCTTGGTTGCCTATTGCTGCCTTAGAACCTGCCACTTAACCCAGGTCCCAATGGACTCATAGGTGGCTAGGAAATCCAGGAAGAGGTTATGTATCATTATGGAAACTTTAGTTTCTATTCCCCCCACCACCACCCCTAGCATTTGATCCATCTGATGGAGTTCTATAGCAGAGCTATAAAGCTCCATTATATTCTAAAAGTTTCTTCAAAAAGAACCAAGAGAGAAGCCGTTATTTTCTACACGAGCACAGAGGATGTTTTCATTCACCCACTTAGACCCAGCAGCCGCGCTTACAGTACAATTTCTTTTAACATTTCTCACCTTCACGCTAACACCAGTGGGAGTGGCAGACAGGGCTTAAGCAAGATGGCAGTTGAACAGACAGTGTGCCAGTCTGTCCCAGCACTCTAAGTTGCTAGCAGAAGTGTAACTTGACTGGCAATAATGCAAGGGTGGGCAAGTTTAAAACAAATGCTAGCAAACAGTAGGTGAAATCTTGGCTTCACTGAAGTCAATGTTGTTCTCTTTCGCCCACATCTCTCCCTTTTTTATACCATTAATTCCTACTCCCCTCACTAGAACACTGCTTCTTCCACTTGCTGTCCCAAATGGAAAAATTTGCCACCAGTCTCCCAGACAACCAATAAGCAACTCCCTTCAGGTTTAGTATTAACGCTAGTCTATGGATCAGATGATGAGATACAGTGTGTGCGTGCTTTGCTTTTCCTCTTTAGCATCCTATCAACAACAATTCACCCTCCTCCCCCCCATCAGGTCTCTTCTCCCATATGGCAAGGAAACATGCTGTTGATGTGTTTCTAGGCTTATTGATTGATTACATTCTCACTGACTACTGTAATTAATTCAAACATTATTCTGAAGCTTTTCCATATTATTTTTCATGTTTCAGTTTTCAAAAGCATCATATATAAATTATTTTAAAGGTCGCTGTTCAAATCTTCTGCATTGTACATAAAGTAAACATTTAGTCTAGTGATTTCTATTCTAGAAATTTCTTATAAATGTGGATTCTTTATGATGCATTTTGTGTGCTCTGCAGCTGTGATCTACTAAACTACCGTCTGCTTCAGTGAAAGGACACCAATTTAAAATCTAGTCACTTACACGTATGCGTGTATTAACAGGTAGTATCAGGAACCACATCTACTATCCCAAGAGCATCTACTAATTTCTGTGGGTTTACCATTACATTTTCTATCTTTTAAACTATTTCTTTTCTCCCTTGTTGTGGTGAGAAACATCCACACAAACAAATGAAATAGTGCCATCCATTATTCAAAATGTGATTCCAATGCATAAAATAAAGGAAACAGGAAAAATAACTGAGAATATTGTCTCTTCTCTATTCTAGTTATAAAAAGATTTTAGGTCTTATTTGTAACAACAAGCGATAAAAATGAGACGGGACTGGTTTTTAAATTGACAGTTTCCCTTTACCACAATTGTGTTCTCTGTAGTTAATTTTGGAATGACAATTGTATTAGTGATGGAACAAAAATTTTAATGTTATTAAAATTACTTAAACTTTTTGGAAATTGAGGCCTTCAGTGTGGAAAAATATGCTAATCTTTTCTATTAATATGAAATTGTATATTAAATGAAAAATCCCAGGCCTGCTTCTGATTTCACTTACCCCAGTCCTACAACTGGCTCCACACAATTAGATGGAATAAAACTAATAAGCCAAAATTAACAAGAGACTTTCTCCCTCCCCATTCTAGTTTTGTCTAAAATAATTTTGTACATTCAATTATTGATTTATAGATTTTATTCATGATCAATGATGTCTAAAATATTAATCCTACAATGGTATGATTTCTGTGGCCTGTGCGCTCTTGGTATTGTTTCTAAAATGTTTAATACAATGTATAATGAAGAATAATAAATTCAGATTCTTCCTCCCAGGCTAATAGTAAAAGTACTACATTGTAAACTAATGTTTTAATATTGTTACAAACATTAATGCAGTCTTTCCCATTCAGACTACTGTAAGTAACATTAGCAGTATTTACTTATATTGTTTCTCATTTGTAACTGTGATTGGTAATCCTCCACCTCAACCACCAGATATAAGTGGGTTGGCAGCCTACAGTTTAGCTATTCCAAGCTTCTGTTGTATGTGGTTTCTGAACTAGACAATTCTCAATCCTAAACGTGCATGGGAAATTCTTCACAACACTTGCAAACTGTAATCCCAGTCCAAAATAGCAATTTCTATTAAATATTTCCAACTGTATTGTAGTTTCTCTCATTGACAATATTTCTTTAAAAAATTGTCAATTGAAAAAGGAAAAAAAAGGGGGGGGGAGGAGGGAGAAATGGGAGCTCCTGGACACTGTTATGCTTGTCCACTGCTTCCTTTCACTGAAGCCTGCAGTGTAATCTCTGACAGTTGCTCACAGGCAAAGTTTATTTTGCAATTGCAAAGTTGTAACAGCAAACATGTTGGTTTATGGCTTAAAGAGGCAGCAAGCTTTCTTTTTCCTGATAAGGGCAGCACCAGAACTGCAATGCTGAAGAGAAGTTTATGTCGGACTGTTTAGTACAGCATTAAAGTTGCAGTGACGAATTTAAAACAGAAAATCAAACCATATTTAATCAAAAGAGGCCGCATATTGTAACACAATTGCTCTAAACCTCTGTTTACATCATTTCAATTGCTGAGAATTACTGAAGGAGTGCATTACTGAGACTGGGTTTTCTTTGAGATGGGCTGTAAAATGATGTACATGCCATGTAGTGAAGAGGCTCTCACTTGCATATAGGTAATCAAAGACAGACAATCACCAGGAAGAAAAACAGTTTTGGTCAGTGGCTAGTGTGGGTTGGAACTCAGGAGTCCTAGGGTCTGTTCTCTGCTCCACTTCTGGTTTGCTGGCTGATCTTGGGCAAGTTATTTCCCTACAAATCAGTTTTCTGTTCAACAAAATGGGACTGAGACTTACCTCCTTTGTTAAAGGGCTTTGAGACCCGCTGATGAAGAACTCCGTATACAAAGATTGTATACAGAATATGTTTCGCACATCTTCCGCTCCTATTGACTTCAACGGGAACCTCATCTGAGCGTTCAAAAGCAGAATGGGGCCTGATGTTTCAAACTCAGGGCTACTGCATGCCATGTGTTTTACTGCAAGTAAGTTCACCAGGATTCTCTGCGCAAGGGCTGACGGTAAAATGTGGTCCATAAAGGCCAATTTGACACTTAATATAACAAACACTCTTTCACCACAGCAATTTACAGTTCCCAAAAATCACAGAATTGAACCATAATAATTTAAAGATATACCTGACTGAGGGAGGTTTTCAGAGACCCTTCATTATACACCCCAAATCTTTTTTTTAATGTTCCACATGTACTTTAAAATAGACTTCACACAGCACTGTGCATCACTAGTTCAATGTGAAAAAACACAGTGCTTGCGTGCATTTCAGAAATCAAAGAAACATGTGCAGTTAATTCACACAGTGTTACAGCTGTGAATCCTTTGAATTCTCTCCACCTGTCACTAAAGTTGATGTGAATTTTGTCACTGACACCCATGGGAGAACAGGCAGTCCCTTCATTGCACAGTATGGTTTTAAAGGTAGTGTACTGATATAAGGCCCAATCTTGATGTGTTTGGCACTAATGTTTTGGACAAGCTGCTGTGCAATGCCCTCATGAAGCCACAATGATTTCAATGTAATTTTAGACACATTTATACAGCTAGTGGCACAGTGAACGTGTGCCCGGATTGACACACACAGACTTACAGGGCTCACGTGCCTTAAAAACAGCTGTGTAGACAGCACTATTAAGTTTCAGGTCGAGCTTCAGAGCCAGAGTCCCAGCCCCAAGGCAAAACATCTCCACAGCTATTTTTAGAGCAGTACGGAGGAGCATAATCCCCAGGCTGTGAGGCCGTGGGGTGTGCAGACGTACCCTAGCTAGCCAGAGCATTCAGTTAGTCAGTCAGTCAGTCAATGCAGAGCACAATGAAGTTCGAGACCTTAGTTGTACGCTTCTCAAGATGCAGGCACATCTTAGTCTGTGATTCTGAATGATACCCAGCATACCTTTGAACACCTAATAAACCACAGTTAAAATGATGAAAAAGATAGAGGACTGCACAAAGAAGGTGATTTGTTCACAAAAATCATTCAATGTTTCTCAGACTATCAGCCTCTACCTCCACACCAAAAATGCAGACCACGTGCTCTTAATTCAACCAAAAGGCCATGTTTGAAAAATAAAGACAAAGGAGATTTGACTCAAAAGTAATGAAAGAGCAAGCACTGCTATTTTTATCTAATCTACCCTTACACTTTGTTTTCCTGCTCAGGGGACCTTTTCTTTCAGACTAGGATAATTCTGGAAGATTTACTATCCATGAAAGGAGGGGGAAAGCACACACAGAAAAAAATACTGTTATAAAATTAACAAATACAGAATTGTCAGCTACGATTTTTCCCTTTCAGACTAAACTGAAGGGCAAGTAGAAATTTCTTGTTATTACAATTTGTAGATGACATGTGAAAGAGCACCACACATTACAATGGAAATATTAACTTTCTATAAGGAAATCACCAGTTTCGCTAGTGTATGACTCCCTAGGGAGTTTTAATGCGATTATATATTCCAATGATCTATCAAGCCGACAGTACTTGTATCTCATGTGTGGCTGGCTGGCTGGCTGGGATTTGAAAAGAGTAAGGAGATGAAGCTTCTGTAAGATACTGACCAAATTGCTTTGCAACAGGCTGACCGCCCTCAAACTGCCATTTTCCCCCATGTGAAAGAGAAAGGAGTGCACTCAGCAT
This sequence comes from Pelodiscus sinensis, assembly GCF_052426305.1. Lineage (NCBI taxonomy): Eukaryota > Metazoa > Chordata > Testudines > Trionychidae > Pelodiscus > Pelodiscus sinensis. The sequence goes on along the minus strand of NC_143052.1, from coordinate 20,825,042 downwards.
TTCAGAAGATTGGACACACAAGTCCAGTCCTATGACCACTGAAGTCATGAGATCAAATCCCTTAGAAAAGTGACATTACCTTGAATCACACCACTAGTATCAAAAGATGGATAAAACTGTCACCTCAGTTTGAAAGCCCAAGTGTAACAGGAAGTGAAAGTCACAGCTCTGACTAGCTTATACGCTAGTGCAGGACACTTAATGATTCATTCAGGTGCCGCACCATGAAGCATCTTTACAATCACAATAAGAGACATGCTGAACTAATTATGTAACCTTTGGGCATTTCTGAACCTGAGCCCTTGGATCTCAGATACTCCCTTATAATCTATTTACTGTAGGAACGTGTAGCAAATTCCATTAGTATTGAATGAAGGTGTATATAAATAATTATGTCCTTTAGCTCAAGTGGTAAAGGCTTGTGCTGCAAATGTTGTGCATGCGTAGAGTCCTGCGCAGATGCAAAATCTGTATGCGTATCCAATCTGCAATCCACAAAAATGATCTGCAGATGCCCATGGATATAAAGTGGGTATCTGCAGATTTGCAGAGCTCTATGCATGTGCAGTATCAGAGACTCCCTGCAAAACTGCATATAAAATGGAACTGAAGATGACCACCACAAGCTTTTGTCTAGCTAAAAGGTTAGACTGTTGCCTCTAGCTACTACACTATGTGGGGAGTAGTTGGGCGCCATGCTGTCCATGATGTGTGCAGGTACAGTGTACTCACTGCGGCATGCATTATACTGCTAGAATGGGGATACTATTTCGTTCTTCCTCACTCCCTTTACCCATCTTGTCTATCTTTGTTAACGGCAACACACTCTGCCTGTTTAGTACAGGAGTGCCTTTCACTCACATAAAATAGAGTACCAGTAGCCAAGACCTTAGAGTACTCCAGGGAGTTTCCAGGTCTTCTCACTTTTCAGACTATAAGTACTTGCTTGAAGTAGGGTTATTTATTTGGTTGCTTGATTTGTTTATCAGCAGGGAGGGAGCTGTGGGCATCACAGTGACTGTCATTCTTGTTCTCGTAAAAAGGCTTCCTTTAGTGTCTATTTAGGCTGCAAACTCACCAGGGTAGGGATTATTTACTCAGTGTTTATCTAGTGTCTAGCTCAGTGATTAGTTGTAGCCTCTTGGCACTGATAGAATACTAATACCACCACCTGACTCCCCCTCCCCTTAAATTAATAAACTTCTACATCAATCTTCCAGGCAGTGCTCATGAAACTTGCTGCCTGCAATAAATTTTAATATTAAAAAAATACTGAATAAGCAGCAGCACACACAGTGCTTTTCATCCTCCAAGAATGGATTAACTGCATTCACATGAATGGGTTTTATTTTGATTTCACCTATACAAACAATGCCACAGTAGTCAATAGAGTTATTCCTAATTTACACTGTTGTAAATAAGATCAGAATTTTGGGCCCAATGGACTAATTCCCAATTTACAGTGATGCAAAGGAAATACTGTTTTAATTATCTAATCTGAATACTTAGGTCCCCATCATCCTATCATCTCGACATCCTGAATGTCAAAGCACCGTATGTGGGTTAGCATCACTATCCCAATGTTATAGAAGAGAAATCTGAGGCAGACTTTACATGATTTCCACCAAAACATTACCCCATGGAAGTGATTTGGAGTCATTTCCTATCTACACCAGACTTAATCCAGTGAACTAGATATATGGATGCCTGTATACCTGAGTGCCATGATGGGAGGAGAGAGAAAGACAGCCCTCCCTTACATCCAACCATCCACCCCTTCTCTTGGAGGAGGTATTTCCAAGTTAAGCAGAAGGCTTTAGAAAGCAAAAATCCAGAATTTAATCTCCATGAATGAAATCGACATCTAGGCTTCTTCAGGTGGGTGAAGGAAGCTAAAAACCACTTCTGAAACCCAGCCCAAATCTGGAGAAGCAGCAGCTTCAGTCCCTCCTCATCCTTGACTAGACCATCCAGAGCACTGGAGCTACAAAAATAGGTCTCTTTCAGTCCCACAGCCATTGCAGCCTATGCTGCAAGCCTATGCAGGCTTGTTTCACAGACCTCCATGACAACTCTACCACCTACTCCAGCAAATAACCTCAAAGTGAGGCTTATGTGATGCAGGTAAACACCACAATGGGCGCTCAATGCAGTAATTTTTATACCAGCATATGTTAGCAGAAAGGTGGTTCAATGTTTAACACACTAGCCTAAGACTTCAGAGATCTGGAAGTGAGCCCTTGATCTGCTATGGACTTACTGTACGATGTTGATCAAATCACATTGTTTCTGTGTTCCCCAGTTCACTCCCTGGAAAATGGGGACAACAGAACTCCCTTCCTCACAGTGGTGTTGAGAACAAATACCTTTAAGATCAAGAGTTGCATATAATGGGGGCCACATCTGCTTAGGATAGATTCCAGAGTTCAATAGAAGCTCTGCTGCCTACATTAACACAACCAAAGCAGGCCTCAACTGTGTTACTGCTTTCTATAAGAAAATCCTGTACAAATCAAGTGACAGGAAGGTGTTTGTATACCAGAACAAGTCAGTGATTACAGCTACTGCTTCACAAATACTTCTATTTTTTGCCAAACAAATCTCCTTTTGCAATCTGCAACTTTCCAGTAAACAAATGTGAAAAATACTCTATAATGGAAATGACTATTACATGGATAATCATTTTTCAACACACTTTCATTTTTCTTAAATGTTTAACCCAAGATATTTACACCTGACACAAACCGATTCAGATCCAAAATTAACATATATCCTAAATGGAAACCCTTAAGAATTATTAAAGTTTAACCAACTCGAGCTAAATGAGAAGTATTTCATAAAGAGATAAGACTTAATAAAGTTACAGCTCATTGACTGCCATTGTTTCCTAGATGTGATTCATTACAGGCTCGTACAAGTGGATACCTATCAAGTATGTTTATTGCTTATAAGATGAAAATTAATCAAATTCTCAGAATCTACTTAACACTGCTATAGCCCCAAAACTAGAATTGCTTCATGCATGATAATGAGCTTGTTTCTAAATCAACAGCTTAATATATATCTTTTTAAAATAATAAAAAAATCTGGTCCAGTTAATAGAGCACACAAATAGAAAACCCAGCTTTGTTTCCTAGCTCTTTATCGGGAATATTTCTGAACATATGTAATTGTTAACACACAACTGCAACTTCTAGGTTAATTGAGATGGTGTTTTTTGTGGTGTCATGCTAAAATCGGTTGTGAATCTCCACACTAGAAGTTATATTCACAACTGTAACACATAATACTTGAAACTAAAATGCCAACTGCCATTCAGTGAGACACCCGCAATTCACAGAGACAGACTGTTTCCACTTCTCTAAAATTAGGTTAATGATACTAACCTATATAAAGTGCTTTGAAATTCAGGATGTTCAGATAATAGGATAATAGGGACCAAAGTAAATAGATAATTAACAGTATTTTTATTTGCATTGATGCCACCTAGGAATCATTTCACTGAGTACAATTCTAATCTCAACTACAATAGTAAGAATCAGGAGTAACTCTACAGACTTCCATGAATTTACGCTTATGTAAATGAGATGAGAACTGAGCCCATTCTTCAGACTGCAGTTACTCCCGATTTACATCAGTGGATCTAGAATTAGAACAGGCCTGAGCAAAATACTGCCTGTGGGCCACATGCAGGCTACCAAGCCACAGGATCTGGCCTATGGAGGCAATGGAGAGCCCCACACCAGTCTGAAACATGGTTGCAGGGAGCTTTCTCTTTATGAGCCCAGAGGGGAGAGGGCAAGATTCAGACACAGCTCCCACCCCAGCACAATCCCATTGGCCAGTTTCTGACGAGAAATTGCCCAATAGGAGCTGCCTGTTACAATAACAAGCAGCCACGAAGCACAACCTCCTGCTGAATTATTTACTCAAGCACATGGCTGAGCAGGCAGAAGCATTTTAAGGTCTGCAAGCCTTGAGCTCTGCAGGCAGGCTGGTTTGGCTGCTAGCTGGAAAGACTCCTGTCCAGAGCCTGCTTCTGGCACCTCAGTTCCTCCCTTCCCCAACTCTGTCCCCCACTCCTGCCCTGCTACACCACATGCACCCATGCCCCCTCCCAGATCTGGCACCCCAATCGCCTGCCTAAAAAGATCACAATCCCCTCCTACCCTAGGTCACATCCAAATACCCTGCATCTCAGTCCCCTGCACTAGGTCACAACCACCTCCTTTCCCCGAACGCCCTCCCAGACTCCATTCTTCCTCTAGCACCCCAATCCCTTAACCCAAGCTCCCTTCTGTACCCAACCTCCATCCCAGACCCCACACTTCCTCCATTAATATCATGGAGGAGTGTGGCCCTCAACCACTTTCTAAAACTTTGGAGTGGTTCCCCCATCAAAAATTATTGCCCACCCCTGCGTTAGACTCTAGTCCCTATGGCTGAAAAGCTCTATGTACGTGCTGCGGAATATTATTATATTATGTAGTACAGGTTGGATCTCCCTGACCAGTCCCGAATGAGAGAATTTGCTGGACCAGGGGAGGTGTCCTGCCACGCGCTCCCAAGCCCATCACTGCATCCTGTCTCACCCTCACCCACTCCCAACCTAGCTGGGCTGCTTGCCCAGCTGCAGCTGGCTTCCTGGGCAGCAGAGGCTCTGGTTTCTATTGCAAGGCTCTACACATCCAGGGCAGCCGTGGGGCCCCACACTCCTGGTAGCTGCTCTGGGGCTCCTGCCCTTAGGCTCCCAGCTCTCTGGTGCAGGAGCATCCTTGGTCCTGCTGAATGATGGATGTTGCCAGACCAGAGTCTGCTGGTTTTTAATGATAGCTATTTAACTGGGCAAAGCACTGCTTACTGGAAGAAAACAATTATCCTAAAAACACAGATTGAAAAAAAAAAATTCACTGTAATGGGATTTTATAAAGTGTTTAAAATGCAGTTTTGAAAAGGCATTTTATTCATGAAACAGTTTTATCAATGGCTTTTAACATCTCAGGTTCACATGCTAGCTGTCATTTATAATGAAATGATTTTTTTCTCCACATCTAAGACCTTAGCCTTAGTCAAAAAGTATAATGAAATTAAAACATGGCAGACTGATTGAAGATCGAGAAGGAAAGAGGCTTATATAAATGAGGATCAAAATAGGATACATATATAAATTCTCAGGGCAGTTATGAGAATTCCATCTGGGCCACACAAGTTGGATCTTTTTGTGCCATAGCAGAGTCTTGCCTTCATGCAGCTTGAATACAAGAGTTAGGCACTTTACTTTTTGGCTTAATTAGCTACACAAGCCTTTGAATTATCTACACAATATATAAACAGTTGTCATCATTAGGGTCAACAACTACCTCACACCAAGAATCTTAGACACTAAGGCTACGTCTACACTGGCCCCTTCTTCGGAAGGGGCATGCTAATTTTGAAAGTGGGAATAGGGAAATCCGCGGGGGATTTAAATATCCCCCGCGGGATTTAAATAAACATGTCCGCCGCTTTTTTTCCGGCTTGGGGAAAAGCCAGAAAAAAGCGTCTAGACTGGCCCGATCCTCCGGAATAAAGCCATACTTCGAAGTAGGAATAAGAGATCCTCCGGAATAGGGCTTTATTCCGGAGGATCGGGCCAGTCTAGACGCTTTTTTCCGGCTTTTCCCCAAGCCGGAATAAAAGCGGCGGACATGTTTATTTAAATCCCGCGGGGGATATTTAAATCCCCCGCGGATTTCCCTATTCCCACTTTCAAAATTAGCATGCCCCTTCCGAAGAAGGGGCCAGTGTAGATGTAGCCTAAAGGTATTTACTACTAGAGAGTACTCAGAAAAATGGTGGCATCTCACATGTGTCTGTGTGGTATAAAAACTGCAAACGTCTTCTGACCAATGTAGCAGTAAAAAAATAACTGTGTATTGCTAAGATCACCCTGTCAGTTCAAAGCCTCCACCTTCATTCAAAGCCCTAAAGTAGATGTTTTGTCTGAGAAAGAACTCTAGAATAGATCCCAAACCAGAAAAGCACCCAAAGAGATCATTTGGAAATTATGTTGTCACATTTCATAGTTGTATTTATTATTCCCTAGCTATTTCAAGGACCATTTATCACTGAAGCTACATGTTTGCCATAAGTACATGTATAAATCTGATCAGAATATCTTTTTCTCTCTCACACACACACAACCACTTATCTCCTGATTTAGACCTCTCAGTTCTGCTCCTGCTGTAGTCAACATGAAAGTTTTCACTGATTTCAGTGGTGCAGCAGCAAGCCCTTAGCACAAATGACATTCGTGGCATTGCATGAGGTGTAAAGAAGGTGAACCACATAGCCCATTGTAAGCATAGGATTGGATGCCCTCATTCTATTCAGAGAGAGAAAATTTAATTAAAATGCACCCATCTTATATTGGCTAGCTTGTATGGTGACCAGGTGTCCCAATTTTAGAACATAAAAACTTAACAGCTCCGCTGCATCAGACCAAAGGCCATCTATCTTGGTATCCTCTCTTCTCCTAGTGGTGCCCTATGCGGAATGAACAGTATATGTTATCATCAAGTGATCACAGAATCACAGAATCCTAGGGCTGGCAGAGACTTCAGGAGGTCATTGAGCCCAGCCCCCTACCCAAAGCAGGACCAACCTCAACTAAACCATCCCAGCCAGGGCTTTGTCAAGCCGAGACTTAAAAACCTTTAGGGATGGAGATTCTACCACCTCCCTAGGTAACCCATTCCAGTGCTTCACCACCCTCCTAGTGAGATAGTTTTTCCTAATAGCCTGTCCGAGGCAGAACATCAGAAATGGCTGCCCGTCGCAGGGAGCCATAGCCTGTAATACCTCTGAGGCTGGTATAGGGGGCTCTGTCTGTGAGGTGGAGTGTTTTCCATATAAGGGCATGTAAATTAATAATCTTCCCCTGCTCGCTCCACCCATTGCAGTAACAGATCAGCCAGTGGGCTGACTGGTGCTCAGGCCTGCTACTCCACCCACTGCAGCAAAAACCAACCTATGGGGTGATAAGTTCACAGGCAATAAAACAGGCAGGCAGCCCCTCTCTCACTGGGGATTCGCATTGAGTGAACGCCTGGCCTGATCACCCAGACGCCTTGCACCCCCCGCTCTTGAGTCTTACTGAGCGTACTCCGAGTTGGTCGACCCGAGTGGAGACAGTTTATGAGTGTGTGACCGGTACTTGTGTTCCTGCTGTCTCCAGAACTGGTATAACACCCCCCCCCACCATCATCCCTATCCTAATTGATTTTTTAGTTGTCCTTATTGCTTGCCAAGTGACAGTGGCTAAAAAGTTACTAAGTTAGTTTATAAATAGTTGTGGTTTAGGTTTTTTACTGTTTCCTTGTATAAAGTTGTGTAAATAGTCAGCCCTATGGATAATACCAGTGTTAATTCAACTGTTCCTAACCCCTGGGCAGTTATTGGGAATTATTATGATTTAGAAAAGCCTCAGGGAATTGTTTTGTGTTGTCTGGCAATCTGTTTAATTTTTGTTCTGATGATTGTCTGGCGCCATCAAAATAAAATCAGTTTGTACTTTTTGAAACCCCCAGTTGTGGTCTCATCCTTTCCGGCATCCCTTCGAACCTCGTGTATTACGGGGACTGACATAGCCAACCTAGACCTTCCCCACTGTAACTTGAGCCCATTGCTCCTTGTTCTTCCATCCGTCACTACTAAGAATAGCCTCTCTCCATCCTCTTTGGAACCTCCCTTCAGGAAGTTGAAGGCTGCTATCACATCCCCCTTCACTCTTCGCTTCTGCAGACTAAATAAGCCCAAATCACTCAGCCTCTCCTCGTAGGTCATGTGCTCCAGCCCCCTAATCATTTTGGTCGCCCTTTGCTGGACCCTCTCCAATGCGTCCACATCCTTTCTGTATTGGGGGGCCCAGAACTGGACACAGTACTCCAAATGTGACCTCACCAATGCTGAATAAGGGGAGTAATAACTTCTCTAGATCTTCTGGAAATGCTCCTTCTAAAGCACCCCAATTTGCCATTAGCCTTCTTGGCTACAAGGGCACATTGTTGACTCATATCCAGCTTCTCATCCACTGTAACCCCCAGCTCCTTTTCTGCCAAACTGCTGCTTAGCCAGTCAGTCCCCAGCCTGTAGCAATGCTTGGGATTCTTTCGTCCTGAGTGCAGGAATCTGCACTTGGCCTTGTTGAATCTCGTCGGATTTCTTTTGGCCCAATCCTCCAATTTGTCTAGGTCACTCCGGACTCTATCCCTGCCCTCCAACATATCTACCTCTCCCCCTAGCTTCATGTTTGCAAACTTGATCCCTCCCCTTGATCCATCCCCATTTTCATATTCTGGCAATTTTAGCTGATCAGTCCTGATATTTGGGGTTTTGTCTTATTTAAGTGCCTACTACCCTCCATCCCCCATCCACATTTTTCATATTTGATATCTAGCCATGCTAGTAGCTTGGGTCAGAGGGGACTTCAATCCAGATATCTCATCTCATCTCAGGTGAGTGGTCTAACAACCAGGCTATCAGGAAATCTGGAGGGAAATAATCTCTCAGATTGCTTAAATTGTTCCATTTGGCAATAAATAATTAGTCACTGGGTCAGAGAGAATGACTGAGCATGGCTCTAGTCTAGTATTCAAGGCACAAGCCAAGCAGGAGCAAACACCCAGGATCTAGTCCTAGAAATTCAATATTAATTGGGTCAAGAAGAAAGCCCAAATACTAATACACCTATTAGGAATGGTCTGGGGAGGGGACTGGACTCAATGACCTCTCAAGGTCCCTTCCAGTTCTAGTATTCTATGATTCTATTAAATCAGACTTATTTTTATGCTAGGCTTTTCATAGCCAGGTAACAGCCGTGATTTAAATACAGCTCATGCAGTAAATGTGTAAACAAACAGGATGGCTACAATGCAACCAAGAACAGTTCACCACTGAGACTTGATCCTTAGAGCTTCTGTGGAAAGACAATGTTCTGTGCTGCTGATTCCTCCTGCTTAATCATCACAAGGAGTTATAAATAAAATATCCATTATAAAAAGGTAGCATGCTGCCATATGCTATTAGGCAGTGGTTCACAACCACTGGGCCAAGGACTGGCGCCGGGCCGCAAACCGCTGGCTACCAGGCTGCAGCGGCTCCGGGGCCAGGGCTGGAATACACCACCCAGTGCCTCCCCTCCTGCCGCGGCTGTTAGGAGAGGCATGTCCTGCTCCACCTCTCAGCAGCGCCAGGCAGGGGCGGTTCTCCTCCCAGCTGCATAATTACAGTTCACTGCATGGAGACTGGCAGAGCAGCCACAATCCAGGAAGCAGTGCTCAGCTGGCAGCTGGGAGGCAGCACAAGTTAGGTGAGGGGGGGAGGGACAGGCACTGGGGGAACCAGGAGCAGGGCTAGTGCTGGGAGGCTCTAAGAGGCAGGGGGCTGGCACTGGGGACCTCTGGGGGTAAAGCTAATACTGAGGGATTCTGGTGGGTGGGGGCTCTAAGCAGTGGGGTACTGACCATGGGAGGCACTGGGACATCCAGGGTGGGGAGCTGGCACTTGAGGGTCCTGGGGATGGGGCTAATATTGGGGGTTGGTACTAGGGGGTATCATGGTGGGAGGCTGGCACTGGGGGGAATCTGAGGATGGACAGCTGGCACTGGGTGGGGCTTGGTTGCAGAGGACTCTGGGGTTAGTGGCTGGTGCTGAGGGCTCTAGAGGTTAGGGCTGGCACTAGGGAGGCTCTGGAGGTTGGGGATATTTATAAATTCAGACTGGCAAACTCATTCACAAACTTTTGGCAGGCCAGTAACATTTTATTTGCTTGTTTGAATATTCAATAATTGCATAATGGATATGCAAATAAAAATGTTACCGGTCCACCAAAAGTTTGTGAATGAGTTTGCTGGTGCATGATATGAAAAAGCTTGGGAGTCAGTGCTTTAAGGACACAATCAAAGAAACAAAAAAGTCTTTGACTCCAACTCACCTTACCTCGTGACCCTACACTACTGCCACTCTCATTTACAAAATTACTTTACCAAAGTGTTGCTAGGAACTCTTTGCTATATAATAGTCTCCAGACTAATAATCTATTTCATTGCAAATATATTCTATCCTTTAAAGGCTGATTTACAGTGTGTAAAAGCCATCATCTCTGTAACATACCACAACTGTAACAGTACAAAGAGATTGTGTGTTGCAGAGATGTAAACAGACTTCATCTTCTAAAGGTAGGGTTTATCTGCATTCAATGCTGGCTTAAAAATAAAAGGAAATTGGAAAATAAAAACTGTTAAATCAAAGGGGCATTGAACAGATTGTTAAGCATCCACAGCAGTAGCAATAGACTGTATACATGCTAGTGTCTTCAAATTGCTCAAGTCCTATAAAGTCAATTGCACTGAAATCCTGTTTTGTTTTGTTTTTTTGTTTTGTTTTTTAAAGGACTGTTCTAGCTAAGCTCCTGGACTGTGAATGTAAATTAACATCTGTCATGATCCTTGTCCTTCTCCAGAAAACTTCAGTCCTATATCTTTTGAGTAAAGGATAAATTTAGTCCAATACACCAAGAGCTTGCTGTACTGAGAAACAACTTCAAATACAGGGTTGAAAACTGTTTATGCAAAAGATCATGCTCATTTCAGTAAACCTTAGTCCATCTGAGTAGCCTCTTGTCTTCAATGGGACAACTCATATGAATGACCACCGCTTGTTTGTGTAATGGCCACCCGATCAGGGTCACAGCTATGCCAGCCAGTGTGGTTAGGCCACATGTACGTTAAAGCCATCTGTGACTAACTTTCTCCAGCACTTTAACAAAAGCCTTTAAAACAGTTACCATCAGGCTTCGCGGGCCATTGCCAGCTCCATAGATTTTATTGTGAATCTCTCAGTATTGGTATTTCTCATTTTTCTTAAAACTTTGGGTTCATAAGAATCTCAGCTTTACCTTAAAGAAAAGGGGCGAGGAGGAGAAGAGTAAGCAGCATGAAAATTTGGCATTGAAGACCCAAAAGTCAATAGCCAAATAAGAACATCTTAGTTAAAAAAAAAAAAAAATCTTACGATTTTAAGCTAACATTCACAATTTTAGGAGGGGTCTGACCCATGATTTTTGAATGCCCGAGGCGGTCTATAAAGCCTCTGTTCTGAAACAAGTTTTATAGTCAAGCCTTAGGAACGATTTCAGAGCAAGTATACAGGGCAATAGGTCAGCAAGGGTCACTTCACAGGAAAGCTGGATAAGGATGCCATTAAGTGTAATTCAGCTTTAGAGCAGCTCCTTCTCAAAGAGGCTTTGCTCTCCTCTCTCAGGCTGGGGTACAAGCCCTATAGTCAAAAGGGCCACAATGCCTGTCACTGCATTCAAACGCATGTTACAAAGGCAGACTATTGAGGAAGAGCATGAGACATTTACACAGGAGCCATCCCTCCCCCTTTCTTCCTCTCCCTCCCCTGCCCCCCATCTAGACACATTCCCTAATTAAGCATCAATACAAAGCAATGTAATTGAACAGATGTAGTAGTCATTAACAGGAATTACCCATTCTCCTATCAAATCAGAGTGTAAAGACACAGCTCTGTTTGTAATGGGTGAACTTAATTGCCCGATGGTCCCCAAGAGGGATGTGTACACAGATCAAGACATCACACACACATAAATGATCTCAGCTCTGACACAAGCTTTTTGTCACTCACTCATCCATCTTTGCTTGCCAGGGTTAATAGTGGTTGGAATAGGAACTGGACAATTGAATAAACGAAAGTACGGATGTGTTTCAAATGAAGCATACCATAACATGGGCTTTGATGACATGTTGATTAAAGGTCCATATGTAGCACAGGCTTTTTTTTAAAATGAGGCAGCTGCTTAAAAGACAATCTATTTGGGTAAAAAGAGAGCAGAGACTCTGGTATCCCTTAGCAATTTGCTGTGAAACATGTGTTTGCTTTACAAGGATCTGATTCACAATCACTGCACTTACATGGTTTGTTGATTAAATCAGTTTCTCTAGCAGTTATTAGACTGAGCAAAGGCGGGGAGAGGGAAGAAGCCAATTGTCAAACTAATTCTTCTGTGTTATGCAAAACAGATACAGTAGTAACCTGTATCCCTTTTTGGCGCAGGATCCCAGTTTAAAAAACAGCTCCCCACATGGACTGGCTGCCTTTTGCTCTTTGCTGCTGCCTTTGATACAGAGGCAGCAGTGCAGGGTGGCAGCAGCCCCTTTCCACAGGAGGTCTGAACTCGCACTTGGTGCGAGCCGGGATTGAGCCAGGCTGCCTGCTCACCTAGCTCCTAATACACTTTTAATAAAGAGCCGCAGCAGAGGTAGGTCCTGGACCCACTGCAAGCCAGGCCTGAGCTTGGCTGCCAGTCAGCCTTCTAAATAGTTTACTGGTGGAGAGAAGAACCAACAAAAAGATCAAAGAAGCCGCTGCAGGACACTGACAGAATGTGGAGTGTCTGGCTATCCAAGAAGTGGGGACTCAGGAAAAAAAAAAAAAGCCCATTGGCAAGTTTGGCGAGGAAAGATTTTTTTTTCCTGGTGAGAGAGGCAGCGAGCCATATTTAGCCTTCACCCATCCTTGAGCCAGTGGCAGTGAGTAGAAAAGAGCACAGGGATACAGATGGCTACAACTGTGTGCAAGTGGGGGAGGCACCTCCATTACAACAGAGAGGGAGACAAAGTGAGTAAATAATGAATGGAGTTTTCTACTTTGTGCCAAAGACAATAGCTGATGATTATTTGGGGGGGGGGGGGTTACGTGTTTTTAGACTGGCAGTCACTGGGAGTTCTTGAGCAGCTCAGTATTTCTCTATAGCTAGAGAAATAAAGCGGTTTTGTAGACTGACTTTCAGTTCATTGTCAACTCTATAATCAAACAGCCAGACACCTTGCCGGGACAGCAGACAGCATTCATAAAATATGTTAATCACTGCGCCATTGCTAATGCCTTCCCCATAGAAGGGAAGTCTGTAAAACACCTTGGCACAGCTGGGTTGTCTTTTTCACCAAAGGGATAGCATTGAAGCAGCAGATCCATTCCCTTATCAGGCATCCACTCACTAAGGGCACTATCTGGCCACTTATCTTTTGTGGAAGGACCATGATTTACTTCAGAGGTAAATATCTCTGTGCCTCCTCATGTTTCAACCTCTCAGAAAAGGCATAGTGAGTGCTAAGCCCATAAATGTGTCTGAGATATTTACACAGTAGAGTTACCTGCCCTACCCCTCACCATTAGAGGACACTTTGCCTCTAGCCTCCTCAGCAACATGAACATCCAATAACTGGCTTTCAGTAGTGCTGCAGGCTGTGGTATGTCGGCTGATGACTAAGGATACGTCTACAAATACACGTGCTACAGGAATTGCTAAACTAATATAGCATAGACAGTAGGTTTGTTTTGTTTTTCTTCCTCTATAGTCACTGTAGTAAATCCACAACATTGAGAGGCAGCAGAAGAATTTTTCTGCCAACCTCGCTGCATCTACAGGCCAACCAACCTAAGTACTTCATGTAAGGTGTGACATTTTTTCACAGCCCTGAGCAATGTGGTTAGGTTGACCTAAATTTTAGGCATGGTCCAGGTCTATCTAGCTGGGATCGCTCTCAGATCTTCCTGCTTGTGAACAACATTCCAGGCTCTGCTGCACCAAATGTCAATGCTGCTTTAGACTCAAATGCAAAACCGAAATGGGAAGAGTAGTGAGCTAGTAATTCACTTCTTTCTCAAAATGGCTCCCCTTCTCTGGCAGGCATAGGGACTAATCACACACACACAGCACTGTACCGAACATGTTGTCTGCTTACTTCAAACTGTCCTCTAATATTGGGGCATCTCAGTTTAAGTACTATTGACTGACTCATCTCAGGCAGCGTGTTAAAGTCACATAAAATTACTTAATTTCGATCAGCACTAATCCATTATCCAAATTTTGTCCAATTGATTCCCGGCAGATCATGCAGGACAAGTGCCAGATTCTACTCCTCATAAAAATTGATTCCCTACGCGAGGGTCACACAGCTTGCTTTAAACCCCACTCCTGTCCCACTGTCAAGCTCTTGCATTCTAATTATTGATTGAAGTTTCAGATGTGCTTTGAAAGGTATCAGATTTGCTGTTGTCTTTGGATAAGAGATGTTATATGACATCAGCACAGTGGATGGAATGCATATTTCGCCAGGCTGTCCTCTGGGATGTGAATGACAGCAGTACTGCTGAAGTCATGAGAGTAATTTCAGTTTGCACCACTGAGAACAAGTCCCCCTTGTTGTATGGAGGGGGAACAAAAGGTTCCCTCCCCTGCTTTTGTCTCTACTAATTACTCGTGGATAGTAGAGGTGCCCAATAATTCCATTAGCATCAATCCATTCAAAAAAAATCATAAGTCCCCCAAAGTCACTAGATTGGCTTAAATATCATGAGATTTTAAATAATTATTTCTAGGGTTTAAGGTGCCATCTGCTTTTTGAGACATTAGGGTTCACACTTTCTTTGGCAAATCTGAGGGCTAAAAATGTGCTTGAAAATGAAATTTGATAATCTCATGCGATCACAGGATGCCAGGAGCGAGGGCTTTAAGACCACTGCCAAAAATGGTGTACTCTGACAGCACTGCAGTACCCTCTTATTAGAACTAAGATTCAGGCTTCATTAAAAGCAGGAGGCAATTCAGACTATTTGCACAAAAGTCAAACAGCGCTGGTTAGGTAAGTGGCACTACATTGTGTGCATAGCTAGTCCATATGAAAACATGTCTGTTGCATGAAAAACTCACCTTCATCACCATCAGCTTGATTCATCTATCTGTTGCATCTCATTAACAACCTATACTGTAAACTCTTTAGGTAGGGACTGCCTCTTTACTATGGCTTTGCACAGTACTCTAGCACAATGCGACCTTGATCCCAGACTGGGGCCTCCAATTGCCTCTCTACTGACAATAACGCTGATATTTGTAAATCTGTCAAAAGGATTTGCATGCCCAATTCCCATTTTATTGACAGCAAAATCCGCTAGGTGATTTTGTTTAAAAAAAAAAAAATCATTGCTTAGAAATTTAGGGCACCTCTCTCAACAAAACTTCTGTTTATGGGGCACTTCTTTTCCTTACACACACAAATAAATATTTGAGTGAAAGCCAGACAGGTTCTTTCAAACCTACCTAACTGCAAGGATACACCCGAGATTCTGTGAAAGCAAATGCAATCATTTAATCTCTCTTTACACTCCTGCAGAATGAGCATGTTGCTTCCCCATTTCTCACAGATGCTATGAGTCTTGGTTAACATTTGGAAAGCATCCTTAGATCCTCTAATAATTAAAAAGGCCCTAACAACACAACCTATTATCAAAACCAGACATATCTATGTGTAGCCTCTTTTTAAGGCTGTCATTGAAATGTAATCCCTTTTTCATCTGCAGAAGAGCACTCTGCTATGTGGGATCTGTGCATGCGCCACAATAGATTACACAGAGAGGAGAATGAAGAGGAGCTGGCTTTATGTCTTGTACTGGTAACAGACCAGATTAATTAATGAAGGTCTAGAGACTACGTTTAATATTTAATCATCTTAATACTCTGACTTACACAGGCTACTATATACCCTCAGAGGGAGAAATTGAGTGCACTTTCAAGGAAACGCATTGAGGGAAAAAAGGATATGTTGACATTTCTACTCAAGTTTAACTCCCAGCTGTACACAAATCTGATACACTTCTATTCTTTGGTACAGCTCACTTTCACTTCAGAAAGACGAAAGCAGTGATCCCCAAACTCTGTCTGCGATGTATGCTCTGGTCGGTTGGATTCTCCTCATATCAGGAGACTAATCTATATTAAAAGCCAACAAAAAATAACAAATGCTTTCCTATTGTTACTTTCCTGGGCAAGCAATTGCTTCAATTGCCAAAGAGATCACCAATGGAAAGCAAATTGTACTAAGACAAAAGCAAGTGTGGTAGGTGACCAGATTGGCTTACCGGGGTAATCCTTTGTGAGCTTAAACACAAAAAAGGAAGCTTATAAGAAGTGGAAGCTTGGACAGATGAGCAGGGAGGAGGATAAATATATTGCTCGAGAATGCAGGGGAGTAATCTGGAAAGTGAAAGAACAATTGGAATTGCAGCTAGCAAGGGATGTGTAGAACAAGAAAAGTTTCTACAGGTACGTTAGCAATAAGAGGGTGATCAGACAGGGTGTGGGGCCCTTACTGGATGAGGGAGGTAACCTAGTGACAGATGATGTGGGAAAAGCTGAAGTACTCAATGCTTTTTTTGCATCTGTCTTCATAGACAAGGTCAGCTCCCAGACTACTGCACTATGTTTCCCAGTATGGGAGGGTATGTCTACACTACCCCGCTAGTTCGAACTAGCGGGGGTAATGTAGTCATCCACAGTTGCAAATGAAGCCCGGGATTTGAATTTCCGGGCCTTCATTTGCATGAAGCCGGCCGGCGCCATTTTTAAATGCCGGCTAGTTCGAACCCCGTGCCGTGCGGCTAGACACGGCACGGACTAGCTAGTTCGGATTAGGCTTCTAATCCGAACTAGCTGTACACCTCGTTCCACTGACTAGGGTGCATTCCATATAACAGCACAATCTAGGCAGCATGTACACTGAAAAGGCAGATGGGGGACATGCCTTTTACCAACAAACACACAGAAATTCTCATTTTCTAATCTTAAATACACTTTGTTAGGTAGGTAAGTAAAGCTCTCATTACAGTAGGAGAAACTGAGGCAACACAGTGATATGCTATGCCAGAGGGTAGAGAAGTAATTAGTGACAGAGCTGGGATGGGTGACAGGAATTCCTAACCAACAATCCTCAGATCTACTTTGTTTTGGTTTTGTTTACAAACACAGCCTATTTTTGACAATTCTTGTCATGAGAGAGCATATGAATTCCTGGACAAAAAACAATGACCTCCAGATTTCAGTAGTTCCAATTAGACTCTTTTGGAGAACTACTGGTTTCAGAGTAATTAAGAAGCTTGTTTCAAGTTTGGTGACCAGACAGTAGTATTCTGAACAAACATCACCAACAAAATATGGCGAATCAGTTGTCTGATGTAAAGCTGGCCATTCACCGAGTATTTATCAAGCATTAACAATGTGCCTCTAGTACTTTTCCCACCATCCTCACCCACTGCCAGATGTGGATGAATGATTCAGAAGAATCTGCACGTAGGAGGTCATGTCACACAGAGATTTGACTTTGTAAGAAATTTGCTCCCGTGAATCATCCAAGCAGTAGAAGTGAACCCAGCGGTAACAGATTAAGTATATATGCTTCTGTCGTCTTTCTGGAGTTAAAACTCCTTCTCTTAAGGAGTGTCTACTACTACATTTTTTTCAGCTTTTGGTTCTAACTTTAAGAATCAGAGAGCAGATGAGAATTCCTTCCTCTCTGTGTGTTACCGGAAACATCCAGATTGGCCCTGCTTCTTTCCAAAATGGTCTTTCTGTCAGCAAATCTCCATCACGTCTACTTCTGACCTTTATTATTTCTTTGTAAGTGCTACATCTATTCTGGATCAAGAACCCCTACTAAACAGAAGCCACGCTGGCCCATTCACAGAATCCATTCATCACGGTCCTGGGGAGGGGCAGTAGGCGAAATGTTAGTGCTCTTAGGACAAAGAGACAAGTGACCTACTTACTACAAATGTGATCTTTGTTTTGTTGTTAGCTGTCTAGAGCAGTGTACAGGACCACCTCCCTTTGCAATGCCCTTTGTGATACTGTCAGTGTTACATCACCCACAATGGCATTGCCTGAAGAGTTAAACAAATTACAAGTAACTTGCCAAAAAGACACAAGGGGAACGAATGTCAGTCAGGAAAAGAACCCATTGCTTCTGCCATTTACCTGCAAGAACCTTAGGACAAGGAAGGGCAAGCAAAATTCAACTGACCTACAGCTGCAATTCACAACAAAATTCCTCAGAGTAACAAAGAATGGATAACTAAACAATTATCATTTAAAGACATTTACAACTCCCCACATCCAACTGAACCTTAAGCAGATCAATCTGGAAGTTTCTGGTCACACAGAGTAATAAGCATAGGAACCTGATTCTTCATGGCTTTACACCAGCTTAATGCTGCTGTAACTGCATTAGTTTTTGTGGAGTCACACCCAGATAAAACACAATGGGAGTGGGAGAAAATAAATCCCTAGAACACTATATATTTTTAAGAGAGACTTTTTTCAAAACACAATGTGTTAAGACAGGCGGAGTTGCTTGGCACATACTGGTAATTAAACAAGAAAGGATACAGAAAATACACTAGAGGAACAACTCCATCTAGTAAAGAGGTGACTAGATGAGATAATATGGCTTTGTCTGATTAATTTCTATGGACCAAATCCTGAAATCCTACTCAAGAAAAGCACTCTTTGTAGATAACTTAATTGTTTAAAAACCACTGTATGCAATAACCTCAATGGAGCTCGCTTAAACAGCAAGAAATGAATCATTGGTGCATCTCTGAAAAACTATTTTCACTTTCCAAATTTTCACTTATAAAAAACAACTTTCAGCAGTAAATTTATGCCCATGTGCTGGGGAAAAACTGACAATTCACACACCAAATATATTCTTGTTTAGAGGAAGTGAAAGGGAGAAGAAATAAGAACAAAATCAGAGGGGGTGGAGAAGTTACAAATATTCTGCTGTTTGCAAATTCAAAGAAGGTGTGAGCCATTCATCAGTTTTGCTCATAGTGTGAAATTTTACCCTACAGAGCTCTGTAAACCACAAGTGCTTGATCTGAACTTAAAAAAAAAGACACTTTCGTAAAGAAGTAAAACAAGTTAAAATCATTCTATCCTGACAAGAGCACTTACAAATGTTAACAAAATTAATCTATTTGTTCCACTGCATTTTGCAAAAAACTATTGAATATATGTTTCAGGAGTGTCCTAACATTTCTAAGAGTAGAAACAAGATATAATTTTTTAAAAGTGAGGATAATTATCCATAGGCACAATCTACCCAGAACTGTGGTGGATTCTCCATCAACGACAATTTTAAAATCAAGAATGGATTTTTCTCTCCTTAAAAGATCTGCTGGACCATGGATGTTGCTGGACCACAGAATCTCGGATTTTAGAGGTACAACATGTAACTGAATAGCTGTGTAACTGCACAAAATATTGTCAATTACATGACTATTAGATAGTCCCGAGGTGGGGGTTGGGGGACTGTATCAGAGACAGCAGTGCGGGTGGAGCCGGTTCACAAGGGGAGCCAGTTTAAAAACCAGTTCTCCGTGCAGACTGGCTGCCTGCCACCTTGTGCTGCTGCCTCTGATACAAAAGCAGCAGCATGCAGTCACAGCAATCCCTGTCCATGGAGGGTCCACGCTCCCCACAGACAAAGGCTGCTCCAGGAGATGTGGAGCAGCTGCTGTCTGTGTGGAGCTCAGAACCACCTCCCCCCTTTCCCTTCCCTCCTCCCCGCCGGACAGGGTCTGCTACTATGATGCAGCTTCTGTCCACAGTGGACCCAGGCCAGAGACATAGGCTGCCTTGCAGCAGCCTCCCCTACCTCCTCACCCCTGCTGCTGCATCTGACAGAGGCAGTAGTGTGGGGTGGGAACAGGTGGCACCACAGAGCCAGAGGCAACACATGGGGGGGAATGTGAGTAGTCAACAAGATTAACCGATTTATTTAAGCTTATTGGTTAATTGTCCAGTTGACTACTCATTGACATCCCTAATACTGACCAAAATGGAATGATAATCAGTCACCCCCCCCCCACACACACACACACACACCACTCAATAATGATTATAATCTATTTCACTATAGCATATAACCATGTGTTTGATTGCAGGTTCCAGTCCAAGCATATAAGCATGTGCTCAGCTTTTAAGCTACATTATTAAGTTTTATTTATGCTCACAAGACTTAATCATGCTTTTACCTTTAATCACATCCTTAAGTGCTTTGGTGAAATGGCGCTGAAAACTGGCTAAACAGTGAGTAGAAATCAACATGGTTAGTCAGCATTACTTTACTCCATTTTTGTGATTTCATAATCTTCATAATCAAGATTATTTCCATGATTTTTTCTATATAGTCAACTAATTCTTACAAGATAGCATCTTAAGTCAGAATAATAAAAACAGATTTACATTATGCCACTTATGACAACAGCTGAAGAAAAACAAAAGGAATACTTAAAGGGCTCAAAGTGTTCTTATGAACACTAAACAAAGTTTCTAGAACCAGAATTCAAACTATGCAACACAAGAGCCAAATCATACATCTATAAGGAGCGTGACAGTTTGGAACTATTTGAATAATAATTATTATAGTTTTTGCTTGGGATTCTTCAGATCTCAAGAACTTGATACGCTTATTTATTTCAGTCTGCTGATAAAAAAATGGATACTCAAAGAACAGGGCAATAAAAGGCAATAGATAGCGGAGAAGATTGACATTAAGGAAACAAATTATGGGAAGTTGCTTTGCTTAATATTACTTTATTCTGCTTAAATGAATTTGATCCAAATAACCACCAAGCATCTCCTAGTAAACACTGACTACCCTCAAATACAAGAGGCACTCTGCACCTTACACAGTTGAATGGCGTTTACAGAACACAGAAATTCTGCCACCACTGAAGTCAACAACGAGACTCCTATTCTCTTTACTGGGGTTGGACAATCAACCAAAAGGCCAGATTCTGCTTCTTCTCAATTACTTCATCAGGAACAGACTCAAACTCCAGACTTACTTGTAAATTTATCACTATGTTCTTTTCCCCTTCCATGAGATAATAGTGTTTTGTGGGGGCTGAAGAAGGAAAGTTTCATACACTAAATCTTATTAAGGAAGAATGGTTCACTTTTTCCATCTTTCATCCATTTTATTAAAGTGAAATACTTTTATCAGCCATGATTACTGAGAGGCATGTAAAATGGTTCACAGCATAGAAAACTGATTCTGAAAGGCATTTTATTCCTTTATCTTTCATTCTCACAACTGTGGCTTTCTCCGTAATTATTCCAGCAAATCATAATGTTAACAAAATAAATCCAAATGTGTTCCATTATTATAAAGAAAGTGAGCATACTAAAAAAGCCCTTTATCAAAAGCATTGGCAATTACTATAGAGATTTCTTCTACAGTTGTGGTCAAGGATGCCCAGTTAGAAAGCTGTATGTTCAAATGCTTCTAGCTTTATGAAAATTAACCTCCATCCTGAAATTTCCCATGCTTCTTCTCTGAAGAAGGGTGTGTGTGTGAGTGTGAGTGAGAGAGAATCTAAGTACAGTTACATTCAGACATTTTTATTATGATAATCATGGGGGATTATTTTAAAATCAGGCTGTGTTTTTTGCACTTTGTAAGTGCTGAACTTTAATTTGTAAGTGTCAGTATTCTTATGGTGGAACAACAGCTGGTACTGTATCATGGAGCATTTCCTGTGCCCCAAAATGAAACCTGAGTCTCCAGGGAAATGCAGCAGCAGTCCATCTCTGTGCAACATATTACAGGATTTGGGCCACACTCCACATTCTAGACATGTCGAAAGCTATTCATTTGAAAATAAAGTTACAAATGTTTATAAAAATCACAGTCTGCACAATTCTTTGCAAAGCCACCTAAAACAGAGATTGTATAGCTCAGGGCAACCAATCACGCAAAAATTGTGAGATCCTCCCAAAAATTATGAGGCTAACTTACAAATCAAGATTTTTTTTAAAAAAATGAATCCATTTCTTTGGTTTTTTAATTTCTCTTTTCACTTTCAAACCTTTAGATATCACATTTTCAAACTTTTGCCTATCTCCATAATAAAGAGTTGGAAATCCACTTTTAAAAAAAATGAAAGCTGCGATATTAATAAAAATCACATAACTTCAGCAGTAGGAAATTCAAGAATACTTCATGATAAAAATCATAAGAGCTTGCAATGGACAATGGTAATCCTATGGATGCACAAACATTAATAAAGGCCTCCAGTTCCTCAGATGCCATCAACAGATATTATTCCATTTTATACCCAAAATGCAGTTTGGAGCACAGTTTAAACTGATTAGACTCTGTACCCATCTCAAACCTGACCAGTCATACCCTCATCTTGGTACCCTGTTATTGCATATGTGAACAATGAATCAGCCATTTCATTCACATTTGCATACTCGGCAATTATACAGCCACCATATAGGAGTCTGAGGGTGGTATGGGTAATTGCAATACCCTCTGATGCCCTTTATGAAGCCAGGGACCAATCATTCTAGATCACAAATTCCTTCCCCAATGTGTACTTACATGTGTGTGCCACCACCTATTTTTGTATTCATACCTTAAAAATACAACCATAGACCATATTTTTTAAAGAATTAAATGCAGTATTTAAAAGAAATTCAAAGAAAACCCCTACATTCATAGAATGTTGAAATCCTCAGTTATTAAAACAAAAAAATGAAGTTATGATTCCTACAGCAAGCATATCTAGGTCAACATTATACATAACTGTTAATATGTATAAAACTCATTATAGATGCATATATTTTTTCAATACTATAAAGACAGTGTTTCTCAACCAGTGGTACGAGTACCCTTAAGGGTACTGGAGAGAAGTCTGGGGGGTACGTCAACACAACTGAAATTTGGAGAAAACTGAATTTTTGTTTTAAGTTTTACAGCGCTTTATTACTTTTGTACTTTTTACACCCAAAATTTGATTGCCCGTCCAGCTACAATTAAGTTGTTCGAACAAATGTGTTGCAATGGTAGAAAAAAAAAAGTGTCTGAAAACTGTAGGTACTGGGGGTACTTTACCAAAAAAAAAATGGTATCTCATAAAAAAAGGTTGAGAAACACTGCTATAAGACATACCCGATATTGACTGGGTCCAGCCTGGGAGTAGGAGTTCAGGGGGGCCTGGGATTAGGGAGGGAACCTGGCCCATGGCCAGGATTTGGGCGGTGCTAGCCCAAGGTGGGGGAGAGGGGTGTTGAAGCCATGCAGGACTCTGCTGCTGGTTCTCCCTCCGTCTTGCCTGGGGGTAAGGGAGGGGGAAAAGGGGAGGCTGTGCAGGCTTCCTAGGGCAGAGGAGAGTGAGGGGGTTGGTGCAGGCCTCTCCAGGCCTAGCCAGGGGCACGAAATGGGGAAGAGGGAGCCACACAGTCTGGCCAGCTAGCCACGGCCACACTAAGCAGCTCAGCGGTGCTGGCGGGGGTGGGGGAGGGCACACCAATGAACACAACCTTTAAAGAGGTTAATCAGAATTTGCAGAATTTACTGCACTTAAAAAAAAAAAAAATTAACAGAGTCGAAATCCCAGTCTGATATGTTGTATGGTGTTAATTCTGGCCTGGAACCTACAAGCTGTTTTGCATGGAACTACACTAAGGTAAATAAATTCAATTTCACAAACCCGTGTAGAGCTCATTGCAACACTGTGGATTTACTCTGCAATTTCACAAACAGAGCAACAACAGCAGCATTACCTCTTCTGCACAGGCCACTACCCACACCTAAAACTCTTCCCTCCCACCTCAATGCAAAAGTCTCCCACCTACAGCTCTGGCTCACCAATGAATATTCTTCTCTACTCTCTACTTCCACTCATGTTAATGGGGATTCTAGCCAATGGAAGGAGAGCATAGCTTAGATTAGTGATATATAATGTAGATTGAATAAGACTGTTTTGCCCTTATGTTACGCTGCATTTTCTTACACTAATCAGAATAATTTGAATTCAGGATATGTCATCTTGGAACACTGGCTAAGCTGTGATATACAAGCTCAGAAAGAAAAAAAAGACTTTATAGTACACATTAATGGACTAGATGTACAAAAGTGTCAAAGCACACAGTGAATTGCCTGAGCTATAAAGAAGTGCTAATGCAAGCTTTCACACTTGCATAACATTTATATCTATGTAGGAAATTAGACTAGTGCCACCAAATGCTTTCAGTTGATTTGTGCTTTAAATTTATAACTAATACTATGCTAAATTAATGATGGCTTCATCCACTAATGGTGAAGATCCTGGGGAACATTATAATAACTTTGCTTTACTTGTTCCTGGAAGGAAATAAATGAGTCTTCAAAGCCTGATGGGCCCTTTAGCTCACTATAGATCCTTACATCCCATCTGCACCTCCTCTCAATGTATAGGGGAGGGAAAGACTGGGCAGATTTTCCTCCATGCTAAGAAATCAGAATAGACTAAATCCTGGTAGCAAAGGCACTTGGCTGGGGTGAAGGAGAACATGTCTTCCTCATCCAAGGTGAGAAGAAAAGACTGACTCCATAGCCCAGTGTTTAGGGCACTCAGGTGGGATGGAGGACCCAGACTCCCATACTTGCTCTGAGATCCACATCATTTATATGAAATGGAACAGCTCCAAACAGGAGTAATGACAGCAACCCACCGAAGAACAGTTTACAGCCTGGTAGTTAAAACCTCCCCCCCCCCCCTTCTCACTTGGGGCTTGGAAGAATGGCAGATCAATGCCATGAACCAGAGTTGTCATATGCCAGCAGAGTACCCTAAGCACTAGGCTACCTCTCTTACTCAATCATTGATGGCAAGGACTTTCAGGGTTCTTGGTTCCTCCCAATGGGATTTATTTTTTTAAAATCTCAAAGCATCATGGGGTGGGAAAACTACTTCCCACTCATTTTTATTGGACAGTAACCTACTTACAGATGGTAAATTGCAGTTCCTATGGGTTAGAAAAAGGTTGCTTTGGGATCCTGCAGTCTGCCATGTATTTTGAAGTTCACGCATTATTATTATTATTATTGACAGTATTGCACTGGAACCTAGAAGCCCAATCATGTACCAGGGGCCATTGTGCTAGATATAGCACAAACCCAGAGCAAAAGGGAAAAAAAGACAGTTTTTACCCCAAAGAGTCAGCAATCTAAAGTAGCACAGCTCTCTCCTGCTTGCATAAACATCTCAGTCACCTTCAGTGATGGGTAGTCTTTTCAGAGGTGACCATATGCATACATAGTTTCTCCATAAAAGAAGAACAATAGGACTCTTGTCTAAGAAAACAGGAAATATGTTAAAAAAAGTCACAAATCTTAATGCCTTTGAAAATAAAGCAGATGTGAATTGGGCACATCTTAACCGGTGAGGTTTACCCGTTCCGGTTAACTGTTGGGGCTAGAGCAGCTCCACACCCCCTGAAGACAAGGGGCTGCTCCATCCCCATGGGCCTGCCATGAGGGGGAAGAGTAGAGGAGATTAAGGGGCACTCCAGCCTGGCAGGAGCAGCCCCTGTCTGGGAGGTTTGGGGCGCTCCAGCCTGAGTAGACTGGAGCAGCTTTCCCTCATCTAATCCCCCGTTAAGGGGTTAAACAACCAATTAAACAGGATTTACCATCCCTAATGTGAATAATTAGCATACAAATGAAATACCAGGGGCTAAACTTACTGAAGTCAATGGGGTTGCATGAGTGTGGTGTGGCGCAGAATTTGGTCTTCAATTTTTGATGCTTTCGAGCACTATTAACATTGAGAAATGCTGGCTGGATTTGCTAAGGAGCACCCAGACTCAGATTATTCATTAGCATTAAGCCATCGCACAGGATAAAAACGAGTCTATGCATCACATTAAGGATATTAAATATCGACTGACTAATCGAATAGTCGATTCATTTTGCATTGACTATTCGAATAGTCGAGAGGCACAATTGAAGTGTAGCAACAGCTCTAGGACTGTTGCTACACTTCAAAGGCGAAAGCACCACATGGAGCCCAGGGTCAGCTAGGGATTCCCCTGCTGACGCTGGGCTCCATGCGTCACTGCCTCTTAAATGCAGTTGGGAGCCCAATGTCAGGCTCCTCGCGGCGTTTCAAAGAGGCAGCGCCACATGGAGACCAGAATCAGCTGATGGCAAATTACTGGCAATTTCAGTAATCTGGGGCTAGATTATTTTGCTCTCTGTGGCACACATTAGAATGATCAACCCCATAACAGAGTTGGGAGTGGTGGGGATAAGAGTTTCACGTTGAGCAACTCTTAAAGAGGCTTTGGAGCAAAAGGGAGTCAACAACAATCATTTACTAAGTGATTCAGATTTCTCTGTGTATGACATTTCAGTCTACTTTCAGAAACAGCGGGCTTAGAGGAACCACAGAGTCTGGAAATTGCCTTTAAATTTTTAAAAGATGGATTTCCTGAATCATTGCACAAGAAACTTCTGACAGTACTACTGAGGTTTGTACATCTTCAGTGCCCTTTATAAACATGTACTGATTAATCTTCAGTACACCATTGGGGGGATATATAAGGATGATCCCATGTTACAGATAGGATTCTAAGGGCTTCTCTACACTGGCATGTTTTATCTCCAAAAATCTGCCTTTTGACAACAAAACAGTGAGAGCATTTATACTGCAATGTGACTTTTGTTGGGACAAACATCCAGTTTTGGCGACAAAAAATGTCCAGCCCCGCAAGAGACTGCTGTCAACAATAAAGACATGGGAAAAGACAGAACCGGTGTGGACTTTGCTGTTTGTTTTGTCCAGAGAACTGACTTCTGTCAGTATCCCACAATGCCTGCCCTGATGTCTCTGCTCAGTGTTTTATGATCTCTGCTGACTTGCAGGCATGCATCCCCTTCCCTTTCAAAGCTCTGGGAAGTATCTGACAGCTGAGTGAGCTGCTCCGTCTGGGGAACAGACAAAGAGCAAAGCACTGGAATGCTCCTTTTTTGCCCTGCTAGGAGCAGAGCAGCAGGCAGACTGCTGCTGAAGGGGGTGGGCTGGAGAGACTACTGTGCTGCTTTGACATTCCACAGCAGGGAGAGCTCACAAAGCTATGAGGGAATCCCAAGAAGCACAGGGATCAGCTCTGCCTTCCCACAACCCTGCATGGTGGGATGCTTGTCTACATAGCTAGAGTACTAGCCATGTGGTCATGAAGTGTCGACAACGAGAGGCAGAAAAAAAAAAAAAATCTTAAACATTTTTTACTTTTGGCGACCTTTGCATTTCGACAGCACGTTTGTCACCATCCCTTCCCCATGTAGACATAGCTTTAGGCTGGGGCTATGTCTATACTGCGCTGTTTTGCACAAAATATGCAAATGAGGCAAAGCATGGAATATTGCTGCACCTCATCTGCATAATTAATGAGCAGCCACTTTTTGCAGAAGAGGCTTTTGCGCAAAAAAGGAGCCATCTACACGGCTCCTTTTTGCGCAAAAACCCCCTGTTGTGCAAGAGCCTCTTGCGCAAAAAGCGGCCGCTCATTAATTATGCAGATGAGGCACGGCGATATTCCAGGCTTTGCCTCACTTGCATATTTCTTGAGCAAAACAGCGAAGTGTAGACATAGCCTGGATGATTAAGTGGTTTGCTCCAGGCCACAGAGAGAAAATGGCAAAGCCCAGTTCAGAAATCAGGAACATCTACTATTCAGGCCTATAAAGTTATTTATTTGTTCCCTAAATAAAAGAACTAGAGGACACCAAATGAAATTAATGGGGAGCAGGTTTAAAACTAATAAAAGAAAGTTCTTCTTCACACAGCGTGTAGTCAACCTGTGGAACTCCTTGCCAGAGGAGGCTGTGAAGGCTAGGACTATAATAGAGTTTAAAGAGAAGCTAGATAATTTCATGGAGGTTAGGTCCATAAAAGGCTATTCGCCAGGGGATAAAATGGTGTCCTTGGCCTCTGTTTGTCAGAGGCTGGAGAGGGATGGCAGAAGACAAATCGCTTGATCACTGTCTTCGGTCAACCCTCTCTGGGGCACCTGGTGCTGGCCACTGTCGGCAGACAGGATACTGGGCTAGATGGACTTTTGGTCTGACCCAGTACGGCCATTCTCATGTTCTTATGAAAAAAAACCTCCTTACCTTACATTCTATTTGTGAGGCTAGAAAAATTCTCAAAAAATCATGGCTAAGATTCACGTAACCCTCCCCTCAAAAAAACATTTTTATGTACTAAATATCTGAGCATCTTGCTATAGACTTTCTGTATGTATTTTACAGAATGGTTGCTTTTTATCTATCAATCATCACTGATGGTCTACATTATAAAATACAAATATAAAATATGTTTATTAGATATGGTCAAAATTGTTCATTTGGAATGTATTCAATGAAAAATGGCTGTTTTGTATATGTTTTTGGTGGAAGATGTTTGCTTTCCTTTAAGTTTTTCTGGGTTTTTGTTTGTTTGTCTGTCTTTTTGTCTTCTTTAAGGGGAGGATATAAAAGAGAAACCCTGAAAAAAATGGAACTTTTCTTTTGTCGCTAAAAATAAATTGAGGACATTTCAAATTTTGCAAAATGAAAACTGGCTTTTCAACTAGCTCTCAGATACACAATCATGCCAATTCTTACACCAGCCACTGTTGAAAGACAAGATGCTGGGCTAAAAGGACCAGAGCTATTGTAGGCTCCCTACCTGATCTGTCTTTGTGTGGCTCCCAAGTGCTAACTCCACAACTCCCATTTACTGGGAACAGCAACCAATAGGAGCCGCAGGAGCAGCTCCTGCAGGCACAAGGGCAGCACCCAGAGTCTCTCTGGCTTCTCATGTGCC
Organism: Pelodiscus sinensis; assembly: GCF_052426305.1. Classification (NCBI taxonomy): domain Eukaryota; kingdom Metazoa; phylum Chordata; order Testudines; family Trionychidae; genus Pelodiscus; species Pelodiscus sinensis. The sequence continues at coordinate 20,796,500 of NC_143052.1, read as the reverse complement.
ACAGGATGCAGGGCACTCAGCAGCTGCTTCCTGGGAGCCACAATAAGAGCCACCAGATCCCTGCCTGCCCCAGCTCTCTTCCCTAGCCCATCCTGAACCCCAAATCCCTCATTTCTAACCCCAGCCAGAACCCTCACCTCAAATGCCTGCACCTGCTTAGAGCTCTCTGAACTCTTCATTTCTGGGCTTACCCAGAGCCTGCACCCCCAGCCCAAAGCCCATGCCACCCCAAATTCTAAATATCTGACTCAGCCCAGATCCCTTCTGGTACTCCAAACCTTCATCCCCAGCCCCACTCCAGAGCCCAGACAGGAACCCCCCCCCCCCCATCCCACCTTGGTAAAAGCACGTGAAGGTGAAATAGAGCAAGCTTTGGAGGAAGGGCGATGAACTGGGCCTCGGGGACTGGCAAGGCATTAGATTTTGTGCATTCAGAAAGTTAGCAACCCTAGGTTGTGGAGAAAAGCTTGATAGTGATCTAAAGGCTGACACCAGAGAACAAAAAACACAATACACAAATAAGCAAGAGCTATTCCTTTTGAAGTCTCAAGATTTTTAAGTCAGACTCACAATTTGCAAATGCTTAGGGTTGACAATACTTTAGAAAGTTGAGCACCAGATCACCCTATGGCTTCACTCCCCAGGATGCACTATGATTAGCCACTGTTCCAGGAGAGTGAAAGAAAGCTTCATATACACTCTCATTCACCAACACAGGACCAGTGACCCACTAGTTCCTTGCATTCTGCAAACTTTGTCTTTCTGAAATACAATAGATTATAACCCACCATCTGCAAAGCCACCAGTTAGAACAGTCACCTGGTCAAAAGCACACTGAAAAAAAAATACCTTTGACCATGTCCCATCATTTCATTTCAGGACACTGGCAGGTTGCATGTGATTTGTCCCATCTTTATGCAAGGGCCATGTGCAGGAGGCTTCAGTGCAGATGGGAACTGAGAAACAGGTGTAGAAAAACAGAAGCTAATGGAATACAGATAGCATTGTAGAAGGAGACTTGAAGTGGCATTTTAACACTTTGGCCCCACACATTGCAAAGAACAAACATGAACCATTACTTGGCTGTTTCCCTTTCAGCGCCTTCAACCTTTCAGCACCCCATCTCACTGATTGCTGCTCTCTTTATTTTGAGTCACCTCCAGGAGGAGAAATACATCTGTACAGGACATTCTATAATAATATCCAATGCTGTCGCTCAAACAGAAGCAATGGGTTTAATGTAGAATGTGGTTCTGATGGCCTATGTTATGGTCAGATTAGGTGTCCCTAATGGTACCTTCTGGCCAACAACTCTGTAAATCCAGAGTCCTTGTTCATCATCCCAGCTGAGCTCTGGAGAAATGTTTGGCTAGAGTTTCCCCTACAATATGTACCAGTTCCGACTTACATACAAATTCAACTTAAGAACAAACCTACAGTCCCTATCTTGTACGTAACCTGGGGACTGCCTGTACTTCCATTTCAGTGTATGGCAGACAGAGCACTATAATTTGTCTAGTTTGTACTGACTTCATTAGTGCTTTATGTAACCTGTTGTAAAACTAGGCAAATATCTAGGGGTATGTCTAGACTACATGCCTCTGTCGCCAGAGGCACGTAAATTAGACTACCCGACAGAGTCAGTGAAGCCAGGATTTAAATATCCCTGGCATCATTAAAATAAAAATGGCCGCTGCGCTATGCCATCTCAGCTGATCATCGGCAGAGCGCGGCAGTCAAGATGCAGATCAGTCGACAGGGAACACCTTTGTCGACCACTCCCTTATGCCTCATGAAATGAGGTTTACAGAAGCGGTCGACAAGGAATTCCCTGTCGACCGATCCGCGTCTTGACTCGTGCACTGTGCCGACGATCAGCTGAGCCAGCACAGTGTGGCTGCCATTTTAATGAGCCAGGGATATTTAAATCCCGGCTTCATTGACTATGTTGGGTAGTCTAATTTATATGCCTCTGGTAACAGAGGCATGTAGTCTAGACATACCCTAGATGAACTGATATACCCATTGGAAGATCTACACATATCCCTAGTTGAGAAACACTGAATTAAAGATTTCACACTGGCCATATATTCCATCAAGCCTTCCACCATTCTGATATTTATTATTGGTACCCAGATGGGGAAACTGAGGTACCAAGTGGTTACAATAGATTTCCCCAAGATCATACAGCGAGTCAAGGGCCAAACAATGGAATTCTAACAGCACTTTCCACAAGAGTGAGGACTTACTTCTGCAAAGAGACGAAATCACTCAAGTCTATAAATGCTTTTGTTTTCCACAGGAGGTGGATAACAGACATGAGTTGAAAGATGTCCAGAGCAAATGCTAATAACTTCTCTCCTGGGACTCTCCTTTAATAGCTCAGCCTCTCAGTCACTTTTGACAACAGAACTCTGCCCTATTCCAGTCACACCCACTCTCTCTACTCGCACCAAGTGGATCTGCCACAGTCACCATGTTGGCCCTGGGCGTATCACTTTTGTAGCTCAAGCAGGATGCAGTAATATTACTCACGCCATCAGCTTGCATGACAATGGCTACATTAGTTCTGCACATGGAATAATCTGAACTGTCGACATCACAGCATGCGTGTGGGCCATCACCTTCATCAAGAAACCAGTGAGCTAATGGCAGCCAGTTTGGAGGAGTCTGAAAACTATGAGGAAAAGTTTCTAACTACAAGAAAACTTTTGCGATAAACAATGCAATGGGGCAACACCAATGGAAAACAGCACCACAGAGGAAGTCTCTGAGGCACTCATATGGATCCTGTGACCAGAGTATTCAAGCACCTCACCATCACCAAAGCATTTATCCTCACTTGCCCAGGGTCATACTGGATCAGAGCAGTGGCCCTTCTTGCCCAATAATCTGTCTCCAACAATGGTCAGTGCCAGCTGCTTCAAAGGGAAGAAAGCCTAAATAAGCAGCTACAGGATAACTTGTCCCCAGGGAAAAATTTCTTGTTGAAGCCTAATAGTCAGAGATCGTTTCATATTATGACGCTTGATAGTTCCAATCTCTTCCAGCGCTCTTGGGTTATATATTTTTAAATAGTTACTATCACAGCCATCGACTTCATAGGAGCACCCATGGCAGACCCTACTGATGAGTTCCTCCCCCTATTCCCAGCACATCCTTCTTCCACACCCTCACACATTTTATCAGTTCTGCAGTGGGCAGTGGGAAATGCTAGGAGAAAGGAGGAATGGGGTCAGGAAGAAGCAGAGTAAGGGCAGGGCCTTGGGCGAAGAAGGGTCAGGTGTGGATAGGACCTGGGGCAGAGCCAGGACAGCGTGCCTGGGGATATCAGAAGGACAGTGCTTGTCCTGGTTATCCATATAACTGTGAAGTCCTTTTCGGAATGACTGCTGTTAAGTTGTTGGCTTGGATGATATCATATGACAATGAATTCCACAGGCTGGCACGCTGTGTGGAGATCATACTTTCCATCAGTGTGGAATTTGCCCCCTTTCATTATGCAAAGCTACCTCCTGTTGATAAATCTACAGTTCATGACGCTTGTCTGGATTCATTTTGATCATCTCAGTTACAGTGAGTCAAAACAAAAATTCCTGAGAGGTTGTTTAAGGTTAAGTATTAAAATGTCACTAAATATTTATAAAATGCACTCTGCTACGTCCTGCCAGTCAAACTGTAGCCCTTGCAATATCTTTCCTGGGATTTCCTAGCGATAGGTGTCACCTCCCACATGCATAATGCTGGTCCAAAGCATGACGTTTCACCATTTCAGTGGAGACTTCATAAATCCATGTACAAACGTATTATTTCATTCTTAAACAGTTCCGTTCTGCATGTCATCAGGAAGGATCCATGCGCCTGGCCTCATCATCCCATTCGTTTCTTATTCCTGTTCTCCATGCTGCTTTTTTGTAATTAAATAACTTCCCCATTTGCCAAATCCACACTCTCCTCATTTTGAACTCTCCTACAAGTCCAATAAAGAGCACTTTAATAACCAGGGCGGTGCCAAACTCTCTGCCATCAAAAATGCAGAGACCATGAAAACTGGTTTCACCATGTGAAAACTGGTCTTGTGTGCTTTTGCCCTATCCTGTGTAGATTTCACAGGGGAGACCAGCATTTCTCAAATTGGGGGTCCCAACCCAAAAAGGTTATTTTGCAGGAGGGAAGGGTTTCAAAATTGTCTTCACTGGGGGCGTGGAGACTGGCAGCACCCAGCTCTGAAGGGAGTGCAGTGCAATACCACAAACCCCTGTAATCCCTTACAACTCTCTCCCTCACCACTCCTTTATGGGCCACTCAAATTTCTGAATTAAACAGCTGAAATCCTTATTTATTATTTATGTCCTATGAGTATGAAATTGACCAAAATTGGACTGTGAATTCGATAGGGTCATTTTAATAAGATATTGGAATGGAGTGCATTATCCTCCTCTAGTTTAACTAAGACTTCTGAATGGTCTTCCCCAAGTCCACCTTAAATGCCAGAAACACTCTGGCCACAAACTGGTTTTGTTTTTTTCCTTACAAGTCCTACAGAGCACTGAGTGCTCTCTGGACCACAGTCCAAGAAAAACTAACAAAATTGAACAATGCTATGTACAAAAGACCTACCCTTTCTGTAAATGACCTCTCCAGGAAGGTGTAACATGCAATATAAACACACAAGACCAGAAGGTTTGTTCGCAATGGGGGGGAAAAAGAACTATTTAGAACGCACAGCATCACCAAGGACAGACAGGCATGACTGTAAGGAGAGGACTAACTGACTTGAGGGTGCGAGGCAATACCACACTGCTTAGGAAAGAGTCAAAGAGAGGACATTGTAATATAGCAGTGGTGGACAACCTGAGACCTATCAGGCTACGTCTACACTGGCCCTTTTTCCGGAAGGGGCATGTAAATTTCACCAGTCGTCATAGGGAAATCCGCGGGGGATTTAAATATCCCCCGCGGCATTTAAATAAAAATGTCCGCAGCTTCAAAGTAGGAATAAGACCCTCCGGAAAAGGGCACTTTTTCTGGAGGATCGGGGCCAGTGTAGACGCTCTTTTCCGGCTTTTTTAAAAGCCGGAAAAAAGCGGCGGACATTTTTATTTAAATGCCGCGGGGGATATTTAAATCCCCCGCGGATTTCCCTACGACGACTGGTGAAATTTACATGCCCCTTCCGGAAAAGGGGCCAGTGTAGACGTAGCCTCAGTGTTCTAAGTGTGGCCCATGAGACATTTTATTTACTGTTGCCCATGTGCACAGTTGCCAGATTACATTGGTTTCCATCCATGTAGCTTTTTTCCTAGTGGTATTACTAAAGTAACATACACTTAAAGCAAGGGCACATGCAGCTGATTAATCACAACATTGACTACAAAAGCCGTGCATTCCTTCTGCATCCAATCAAAGAGCTGCTACAGTTCAGTTGGCACATCCTGCAAATTCTAGGCACACGAGCACAGTTAACAAAACTAACCTATCCCGGGAGACCATCTGGTTTACGACCATCTTCGGACCTACTGAGATGGAGGGCCACTTATAAGGCCCACTCATCAGCCTATATCGCTGTGATATAGCCTCTGGAGCAAACAAATGGCTACTAGCAGCTGTACTGAAGTAGCTGGTGATTGTGTTGGCAGGCTAGTACCAAGGGCTAATTCCCCAACCTGCTCAGGTGATGGCATTTCTGCTACATATGCTTCCAGAAGTGGACAACTGTACAAGGAGGCTTTGTGAGTTTCTAATAAGCCCTGCAGAGTATAAAAGAGGACTGAAATTCACAGCTTGTATGTGATTTCTCTGCTCTTCATTATCTTTCACCCATAGAGATAAATACAATAGAGACAGTAAGGCCAGGAATGATCACTAGGGACTAGAGCTGAAACCCCAACATCCTATTCTACTCTTCTGGTTTGCAAGACTGTTTTTTTACCTAAATTCTTGCATTCTTGTAGTGAAGGTGCTCTGGTCATTAGCAATCTATTCCATTGGCTATTTGCTCTTGGTATTCAAGAGGGATGTTTTTCAAATACCTAACCTTAACTTTTCTCTTTTAGCCTCAAGTCATTGCTCTTTTGTCTACCTACTTCCAGCATGGAATAATTCCATCATTTCATTTATACCACTTCCTTGAAGGTATTTATAGACCACGACTTTGTCCCCAGTCTTTTCTGAGCTATTTAAGGTTAGCTACTTTAAACTTCCTCAAATGACTTCTGTCAATTTTTGTATTTTTTTTAAACTCCTTGGTATTTTTCTAGTTTTCTTCTATTCTTCCTAAGCAGTTGAGAACTGCAACTGTACACACTATTCCAGGGCCATGCAGAATGGCACGATTAATTTCTTAGATCTTCGAGATATTCTATACAGGGTGTCTCAGCTAGAAGTCGTCCTGATATACATCAGTTCCATGCTAAAGTCACTGGTAGGAACTGGTACATTAAGACCTCCGATCCCTCTTCTTAAGTCACACTAAGAAAAACAAAACCAATTTGAACAAATGGAAATCAGCCGCGGGGAAAGGAATTCCCTGATTTAAGTTGTTTCACTCTAAGTCCAAGATTTTTGGAACATATCTTGGACTTATAGTGAGGATGGTCTGTAAATGGTCAATATTTTCAAAAACAATTAATGATTTGGAGTGTCTACCTTGAAACACCATAATTGGAGCTGATTATCAGAATGTGCTGAACACTTGTCATTGGAACATCAGCCCCTTTGAGACATCTCAAGCTAGGCAACCATAACTTGGCACCCAAAATCATGGGTCACTTCAAAGTTTCCCTGTAACCTTCAACACACATACTTCTCCAGTAGAGCACATTTATTTACAAAATGGGGCTTTATTTTCATCATTTCCTATCACTCAGTGCTAGATAGCTGTCCCCTCATTTATTTCTGTACGATTTAGTTTCCTCTTTCATTTTGATGGATTGAAAAAAAAATGACAGTAATCTGAGATCACTACATTCACCCAACTGCATTCACTTCACAATTGGGCTGGATGTTTGCATTTGCCACTCCTCAATGTTGGTGCATTCAATGAATTTGACCATGATTACTGTTACATCACTTGTAGATCACTAATGAAAACAGAACACCTGAAGAAAAGGCCTGTGAAATCAAATTATTAACATTGCTCCTGTTCATCAACTGGTTTGAATCCATGCTAGGAAGTTTTTATCTGATTATTATTTATCTATTTTCTTGATCAATTTAGGATTCAGCATCGTATCATACTCTATCATGCCTGTATTTCCTTTGTCGGCTAGATCAGGAAATATCATGATGAATGTCTTTTGTTAATACTTTGTCAGTTGAACGTTTATATCCAAAATATTTTTACTCCTCCCCCCAACTATGCTTGAATACTTTGCGCAGAACAATAGCTGCCAACTTTTTGCTGGGGGATCGTCGACACTCACCTACTCCAGGCCCTGACTCTACTCCATCCCTTCCCCCAAGCCCTGTCATCTGCCCCAAATCTTCCCATCCCTGCTGCCCTGCCTCACTTTTTCCCTGCCTCGTTCCCCAAGCACACCCCATCAACACTCCTTTTCCTCCTTTCCGGAGCTTGCACACCACAGATCAGCTGTTTGCATTACTCTGGAAGTGTTGGGAGGGAAGCAGGGAGTTGGTAAGTGCAAGGCGACTGACATGTGAGAGGCACAAGGGGAAGGGATGGAGAGGAGCTTGGTGCTTATGTGTGCTCTGCACCACTAATTTTTCCCCTGGGTGCTCAAGGCCTGGCTCCCAAAGAGTCAGTCTCTGGTACAGGTACTAATTGGCTGATAGTTTCCTGGGTTATCTTTTTTCCTAAATGCTTTTCTTGTCATGAAGTATCTTTCTTGACACACATGATTTATAGTAGATCATTTTCAAAAATTCTGTAGAGCTCTCAGAGGCATTTTGTCCCGACCTACCTGCTCATTTACAAACAACACCCCAGATAACTTATTTATGCTTCCCTGGAGGTGAGAGGTTTGATAGGTACATGAGTAGCACAGGGATCTTTAACATATCCTTAACTTGGGTACAGGGATCGTGGCTCACAAAAGCTGGCTATTCAGCTTTCCATTCATTCACCACTTCAGAGTTAGCTCAAAACTTTATAAAATACTGAACTATATATTCAATTTTCTGAGAGCCTTTCACCATCTCTTTGCTCATCACTTGTTTTAGAGTCAGATTATTGCAGTCAATATTGTGCTTGGTCTTGGACTGTTTTTTTTTTAAATCCTTGCTGAAAGAACAAAGATGGTTAAAAATGTTAACACTGTACAATCATGACTTGTCAGTTCGTCGTGCGCCTTTATCAGCAGCCTTGTTTTACCCCAACCTGATTTTTTTTCCTGTGTGAACTTAGAGAATCCTTTTATGTAGTCCTTTTTTACAGTATCGTTTTATGGCCATGTGTTCCTTATTTTAGGTCTACTTTCCTTCCAAACCCAGTAGTTTTCCATTCCTGAACACATCTTTCTTTTGTACAGTCTGCTGTACACTCTCTTTTCTGCCTTTCACATGGATCTTTAATCTATTGATTTCAAAATATGACTGATATATTTATCTTTTGGTCTCCCTGTACTGTGTTCAAGCTGTCACAAAAAAAAAAAAAAAAAAAAAAAAAAGGTGCATAAAAAAAGCAGATCACATCATGGCTTGTTCAGCCAGAGAAAGGTACTTTTCAAATGTATGGGGAGAACACATAGCACTTCAATGCAGGGAGTGCGAATTCTGGATAAAGAAGTTTGGGAAGAAACGTTTTCTTTCTACTGTAGAATTATGCTCCAGGATCGAAGCAGCAGCTTATGGAAGAAGGAATTCTGCCTCCCACACTGGAATCTTCAAGCATCCTATTGAGGTACTGAGAGGATTTTAACCTGACAGGGATCCTATTATATGTCACATATTAGATTGTGTTTCTGAAGAGGAATTTAATGAGCCAAAAATAATTGCTATTGCCAGAAATCGACATGATCTGTTAGATTGTAAATCCCAGAATATCGGCAGATTTTGTTAAAGCCCACTTCCTGGACTCTAATTTGCAGTTGTTGACATGCAGCCCGTGTGTACCTCAAGAACAGCCATGAATTTAGCAACTGTCTGGAAAGAACTGCTTAGATTGCTGCACTATCAGAGGCAGATGCAGAGATCCGAGTGAATGAAATCAGAGGCTAGTACCAGAACATGAGTTTTATAAACTTGAAAAACAACAAATTGTCTGGTAGCACTTTGACTAACAACACATGTAAATGGTTTGATACCATCTACACGTTTTGTTAGTCAATAAAGTGCTACAAGACCATTTGTTGTTGAAGTTTATCCTGTACAGACTAACTTGGCTACCCCATGAGTTTCATAAGCAGCTGTCCTATGACCTCATTGGCCTAGAAAGTGTTTTTCCAATATCTTCTCTATCTTAGATCAGAGGCTTAATCTTTCACATGATCTTTATAGAGTTAGAATCATAGAGCTGGAAGAGACCTCAGAAGGTCATCAAGTCCAGCCCCCTGCCTAAGGCAGGACCAATCCCAACTAAAGCAACCCAGGCAGGGCTTTGTCAAGCTGAGACTTAAAAACCCCTAGGGATGGAGATTCCACCATCTCCCTAGGTAACCCATTCCAGTGCTTCACCACCCTCCTAATGAAACAGTTTTTCCTAATATCCAACCTAGACCTCTCCCACTCAGGGCTGGCCTGAGCCATTCGTGCGCCCTGGTCCCCAGGAGCGTGGCGCCGCCCCCACCCTGTTCAGTAGCCCCAAATACAAAGCAGGAATTGAGGTATGACTGCGAACCACAATTTGGTCCCTGATTTTCCATGAATCCTCGGGGGGTACAGGGAACTATACCACGCCATTTTCCTGGGACAGCCAACTTCCTCTTGTGCATTGGCTCAAGTGTGGTAGATAATGCACTAGAGATGGAGCCAAGACTCTTCCTGCCACACACAAGTGTCCACCACCCTCTCCTCATAAACCATTTGTGGCTGCTCCCTCCTCAACCACCCAATACCGGTAGGAATTCTCCTTTGCCTCCTTCCTCCTCAGCATGGGAACACATGCAGGGTTGCAGTCTAGTCTAATGTGGTTAGATCCCATCAACATAGATTTCCAAGAGAAGCAGCCAGTCACCTCCTCCAGTGAATATTATGGAATAGCTCTGGGTAGCATTCTAACATGGTCGGGGCAAATCAAACAAGAACTGCAGGACCGAGGTTTAGTTGGGTTTCCTTTCAGATATCACTAAAAATATTCTTGAGCCTGTGATGCTGGATGTATCAGCAGAGATACCAGGCATTAAATGTGGATGGACACACAATGTCTCATCCTACTAGGGATGAGAATTTTCAGTTAGTTGATGATGGGGGTGCTCCTTATCCCGCTGCACCTCTGCCTTTGAAATGTACAAGAGCTGCCCATGACTCTTGTACATTTCAAAGGCAGAGGTGCAGCGGGGATGGCTTGAGTAGGAATGGCTTCAATTTCTACTTGTACCATTTCTTGCACTGTGCCTCTGCCACCCCCGTCCTCGCCCCCTCTCTGCCCCAGGAGATGGTGCCAGGAGGAACCGGCTTTTAAACCGACTTCCCCCAGCACCAGTTCCTTCCCCCTCTCCCCCCCTACCCCCGTGCCTCTGATTCATAGGGACCAAGGAGGGAAGTGACTAGTCGAATAGTGACTTGACTACCCAATAAGCCTAGGCTAATCATGTAGTTGACTAGTCGTTTACATCCTTAATCTCTACAGCTCACATGTTGGTGGGATGGATTAGGGAAGTTTGCACACAAATTTTGGTTATGCTGTTGATCTTACCACCATTGATTCTGAGCACTATGGAGGTAAAGCTGGCAAGCAGATAAGCACTAAAATTCATTCTGCTAGAGAAAAGCATTGGGCTATTGTTTATAAAGTGCTAGGTTTTGGCATTTTGCTCCTAGCCACATTAAGACATGCATTGGACCAAGTGGTATCTCTCTGTGGCTCCTTGTTGGTGTTGAGGGAGGGGAAAAAACCAAATCTGTGACATGTTTTGAAGGCACTGAACACAGTACCCTGGCCAGCATTCAGGAAGCTGATAAACTCATGGGTCTCCCCAGTAGCTAGGGTTGCCAGATGGTTTCAACAAAAATACTGGACACACTTGACATTACATCACAATCTACATTACATCTTATTTAGAATATACCGGACATTTATTTATATTTTATGAATTGTTTCCCAAACAGAAAGCTCACATACTGGACTGTCTAGTTCAACACCGAACACCTGGCAATCGTACCTACTACCTGTTCCCTGTTTTAAGCCATGTGGCTCTCAGCAGGAACAGACCACTTGCTAGCAACCCCTGCACTGCTTGTGAATGCAAGGGCTGTAATTATAGCTGGCCCCCATGGAGCCCACTAAAGCAGGGGGAAATGCCTTCCTCTGTCCTGCTGTACCCTGTAACTATGTAAGGGCTGGCAACAATCTAACACACATAAGATGTGACTAAAAAATTACCTGTGCATACTACACAACTGTATTACTGTTAAAGGAAGAGCATGGCAAATATAGCAGGTATAGGCAAGTTATTTAGAGTCCTGGCAGTTTTATGAAATGTAGATTCTGTTGCTTAAGTAAAGAGAAAAGGCCATGATTAGTTTGAGCTAGACTGTTTGAAAAGAGATTACAAAACTCTATTTGCAAGAACTAATTGCAAAATTAGAACCATCAAGCTGTTACACTGCCACCTGGCAGTGTTCCTCTAGACAGGAAATTAAATTCTCCCCCAGTCCACTTCCTTAGGAAATGTAGTCTGCACTAAGAAGTGTAAGACTGGACCTACTTATCTGAATAAAGTGAAGACGGACCCAACTGGCAACCTCTTAATAAATGTTCCTTTATTGGTGCCATAATTCTGCCATGCCTACTTTTCCTTTACAAGGAGTGTGCTAGTTGAGGGTTTACATGACATTTACACAGAGAAGTGGTTTACACAGTATGGCATTTTCACGGAGAAATGATTTGAAATGCACAAAAAGCCAGCATTACCATTCACTATGCTGGGTCTCCTTCTCACTTGCAGAAATGGAGCCCATAAAATGGGTAGTATACATACACCCGTATCACAATTCATGCTATGCTTCCAACCACACTCAGCTGTTGAGGTTAATTTACAACAGTTCTGGTTGATGTCCAGTCAGGTTTGTTGTATCTTAGACAACTGAAACTGTAGCACAGGCTAGATTTAACCAAGCAAGAACAGAGAAATATGAATTCTAACCTTGGGTTGGAGTCTTGAACAAGCTTTTCACCCAGAGGATGGTAAACAGCATAGGCTTATGTGCAACGCAGGGATTTCAGACTCCTGGCCCACTGGCCAGTCCCAGCTGGAATGATCGCACAATCCAGTCCAGGACTCTCCCACCCCCTCATGGGCGGGGGCTCTGTCTCAACAGCCCTGAAATCCTGTCCCTTCATGGCATCACCCCCCTCCCCCGCTCTCCTCATGGCACCCCATCCCCAACCACATGGCTTTGAAGATCACCGGCACTCTGCTTTCCCCACAGCTCTCAGTCCCAAAGGATCAGTCACTACCACAGGTCAATTGTACTCTGATCTCAAATCAAATTAATGAGTGATAAATGAGCTAAAGATTTGTTAACTAGGAGAAAACGAGAGTTATTTACAAAGTTCAAACAGGAAGCAGATACACACAAATGTGTTGCAGGTCTTAGATTTAAATAGGTAAAATGACCAATCCTCTATGTTCTTTAGGGCTAGCCCATGCCAAGCAACACGGGGATCTCTTGCTAAAGTTTAGCATTTTTTGTCTTGCAGAGTCAAGTTTCCCCTTGTCAGATTTTTATCCCCTTCACCCTAGAATCCAAATGTCCTGGAGAGAGTAAGAAATGCAATCAAGAAGGTTTCTTTCTTTGATGCTATACAATGCCTTATTTGCCCTCAATGGGCCATTTTGCATGCAGCACGAGCACTTTGCCTTAATGCTTCCTTTTCTGTTTTATGAGTTACACAGCTAGAGAGCTTTATAATACGGAACACTCAGTATAACTTTATACCATGGATTCAGCTATGAAGAGGTAGGATTAGTACATGCAGCATCCTTCAAGTACAGGCAGTCCCCGACTTACGTGGATCCGACTTACGTCGGATCCCTAGATACGAACGGGGTGAGGCAACTCCCGCACATGCGCAGCAGCATTCCCGGGGCTCGCTCACCTGGGTCCTAGGATCCTCCTCCTCCTCGGGCCGGCTCCGACTGGGGTCCCGGAGAGCTGCCGGGCAGAGGAAAAGTGCCTCCCCCTGCCAGCAACAGGCTGCCCCCTCCCCTGAGCAACAGGCTGCCGAACAGACAAAAGCAGCCTCTCTGCCCTTCCTCCCCCTATACATGCCGGGCTCCCGGAGCGCAGCAGCGTCCCCGGGGCTCGCTCACCTGGGTCCTAGAATCCACCTCCTCCTGCTCTTCGGCCGGCTCCAACTGGCCTCTGCCTGCAGCAGCTGGCCACAGGGACAGGGATCCCGCAGAGCTGCCGGGCAGAGGAAAAGTGCCTCCCCACGCCCGCTGCCCCCCCCCCCGCGGCCTCGCATCCTGCACGCCTCCCCCTCCCCCCCTGCCAGCAACAGGCTGCCCCCTCCCCTGAGCAACAGGCTGCCGAACAGCAGACAAAAGCAGCCTCTCCGCCCCTCCTCCCCCTAAACATGCTGGGCTCCCTGGGCAAACAAAGACTCCACCAAAACAAACAAAGTGCTGGCCTCATTGTGTTAGCAAAAAAAGGACCCTCCTCCTAGAACCCTGGGTGGTGTGTGGAAATAAAGCTATTAGCTCAAAGCATGGTGCAGAGCTGTTTGGTATTTGATGAGTTACTCCTTTAGTCCTGAGTTTGTCACAGGGACAGAAATAGATGTGAAATCTTCTGAACAGGGGAACAGACAGCAAAACAAACATTAGAGGGGAGTTAACCTTTCCCTATGCTATCCAAAACTAAAAAAAATGTTTGGCTAGAGTTTCCCCTACAATATGTACCAGTTCCGACTTACATACAAATTCAACTTAAGAACAAACCTACAGTCCCTATCTTGTACGTAACCCGGGGACTGCCTATATTCCATAAAGTTTAAACACTAAAAATAGATATTAGTGTAATAAGAATGTTTTAACTATAGTAACCCACAGGTAAGCTAGAGTGATTTCCAGTTGTGCATTTGTAAGTGGTCAGTAAGGCCCTGGCATGAGCAGTCGGCATGAGCTGACCCCAGGTCTGACAGCATCTCACAGATGGCACACACAGAGACAGGGGTGTGCGTACTTGACAATTTGTGCTGGATCTCAGTTTCCTCATGGAGATTATAGTTTTTGATCCCATAACTCCTATATGACTTGCTTAACTGAGAAATCAGCCTCTCTCTCTATGCCATAGTCCCACAGTTGTGCTCAAGGAGAATCTACACTTTTAACTACAGGAAGGGAATTAATGTTTCAAATCTAGAGATGCAACTCAGTTTTATTTATTTATTGTTCACTTTCAAACATTTGAAACCCTTTTCAAACTTCTACCTTAAACACGTTTCAATTGGTGTTGAAGGAAAGAAAAACAGAAGCTGTTGGGCTGACCCACAGGTTCTGGGAGCTTGTAAACCTTGTGTCAGGAATGGCAGAAAAGATGTTACAGTATAATCATGATAGCCTAGGCATACACGCAAACATGAAGAGTGACGTTTTTTCTTGGCTTCTTAAAGAAGACATCCACCCATCTGTTTTCTGAACCTTCTATGTGACTAATTGTGAGGAATCCTCTGATATAGGATATGGAACCAACATATCCATTCATTTTAAAACAGTGAGAGAATGCCTCATGTTACCTCTAAAAGCCTTAGACAAGAAACCCAACAGCAAGGACGCAGTTCGCTCTCCTTCTGAGTATTTACTTGGCTAAAGCGTTTTCTTTCACAAGATCTCAAATCCACCAATACGCAAAGCTTAGGAAAGAAAGCACCATAGATGGAGAGTAACTTTTTGCAACTTATACAGCTGCTTCAAAACTCATATAATTTGATCAAGTGACTGCCAGTGCATCTCAAAGGAACTTCTTTGCAACATGTAACCACTAAACGATGCTATCTGTTCTGGTGGTGGCAGGCTATGTCTTTGCTTTATACAGATATTGTGGCATTTAGCCACAGGCCAGCCCTGCCCTGCCCTAAAGCAAAATGAGGAAGGACTGTGCCTTTAAAAAGATGAGAACTTTCCTCAAGAGGCAAGCATGAAGGAAGACTGGGCAAGTTTAAGATCATACAGCCTGCTTCTCTATCCATGCCCAACAAGCTCCCAAAACCAGTATGAAGAAGGTAGATAGGGCCATGACCTCACTCCCTTCCTATCCCAGAGCAGAGGATACCCAAGGGAAGGAGCAGTCCTTGTGCTGCACAAAATAGCTTGTGCCTTCCCCTTCACACAAGCATGGTGGGTTACGGACAAAATGATTTTATAGTTGCTAGGATAAGAGATGGTGGTACGTACAAGGCCTCTAAACCACTGATACAAGTGCCAGCAATTTTCAAGCACAAACTGCTGCAGAATTATATATACAACAAATCCTCAATATTTCTTTTAGGTCAATGTTGCCCAGACATGCCAGTCACGAAATGTCTTAATAAAAATAAACCGCCTGCAGATAATCTTCAGTCTTTATGCTCATGTACACAGTTAGCATGTATCCTCTTATTAACCTTCTTACATCCTTAAGCTTTCATTCTTAAGCTTACATCCTTAAATCCTTTTATCTTTTTATATGGCTAAACTATGTGGGTTATTTCCTGTTCAATGAAAACTAATGCTAAGTTTAGCCATTGCTCCCACTACATATTTCTCAAATTCACCTTTTACTAGGGCATATTCTGCAATTGACTCCCTAACTGAACAATATAATATGTCTGCTTCATGCAGTTTTATGCTGGGTGAAATGCACCAACAGACTTATTTCCAAATAACACAGACTAGGGGTTCATCCAAAGCCCATGCACTTGAGGAAATGACTCCCATTCAGTAGGCTTTGGAGCTGGCCCTAGATTATTTCTTCTATTTAGCAGATATATCTTCTGTTTCAACAAATGAGGAGGGTGGGGGGAGGGTGGATAGATTCTGACCAGGAAGAGTTCTCTTGGATGAGGGAGTAGCAGAATGGCTCTCCCCAGTGCAATCTGCAAAGATGAGAGTAGGCAAATTAAAAATACCATCCAAAACCCAGACCAAGCAGAGAGGAGGGTGTTGGAAGACAAGGAATCTGGCCACTACAGGAGTGACAGTGGCAGAGCTGAGAGTGGGAGGAAGAAATGAAACCAACATTGTCAATCATTACAGTTAAAAAAAAAAAAAAGAAAAAAAAAAAAAGAGCCACACAAGCCAAATGCTCCTATTTTTCCACTACTGAGGTTCTTGGTGACAGAGAGCTAGGCAATAGCTTTAGGTGAAAGGTCAGTGCTCTCAGCTGTCATGACAGATTGAACCCATCTGTGAACAAGCAGCTGCAGCTGTGCAAAAAAAAAAAAAAAGAGGCAACAGTTTCAGATCCAGATCACTACAAGTTCTGTTTTGCTTCTTTAGAAATCAGGTTCAGTTCTCATGGTTCTGGGCCCCCTAGAGTTTCAGTTCATTTGACCTTAGAGACCCAAAAGAACACCTGTCCAAAACTTTCAGTAGGCTTCCTCTCTGAACTGCAAAGAGCCAGCAAGTTTACACCTGACAGTTTCACAGTCCACGCCTGAGAACATAAATCCCAGCCTGGTACCCTTATCAACCCTCTGCAGCAGAGTCCCTAACAATCATTCAGGGGCATGGACAGAAGTCACCCCTCCTCCTCAAAGCATCGTCTCAAGTGCAAGCCCTGCTGTTGTGGCATTCTGCCCTTTTACCTCACTCTAGGGCTTAAACCAACCGAGTGAACCATGTTAGCAGATAATCCCAGGTCTGGAAATCAGCCAGAAGCAGCAGGACAAGGAGGAGTATTTCCTATTTCCCTGAAGAGGTTTTTCCAGGAGACCAGCTGGTTGTCCCGTGAAGATACCGGAAATAAGAATGATGAGCAATCAACCTGTTCCACTCTAAAGGTGATAGCAAAGGGACTAGGGAGACCAGGCTCCTATGGATGGGACAGACTAGCCATTAACATAAGGCACTGACCCATGGCAAACCGGGAGAAGCAAGACTGTGGTCTTGATCCATTTAAAGGAGTTATCCTTAAAGTGGCCTTTAGTGTAATGGATAGGACATATACTTCCCATAGACATGTACATCAGAAGGGGTGCGGGACATAAATCATGACATCCTCCATGTTAACAATTCAGCACCCCTCTCTTTCTCTGTCCTGTGCAAAACTCCCACTGAAAGGAGTGCTGTACGGATATATGTAAGACACAGATGAGATCCCTTTAATTTCTGAGGGCAAGCAAAGAAACTCCCTACTCTCTTAAGTAGAAAATCACACATCTTTACCAATATTAGAAACCTTTTCCATTAACAAATTAAGATTGGCCAATTAATATTAAGCATGAGTAATGCACTGACCTCAGCTAAGTCATTAATAACCGCACTTTATGAAATGACCATACTTTATTTTTATACTGTATTAATGAAAGCAATATAAAAAAAAAACAGAGTTGAGAACTGCATCTCCCACCAAGCACTTGAATTTCATTCTTGTCCCAAGATGCAACTGATTAACACCCCCACACACCCATCACACTAACTGTTATTCTATTTTCCTTGGGAAATCCAGGGAGAATACAAGTGCTAAAAATCCATTCCATGTCCAATACATGCTTGTTTATTTTTCCTGATTCTTATCCTAATCAGTGATCTATCATCTCATTAAATGGCTGAGAAAGAGGAAATGTTTAAAATGCATTTTCTGTCTCTTTCTGATACACAGCTCCATCACCGCAGCTTACGCAAACCATTCCTGACACTCTCCTACTGTTTCATGGACATGCCTGCTTATGGCATAGCTCATACATACTACAGCATATTCCAATCTGCTGATAATCTTAAAGAGTGCCTTGTAGTTTAACACATTTGTAGATTTAAAACAAATCAACCCTACCATTTGGAACATAGTAGGTTAAGAAATGCTAGATCAGTGCCTGCTTATTGCTGAAACCAACTGACGGGTGGATTCTATATTTAGGATCCTCCTTACACCTGTCAAGAGACAGAGACAGTGAGAGAGAGAGCACAGCAGAGCAAGCAATTCAAAGCCCCATCTCTTGTAGCAAAGAGCTAAAAATAAAATCAACAAGAGCAATGAAGAAAACAGCAAATCTTTATTAGTTATATTACCCTGTCGTTGTGTGACATGCTGAGAGAAAGTGCACTCTAAGCACTGCGTGGACTTCAGATATCAGAGATCCCGAAGGAAGGAGAGACACTAAAGACTGGAGTTCAGTCCAACTGTGCCACACCAGATCTCTTTAGGTGGAGCCAGTTCCCTGCTGCTCCTTAGCAAGACACCTTATGCAAGGTTTAAATTCCAAACTGAATCTCTGTTACTATTCAGCCTTGTACTTAACTGCATCTTAGGTGGCTTATTCCAATTTGATTGTCATCTGTCTGAATCCAAGCTGTTCTCAAAATGCTAATCAGATAGCATTTTTTATACTGAAGAATCTTAGATACATACAAAAATGCCACAATGAAAAAAAAAGTCACACCATCATCCTTCTCAGCAACATACAATCAATTGATAAAACCACTGCTGTGGGTTCCTTGGCTCCTTTATCATCGTCAAATAAAATAATTAAGTGTAATATTATCCAGCTAGAGCAGTATCTTTTGTTCAAATGGACATTTCTTTCTTACCCTCCATTCTGTACCATTTCTTTAAGATTTCTGGATTTCCTTCTAAGAGGCAGGAAAAAAAAAAGAATCCTATATCAAATAAAAAGTACATCAACAGAATTGGGAAATGGCAGCCATAATTAGACTTATATGCACATCCCTTTCTTTAGATAATCTCCAACCAATCCTAGATACAGAACCCTGAAACTGGCCACTCCTCTAGCCCCTACTTCCACGACAACCAAAAATAACCCAGCACACATACATACCTAAAAGAGATCTGCCATAAGAACTCTCATTCGCTTTCAGTTAGGGAAACCCAATTGCCTTTCAGTGATGTTTAGAGGTCAAACAATTATTACAAACCAAAAGGTGATAATGAGTCCAGTGCTATGGGGTCCTCCCAAGAACATCCTATCCTCTCTCATAACCGGGGAACCCCAGAGTAGGTGCCAGTGAGGACTACAACAGTGGCAGGACACCATGAGCAGAGCAGGAGCCTCTGATAAATAGGTTTTAGTTTTAAAAATGAACTAGCCCAGAACAAAAGGAGGAGATTTATTTTCCAGTCCAAGGAGCAACACAGACCTATCCATTAGGGATATAAGCTAGTAGTTGAGGAGTCAGAGGCAGCAGGGACATATGTCCACAGAACAAGACATTCAAACACTACCATTGGGCACTAATTGTTACCTTTGTCAGCAGCCATGGGAAAGACATCAAGATTTGCTTGGGCATGAGGTGAACTCCTCACTTCCAGATGTGGTCTCTCCAAACCACAATCTGTCTGTTGTCTCTTATCTTATACCTAGAATGTAAGTTTCTTGTATGTCAGGGACCATCTTTTTGTTCTGTGTTTAACTCTTTAAGACAAGAGGGTTCTGAGCCATTACTGGAGCTCCCAGGTGCAACAGCAATAATAAAGATCAGCAACAGAGGCAGCATGTAGGGTTATGAGAGGGCACATCCACTGCTCCTTTCCCAACTGTGGGAGAGAATGGACCTCATTGCCCAAGTCTGCCTACTTGGCACAATACACAATCACTATAATGTACACTATAACATAACTGACATTCAAGAATGCAACTGGCAGAGAAATGGCAAAAATGATCCCCTTCTATCTTACACATCTATGATTCTGTGAACTTGTTTGTCACCAGAATATTCAGGGGAGAAGGACTGCATATCTCTAGTGTTTAACAATATCTTGCCACAAAGCGTGAATAATTGAACAAGCTACATTTTATTTCATTAAAAGATAATGTGAACTGAGACCAGACAGAATATCAATGATAGTCATGGCATTCCTCTAGTGAATATTGGCAATAAAGACGTTCTATGCAGAGCCACAATGAAGTGAGAAATCTCCTTAAGAATATCCCACAGATGTCTAACTTAGAGAAGAATGGTGGTTGACAACACACAATTCGAAACACATGTGATTGCATTACCAGACCTTGCATTCATTCATACCCCAATTTTGTAACTGGGTCAGACAAGTAAACTATATTTTGCTAGTATAAAAAACAAGTTGCACAGAATATAAATGAGTAATGGCCACTAGTGAAGGATTGGGTTTTACATTATATTTTCACATCTTGTGCAGTAATATTTTAGAAGCCTCAGTCTGGAAACAACCATAAAACATCCATAAAGAATGATTCCACAAATTAAGGAGCCTGTTGGGACATTTTTCCTTGATGCTTAAGCTAACCTTCCTGATTTTAATTCGAAGCCCATGAATGCATAAAATGGCTGAAAACATGAATACTTATATGCAATGTAGTTGTAACTATTTCAGTCCCGCAATATTAGAAAGACAAGACAGGTAAGGTGATATCTTGTCTCTATCAAACAGAACTTGGTCCTATAAAAGTTATAGGACCTCGTCTAACCGAAATACTTTTTTTAAAAAATCTGATTAGGTTTTTGCACAGTCTTACTTTCTCAAATGAAATAGGTATTAGCATTTTACATCACCACTACTAAACCACTAAGGGACAAGTGTTATTATCCCACTGTCCCAGTGGAGACAAACAATGTAGAAACAACAAGCAACTATCAGAATCCAAGACCCACATATGACTCATTAAGACCTCTGCTGCACTGAAGTGAGAGAGCCTAGACACTACACAATCACATCCTGTGACTCACATCAAGTGGACATATTCACCCATACCTAGCTTTAGGCTGCAAGGTTTAAGGTGTTTTCCAACTACATTTTCCAACAAATTATGGGCATTTTAGCCTGTCTGGAAGTGTATAAATGGCTACAAAGTCTACATCAAACCTTCGAGCGCTCCCCAGCACAGAATGCTCTCTACAGCATTTGCCTCTTAAATGTCTCTGAGCCACCCCCTACCATTCAGATTCTGGACACAAGTGAAGGTGACACCACCTTTCAACTGAATGCAACATCAGATGGTAAAATAAATTAAATGTATGTCTGATGTGCTACAAGGCTTCTGAATATCCCTGTGTCCTAGTGCATGGTAAATCCTTCACGCCAGCCTATATCACAGGGATTATATAAAATCTACATACATCCATGCATCCTTCCCCTCCACACACATACCAAAATAATATGCTTCTTGTAAATAAAGCCTGTTTGTCTGATGTTTTTGTTTAGATAGAGCTGAGTATTATGCAGTCTTTGTAATTGCTCCCCTCTGAAAATACACAGCATTTTCAGCCAAGAAAACCTCCATTAGTTTATTATCCAATTTTCCCAGGTGAAACAAATGTCACACACAGGGGGTATGTGTCCATGTTAATTATAGAGTGTTAACAGGCTAACCTGGCAATGAACCAAATTGCTGTTGAACCAGAAGTCTAATATACAAAAGCAAATAAATATATTACACACTTTATAAAGTGTATACTTGCATGTATACACGGATTGTGTATCCACACAGGATTTCTGTATTTTATGAGTATGGACTAACATCTATTTATGTGCCTGCCTGGAAAAATAAACAGGCTTATTTCAGTTACTGTGGAATTGTTTCACTATAACAGTTATAGAATCCCAAGTTATTAGTTTATCAAAGTAGTGTACTGTGACTTTTTTGAGGTATCTGATGGCAACTCAGCTTCATACATTCTTTGTAATCAATATTTCTGTATTAACCAGGTTTGGGATTAATTATTTTTCAGTTGATCTCCAATTTGTAGCTTAGCTGATCTTTAAATATACAGGCAGTCCCCGGGTTATGTACAAGATAGGGACTGTAGGTTTCTTCTTAAGTTGAATCTGTATGCAAGTCGGAACTGGCGTCCAGATTCAGCCGCTGCTGAAACTGATCAGTTTCAACAGCGGCTGAATCTGGACGCCAGTTCTGACTTACATACAGATTCAACTTAAGAACCCCAGGCATCCCCAAGTCAGCTGCTGCTGAAACTGATCAGCAGCTGATTCCAGGAAGCCCAGGGCAGGGGCTTCCTGTAGTCAGCCACTGGTCAGTTTCAGCAGCGGCTGACTTGGGGACGCCTGGGGCAGAGCAGCTGGGGTGCTGCTGGGTTGCTCCAGTAGCACCGCCACTCCTCGGCGCTACTGGACCAATCCAGCAGCACCCAAGCTGCTCTGCCCCAGGCATCCTGATTCAGCTGCTGCTGAAACTGACCAGCAGTGGCTGAATCAGGACGCCTGGGGAAGAGCAGCTGGGGTGCTGCCAGGTTGGTCCAGTAGCGCCCAGAGCGGCGCTACGGGACCAACCGGCAGCGCCCCAGCTGCTGTACCACAGGCGTCCGGAGCAAAGCCATGGAGCACGGGGGCAGCGGGACAGCCCAGACGCGCTGTGGCTGTCCTGCTGCCCTCGGGCTCCGCAGCTTTGCTCTGCTTTGCTCCCCGTCTCCCTGGTCTGCAGACCAGGGGGACGGGGAGCAAAGCCGTGGAACACGCGGGCAGCGGACAGCTTTCAATAGCTTTTTCTGTCCAAAAGAGCTAAATGTTTCAAATCTGTCAGTCACAATCCACATGTGCTCCACTTACAGACTATATTTGGGCAGGAATCCAGTCCAGTATACAGGCAGTCCCCGAGTTACGCGGATCCGACTTATGTCGGATCCGCAGTTACGAACGGGGCCCGTCTCCCTGGTCTCCAGCAGACCAGGGAGAGGAAGCAAAGCGGTGGAGCACGCGGGCAGCGGAGAGCCCAGACTGCCTGTATACTGGACTGGATTCCTGCCCAAATACAGTCTGTAAGTGGAGCGCATGTGGATTGTGACTGACAGATTTGAAACATTTAGCTCTCTCGGACAGAAAAAGCTATTGACAAACTCCTAGATAGTCCAGTTAGGACCGGTGCTACTTAAGTTTAGGTAGCAGGTTTCACCAAAAATGCACCTGTGCCTCCAAACGGCTGATGAACAGTATAATTAGCCACTTCCAGAAAGAGGCATCGATTTTTACGGAAATATCCATGAGATCATTTAGTTAAAGACTGTATCATAATGCATACATATGCACAAGGGGTGAATCAAGATTGCATAGGTAACCTAGAAGCTTAGGATTCCTAGTTCTGGAGTTCTTGACCTTGCAATCCAATAATGTTCTATAAAACTTAGCATTTTTTGCAAGTCATTTCCTTGTTTGTTTTATCTTAAAGAAAATACAAATTATTTTATATACAACAGTGACAGCCTTTCTGCCCATCATTCATCATCATTGTACTCAGACTTCTACCACTTGGGCACTAGGACTAACTACATCAGTTACAGAAAACACTGTAATGGGAATCAGGGATCCAGGGTTATGTGATGCCAATTAACTTCTTTGCAGTTTTGGACAAGCCACCGTACTTCTCTGGGCTTGTTTCCCTTCTCTTTTCTTTCTTTTTTTTTTTAAATAATGGAAGGGACCTTGATAGGTCATTGAGTCCAGTCCCCTGCCTTCTCAGCAGGACCAAGTACCATCCCTGATGAATTTTTTTTTTGCCCCAAATCCCTAAACAGCCTCTGCAAGGATTGAACTCACAACCCTGGGTTTAGCAGGCCAATGCTCAAACCACTGAGCTATCCAAAGCCCTTCTTTAACTACACATAGCACAATAATGACCAGATTTCAATTGAAACCTCTAGCCATTATAACCAATATATAATGATGACTCCATGCATCTGATGCAATGTATGACGACTCTAAAGTATTTGATAAAGTAGTTTTCACCCACAAAAGCTTACACCCTCATACTTTTGCTAGTCTTTAAGATGCCATAGGACTCCTTGCTATTTTTGCAGATACAAACTAACATGGCTACCCTTTGAGGCAATCCATCAGGTTAGTGCTAGAGCCAGGTACCGAATCCAACTTCCTGACTCACATTTTGTGTTGATTTTATGTATAATTTTAAAGGAAATTATATTCCTTTCATAAAGTGTTATGCCCTTCTTCCGCATGGTGTTGTGCAAGTAATGCCAACAAGGGAGTAATTTTTCAATATAAATGATCTGGGATAGGAGACTTCTCTGATCCTTTAAAAGCATCTGGATGGACTTACCATAACAAGTGCATTGCTAAAGTTTTTCATTGTATCACTTCTCCACTGAGGCTATATCTACACTACAGGCTTCTTGCATAAAGAAGCTTTTTGCGAAAGATCTTCCTCAAAAACTTCTTGCACAAGAGAGCACCCACACTGCAAAAGCGCATAAAAAAGTGATGCACTTTCTCAAAAGAGAGCATCCCGACTGCATGGCCGCTCCCTCGAAAGGAAACTGATAGCTATTTACAGAATGGCCACCAGGGCACCTGTGCTTTTTTCGATTGCCTCTTTTTGCACAAAAAAACCCTGTTCCCCAACCACACACGTGTTTTTGCACAAGAGCTCTTGCGCAAAAAGGAGTTATTCCTCTTAGAAGGAGGAATACCTACACTGGAAAAACCCGTTCTTTCATTTTACTTGCACAAAAATGTACTTGGTGTGGATGCTCCACGAGTTTTTGCGCAAAAACGGTTTTGTGCAAAAACTCTGTAGTGCAGACCTAGCCTGAGTGTGAACCAGAAATAGCCTAATCAGTGCCAGTGATCCAGAGGGGCTATGTTCTAATACCCTTACTTGTGCACTACCTTGTTTCTTGAATAGTCCCACTGGAGTCAGTAATGCTGTCTGTGGAGTAGAGTAATATGATCTGTAAGGAAGGGTATCTGATGATGACTGATGTTCATACACAAGTCATTCTCTAATGGAGTTCAGTCCAAATAACAGCATAGAAGATCAGTGAAAATGAGTTCTCTCTTTTAGGTTGGTCATTGGTGGAAATTTGTTCATAGCTAAAAAAAAAAAAACCCCACAGCCACACAGATTTGCATAATGATTACTCAAGCAAAGGAAATTCTCAGACCTGGAATAAAAAAGGGGAATGACGGGTCATCTATGGCATTCACTACAGAGATGTCTAGGGAAGTATGTAGAGCACTAGCCTGTGAATCTAGCCAGTGCAACTAGTGTTTTACATTCTTGACTTCTAAATTTGCATACACAAGTCTACAAAACTAAAATGAAAACACGGATCCACAGAAAGTTCAAAGCTTAGTTAAAACCAAACCGAATAGAACTCCTTTTCTGAGACTCCTACTACCTTAGAAAATACTCTCCAACTAAGTGACTACAGGCAGTCCCCGGGTTACGTACAAGATAGGGACTGTAGGTTTGTTCTTAAGTTGAATTTGTATGTAAGTCGGAACTGGTACATATTGTAGGGGAAACTCTAGCCAAACATTTCTCCAGAGCTCAGTTTTATTCTCCCACACCTCACTTCCCTCAGTCCTTTATTCTCAAGCTGAGGTGTCTGCTGAGAAAAGCCGCTCCACGTCTCCATGGTCTGCTGGGGGGGGGGGGGGTGCTAGCTTCGCGTCTCCCTGGTCTGCTGAGGGGAAGCAGCTAGTGCGGGGTTGCCTCATCCCGTTTGTAAGTAGGGATCCGATGTAAGTCAGATCCATGTAACCCGGGGACTGCCTGTATTCCATAGACCAGTGGTTCCCAAACTTTTTGGCATCACGCCCCCCTTTTTAATACCCCCCCCCCAATAGCAGCAAAACTTGTTGAGGAAAAAAAGAAAAGAGAGAAAAAAGGAACTGAATAGGGCAGCAAAACTTGATTGGGGTGGGGGAGGAAGGCTGGGTTGCCTTGTGCCCCCACCCCCAGAATTTCTTCACACCCCACCAGGGGGGCATGCCCCCCAGTTTGGGAACCCATGTCATAGACTATTCCATAACCTTTGTTAGCTAGTATTTATCATTGTTCTACATCCTCTGTTTCCACTTAGATACTCTGTGCCTCCAGGGGCAGGTGACCGTTTTGCGGGGCCCTGGGCAGCATAATTCCGTGGCCCCCCCCCGCTTTGCCACGGCGCATGCGCGGTGGCGTCACGGCGCATGCGCGGGGCTTTCTGAAGCACGGGGCCCAGGGTGGCCGCCCCGTTCGCCCTGCCGTATATCCGCCCCTGTGTGCCTCTATTCAGTTTTCAATTATGTTCAATTGTGTTACTATTATCCCTTCACTTGATAAAGCGTCACCCTAACTTACCTCTTCCAAATACTATAATGTCAACAGGTCTTTTCTTTTCTGCCAGTAGTCTCTGCCCAATTCCCTTGTTTGTTTTCACTGCTGTATTTCCCTTCCTCCGTTTATCATGCTACCTTTGCAATTTCACTCAAGTGATTAACAATGAGTAACTTTCTGAATTTTAGTGTGGTTTCTAATTTTTGTGTCATGTTTCATCTCGTCTGACTACTCAGTTATTGTAAACGTCAGCTCAGATATTCATCCTTACCCCAGGGTACAGAATCGCTTAATATCTCTGTTTATGATATACAAGCACCAAAATAGTTAAACAATCATTTCAAATTAAAGCTACAAGATTTTACAGTATATCACAACTGCTATATTTAGGGGTTTTTTTACTATGGTAATACCTTAATCTAGCACAGGGATGGGTAAGATGCGGCCCAGGGGCCAAATCCGGCCACCTAACACTTCGATCCAGCCATTTCTATGTATATCTTGCTGCCTGGGCCTCTGAATTTCCAGGTGGTGACTCAGGCAGCAGGATCCTATTTAAATGGTTCACAACTCCCATTCGCAGTGCTACCCTGGCAGAGGCCGGAGCCACAAGCCCTTTAAATAGCCACAGCAGCCCTGAGCAGCTGCAATGCAATGTGGTAGCGGCAGAGCCAGGAACCCTCTGCTGTTTTTTCTTCAAAGCCTCTGGCCCCAGCCCCGCCCCTTCTGCAGGTGGAGCCAGCACGTGAACATGTACCAAAATTAATGAAGTGGACCCCCTATAAAAATTATTGTCTACCTCTTATCTAGCGGCAGTTCTACATCCCATTGATTAAAAAAAAGTTACTTAAAACAATGATGGCTAAGGAGCTCAAACATAAAGTTGACATATGACTGAGCAACTGTCTGATGTATAGAAAGGATCCACACGAATATTAAATTTGGATTGGGTTGAAGTAATTTGATAACTAAGCCAACAGAACTGTGAGCCCATTTCTACACCCAGTCCCTTCATTTACAGGGTGTTCCACTGTCCTTAATGGACTACTTGTGGAGTATGATACTACACTCCATGTAAGGGTGGCAGTATTAGGTCTCGGTTAAGTACAGCCATGGAACCAAAGTTTCAGTTGCTAGTGCTTAATTTGTGCTTGCAGAAATGGCAGAAACAAAAAATCTCTGCATGGGGTGCATAATGGATATTTGTGTGTTTAAACGATGATGTGTGCGCATAGTGACCCTGTTTGCAAATGCAAATACTTACTTTGATGAGCAAACTCACGAATTATGTCTTCCAACATCCCAGTGAGGGAGCGAGGAGTATTGTTAGCCCTCATTTTTGCATATTGGGAAACTAAGGCACTGAGATGCTCAAGGAGTTGATCCTATGAGGTACTGAGAGCAGTCAGTTTTCAATGAAGTTATGACTAATGGAAGCTGAAAGTGCTCAACAACTGACATGATTACTATTTAAATCACTCATTGAAGATCACACAGGGAGCCAGTGGTGTAAGAGATCTAACTCTGAGCACACTGAACTTATGAAGACTATAACCCAATGTTTCTATACAGCAGTCTCACCCCTAGACCAGTCGCCTTGTTAAATCCGGTTGGATAATTCAATTCCTGGTGGAGAAGAGAGAAGGTAACCATTGTCCAATATATCTACTGTTACAAAAGTCAAGATTTTATATTGCAGAACTTGGATGCTTTAGATTTTTGTGAAGATTTGAATAATAAATACCTGAAAAAAAAATCATGATTTTGCACCAGATGGTGTACCTGGTAATCAGCTCTGCATAATGAGGGTTAAAATAAATGACTTTGATCATTCCTACCCTCGCTGTAATGTAAAAATGCTGAGTTCTACAACTAATTACTTCTTAAGAAAAAAAATAAAATGTGTGAAAAGACATACATTTTAGACTTCACAGTATTAAACAGGCAGTGTTTTAAACAATGAAAATACTTCTTCTTTACAATCACATACGTATTGAAAATAGCATTTGTTACTAATTTGCCTTGCCTCATAGAATGTTAAAAAGTCCTTTTACATGAGCACTTTTTCAGTAACACATAAACAATGAAGTGATGTCAGAACTGATCATTTAAAGGGAAAAACAAATGACCATATCTGATCTCATGCATGGTTTCTTTGTGATGTGTTACTATCTCCTGTTGTATTGCATGAACATAGTAGGAAATGCATTTTATTTTATAAAAATCTACATAACCAGGTCTTGACAGTGATGACTCATTCCCCAGGGATTAAAACCTGTATGGGCACAATGAGAAATTATTTTATGCAGATTCATCCTGAACCTTGTGTGTATATGGTACAGGCCTAATTTTCTTCTTGCAATGACCAATATACCTCTATTATTCACTCCAGTAGAATTACTCCGGTCTTATACTGATGAATGGAATACTAAACTCGGGTGCTAAATTATATCTGTGGACATTTATGCATGCAATGGGCTAAATTCATCCTTGGTGTAACTTTACTGAAGTCACATGGGGATTAATTTAGCCAGATTCTGCCTCCAGATATAGAGCAAAATTTGGTCATACATATTAAGTTTAATGTAATCTCCTTAACATTCTCTCATGCAATTATTAGTGACCCTTCGTGCAGATCACCCACTCATTTGAAGATCTAGCATTTCTGCAAAAGCCATTTCTGCGATGCCACAGAATGAAGTGACTTAAGTCACAAATGAACATTGTAAGACTTTATACAAATTTCCTTCTGGTGTCCATGTCAAAAATGATTACCAAAGAAAGGCCTGTTATACAAATTTGGGGGAAAAAACCCCACAACCACCCTTACAACTTCAGTAGTTATCATTAGCAATGGCATTAATTCGTAGTCGGTAATAAACCCACCTCCAACTACCCTACCCCCATGAGCACGTATGCGTGGGCACACACACAAAATTCCTTGGAAGTAATTTTATTAAGTAGCGCTATTTATCTTAAGTACTTACAAAACCCCCATTCCCAGCATACCAGAGCACCTCTTTCTGAAATGTATTTATTCACACAGCGACTCTGCAAGGTCAGATGGGTCCAAGGGTAGCATCCTAACCTGTGGACTAGTCTCTCTCTGTTTTCTTTAGAGAACCCTTAACAAGATCTTTATGGTCCATTTTAAAATGAGCTAAGTACCTCAGTTCCAACTGCCTTCAGTGAGAACTCCAGGTGTTCATTAATTCCAGAAGCAAGCCCCTCAGGTGTTCTTATTTGGGACAATGATGGGGGTGTAGCAAAATGAGTACCTAACAGCTGGCATGAAGCAGATAAGCTGTTTTTCCCCCCCACAGTTCTGTCTGTAAACTTTTGCTGACTCCTGAATAAGTTTCTAAAAATGCTACTAGGCTTATGTTTTACAATCTGTGTACATCTCAGGAGTAAAAGATTTGGAGGGATTAATTCTCCTAACTCCCCAGGCCTTCAGTAACCCCAAAAAAAGGGGGGGGCGGAGGAAGAGGTGTGCCAGCAACTTTTTATTTGGTCTATAAAAAGCATCTGCCATGTGAAACAGAAAAATCAGAATTATTATTCTGTCAGGAAAGTTCACATGTACGCAGGTTTTTGAAGCAAAATGGAAGTATAAAAATAAAGCCACTTTTCATTCATAAAGGGCTTTACAAACCATAAGTAACTAATTTATTTAGATGGGTCACCATCCTGCCCTCTGTCCCCATTTGGCTAGATACTAGGCCCCTTCATCCATAAAATGGGACACTTGTCAAGTATTGACACCATTTAATAGGTGAGGGAAACTGAGGCATAGAATTTAAGTGACTAGAACAAGCTCACAGCGAGACTCTGTATGGAAAGACTAGACCGACATAACTACGATGCAATGTATTTGCCCTTGGGGATGTAAACCAGAAAACACAATGCCCCTTCAGTCTCCTCTTATTTCTGCAGGGAAAAAAAAAAAAAAAAGCAGTTTCAATGGTATCATCCACCCATGGGGATGGATTTAGACATGAAGAGAGCACAGCTGGCATTACCAGCAGATTCACTAGTAAATGCATGTGCACATGTGCATATCCCCTTCTATTATAGGAGGCTAACCTTCTTTATGCAGCTTCAGGGAGTAGCCGAGTTAATCTGTACAGGATAAACTACAAAAACAACAAATGGTCTGGTAGCATTTTATAGTACTTCACATTTTCATCCTATCCACTCTCAGCTGTTCTCCCCTACAGCACAGCACAGGTCTCGGATGTCCATTTTAATCCCTCTTGTAGCAGGGTTATACATACAGAATGAAATTACTTCTCACATATAAAGTGCTACAGAATACAAGAAGGGTAAAAGCAAGAGGATTATCACACCAAAAGCACCAACTTCCCTCCTAGCCAGGGCAGGGCTGGGGGGGGGTGTTCGACGCACCTCCTCACTTGAGTGCACCATGTCCCACTCTTCCCCCTCCCTCCTGGAGCTTCCTGAGCACCATGAATCAGCTGTTCATAGCACTCCAGCAGTGTTGGAAGGGCAGGGGAGGAATTAGTAAGGTGGGGCCACCAGCAGACAAGAGGCTCATGGGGAAGGTGCGGGGGTGGGGGAGGTGAGAGCTTGGCTTGGCTGCTCAGCAGCCAGTAATTTTTCCCTAGCCACCAGGGAGTCAGTGCCTATGCTACAGACATTCAGCAAGGTTCTACAGAAAGTATTTTAAAACACCTTAAGGAGTTTAATGAATTGATAGAGGCATAGATTCCAAAGCCAGAAGGGACCACTATGATCATCTAGTTTGATTTCCTATGTAACACAGGGCATAGAATGTCTCCAAAATAATTAGGAGAGAACTTATTTAAAAAAAAAACCACACCTAATCCTGATTTAACAATTGCCAGTGACGGAGAGCTCTCCACAATCCTGTTACAATAGCCGGTTACTCTCTCAGTTAAAGATGTATGCCTATTTTCCAGTCTGAATTTACCTAGCTTCTACATCCAGTCACTGGGTATTTTTCTGCTAGACTAAAGAGCCCTTTATCAAATATTTGATACCCAGAAAGTCACCCCTTCTCCTTGCTAAGCAAAAACAGAAGGACCTCTCTGAGTCTATGGCTGAGAGACATGTTTTCTAAATCTTTAATCATTCTTGTGACTCTTTCCCGATCCCTCTCCAATTTATGAACATATTTATTGAATTGTTGACATTGGAATTGGACACTGTATTCCAGCAGCAGTCACACCAGTGCCAAAACAGAGGTAAAGTTAACCTGGCTTCTCCTCATTGGCATTTCCCAATTAATTAAACCAAGAGACACATTACACTTTTGGCCACAGCATCACACTGGTACTTCATGTTCAGCTGCTTATTCAACACAACCTCCAAATCTTCCTCTGAATAATTGCTTCCCAAGACAGAGTCCCTGTACTATAAGAATGGGTTGTGTTCTCTCTTCCTTGAGGGATACATTTAACTATACTAAAATGCAGTGTTTGCTTGTACCCAAGTTACAGTGATCCAGAACATGCTGCATCCATCATCTGTCCGCTTCTTTATTTACCACTCCCACAATTGTTGTGCCTTCTTCAAACTCCATCAGTGATGATTTTTTGTTTTCCTCCAGGTCATTTTTTGTGGCTGCCTTTACTTCTCTTATAAATCAGGCTGTTTTTCTAACCTAGACATCATTTTTCCTTGGTTGAGGACTGCACATATTTGGCATGCGTAAAGTGTTCTTATAAAAATTCCCAATAATCATTCACATTTTTCTGATTCAGTTCTTCCTCCCAGCTGATCTAACTGGTCATCGATTTCAGCTTTATGAAATAGGCCCTTTAATAGCATTGAGTATACTTAGTACTGATCTGGATTTTATTCAGTTTGCACATTAGAAATGTGATCAAATCATGATCACTTGTACATAACATAACATTAAAGTGTAGTTCTATGACCAGTTTTTCTTTACCTATTAAGATTTGGTCTAATATAGAATTCTTCCATGTGGGATGCAACACTGAATTTGAACTGAATTCTATAATATTTAGAAATGCCAAGAATGTTTTAGTGCTGGCAGCATGAGACTTTCAGTGTATGTGGCCCTCACTGAAATCCCCATAATCACACAGCTTTTTTCCCCCTGCACATTCCTAATAGGTGAGAAAGGAGCTCATTATTCTGTTTTCTAGAGTGATCTGGTGGTCTGTGGCAGACACCAGCTAATACTCCTATATTGTGCTTTATCTGCTAGGATGCTGATTCATAAGATTATTCAGTTAGAATCATAGGGTTGGAAAAGACCTCAGGAGGTCATCAAGTCCAACCCCCAACTAAAAGCACGGCCAATCCCTACTAAATCATTCCAGACAGGGTTTTGTCAATTTCTCCTTGGGTTCCTTTACTTCCCAAATCAATGGTTTTTTTTAACAATTCCTAAATTCTGATTTATATTCATTATTCTCATATATATTGGTTTATATATATATATAATGTTTTGTAGCCACCTTTACTTCCCTTACAAATCAGGTTGTTTTTCTAATTTACACATCCCACAACTGAAAAAGAAGGATTGCACATTTTTGGCATGTGGTAAAGTGTTCTTACACCATTCCTAATAATCATTTATAATTTCCTGAATCATTTTTTCTTCTTTTTCTGATTAAATTCCAAATTATCAGGGACTCAGAAACAGGTAATGATATTTTTGACAGTGACATAGACCCTAACTCAGAATGTCACTCTTTCTAGAGAATTATTGATAGTGATAATAAATCATATTATACAGGGTTATTTCTACCCATATTACTCCCTGCACTGGTGTCTTCTAGGTGACTGGCAGTTGCAGAGTGGAACATGACACATGCAACAACTGTGCTTCCAGAATAAACTCAGAGCCCAATCCCCAATGTTGTCATTTGGAGGAGCTAACCTAGAGTAAAAATTGTTGCCTCAGAAAACATGGCTGTACTAAGGCATCCCTAACAACATGCAGTTTCAGCAGCATGCCAAGGAAAATGATGACTTCAATCTTCATTTTACTCTAGTCACATTGGAGAATAACTATCTTGTCACTTGCTTTAAAAAAAAAAAAAAAAACCATAAGCTATATCGGACGGGCAAAATGGCTTCCGCAGGCCACATCCAGCCTGCCAAGTGGGTAGATCAGGCCCATGGATGTCCTGCTGCTCCCCCGCCCCCAAGCCAATTAGGGTCAGGAGGCAGGGAAACACACAAAGCCTACTCCCACTCTGCCAGGAGCATGCGGCGCTTTGAAGCACTACAAGCTACTCACAGAGCACAGGCTGTGGGGAGGAGGGGGGACAGGAGCGGAGGAGGCTTCGGGTGCTCCCCCACCCCCAAGTCCTAATTGGCCTAGGGGCAGGGGAGAGAGGGAAGTCTCCTCCCATGTCAGTGGCATGGGCATCTTGGGGGAATGTGGGGTGGGGGCAAAGGCACTCCCTTACCTCCAGACCAATCACTGTCTAGGAGTGGGGAACCTGGAGTGGAGTGGAAATACCGATGCCCCTCCCCTTCCCATGTGGTCCAGGCCACTTCAAAGATTTCTGAAGTGGCCCACGGAAAAAAATTATTGCCCACCCCTAAGCTATATCGTGATTGAATGGTGAATCCCTTTCCCCTCCAGTTTATTTTCCTATGTGAGCTTCTGCTAAACAGGAGTCAAATTTTGCTTGCCATATTCACATGTAACCCAGCGGAAGTTATGAGAGTCAGGTGAGTAAGGGCTGCAGGTCTGGGCTCAGAACACACTGATCCTACTACAGATTCAAGGGCCCAAATAATTATTTGCAAAATCCTATCTTTCTCCGATTGAACTCTTAAAAAGCAGGGAAATGGAGAGAGGACAAGAAGGTAATGAAAGAAAGGGAAAAAAATCCCATAGAAACAAGCCTTATTTAAACAGAAATATTATAACCCTATATTCATATTCTGAGTATTTCAGGCACTGCCTCAAATAAAGACAGTGTGATTCTGAATTACTGTAATTAACTGTAAAAGCTTGCTGATTTGTTGGTGCAATATAATGTCAATCTTTTTCATAAACTTGTTAGAATCTTTGTAAATAAATAGCAAAAATCATATGAGGAACAAAAATCCAGCTTCCTGCCTCTCTTCCACCACTGGTATGTCATGGAGAGCAAGTCAGAGAAAAATAGGACATTTTCATTTGCTTCAGCGAGAGCAGGCTCAGACCCAAAATTCCCACTGAATGATAACTAGACTGGACTCATTTTTGGTGGTTTAAAAACAAAAACTGAGGTCTAGGCCTAATCTGCAAATCCTGACTCATGAGATGAATTCTTGCAAATACAAATATCCCCACTAACATCCACAGGACTTCTCAATTAAGATTAATTGATTGATTTAGGGTCAGATTCTGACCCCAAATCAAGAATAAGACATGGGGTTTCACTTGGCAAAATTTGACTCAAATAAGCACTGCTCATGGAAGATCTCACCGTTGTAAATGGGGGGCGAGGGGGGGGGGGTATCACTGTATGTTAACAAACGTTCACGTCTTTTAAGGCAGTGTTTCTCAGCCAGTGGTGCGAATACTCTTAGGGGTACTTGAGAGAAGTCTGGGAGGGTAGGTCAGCAAAACTGACATTTGGAGAAAACTGAATTTGTGTGTTAAGTTTTACAACTCTATTATTTTTGTACTTTTTATGCCCACAAAATTTATTGCCCACCCGGCTAGGATTAAGTTGTTTAAACAAATGTGTTGAAATGGTAGAAATCTTTGTTGTCTGTCTGAAAACTGTAGGTACTGGGAGTACTTTTATATACATTTCAAAAAGGGCACTATTTTTAAAAAAAAGGTTGTGAAACAACTGTTTTGAGGGATACAGATCAGGCACATTTAGTATGGATTTTTGTCGTGGTGGGCATGTGGAGTGAAACTTCAAAGAACATAAGGTATCTTTCAAACATCCAACCTTGCATTACATAATTCATTAATTTATTATTAACTCCCATTAAAGACAGTAGGCTGCAATCAAGGGAAGCAATCTTGTACAAAGCCACAGTTGACATATTTCCCTTTGTAAATCATGTTTGTTCTCTATGCACAGCACTATGCATGTAATGTCTCAACAAAGCCCAGAAAAATAATAAAATGATCCAAATACTTTTGGAGGTAGAGACATCAAGGCTTTTGCAAGTCTGTTTTTATCAGCATAGTTGCTTTTATTTTTTCAAATATCAGGGCCATGGCCACAGATAGCATAACCTTGCTTCATAAGACTTCTGCACAGGGACACTCTTTGGACAACAATTTCAACCTCACCAAGTCAGCTTCCCCAACAGAGTTCCATCCCATATCAATTTTACTCAAGAGAGATTCAGGAGGGAATGATGTGTATCATCCCACTGCCTCAGTCCATTGTGGGAAACACCCACATCCTGCATCAGGCCTGATGAGCTCCAGAGCCCTCACTGCAAGTTCTCAGGGCATGGGAAATTGGAGATGCTGCCGAGGACTCTGCTGATGCCCTCTTCTGCAAACAATTTTGGGGCCACAATCTGAACTAATTTCCAAAAAGTGTAGTATAGATTGAACCTCTCTTGTCCGGCACCCTTGGGACCTGACCGCTGCCAAACTAGAGAATATACCGGACCAATGGGGGTCAGTATTGTTTAGCAGCATTACTAACACTTTCACTGCTTACTGGGTTCTTAAAAGAAATTTAGGGGGGTAAATTAGAGATAAATAACAGCATAGAACACCGAGAGCCAGGACTGGTGGCTGTAAACAAATTTGATGGGAGTGCAGGAAACTTAGTCACGCCCAGGATAAGAGGACATTAAAACAGCCATATTGGGCCAGAACGAAGGTCCATCTAGCCCAGCAGCCTGTCTTCCAACAGTGACCAATGCCAGATGCCCCAGAGGGAGTGAACAGAACAGGGAATCATTAAGTGATCCCTCTCCTGTCATCCATTTCCAGCCTCTAACAAAGAAAGGTTAGGGACACCATTCCTACCCATCCCGGCTAATAACCATTGATGGACCTCACCTTTGTGAATTTATCTAGTTCTTTTTTGAACCCTGTTGAAGTCCTGGTCTTCACAACATCCTCTGACAAGGAGTTCCATCAGTTGACTGTGTGAAGAAAGACTTCCATTTCTTTGTTTTAAACCTGCTACCTATTAATTTCATGTAATGATTGCTAGTTCTTATATTATGGGAACAAGTAAGTAATTTTTCCTTATTCATTTTTTCCACATCAGTCATGGTTTTACAGACCTCTATCATACCCTCTTCCCTTTAGTCTTCTCTTTTCAAAGCTGAAAAGTCCAAGTCTTTTTAATCTCTCTTCATATGGGATCTGTTCCAAACCCTTAATAATTTCTGTTGCCCTTTTCTGAACCTTTTCCAATGCCAATATATTTTTTTGAGATGAGGCTCCCACATCTGTACACAGTATTCAAGGTGTGGGCATACCATGGTTTTATATATCTAACTAATTAGTATCATGCTGGACCATAAATTCTGCTGGACCAGAGAGTGCTGGATTAGAGAGGGTCAACCTGTATAACACACCTGAGAAAGATCCAAGGCTTCAATCAGCAGCCCCTATGTAGGCAAAGTTGTCATTGGTTTTAGCTTAAGCAAGATTTATGCAATCAGGCCAATAGGTTTATACTCCCCTGATACAGACTGGGATTTTTAAAGATGCTGATGAGATTTAGGAGCACAAATCCCACTGATTTTCAAGAAAGTATATAGAGGCTCTTAAATCACTGAGGCTTTTTTGGAAGTCTAATGCAATACTGCAAAATTAGCAGGCTAGATTTGACTCAATATACTAGAACATTAGACCTCCTGGGCCCGACTTTGTCCTCAGCTAACCTCAAACCAGCACATTAATGTCATCAAGGTGTTACAAGTGCAACTGCGAGCAGGATTCAGCTATTAATATTATATTTGCAATTTGCACGTAAATCCTTTCTACAATCAGTATAGCGTTATGTGGATATAATTATGCTGTTGTTGCTGAAAAGTGTATCAAAAATAAAATACTGGGCAAATTTTGACTTCATTTACATTCGTGTCAATCAGAAGTTATGAGAATCAAGTCCATCATGCCTAACAGAAGCGTTCAATTCACTACTATTTCCAATGCCATTTAGTAATACAAAATCCAAGCTTTGGGTCCAATCCTTCAAATTGTAAAGGGATACTGGGGCCACTAAAATGAAAGAACTATATGTATGAGAAAGGTGTTTTAGGATCAGGTCCTATAGTAA
This sequence comes from Pelodiscus sinensis, assembly GCF_052426305.1. Lineage (NCBI taxonomy): Eukaryota > Metazoa > Chordata > Testudines > Trionychidae > Pelodiscus > Pelodiscus sinensis. Next base: position 20,758,937 of record NC_143052.1, on the reverse strand, counting down.
GCCCCAAAGGCAAAATCAGGACTGCATTTTCAGTCACATAATTTAAATAGTCATTGATATTCATCAATTAATGACAGTAAAATGCAGTGCTCATATGGGAGAGCTTTGAGAGTAATCAGGGCACTGAGAATAGGGATTGCCAAAGGGAGAAAATATGAGGAATGGGGGTGGGGAGAGAGGAAAGGGGAGGCAGTTTGGTCCCCAATAACATTTGTATTTTTTTAAGATGCTAGAGTCACAAATCACTTAAATCCTGACATTGAGTTTACATCATTTCTGTAAATAAGCCTGATTCAGTATTTACCAACGACAAAAATAGAGCACAGCATCTGACTTTAGCAAAATTACAGGTGGGGACCGCATAACAATTTGATTCCCAGTGTTATAGATTGGTGAACAGTTTCTTTTTCCGATGCAGAGGAGAGGTTTTTATTCCAAGTCTACAATTTTGGCATTAGTCATGAAGATCTTTTTAAACATGATGAACAAAGTACATATATAAGCATACAGGGATGAGGAAACTCTAGTTCATCTGTACAAATACAAGGGAGTTTGGGGCCTGATCCTGCTTCCATTAAGCCAGTGGGAGTAGGATTGATCTATTTTCTTATCTCTGTTAAATTACCCAGAAGAGCAATCTTTAAATCTTATCATAGTCCAGTTGTTTAAATGAGATGACTTGCTTTAGGAATGGTTACTCACATGAGTAATGGATGTGGGACCAAGGCATTAAAAGATCTGACCTCAGTTATCTGTGGATTTGTGTTTATCTTCTGCAAAAGGTTAAATCACAATTTGACCGTGTCCCTCCCCCAAATTAAACTGCTTAGCAAAATTAATGTTGTTGTTAAAAGAAATCTACATCAAAGGCCTTCTATTTAAGTGAGCATGTATAAAACTAACATGCTGCCAGGCTCCCTCCCTCTCTAACAGCTGAATTCTTGGATAAAATCATTTTGTAGGGTATGAGCAACAGAGTTCTGAAAATAGCATCATTGTAAGATGAAAGATGACAAAAACCTTAAAACACTGATTTCAATGAAAATCTCTCACATTCTCTTTAATCAGTGACTATACTGCATGTTTTCAGTTTATGATTTTCATATCTAATAAAATATACCAGCTGAACGTTTGAAAACCTCAGAAGAAATAACCATCAAGAGGGTAGCAGACATCCAAACATTAAAAAACAAAAACAAAAAACAAAACAAAACAGAGGGAAAGAAATAAAACCAAAATACCAAGAAACTCCCACTGATAATAAATAAAATAAAAATAGAATACTGTTTTGTGAATCCAAATAACTTTCATTTATACTCATCATGCACACCTATATAAACACACAAAAAGAAAACTAACACTGATCACCAAGGTGTTTTATTCTGTTTTATATTTATTTCTCCTAGACATACATTCATAAGATTGTATTTTAAGCAACTGTAGTTTTATACCTCTTGTGTACTGTTTTGTACCTCAGCATCATGTGTCTGAGGTACAAAACAGTACACAAGAGAATACACCAAGAGGTAATACTGTTCCTAAGTGCATTTTATCTTTTGGCTCCCTCTATTCATTTGCATAAAGGCTCACATCAGTGAGTAGGATTTTTTTTTAATATCAGAAATTATTTCTCAATATACCAAACAATGCTACTTTCAAAAGGGCAAGTACTTGGTATATTACAACTAGCTTCAATGCTAAATAGTCCTTGATTGCAAAATATGCTATTTTTTAATAAAAGGATCAAGTAATCATTAATTTGGAAATGTCAAAATGAAGTCTATAAGAATATTTAAAATGCATACTGTGAATGTTTCTCTCCATCATTTGTTTCTAATTATTTAATACAGAAAGTGATACAAAATAACAAGTCTAACCTATATAGTTATTAATGGTAGAATTAAACTTGGTAGGATCATGTGCAAAACACAAAGATAAAAGTCACAGTCCTTTCATGTGTGTTATACTTACTTCAATGAGTAATCCTAACATAAAAGAGTAAGAGTGAGTCACAAACAAATGTTTGAGGATTGCACCTTTATTTACTAAGTGTTTGCTTGTTTAGAAATATGTTCACAATTTCCTTGGTATTCTGATATATTTTGAATAATATTAATAAATATTGTAACTCAAAGGGACAAAGTCTGTTCTGTTATGTCATGAATTTAAGCTTTCTATTTTAAAACCCAAACATTAGGAGAGGGCCATTAAAAAAAAAAGAGAGAACCAAGAAAATTGTTAAGAGGATTTGATAGGACCAAATTATAAAACCAATCCTGTAAACACAAAAACAAGAATTTAATAGGATCCAAATCTAATGTGTCATGTAACTGATAAGTTTTTAATTTTGTAACAAAATAGCTAAGTTAGTCCTCACAAAGTACACATTTACACTGTATCTTAATCACTGGTATGTTAAATACTAAACACTTTGTAATCCTTTCTTTTTAGCCGATGTCAAAGTTACAACTATTTTTAAAAAATCTGAAGTTAAAATCGCTCTTATTTTGTTTCTATTGTTATTTTATTCATATAGCACCAATAGTGTGCTATGGTATCCTTATAAAAAATTAAAGAATACATCTAGATATACATAGACATTAAATGGACATATAGGACTAGACAGAAAGAAACGTATTGTGCACTATTCCCAGGAGTTTAGTTAAAAGAATAAGTCTGCCATATTTAAAAAAAAATCTCATGTAAGTGCACAATGCATATGAAATTCAGTGATCACTGAATTACTGGCAGTCAAAACATAAGCGACCACTATATATTTTAGTTCATTGCATGATTCCTTAATATTTTGACAGTGAAAATTACACATTTCGTTCATATATAGTCCAACTATATCAAAATATCAAGTTTTATCTACCAATATAACCTGCATATACCAATACAAAAAAAATCCTCAATATGTTTCAAATATTCTAACATTGCCTACTTGCAGCACTCTATGACTAACATCTTTTCTTATTTTGAATGAAAAGCTCAGATTTCTGTTTCATTCAGTATAGACATTTCTAATAAGCTGACAACCCCTATTTTCCTGGGTAAATATATCAAAGCCATAGTAATGATATTTATCAAACCCCTGAGATTCTATCAGAGACACTGGTGAAATCTTCTGGGTTTTCTTTACCACAAAAGAGGTAATATTTTATATCACTGTATTGATTACATGAATTTCTTGAGTTCTGCATTTAAGATACATCTCAAAAGAATGAAATTACTGACACAAAAAATTCACAGGGCCATGAGGGTGACAAACAGCTATTGATGAAATCATAAACTATGCTAGAGTTTTTTGTTTTTACAATACCCCCCCCCCCCAGCAATACTTAAATGCCACTTTATATCAGCTTTTCAAAATCAATGATAAAAAGGGGTTCATGTAAAAAAAATATTGGGAAAATACTTGTAGATAAGTATAACAAATCAGGCATTAAACAGCCTTTAATGTGTCAGCTACTAGTACTCCTTTCTTTCCTTTCCACCCTTCAGTCCTTTTCTTTTTTTCCTATTTGTTACCTGTACTATTTACATCTTAAATTATTTACACTCACAGATATTCTCACTTGTGTCATTTTCACTTCTTCCCCTTTACACTATTCACTGTTGAGAAAATCATCATCACACAAGCATTAAAAACAGCATCCTAGCATTGTTTTCATCTTCACCTGTTACATCATTACTCTTTTGCAAAACAAGTCTTCCTACCAGCCTGCTGAACTGTCTCCTAAATGAACTGAGACTTATGTGCTCTTTGATTTCATTTAAGGGATGAAATATATTATGAAGGATAGGCAGACACTGGATTGTTTCTACAATGTTGCAATGGCTTAATTTTTTTTTTAAAAAGCAACCCACATACCATAAGTAGACAGTGGAGAACATTTAAAAGCTGTTAACCAAGAGGAAAAAAATATTTCTTATTCTGCATTCCTTATTAGGAACAAGTTCTTTGATTAACCAATACCTTATTTTGCTGATGTTTGCTTTTATGATGAATATAGTAATAGTGACTGCAAAGGTAAGAAGCAAATATGGACTGAGTGGACTACTAAGACTGAAAACCAAAGTATCTCACAGTAAAAAGTGGTCTGTAATTTCATCTGGAAATTATAGTATTTGCTTCACACCATGTTGGTTTCAATATTTCTGTCTCTTTTATGAATTAGAGTAATTTTATGAGAAGATCAATTGTGAATAACATGATTTATCAATTCACTAAGGAGGTAGATTTCAACATCCTAAAACAGAAGACTAAGAGTAGCAAGTATTTTAAAAGATGAGTATCCTAGCATTTATTTTTACTCCTCTCCTTGCTTTACCCAGCACAACTTTGTAAGGCATTCTTTCAGTCCAAGAAACTGAATCATGAGTCAAGCATCAGAAAAGGCAAGGCTTCATTTATGCAATATAAAATATATTAAGTGGCTATGCAGTTATGTTTTTAATCCCTTTCCTTCTTGTACCAGTGTGCGCATCATTTTAGTTTTGCTTCAATATATAAATGGAACCAATATTAAGAACTGAAACCAATTGTAACACCCCAGCAGCACTTATTGGTGAAAAAGCACTCCTGGTAATCACTGGAATCGCCTGTACAGGATGAGCAAGAACAGTAAATTCTGCCCAGCATCAAACAGACTACTACCCTTACTTTTGTTTTCCTGTAGAAAATGCATTCAAGTGAACCATCCACATAAAGTTACCTGATGACAGGTAACCATAGAACTAAAAGTAAGTGCTTCTACAAAGGAAGTGTGGTCATTAGCACACATTGTTTCTTATCCTATAAATGTCTGGTTGAAACCAAAAATATATTGGTCTATTTCCCCTTTCCTTTTTTGTTTCACATGGTTTTCAATATGTGATCCTTCCTTTGCTCTGGGAAACATTTTCATGTTAATAACTATACAACGCTTTGAACATTTTGGATTACATCCATGCAAAGTAGCAACATAAAACAGCTATTACTAAGTATTCCTTTTAAAAGGTGCAAAGGTGAATCCCCTGAAGTAATTATTATGAAAGCTAATGTTTGAGAGAGTCTGCATGAAAATACACCTACTTTACTTACGTTGCTTTCAACATGAAAAAAGTCTGTTTTTGCACATGATTCTGCACCCACAAAATCATACACACAAAACAAACCCTGGAGCTGTCAAAATATTCATGTTGTGAACTGGAGGAGATCAAGGTAAGAATGACATACATACATTTAAAATCCCCAGCCAAAAATTAAAATAACACTATCATGCAAACATGCATGGGGAAAGCAAGGATATGTATTTTGTGCATTTTAAAATTCTTAAAAAGAAGAAAAAAGAAATTGCTGCTGTATTACTTAAAAATAGAAAGTATTGAGATTCCAGTCAAACTGAAATAGCCTTTGAAGCCCGTGGGAGCGGGGAGGGAGAATGTGTGCAACTAGAAACTTTCTTCTTAGCACAGCTCATCTGCTGGGGGTATATTTAGAGACTGGGACCCGGTCGGGAGTGTTGTTCTCATGCAAATCCCTGAACTCAAAAGTCTAGTACTTGGCTGTGCTGGGGCTTGCTGTTTCCCTCCTCATTGACCATCGATCGGAGATCCTGGGTCTTTAAAGCAAAAGCAGCCAAAGTCCTGCCATGTGCCCCAGTTACCACTTTATGAACAGGGCTCCCCCAATCCCAGGGAAGGAGAGTTCCCCTCGCACGTTACAATCCCACCCTCTCCCAAACACACACACACACACACACACTTTCTCAGGGAAACACCCTCCCCCTTCCCCACCACCGCGTTTCAAAACAAACCACGCCGGAGCCAAACTCGGCTGGGACTCACATAGAGGCAGAAGGGAAGGGTCCTTCCGAGGCCAGGTTCAGCACCAGGGAGTGGCAAAGTGTCAGACTCAGGAGCAGCCGCCAGCCAGCAGCCATCTTCCTGATCGAAGATCGATTCCCCCCAGTCACGGAGCCGGAACAAATAATTAAATGACTGGGGCTTGTTTTGCTTTTTAAAGCCCCCTCCCCCTCTCCCAGGAGCCGCCCAGCGCTGGGCGCAGCAGCTGGGAGGGGAGCTGGGGGTGGGGAGGCGAGCGATGGAGAGAGCCGGGGGGCGGGAGATCCAGCCGAGAGGGAGAGGCTCTGACTCTCCGCTACTCCAGCAGCGGCTCCGGCTCCCTGCGATCCGCCGCCATCAGGGCTACTTTGGGACCAGCTCTCCGCTCGCTCTGTGCCTGCGTGGGGCTGTCCGTGCCTGATTTATTCCCGATTGCGGAGGAGGGAGGAGGCGGCGGAGGCGGGGGCTGGTGGAGGGGGTGCGAAAGCAGGCAGAGGCTGGGCGATTTCTCCTCGGCTTCCCTGCCACGAGCCGCAGGAAGGGAGCTGGGGAAAGTCACCGCGGGGGCGGGTGGCAGAGGAGACTCGCCGAGCCCTATAGGGAGCCGCTTGCCATACAAGGCAGAGGAGGGACTCCCGGAGTCAGCCTCTGATCTCCCGCGCGAGGAGGGGGAGGCAGGGGGTGGTGCCTCGCCCCAGCCGGCGCGGAGCGGGCACATGCCAGAAAGCCGCTGCAGGCCGGCTGCGAACCGGCTCCGCTGCGCTCCGCGGCGCGCTGTGCGAGGGGTGGTGCGCATAGACCCTGGGGTTGGGCCGGGGCAGCCGCGCAGCCAGCGTGGAGCGCAGGGAGACTCCGGCTGCCCCCAAAGCCGCGCCTGGCTTCTCGCTAGCGGCACCCTGGCCATGTGAGGCTGGGATTCTGCATCTCCCGATTTCCCCCGGGCAACCCTCCCCCGCAGCCTGCTTTCAGAGAGCCAGGCAAGGGAAGACCTAGTCCTGGGCAAATCGTCCAGCGCTCAGCAGCTTCCCGTTCGCCTCCCCCTAGATACTGGCCTGAGGGGTTGGTTTGTTTGTTTGTTTGTTGCGAGTGCTCGGAATTCCCCAGCTCTTTTGTAAACCTCTTTCCCATTTTGGGTGCTAAGCAGCAACACCTGGCCCCTTGCGCCTGTTTCCTTCCTGGGACAGGCGGACCAGATTTTGTCAGGGCGGTCACCGCGTCTGCAGTCTTGTTGGAAACCGGTGGGTCCCAGAACAGCAGACACACAAGGTGGGGGAGGTGAAATCGTGTTTTGGGACCAACTTCTGTCGGCGAACGAGAGGAGCCTGCCTGCTAAAGAGAAACCAAGACCCGACGAAAAGCTTATTGGGAGCTCGAAAGCACCTTGCTCTCAGCCCACAGAAGTTGATCCAGTAGAAGATCTTAGCCCTTGCGCCTGGCCTCACCACATTTTTAAGAAAGAGATCATCTCAGGGCCAAGGGTACAAACAACTGAGAGCTAGGGAGGGGCTTCATCCCTACTAAAAATTAAGGGTTTTATTAAAACATGAAAACACAATTTGGAACAGAAACTTGTTTATTTTGCTGTATTACAAGTGGAGCAGTTTAATCATAATAAAATATTACACATTAAAGCAAGTTATTGTTTACTCTATTCTCCTCCTCCCCATCAAAAAGTTGTCTGTGCCCTTGTAGGAGCCAACATCACTTCCATTCACAATCATGCAGATCAGCCCCTCCCACAGCCCCCATGACCCAATTCATCATCAGTAATATCCCCATGGAAACGGCAACTGTTTTACAGGGTAAAGGAAGGGGGGATTTATTTCATGGATATTTAATAGAGTAGGTAGAGAAACAATGGCAACTATTTTGTGTTACTCCAACCTTAAAAAAATCAATCTAATACATCAGCTAGGGGAGGTGGAACCAGCAACATCTATCTTCAGTAATTAGATAAATGGCTCACATTAATATCAAAATGCCTCAGAATCTTTATTAGGCCCACTAGACCGTTGTGAATTTAGGCAGTGTTGTTATCTATATTTTATAGTTGGGAAACTGAGGCAAGGAGACTAAGCAGCTCACCTAGGGTCACTCAGGAAGTCTGTCTCAGAACAGGGAATTAAACACAGGTGCTCCAAATCACAGCCTTGTGCCTTAAGGACCAGACCAATCTTGTACCCCTGAGCTGCTAGCTCTCTGCATGACTGACAGCAAATACTCCACAGTCAGACCACACTTTTGAGAATCTCTGCCTTACAATGCATTTGTAGTGCAATTTGTCTTCTGTGTGTGACGTGCATCAGTAGGATACCTGAAAGTTATGTCCAGTCTCATATTAATTATTCTAATCTAATGCAGCTTCTGCCTTCCACCTACTCCCTGATTCTATTGAACAGTGTCACTATTAACTCAATGGATTTACTACACTCAAACATCCCCACCCCTGAGACTTCTCTTCTCTCTGCATAGAACTCCATTCTGCTTAGCAATGTGGGGAGAACAGGGTGGTCATAACTCCTCAGTCACAAAGACTGTTTCAGCACTGAAGTAAAACTCAGCCAGCGTCTGTTTTGTTGTTTTATGGCATTTGGTGTTTTTCCTCAAGAACTCAACTCCTGGAGTCATATGACTATGTGAACATCTCAACTTCCACTTTTTAAAAAGGACATGTTTAGCCCTAATCATTGCAGAGAAAAGCTTAAAAACCATGACCTACAGCAGGCTCAGAGACTAAAAAAAGAAGGCGGGAAACCATCATAATTATTTTATCAAGCCAATCTCCTGATTTTGGGTGCCTGACTCATGATCTTTGAACATTTGGGGTTATAGCAGTGCTGACATGAGAGAGACAAATAATAAGGCAAAAGGAGGAATGCTCGGGTAAACAGTAAAGCCAGAAGCATAAAGTGGCATAAGATTAATTTTTTTTTACAGTATCATATTCTTAAGCTTTCTAATGCTGCATTTGTCATTGGTGCAGCTCATTAGGGCAATATCTGTAAAAATATTAATTAGAGTAACAGGAATACAAATAGCTTCCAAGATCAGGTCCCCATATAATAATATAGTTGGTTCTGTGTTTGTACAGGATCCAACACTAGTCTATGACTAAAGACTTAAGGTGCCACTGTAATATAAATACATAATAATAGTAGAAAAAAACCTGGAGAAAATAAAAATAAAAATGTTATTGCTCTAATACAGAAATACCCCAAAGGCATTAATCAGTATCCAGACCATTATTCTCGGCCCTGTACAAACACATTGCAAGTAACTCACTATAAAGAGATTACAAGCTGAGGCTCTCTACTGCAATGAATTCCATACTGGCGAACAGGTCAGCATGAAGCTCACTGCAAGCTATCAGAGTGATGACCAGAATATGCCCTATTAGCTCCCTGGATATACACATAGATCACCAAATACCCATTTCTTTCCTTTTACTGTTAAGGGGTTTGTTTGTTTTTTAATGGCTTGCCCAGGTAGAAATGGGGTAGAGATGGGAATGGCAGGGATAGAAAAGGTTAGCAAGAGTGAATCAAAAGGAGAAGTGAAGGAAAGAGGAGCATGATGTCTATTGACATCAGGTAGTGTGGGGAGAGGATCAGAGCAAAAATATTTGGGTGAAGTTCTTGGACTCCCTGCACAGTCAGGAGATGAACAGATGCCATTGGGCTGGAGCGGAGGCATAAAGGGATTTAGTATTTACCTTTCTATTTCAAAAGGGAAGAGATGGGGATGCCATTCCTGGATCAGGAGGTATTACTGCTCCCAGATTGTATGCCCCCCTCCGCAAGAGATGCAGAAGTCCATATGGAAAAGCAATGCATCTGTGACAGCTCTGGGGTGCTACTCTTGTTCCCAGACATTAACTCTTTGTTTTGTCATGCTCCTCCATATTAGAGAAAACCAGGAAGTATCTGCAGCTGGGAGCAACTCTGGAAAAACGGAACTACAGAAGTGAGCTCAGCTGTGTTGATCAGAAGACACAAGGCTATGCCTATTTCCCACTCTCCTGCTCCAGGGAGTGTAAACATGTATGCAGTACCATCTTACTCCTATGTTTCCAGGCCCAAGCCTGGAAAGTCCATGCAGGAGTACAATGCATGGGGCTAGTGCTCTGGATCACAATCTGGCTTCAAGGCTGGGTAAATCTGGCCAACCACCTTTGGCCATGTTTCTATTCAAAACTGATTCTAAACATGTACTCCATGATGAAATATATTGCAAGGTTAGATCTAGCTAGAACTGTGTACGGCATTCACAGAACACGGACAGCTCGGTGGGCTTGGGGTTTCATTACAAACTTGAGCCCCAAAACTGCAACAAGCTCCATGTAGGTAGATCACTCCACCCATTCATACCTTCAGTGAAGTCAGTGTGGTGTGGGATGCAGGGGTCTACTCACAGTAAGGATCAGAGCCTAAGTTTTCACCCGGATTGAGCCTGAAATTCTTGCAACGTGTACAACCATGGTTGGAGATGATTCCAGTGCAGGCAAAACCTGAAGTAGAGTCATGGTTTTGTTTCAAAACCAAGTGAAGCATGCAAATCCTTGCATGTTTCTGAATCTGCCAGTCAGGAGGCAAGAAGAAGGATAGTGAATATTAGGGAACTCTGAACAGTGAATTATCAATATATTCGCTACAATGCATATGGGGGAGGGGAATTAGCTATTTCTGATTTACACCATTGGAATCAAGAGGAGAATCAGGTTCTCTATATATTTCTGACAATATGCCTTATTCTGTCTATTTTATCTATCCAAAGCCAGACTGCAAAAAGATTGTACGCCCCACTCTGGAGGAGTGTGCCATCCCTGGCTCTTCTACAAGGTAGCAATGGGCTCTCTCATGCTGCAGGCTTTGAGAGAGTACCCTGTGTCAAGAGACAGTGTCACAGACTCAGCTGGTGTAAACTGGAGAAGCTCTGTAGCTTATTCTTGAATCAGTCTGGCAGCTGTTTGCTGGGTTGTCTAAACACATGCAGGAAAATATACAGATATCTACAGGCTACACTTGTAGAGCAAAAGTAAGTTATCAGAGATGAAGCACTAGCACATTTCTTCTTTTTCCATTAAGCCTCTGTGCAAGGAGCAGGACTGTGTCTAGCCTTGTGCTCCTATGCCCTAAAACAAAGTCCACTGAAATTAATGGGTGATGCCCATTGTCTTCAGTGGGGCTTTGGATCAGGCTCTTGGTGCATGAGGACCTCAGAAGACTGGCAATGACAGCAGTATTGGATGCCCACTTTTTCAACAAATCCCTTAACCCCATATTAAATACAGAGACTTGCCCTTATGGGTGGGATTTTGAAATGGAACTCAAAGTCACTTAGGTGCTTATGAAATTCTTAGACAAAGTTCAGACAAAGTTCATTTAATCAGAAAACTCACTATTGTTATTATTTGGTAAAAATATAAAGAAAGAAAACCTCTTCACGCAAAGAAACTCCTTGCAGACTCTGTGATCTGCTGAGCCAAAACCTATCAAATTTATTCCAGAAAAGGAGATACCTGAATGCACCTCTTCATACTTTCCTGTAACACACTGTGCAGCCCTGTACAAAAGTTTATGGATGCTGCTCTGCATTTGGTGACTCTCTGACAGCACATCAGCTAAGATCTCACTGTTGTGGATTGGGAGAAATGGTGGAAAAATTTGAAATTGTTTCTGAAGTTTTGCACAATTTCTACAGAACCCCATAAAACACAGAGGAATTGGGATCATGTGGGACTTTTGGCAGGCCAAAGAAAAAGATGAGTTTAACATAGCAAAATACAAAAAGGGCAGTGCAAGTGTAAAGGTGCTGCTACCCTTAGGACCTTGGGCTCAATCCCATGCTTTATGGCAAAATTCCTGTATGAGCTTGAGCAAAACATTATCTTTCTGAGTCTTAAGGTCTTCATCTGTAAAGAGCATATCCCTATCTCACAAGGGTGTTGTGAGGATAACTACACTGATAGTATAGTAATCGGGGATATTTAAATACCAAGATAAAACATAACACATCTGAGGAAAAACAAAGCCCCATCTACATGTCAAGTATGGATCTATTATTTAGAAAGCTCGTATGAAGAGATAAATCATAATCATCATTATGCCCAAAATAAAACATTTATATTGATGTAGCACGTACAAGTATTACCAGGGCTCCATTCCATTAGGCACATCAGAGGAAGATGGAAGATGAGTACACAATGCAATGCCATTTTGAAGATGGACAATTCTATTTTCAGATGAGTATGCTGTGTGTGATATAGAAGGGGCTCTTGTAAAATAATGTTGATAGGTAAAATCTTAACTGAAGCTCTTATGGTACCTTTTGGAATCAACTAGCTGTCCCATAGAGAAGATAAGTAGGTATCTATTTCTAGTAGCTCTTACGCTATTTGTCTCATCAGAAACCTGAGCGTCTCCCATTTAAAAAAAGGATAAAGTTCCCTTTTCTAATCTGATAGGGTCACTTAAGATCTGACTTTAGAATAGTGACACTTTAATGTACATGAAAGTTCTTAATGGCCTAGGGATAAATCTTGCTCATGGTCACATATGGTTTTGCTAGGAAAATCGACATTTGGGAGGCGAAGTTGACATTTTTTGTGATAGGTATATTTTAAAGAATAAATAAATAAGAGACATCTGTTTGTAGGTGCTCTTAAGAAGTGGAAAAAATTCCAGGTGAGGTGGACTACTGGAGAGAAGGCAAATGAAACAGTCAAAGATACATGATAACATCATAATGTTACATAATTATCCTCAGTACATCGCCTCCATTTATAATGTGTGCATATATGTTGTGACAGGGCAACTCATGCCAAGGTCTCCTAGGCCTCATTGTTGACTGACAAACACATAGCTAGAAACCAGTCTGGCTCGCCTGTGTGTTAGCATTATTAATATAGTATTAGATTTCTAAAAATGCGTTAAGTGATTTAATGCTATGAAATGCCAGTAGGTTGTTCCACACATGAATCTCACTTACAATACCAGTATCCTGTGTTTTAATGTAATATTTAAGGGCATGACCTATAACTATAAATGTCAGAGAGAACTTTAACAAGAGGGAAATATTGGTTTACCAGAAGAGGTGTCATCTCCTGCCCAACAAAAGAAGTCCCATTGACAGCAGATGAAACCTTGTAGAACATCAGAGGATAAAAGGCTTTATTGATGGCTGCACTGTGAACAGAAGACATCCAGAAGCACACAGCCCTCCAGCTTGAACTTTGGAGAAAGGGAATAAAAATCTCGAAAAAGAAGAAATTGTTGTCTCTTTGCTGCTCAATCAATGAAGGGGAAGATTTCTAAACCTATGCAAGGGATCCTCAGTGCTTGTCCTGAATTAACCCAAAAGGACATGTACAGCTTGCATATTACAGCTGCTTCCATTATTTTTTGAACCTATGACTGTAACTAATATGTGTGTATGTGTGTGTAAATTTACCAGCTTTAATCTTGCAAATGAATTTTTTCTCTTTTTCTTGTGTGCGTGTGTGTTTGTTATAGAATTGACTATAACCTATGGCTGTGTCTAGACTGGCAAGTTTTTCCGCAAAAGCAGATGCTTTTGCGGAAAAACTTGCCAGCTGTCTACACTGGCCACTTGAATTTGCACAAAAGCACTGACGATCTAATGTAAGATTGTCAGTGTTCTTGCGCAAATACAATGCTGCTCCCATTCGGGAAAAGGCCCTCTTGCGCAAAAGCATTTGCGCAAGAGGGCCATTGTAGACAGCTAAAAAGTGTTTTGCGCAAAAAAGCCCCGATGGCGAAAATGGCGATCAGGGCTTTCTTGCGCAATACCGCATCTAGATTGGCACGGACGCTTCTCTTCAGAAAGTGCTTTTGCGCAAAAGCGTCCGTGCCAATCTAGACGCTCTTTTCCACAAATGCTTTTAACGGAAAAACTTTTCCGTTAAAAGCATTTGCAGAAAATCATGCCAGTCTAGATGTAGCCTATAAGTTTGAGATCTGAGATACAATTAACCTGGGGTAAGTGACTAGTCCTTTGGGAGTGGGAGAGAACCGAATATTATTATGATTTTTGATATAAGGTACCATCTATCATAAAAGCAAGCTCTCTTCACAGGTGATTTAAACTTTAGGCAAAGTTTTGCCTGAGAATGGAATTCATAGATTCGAAGGCCACAGGGGATCATTGTGATCATCGAGTCTGACTGTCTATATATCACAGCCCACAGAACTTCCCCAAAATAGAACATGTTTTTGAGAAAAACATCCAGTCTTGAGTTAAGAATTGCACATGATGAACACCTCACCATGCCCCTTGTAAATTAACCATTGGCACAATTACCATCGCTCACAAATGTATGTCTTATTTCCAGATCAGGCTTTTACTCTAGCCACCACTAGACTCCTGAACAAATTGAAAATTTGATGTGCTTAGTCTCTCAAGCCACATGTAATGGAAATGCATAAGGAAGATAATGCATGCCAGGAGTAATGGGGTGTTTTTGTGATTGGTGCATCATTTGATGAGAAACTTGGCAGTAGTTGTTAATATATAATATTGCACCAGACAGCTTCTTGATGCAATTAATAGGAGTCTTTGGGACATCTCTGCCAAGGTCGGTCCTCTTGCCAGAGTGAGTGCTCAGGGTGCTGAGCACCTCTCAGAATCAGACTGTAAGAATGATGGAGAATGACTCCTGCTGCTGTTGTTATATCACATCACATGAAGTAAGAGCGAGAGTTGGTCCATGGATGAGACTCATGTAAGTTTTAAAACCATTTACATACATTTTTAATGGCCAGATGAACCACTGCTTTCCCTGTAGTCTTATGCAAGTGTCCGTTATAGGAAATCAATGTTGTTACAACAGCATAAAATACCAGTGAAGTAGTGGTGCATCTGGCCTAAAATAGGCTTTAAAATCATGCTAAAGCTGTGACAAGTTAAGAATAGAAGGTGCCTGAGTCTTTCCTCTGTTATTCTGCTTTTGTGCCATTGCAACGCCTTGAGCACAATTGTTTACTCTGTTAAGCATTTGCCAAAGAAATTCAGGATTAAAAAGTCAGGGCCTGATCCTTCTTTCATACTGATTATTGTCATACTGAAAGCAGTGAGGCTTTGGGTACAAAAGAAATGCTAGAACAGTTCAATAAGAGCTTTCTCTGGTCTGATCCAAAGATCACTGAAGTCAGTTATAAGTCTCCCTGTGAGTCCTATGAGCATTGAGAAGGTTAATCCTCATCACTGGGTACCTAAGTAATGAAATACTTCTGCTTCTCAAAAAAAGTCGGGACACCTGCAACCTAGCTTAAACATGGGACTGTCCCTTTAAAAACAGGACATCTGGTCACCCTAACCATGGACCTGGGGCTTACGGCCACAGAGTTCAAGCCTGAAAGCTGACACTGAAAAACTGTAGAATGAACCAGAGAATGAAAAGCAGCGAGGCAAGAAGAAAACCAAGAATTGGAGGGAAGCAAGGATGTAGGAGAGAAAGGAGAGTGAAGAAGCCTAGAAGAAGGAAAAAGAGGAGGCAGAGTCCAAGTGACACACTCTCCATATTCTGTAATAGAAATGTAGCCGTGTTAGTCTGGTCTAGCTGAAACAAAAGACAGGACTATGAAGCACTTTAGAGACTAACAAGATGGTTTATTAGGTGATGAGCTTTCGTGGGCCAGACCCACTTCCTCAGATCAAATTGTGGAAGAAAATTGGCATGACCGTATATACCAAAGGGATACAATAAAAAAAAAGTGAACACCTTTTTGATTGTATCTCTTTGGTATATATGGTCATAACAATGTTCTTCCACAATTTGATCTGAGGTAGTGGGTCTGTCCCACGAAAGCTCATCACCTAATAAACCATCTTGTCAGTATTTAAAGTGTTTCATAGTCCTGTCTTTTGTTTCTCCATATTCTGGTCACACTATAAAGACTGAGAAGCCATCTGTGTAAAAAGATCCAAAGGGAGTATGTGCTAAAATACAGAAGTCTAAATGTTACCTTGGAACTTATATTTAAATATATGTAACAACAACAAAGGGGGAAGTCTGTAGAAGGAACACATTTACCATCTAATAGCCTTTGTGTACATTTGTAGTATTCCAAAGCTCTATTTATAAGACTTTATTTTGTTTACAGTGTTTTTTGTTTTTTTTTATACTAATAAAGGGTAGATTGCTCTCTCTTTGATGTTAACTGGGAGCTATTAACACCTACTGCTGAGGATTGCCCATACAATAATTCTGAGGTGAAACTTTGTAATACTTCCTAAAAGTTCTGAAAAGACAAAAATCAGACCAGTGCTTCAGCAAAACTGGAGGTAAACTGGAAGAAGAGGAGAGTTATACATAACATTGCCTCAATTACCTCAATGCCATTACCAATAGACACACATATTTTGTGTTAAGAATGACATATTTCAGTTTAGTCTAACGTGATGCAAATGGATTAAACTAATTGAATAAAAAGCCCTCACCATCTGAAAGAAGAGTATCCACACAGCTTTAGCACTAATCTGAATACTAATGTAAGTTAAAGGAGTACAACATCTGTGTACAGGCAAGGCCTGGGAAGAAGAGGAGCAAAGGGATGAATAATACAAACAAACAAATTACCTTTAAGGAAAAATAAATGTTCCTTCTCTGAAGAAGCCAGTGGCAAGAAGGCTCTAAGTCTTTTTGAGTTTTATTTAAAATCTTTAATTAGCATTTTTAATATTACCAATAAACATTTAAAATAAAGAATCAAAGTTCAAAGCAGCTGCATATAAATGTGCATGTGCCTCTTCCCAGCCCCAGCATCCACCACTAAAATGAAGGAATGAATTTAAAAGTCCCATGTTAAGCTGACAGTTCAGTAGGAAGACAATCTTTTTTTACTACTCACTGCAAGTGCATAGTGTGTCCTTCACATGCACTCCTAATACATGTCAAATCCAATTCCTGGCTTGATTCACAAGTCACTCAACCCTGTAATAATGTAATTAATTTATATTAATTAATTTGCACAACTATTTCACAAATCATGATATAGAATGCTAAGGCCTCCGTATGGCAATGAACTCTGCCCATCCAGACCTTGGGACTCCATCTACACAGAGCCTACTGGGGCTTCAGGGCTTAATTATATATATTAACTTTATACTGCACTTGCAGACATCACTAATTACAACCACTCCCAACTCTAGTGTTGTTTCCATAGTAACTAAAATACTTAAAAGAAGGTGGGGAAGCAACTGGATACGTGTAAAGGGGAATGAAGACACATACACCAAAAATGACAAAAATATTTTAATATACAAGAGAATCAAAATGCAGCATGTAATGTTGTAAAGAGCTATCAAATTTATCGGAATTTTCAGAAGAGCCCAAATGAGTTGTGCACCCCACTAATTCAGTAGGAGTTGGGCTTTAGATGTCTTGAATTTGTCCTTTTTTAAAATTTGTTTCACGAGGCATAAGGGATTGGTCGGCAAAGGCATCCTCAGCCGGCCGAGCCATGTCTAGACTACCGCGCTGTGCCGGATCAGCTGATCGTCGGCACAGCACGCTGGCCATGTTTATTTTAATGAAGCGGGGATTATTTAAATTCCGCTTCTTTGCCTATGCCGGGTAAACTAGTTTACATGGGTCCGTCGACGGAGCCATGTATTCTAGACATACCCTATCAGACCAATTCTAGTAATGATCCTATTGACATCCAAAATACTGAAACTGCCCAGTTGCATTGTGCGCTTGTTCAAGGAAGTTCACTCATAACCAGGTGTGATCAGTCTCTATTGTCTTGCCTCTGTTTCTCTTTGAACTATTGTCCTATCCCTATAAAAACTCCTATCCTTGCCTAGGAAAAACTGTTCTGATACCTGGATTTAAACTGCATAAGTTCCATTGAGACTTCATCATCTCCTGTCTGATTGTGCTGGGGGCTCTCATCTCCTGCCCTCTGGACCCCTGGATCCCATCACCATCTGGGAACCCTGATCAGTGCAAGCTCCATGAATTGGTGAGATCTCTCTCTCTCTCTCTCTCCTCCTCCCCCCCCCCACTACCTCTCTAAACATAGCCTCCTGACCCTGCCCTATGTACACTGTTATAACATTTGTAATCAGTTTCAATTTAGATTTAATATTGTGACTGTTTTCACTACTCAGAAATAAATCACTTTCATTGTTAAGCTGGTTGCTTCTCTCTCTCTTTCTTTCTCTTTCGCTCACTCTTCCTCAAGGGGTGTTGTTTTGGCTTCCCCATTCGCTCTGTAATAATGCTTCTTGTACCCAAGCTAAAGATCCCTGTAGTGCTCAAAATCCTGTGGGGTTTGCTCATCATGTGGTTTCCCAGTGAATGATTGTGATGTGAAAGTGAGGATAGGGGGTACTGAATCTAGGGGCTTATGAGGATGGCAGCTTAAAGTGCTGTTTAATCCAGCCCACTGAGTCCAAAGGCTCATGAGGGTGTAGCATGGCACTGCGGTTAACCCAGCCTGCTGAATCCAGGGACATATGAGGGGTCAGCTTGTGAGTGCTGATTACTCAGTCCTCTCAGGCATGCTCTGTTAGTGGTTGTGAGTGTCTGTGTGTGTTGCTAAGGTGGGAAGAACCCCATCCTGAGGAACCCAGTTCCTGCAGGAGAGCCCCAGTGGGAGGAGGAATTGGCAGCAGGGAGAATTCAGCTCCATATGAGAGCACAAGTAAGCACAAGCAGCACACTGATAGAATTGTTAACCTCCCCCCAGCCCCATAAGAATAACCCTAAAAAATGAGCATACCCCAGAGTATTGGGCAAATCTGGTAACAAATGCTAAGAATTTTTGCAGAGCAAAAAGCTCCATAAAATACTAATTGGGGAATGTTGACATGACAAATTTCAACATTTCCAATCAAAATATAACCTCCTGACATTTTGAAATGAAATGTCAATTTGAAACAAGACATTTAATTTCAAATTGGCATTTCTACATGTTGGTTCTGAAAAATAAATTTTAAAAAAATAATCAAAGTTGACATTTGCCTGTGGGACATTTTGATTTCAAGAAGACCACATTTGCTGACAAGAAATTTTGTTGTTGAAAAATTTGTGACCAGCACTATTTCAGACCTTATAGGTGCAGTAAATATATATAGACACCTTGATATATATACACACTTGTTTTATAAACACAGGTGTACGCGTGTGCATGCACACACTCACCCCTACTTGAGAAGGCCTCATGCACTATCCAACAAAGAGCATACACATACACCAAAAAGAAGTTACAGCAATAAGAGATGTTCAAAAGTGTCAGAGGGGTAGCCGAGTTAGTCTGTAACAGGAAAAACTTAAAAAACAACGAAAAGTCTAGTAGCACCTTAAAGACTAACAAAACATGTAGATGGTATCATGAGCTTTCGTAGGCACAGCCAACTTCTTCAGATGACTGGAGTATTAAAAGTCCAGATTCAAGAATAAATAAGGGAAAAGGAGGGGGAGGAGGAAAAAAAAGACAGTGATTGGATTATTCAAGTAGTTACAAGAGATTGATAAGAACAATTGGCACCTCACTTGGTTAGTTGGTTGGTTGGTTAAGTCATTGGGATGTGGAAGGTAGTGTGTGAGCCAGCTAATGTCTCCGTCCATTCCGTTAGCATAAGAATTAAACTTGTAAATGAAGTTAAATTCCAGCTCTTCACTGTGTATATATCTGTAAAGACAATACAGAGAAACCTGTTGGAGAACACTTTAACAACTGGGCTCTCATTAATGGATCTCCAAATTACAGTGTTGTTTCAGGTCCATTCCACAAGCCAAATACACAGGGAAGGGTTGGAACTTAACTTCATTTATAAGTTTAATTCTTATTAATTCTCCTGTAAAGAATCATTTGCTTGCATTCTTTTCCAGGGAAGTGACTTGCACTGATGTATCAATCAGCATTTGCCTGATGGGTTGATATGCTTCACAGGACCTGAAGCCCAGCTCTTCAGATATAGTTAGGTGCCCAGCTCTCATTGATTTGAATTGGAGGTGGAGAGCCTCAACATGTTTCAGGATCCAGGAGCCAAAGAGCTTGGTGGCACATGCTTTTTTTGTGCCAGGGCCCAATACTGGGAAGTGGAAGCAGGTGGTTCACAAAGGATATCTCTTCTAGATGCTGCTCCCTCCTGGGGCATCCTGGGTTTGTCTCTTTAGCCAACGTGAACTCCTGTGCAAACTCCCTACATATCATCACCTTGCAGTGAACTCCCTATGGTTAAAGTATCAGAGGGGTAGCCGTGTTAGTCTGAATCTGCAAAAGCGACGAAGAGTCCTGTGGCACCTTATAGACTAACTGAAGTGTAGGAGCATAAGCTTTCGTGGGCAAAGACCCACTTCGTCAGATGCATGTCTGAAGGGCATGCATCTGACGAAGTGGGTCTTTGCCCACGAAAGCTTATGCTCCTACACTTCAGTTAGTCTATAAGGTGCCACAGGACTCTTCGTCCCTATGGTTAAAGTAGACTGAAACAAGACAGGGCTACCACTTCTATAACTGTAAGTCAAATCTGCTTACCCTAGCCAGGGAAAAGAGGGGAGCTATTCCTCTGCTTTTGGCTGTGCGCCCCCTTACTTGAACCTGAACCTCTCCCTGCATCTGTCTCTGCCTACAAAGCTCCCAAGAGCCCCTCTCTAGGGCTAGGAAGGGAAGAGAAGAGAGGGAGATTTTTTGGAAGGAGGGTGGAGGAAACCTGAGGAAAAGGAGGAGAGGAACAGGGTAACTTTGAGAGAGTTTGTAGGGTAGGAGGAAGAGAATATGGTGCAGGAGCAGAAAAATGAAAGGGAAGGCTATGAGGATTAACCAATTCATGTTCACAGAGTTTTGAAGATGAATAAGTACTACAGGTGCTAAGCATTTTTCTTTGTAATAAATCTCCATTGTAAAAAAAAAAAAAAAAAATCAATGGGGGAAGCATGGCTTATTTGAATGGGAATTTGCATGTCAATATTGCAATAGTATGGTGTTATAATAAAGAAAGAGACTGGGAAAATAATGATTAAGGCCAAATATGGCTGGTTTTTAACCCTCATTTCTGTGTAAAATAAGATCTGAAAAATGTCACAGAGTATGTTTGTCCTTGATTTGCTTCCAACAGAATGCTAATTGATGTGTTCACATGTTTTGATGTGTGATCTGATCTACAATCTCTAACTCAAGGGGCATTTGGAAGCAGGCTGGTAATTGGAATGCTGAACCTCACTTCAGTGGGATGTCAACTGGACTGGATATAGTACTCTAAAAATTATTGCTTTCTAAATGTGTGGGTGAAATTATTAAGCAGCAGTCTTCAACAGTACAGCTCATGGAATGGGGGTGAGGAGTGGGGGCGGGGAAATGGCATTCTGAAAATAGCTAGTGCATCTGCTCGGTAACTATTTTTTTCTACCAACTGGAAATATTCTGCAATGTTTCAAATTAAAAACAGGAAAAACCAGAAATGAAACAGTCTTCACAAAGAACTTATTGTTTGTAATTTTTAAAAATCTGGTTTTAGATGGTAGCTAGAAAAAAGAATGAACATCCACAACTAGTTAGAAAAATGCCAATTTCTTCTCATCAGTACTTTCAAAATTGCTTTGCAAAACTATAAATGGCTTGAAAACTTGTATAATTATCATTTCATCCCAATACAAACTACAGTGGCTCACTTACGACCCCTGAAAACTGAGGTCATAATGAAAAAGATTGAAATCTTCTAAATTATTGCAGCACTATTCTATGCTACTCTAGTATCATCTGTGCACTTTATGTTTGATCTAGCTTTCCTTTGTGATTTTATTCTGTGTGAGAGATACTTAATAGGGGATATTTTTAGGGGGAAAAATTTGTTTTATTTTTCATGTTCACAGGCTTCCATGCTGTTAAATGAGTTGCTGTAAAGGGCTGTGTTCGCGAGAGAAAAATAATCATGAGCTTATGCTATTACTTGCTATTTCTGCTTATATAGGATGATTTGATAAGTAGATTTCCAAGACAGCTATGGATTCACTCCGAGAGGATTTCAGAAGAACTTAATAAGAAACTGGAATTATTGTAGGGCTGCAAATTTTTAGAAAAAGGTGGGAAGGGCAGGTAACCACAACTATCTAGTGAAGACATCTGGCTGTGAATCTAAAAATACAGCAGCTGTATTTTTATTTTTCATTAAGCAATTAGCAGCTTTAATGAATCTTGATAACAAGATGATGCAAAAATGCATATGCCAGTTATCTTTTTAATGTGGAATAAATACACATGTTAAACATAATAAAACAAGAGTGGGTAATAATTTTTGATGGGGGGGGGGGGGGGGAGGAGGCATTCCAAGATTTTGGAAAGTGGTCAAGGGCCACACTGTGCTATGGAGGAGGTGTGGGGATTGGGACAGAGGTTAGGTGCAGAAGGGAGCTTGGGGTACAGTATTGGGGTGCAGGAGAGGGTGTGGGATCTGAGAGGGAATTTGAATGAAGTTGGGGGTTGTAACTGGGGCAGAGGATTGGTGTGCAGGAGTGAATTTTGACCTGGGGGAAGGGTGTAGCAGGGGGTGGAGGATCTGGGAGGGCATTGTGACCTGGGGCCAGATGTGTGTGCAGAGGATTTGGGACATGACTTAGAGCAGGAGGGGGTGGTGGCCTGCGGCAGGGAGTTGGGAAATGGAAGGGGCTGGGGTGCAAGAAGTAGGGGCTGGGGTGTTAGATGCAGGCAATGGCTGGGAGCCACTTACCTTAGGTGGCTCCCGGCCAGCAGCCCAACAGGGTCCCCAAGGCAGGCTCCCGCCTGCAGCAGCCCTAGGGTGCTCAAGGAGGTTCCTTCTGTGTGCCACTCATGGATGCACATCCCTGAGGGGCAAGAGACTTTCCATGCTTCCCCACCCCCAGGCCAATCATTGCAGCTGGGAGCAGGGCCTTAGGGTGTGGGAGTGCAAGAACTCTCTCTCCCCTCACCAGGGCTGCACGGTGCCTAGAGGGAGCCACCAGCTGTTTTGAACCTTCTATTCATCTGCGCCCCTGCAGGAGTTCAAGGGGAGAAGGAGACTTCACATGATCCCCTACCCCAGGCCAACTGGTGCCTGGAGCTTGCCTTCCAGGTGCACACCTCACTGTTTAAAATGTCTGCCAGCGCCCGCTAGGTGCCGTGCGATGTGCCAGGGGATCTGCCAGCCATTTTGAACAGCCTCAGGGTCTTGACAGGACAGGTCACAGACTGGATCAAAGGATTTTGTGAGCTGGATCTGGCCCACAGGTCATATCTTGCCCACCCCGATCATAGAACAATAGAACACTAGAACGGGAAGGGCCCTCAAGAGGCCATCAGTCCAGTCCCCTGCACTCACAGCGGGACCATCCACCTTCTAAATAATTCCTGACAGATGTTTGTCTAACCTGCTCTTAAATATCTCCAAGGATGGAGATTCCACAACCTCCTTTGACAATTTGATGCTTAACAACCCTGACAATTAGGAAATTTTTCCCAATGTCCGATCTAAGCCTCCCTTGCTACAATTTAAGCCCATTGCTTCTTATCCTATCGTGAGAGGTTAAGGAGAATATTTTTTCTCCCTCCTCCTTGTAACATCCTTTTAGATACTTGAAAGCTGTTATCACATCCCGTCTCAGTCTTCTCTTTTCCAAACTGAACAAAAGAGTCTTTTCTTTTCCAGTTCTTTCAGTCTTCCCTCGTAGCTCATGTTTTCTAAACCTTTAATCATTCTTGTTGCTCTTCTCTGGACCTTCTCCAATTTCTCCACATTTTTCCTGAAACTTGGTGCCCAGAACTGGACACCATATTCCAGTGGAGGCCTAATAAGTACAGAATAGACTGAAATAATTACATTTTGTGTCCTGTTTACAATGCTCCTGTTAATGCATCCCAGAATTATGTTTGCTTATTTTTGCAACAGTGTCACAATGTTTAAATTTCTTATCAACATGAATGTATAGGTTTGCCTCTAATATATTTTGCAGCATTCAGGCAGATCTCCACGGAGGCCTAATTACTTCAGCAAGACTCTGTACCAGTTCATTACTCCACTCACATATTACAGTGTAGGTTTGGAGCCAAAGGAAACATCAGGCCAGATTTTCAGAGGTATTGAGGTGCCTAAAGATTGAGATGCCTTAGGTGATGTACTTTTTCCTTTTCTCTACGGGTACATCTAAACTGCAGAGTTATTTCGGGATACCAGAAATATCCCAAAATAGCTATTCCTTGACTATTGAAGCAGCCTGTTATTTCAAAATAACAGGCAGCTTATTCTGATGTCCTGGTAACCCTTGTTCCACAAGGGTTAAGGGAAATTTCAGAATAGCAAGTTATTTTGAAATTTGGCACTTTGTAGACAGCGCCAAATTATAATCGATCCTCAGTGGAACAGTTTCAACAGGAGAAATTGGGGGACCCCACATGAAAATATCCCCTAATCTCGTGATTAGGGAACTCATATGAGAGGTGGCAGATCCCTTGTCAAATTCTCTCTCAGAGTAGGAGGACCTGAACCAGGGTCTTAAACATACTGAGTACCCAAATCCTTGGGCTACAGAAGTATGAGGTTCCTGGTTGCATTTACTGGGGCCTGTGTATGCTTGCCAAATTGGGCATTGCAGGAGAGTCAGGCAGAGAAACATCTATTTTCCCCCATTTTGTGAATTGTGTGGGGTTTGTGCATTCAGACTCTGGGCATGGGGCCACAATGTATATGTACACAGGCAGGATCACACGTTCCTAGCAAATTTTTACTACAAAGAATGTTGTAGTGTGAATTTCAGGTACTTTCAGGATTCTTGAGTAGGGATTTTGTGAATCCCCTTGGGGCCTAATTATGGGATTTAGGTGCCTCAAGTAGGCATCTAAGACCTTTTGTGAATCTAGCCCACGGTCCCTTTAAAACAAAACAAACACTTCTTTTTGAAAATGTATAACCTGTTGTTGTTGAAAGTGACACTAAGATTATTACCAAAGCAACAAAGGAAAAATGTTGCTTTTGTCCAATTTACACTGTGCGCTGCGTAGCACTTTTTAAATAGTAAAGTTCTCCAGTTCCTGTTATAGCCAGTCAATTCCCTTTATTGTTTACATTTTTTATACAGTAACAAAGGGGAAAATAATATTTTCCTGTTTATTATAAAACCAAAAATATAGGCCAGTACAAAGGGCAGGTGTGACCCAGATTTAACTCCTAACTTCACAGATTCCTAGCTTCATAGTATCCCTTAAAGAATACAGTGAAAAATCTCTAGGGAGAGAAAATAATGGCTTTATTAACACAATATTACACATATTTACCCTCAGCTATTTTCCCCTTCATTTTCCTTTTAGGCTCCTTTACTTTGCCCTCTTCTATTTCTCCCTTGCTTCTTCTATACCATTTTGTTCATTTTTTACATTTCTTTGGCTCATGACTGTCTCTTTGTCCCTACCTCTTCTCTTTTACAAAACCAATAAAAGCTGATGCACAGCAGCAAGCTGATACATCATACCTGAAAGACCCCTGAACCTTAATGAAGAAACACCATCTTTACTATTCAGCTTTCCTTTGCATTCCCCACCAGCAGTCACTGGCATAAATAAAGGGCCTGTGAGGCTCTGTACATGTACACTGCTTCTTAAAATATTTGATGGAAGAACAGCCTATGGCGACCTGATAGCAAGGGTGAAAAATTGGAACAGAGTGTGTGGGGGTAATAGGCATCTATATAAGACAAAGCCACAAATATCAGGAATGTCCCTATGAAATGGGTCATCTGGTCATCTAGGGAAAGATTCTGGGCAGAAGCTCTCCACTCTGGGTAGAGTATTTTTAAGGATGACTCTATTTTCTGTTATTCTAATCAAGTTCCTTCTTTAGCGTCAGAGCAACCAAAATGATTAGGGGTCTGGAGCATATGACCTACAAGGAGAGGCTGAGGGACTTGGGTCTGTTTAGTCTGCAGAAGCGAAGAGTGAGGGGGGACTTGATAGCAGCCTTCAACTTCCTGAAGGGAGGTTCCAAAGAGGATGGAGAGAGGCTGTTCTCAGTAGTGACAGATGGCAGAACAAGGAGCAATGGTCTCAAGTTGTGGTGGGAGAGGTCCAGATTGGATATTAGGAAAAACTATTTTACTAGGAGGGTAGTGAAGCATTGGAATGGGTTACCTAGGGAAGTAGTGGAGTCTCCATCCCTAGAGGTGTTTAAGTCTCGGCTTGACAAAGCCCTGGCCGGGTTGATTTAGATGGGATTGGTCCTGCCTAGAGCGGAGGGCTGGACTTGACGACCTTCTGAGGTCTCTTCCAGTTCTGATTCTATGATAAGGGGATGGTTGGATGAAATAACATGATCTTGGTAACTAATTGACCATTCATTTCCAGTTGGAAATAGGTCAATGGAGGGATGATAGGAGTTGCTATAGGGAACTTTCTGGGTGTCTGGCTGGTGAGTCTTGCCCACATGCTCAGGGTTTAGCTGATCGCCATATTTGGGGTCAGGAAGGAATTTTCCTCCAGGGTAGATTGGCAGAGGCCCTGGAGGTTTTTCGCCTTCCTCTGTAGCATTGGGCACAGATCACAGCTGAAGGACTCTCTGCATGTTGGGGCCTTCAAAGTATTGGAAGGCTTCAATATCTGAGACATAGGTGAGAGGATTATTCTAAGAGGGGTGGGCGAGATTCTGTGGCCTGCACTGTGCAGGGGGTCAGACTAGATGATCATAATGGTCCTTTCTGACCTTAAAGTCTATGAGTCTATGAGTCTATGAGAAGAATCATAGAATCATAGAATAATAGGACTGGAAGGGACCTCGAAAGGTCATCGAGTCCAGCCCCCCCGCCCTCAAGGCAGGACACCATCCCTGACAGATGTCTATCTAACCTGTTCTTAAATATCTCCAGAGAGGGAGATTCCACCACCTCCCTTGGCAATTTATTCCAATATTTGACCACCCTGACAGTTAGGAATTTTTTCCTAATGTCCAATCTAAACCTCCCCTGCTGCACTTTAAGCCCATTACTCCTTGTCCTGTCCTCAGAAACCAAGAGGAACAAATTTTCGCCTTCCTCCTTGTGACACCCTTTTAGATATTTGAAAACCGCTATCATGTCCCCCCTTAATCTTCTTTTTTCCAAACTAAACAAGCCCAGTTCATGAAGCCTGGCTTCATAGGTCATGTTCTCTAGACCTTTAATCATTCTTGTCGCTCTTCTCTGTACCCTTTCCAATTTCTCCACATCTTTCTTGAAATGTGGCGCCCAGAACTGGACACAGTATCCCAGCTGAGGCCTAACTAGTGCAGAGTAGAGCGGCAGAATGACTTCACGAGTTTTGCTTACAACACACCTGTTGATACAACCTAGAATCATATTTGCTTTTTTTGCAACAGCATCACACTGTTGACTCATATTCAACTTGTGGTCCACTATGACCCCTAGATCCCTTTCTGCCATGCTCCTTCCTAGACAGTCGCTTCCCATCTTGTATGTATGGAACTGATTGTTCCTTCCTAAGTGGAGCACTTTGCATTTCTCTTTATTAAACCTCATCCTGTTTACCTTTGACCATTTCTTTAACTTGCTAAGGTCATTTTGAATTATGTCCCTATCCTCCAAAGAAGTTGCAACGCCACCCAGTTTGGTATCATCTGCAAACTTAATAAGCGTACTCTCTATCCCAATATCTAAGTCATGAAAATATTGAACAGTACGGGTCCCAAAACAGACCCTTGCGGAACTCCACTTGTTATCCCTTTCCAGCAGGATTTAGCACCGTTAACAACAACTCTCTGACTACAGTTATCCAGCCAATTATGCACCCACCTTATCGTGGCCCTATCTAAGTTATATTTGCCTAGTTTATCAATAAGAATATCATGCGAGACCGTATCAAATGCCTTACTAAAGTCTAGGCATATGACATCCACCGCTTCTCCCTTATCCACAAGGCTCATTATCCTATCAAAGAAAGCTATCAGATTAGCTTTCAGCTATCAGCTCTTCTTGTGACTCTCTACGGGTATGTCTACACTACAGCGTTAATTTGAGTTATCTTAATTCGAAATAGTTAATTCGAATTAAGCTAATTTGAATTAACGTGTCTACGCACAAAATGCAGTTTGAAATAGCTTTTTGCTAATTTGAAATACTGCATCCACACTGACTGGACACAGACTCGGATTTAAGGCCAGCCAGAACTAGGTCAGGCAGGGCATCAGGTCAGGAGTGTCTGTGTGTGGCTGCTGCCTGAGGCTCTCTGAGGCCTGTGCTTAAAGGGACACCCCTCCCCCACCCACCTCTGGGTAGCTGGTTCTCAGGTGTCCCTGCTTGCTTGCCTGCCTTGATGAGGGACAGCAAAGCATTTTGTCTCTGTGTGCTCTGGTTACCCTCACTCGGGACAGCACAGCACTCTGCAACACGGAGCTGGAGCTGGCCCTGGGCACTCTGGTGCTTCTCATGGGCATGCTGCAGCGAGCCTGACTGCACTTTCTGCAGGCTGCCATCCTGGAGGTCCATGGGGGGGCTGTCAGTAGGCCCTGCAGGAGAGCTTCCACCCTGAGGAGCACTAAGAGCCTCCCGGGTGTGCTCCAGTGGGGGCTTGTGCCTCATTCTTCCCTCCTTCAACTTACCCCTCCCTGACCCCACTTCCTGGTGTCAAATAAAAAGACATTTCTTGCCAAAAACAAACTCTCTTTATTGACCGAAACTGGGGTGGGAATGAGGATGGGAGAGGAGAGGGGGAAACCTCGGAGGAAGGCGCTGGAATGGGGAGGCAAGGGGAGGAAGGGGGAGGAGAAGCTCAGGGTCGAGGGTCTCCCCGGACCAACTTGATTTTCATGCAAACCTGCTCCTGGGTTTGCCTGTGGCCTTTGGTGGCCAGGCTGGCAGCTATCCTGCCATAGACGGCTGTGTTCCTCTGTCTAGTGCAGAGATCATGGACGTTGGGGGCATCCCCCCCAAACCTGAGTACGGTCCACCCTGATCTCTGCCCTGGACCAGGAAGGCGCCCGCCTTCTCCAGGCGCTGGCAGGCTCCTAGGAGCTGGCAGACTGCTCCTGGGGAGAAGTGGAGGGCTGGCTGCCAGTGGATTGCTGGCTCATGTTTTGGGGCCACTGGGTTGGGGCAGTGACTGCTGGCTCAGGGCCGGCAGGCTTGGAGCTGGCACAGGCTCTGTGGCCAGAGTCTGCCCCTTTAAGGGCTCCGGGGCTGGGGGGAGGGAGAAGAGATTTCCTGGTTTGGCTCAGAGTGGCCACCAGGGGAAACTGGGAAGGCTGGAGGCCAGGTAATTCGGACTAAACATCTACACAGCACTTATTTTGAATTAGATAATTCAAGTTTGGTGTTACTTCTCGCAGAATGAGGTTTCCCAAATTTGAATTAACTGCCCCGCTATTTCGAATTTAATTTGAAATAGCAGTTTGGCTGTGTAGACACTATTAAAGTTAATTCAGAATAATGACTGCTATTTCGAATTAACTTTGATGTGTAGACATACCCTACCTTTGTTATGGGACAGGAGATAGGTAGCATCCTTGAAATTTACCAACACGGGGCATGGAAAATGATAAATAAAACATTATGTCTTGTTTAAGTGTGCCAGTAAATTACTCAGGTTTCATTCCTCCCAATACTCAATTAGCATCCATATTTCCCCCCAAACACATGCACATACAGAAGCTCAAAACAAAACAGTTCAAAACCGTGAGCTTTTCACTTAGACATGCAAATGCTCTCACAGCACCTTGTGAGAGGGTCAGCATGCTTGGAGTCAGCCAATCAGAGGGTATCTCCCTCAGATCTGCCACAGGGTCAACCAACTCCTGGTTTCAACGGTCCTCTCCCAGCTGCTTACTTGCCCACTGTTACCTACCTGCATCTCTATTACCTCCTGTTCATCTTCAGCAGGATAAAGATTGCAGCACCATAACAGCAGTGATCATCTTGTTCCCCCTTTCTCCTGGTCAATGAGAGGGATTGTGCTATCACAGCATACAGCATTTCCCCCCCTATCCTGCCTTCATCCAATAATCCTTTTAACCATGTGGATTTTAAATCCAGAACTAAATCATGCAATAATTTTGAGACAGACATTTGATATTTTTTAAAAAATGAACATTTTCTTGGCTCCTGCACTGTGGGAGGAAGGCAAATAAAAGCAACACTCCCAGCATGAAGTCAGTGTACTGATTTCACTGCCATCAGACAGGCTGCGTATCGACTAGTTTTAGAACCAATCATAGAATCATAGAATAATAGGACTGGAAGGGACCTCGAGAGGTCATCGAGTCCAGCCCCCCGCCCTCAAGGCAGGACCAAGCTCCATCTACACCATCCCTGACAGATGTCTATCTAACCTGTTCTTAAATATCTCCAGAGAGGGAGATTCCACCACCTCCCTTGGCAATTTATTCCAATATTTGACCACCCTGACAGTTAGGAATTTTTTCCTAATGTCCAATCTAAACCTCTCCTGCTGCACTTTAAGCCCATTACTCCTTGTCCTGTCCTCAGAAACCAAGAGGAACAAATTTTCTCCTTCCTCCTTGTGACACCCTTTTAGATATTTGAAAACCGCTATCATGTCCCCCCTTAATTTTCTTTTTTCCAAACTAAACAAGCCCAGTTCATGAAGCCTGGCTTCATAGGTCATGTTCTCTAGACCTTTAATCATTCTTGTTGCTCTTCTCTGTACCCTTTCCAATTTCTCCACATCTTTCTTGAAATGTGGCGCCCAGAACTGGACACAGTATCCCAGCTGAGGCCTAACTAGTGCAGAGTAGAGCGGCAGAATGACTTCACGAGTTTTGCTTACAACACACCTGTTGATACAACCTAGAATCATATTTGCTTTTTTTGCAACAGCATCACACTGTTGACTCATATTCAACTTGTGGTCCACTATGACCCCTAGATCCCTTTCTGCCATGCTCCTTCCTAGACAGTCGCTTCCCATCTTGTATGTATGGAACTGATTGTTCCTTCCTAAGTGGAGCACTTTGCATTTCTCTTTATTAAACCTCATCCTGTTTACCTCTGACCATTTCTCTAACTTGCTAAGGTCATTTTGAATTATGTCCCTATCCTCCAAAGAAGTCGCAACCCCACCCAGTTTGGTATCATCTGCAAACTTAATAAGCGTACTCTCTATCCCAATATCTACATCATTGATGAAGATATTGAACAGTACGGGTCCCAAAACAGACCCTTGAGGAACTCCACTTGTTATCCCTTTCCAGCAGGATTTAGAACCGTTAACAACAACTCTCTGACTACGGTTATCCAGCCAATTATGCACCCACCTTATCGTGGCCCTATCTAAGTTATATTTGCCTAGTTTATCAATAAGAATATCATGTGAGACCGTATCAAATGCCTTACTAAAGTCTAGGTATATGACATCCACCGCTTCTCCCTTATCCACAAGGCTCGTTATCTTATCAAAGAAAGCTATCAGATTAGTTTGGCATGACTTGTTCTTCACAAACCCATGTTGGCTATTCCCTATCACTTTATTACCTTCCAAGTGTTTGCATATGATTTCCTTAATTACCTGCTCCATTAGCTTCCCTGGGACAGACGTTAAACTGACTGGTCTATAGTTTCCTGGGTTGTTCTTATTCCCCTTTTTATAGATGGGCACAATATTTGCCCTTTTCCAGTCTTCTGGAATCTCCCCTGTCTGCCATGATTTTTCAAAGATCATAGCTAAAGGCTCAGATACCTCCTCTATCAGCTCCTTGAGTATCCTGGGATGCATTTCATCAGGACCTGGTGACTTGCTGACATCTAACTTTCCTAAGTGATTTTTAACTTGTTCTTTGTGTATCCTATCTTCTAAACTTACCCTCTCTCTGCTTGTATTCACTGCGTTAGGCACACCTCCAGACTTCTTGGTGAAGACCGAAACAAAGAAGTCATTGAGCATCTCCGCCATTTCCAAGTTTCCTGTTACTGCTTCTCCCTCCTCACTAAGCAGTGGGCCTACCCTGTCCTTGGTCTTCCTCTTGCTTTTAATGTATTTATAAAAGGTCTTCTTGTTTCCCTTTATGCCTGTAGCTAGTTTGATCTCATTTTGTGCCTTTGCCTTTCTAATCTTGCCCCTGCATTCCCGTGTTGCTTGCCTATATTCATCCTTTGTTAGTTGTCCTAGTTTCCATTTTTTATACGACTCCTTTTTTATTTTGAGATCGTGCAAGATCTCCTTGTTAAGCCAAGCTGGTCTTTTGCCATATTTTCTATCTTTCCTACACAGCGGAATTGTTTGCTTTTGGAACCAATGATATCTCTAGTTGTCACAGGCGCCAACTTCCTTGTTTCCCTGGGGGTGCTCAACCCTCACCCCAGGCCCAGCACCCCACTCCACTCCTTCCCAAGGCCCCACCCAGCCCTGTTTCTTCCCGGCCCTGTTCCAGCTTCTTCCTGCCTGTTCTGCCCTTTCCCTGAGCATGCCCTACATGAGCTTCCCCTCCACCCCGGCATCTTCTGCATGGACAGGAGGTGCTGATGGGGGAGGAGGAGTTGATGGGTGGGGCCATAGAGGATACTGAGCACCCCACTATTTTTTGTTCTATGGGTACTCCAGCCCCAGAGCACCCGTGGTAGTTGCACAAGCAAAGAGAACAGCAGTCAGGAGTCTAAGCTTCTAGGGGGTTAGCTGGTCAGGAAGAAATGTCTCCACTTCACATTGCACTCTACATTTGGTGAGGTGCACAATGAGTTGTCAGAGGTGTTACCCCTGGCCATTGCCTTAGGCAGGTTGCTCCTCTCAATAGAAGCCACATGGAGGATGGAAATCCTATTCACCAAAGGCTTTGAGATTTCATCATTTATCTTTGTTCCAACTAGAAACAAAACCCATTTTTTCCCCTGAGAAATGAAATTTCAGTTAGATCAATATGAGTTCACGAGGCATTTCAGCTTCCATGGAACTGCATGAAATTCTCTGACAAAAAGTGGTTCTGTCAAATTTTTTCTAACCATTCCCACTCTCAATTTACTGCTCATCTGATCCAATAAAGCAAAATCCAATGATGTTTAGCATGGCAGCCAGTCCTTCCTCCCTTAATGCTCCTCTGGCCAGAGAAAAGGCATAAAAATATCTGTTGATTTTTTTTAAAAAAAGGAATGGCTGTACCCATAGATAAGAGCTTTGATTTTATATTTACTATTAATGATGACAGAGGAATTTTAGCCAGTCTTTAGGAACTTGATAGCTGAGAGTTCATTCCCAGACTTCGATTGGAGACTTGTGAATTCTGGTGCATTCATGGATGAACAAGTGGGGGAGGGCAGGACCTTTATCTTTTTGACATGAAAGACAGAAGCTTGATTGCAAAAACCCAAATCAATTCACTCTTGCTGGAAGTTGCACAACATTTTAGGGACATATTCCGTAGTGGTGTAGGCAGAAGCAAGGAGCACAGGAGACGGCTTTTCTAATGTGCCAAGGGGTGCTTGACCACCAGCTCGGTGCCAAGCCCCACCCCACATCTTCCCACCCCACCTCTTCCCCTTCTCCTGAACACACCATTCCTTTGCTCCTCCCTCCTCTCCCCAGAGCTACACGCCATAAAACATCTGTTCATTGTGGTGGGATGCATGGGGAGGGAGGGAGAGGCACTGATCATCGGAGCCCAACAATGGGTAAGAGACACTCGGGAATAGGGGAACAGGTGTTGGGCGCCCACCATATTTTCCCAATAGGTGCTCCAGCCCTCCACCGGTGGAATCAGCACCTAGGACAGGGAGCATAGTTGCTTCCAGTGACTTTGTAAGACACAGAAGGTCACCCTGGCTGTGCTGTTTCACAGGAGAGTTAGGGGACACAAGGGGTATGTCTACACTACAAAGTTAATTCGAACTAACAGACGTTAGTTCGAATTAACTTTGATAGGTGCTACACTAGCGCTCCGCTAGTTTGAACTTAATTCGAACTAGCGGAGCACTTAGTTCGAACTTGGTAAACCTCATTCTACGAGGACTAAGCCTAGTTCGAACTTACTAGTTCGAATTAAGGGGTGTGTAGCCCCTTAATTCGAACTAGTGGGAGGCTAGCCCTCCCCAGCTTTCCCTGGTGGCCACTCTGGCCAACACCAGGGAAACTCTATTGCCCCCCTCCCGGCTCCGGACCCCTTAAAGGGGCACGGGCTGGCTACGGTGCCCGTGCCAGGTGCAAGCCTGCCAGCACCCAGCTAGCAGACCCTGCACCTGGCACAGCTCAAGCCAGCCACCCGATGCTCCCCAGCCCTCCCCCTCTTCCCGGGACCAGGCTGGCGGCTCCCGGGAGCTGGCCCGGGACCGCAAGAGGCGGGCACCTGCTTGGGCTAGTGCGGACATCGTGGACCTCGTCCACGACCTCCGCACTAGGCACAGGAAAGTGGCCATCTAGGTCAGGATAGCTGCCAGCCTGGCCACCCAGGAGCAGGTGTGCATGAAAATCAAGGTTGTCCACTGAGACCCCTGACCCTGAGCCCTGAGCTTACAATGGCCGTCCTGGGTCAGACCAAAGGTCCATCTAGCCCAGTAGCCTGTCTGCCGACAGCAGCCAACCCTAGGGACCCTGGAGGGGATGGACCGAAGACAGTGACCAAGCCATTTGTCTCGTGTCATCCCTCTCCAGCCTTCCACAAACTTTGAGCAGGGACACCACTCGTACTCCCTGGCTAATACCACTCCATGGACCCAACCTCCATCACTTTATCTCACTTCTCTTTAAACTCTGTTCTAGTTCTTGCCTTCACAGCCTCCTGCAGCAAGGAGTTCCACAGGTTGACTCTTTGCTTTGTGAAGAACAACTTTCTGTTACTAGTTTGAAGCCTGCTACCCATTCCTTTCCTTTGGTGTCCTCTAGTCCTTCTATTATGGGAATTAATGAAGAACTTTTCTGTATGCACCCTCTCCACCCCACTCATGCTTTTATAGACCTCTATCCTATCCCCCCTCAGTCTCCTCTTTTCTAAGCTGAGAAGTCCCAGTCTCTTTAGCCTCTCTTCATATGGGACCTGTTCCAAACCTCTGATAATTTTAGTTGTCCTCCCCTCTCCCACCCTCTCTCTTCCCCTCTCCCACCTCCTTTTTCCAGTCTCCCCGAGTTTTGTTCAATAAAGAGAGATTCTATTTTTGACCACACGTTTTCTTTATTTTGTACATCAGGAAGGGGGGCTAGGGAAGGGTAAGTGGGAAGAGGTGAGGGAGGAATGGGGTACGAGCCCCCGATGGGGAGGACTGGGTTGGCTCTGCGGGCTTCTGGGGGTGGAAGCTCTCCTGCAGCCCCCCAATTGCCCCCTCTCCCCAGATGGCAGCCTGCAGCAAGTGCAGCTGGTCTGATGGCCAAATGCTGTGATGTGTCCAGTGTGGGCACTCAGGGCACTCCAAGCCAGGACTGCTTTGCAAGTGAGGCACCCCTGAGAACTGTCTGTCCGGGGTGGGGGTCGGGTCCCTTTAAGCACAGCTCTCGGCTAGCCTGAGGCAGCAGCTCCACGCTCTAAGTCCTCATCTGATGCCCTGCCGGCACTGCTTCCGGCCATACTTAAGCCTGGTTCAGGGTCCACTTAATGTGGACATGCTAGTTCGAATTAGCAAAACGCTAATTCGAACTAGTTTTTTAGTCTGGATGCGTTAGTTCGAATTAGCTTAGTTCGAATTAACTAATTCAAACTAAGTTAGTTCGAATTAGCGCTGTAGTGTAGGCATACCCGAGGAGTCCTGTTACTCCCCTGTGTGGACTACCTCCATTGCAGGTGCAGAGGCAGAGCTATCTCTGTGGGGCATCTCTTCCCACTGCTGGGGAAACTGGTGGAGTTTGTACAGCAAGTAGGTAATTCATGACCAGTGCAGGGTGATCACTTTTCAAAAGGCTAAAGCAGGACACATGCTTTGGTCCTATCCTGTTCTCCCTGAGGCTTTGGCCTCCAACATTCCACAAGCTGGGTCATGATAACAGCCATCCAGGGGGCGCAGGCCACAGTGTCAAGTCTCAGATAGCCCCCCTGTCCTGGGCAAAAGGCTGGTGGAGAGACAAAAGCAGCCCCAAGACTATGAACCTGCCCACCTCATCAGGAATTGACTGGTACCACCCTAAGCCTAAGGCAGGTACAGAACAGTGCCTCAGGGAATCCAGGACAAATTCTGTTCTGGAGTCTTTCAATCTAGGCCTGGGACTTGAACGCTGCATTTCAGGACTGACCTGCCCCAATTGGCCTGGGTAGTCATCTAGTCTAGTACAGGGCTGGAGCAGATTATCTTGCCACACCGGGCTGGAGAGAAACAGGGTTTAAAATGTGTCTGAGTCAATAACTGGCCTTTGGCCTGCTTCTAGGAAAACACAACCACAGGCTGTTCCTTACTCCAGGCTGGCAGCAAAACCACAGCTGAGTAATAATGCAAAGTGCCACAAATAGCCCATACCACTTCAGAATGCAGTAAGACCCGCAGATTAACTCTATCAGTACTTTACAATACATCTTCCCATTGCTGATACAGAACAGGTTTCCCGAACCTCACCAGCTATTGGGAGGATTCTTATATCCCAGTCAGCTAAAGCAAATTATGACCCCTTTCTTTGATCTCAATGTTAGGCCTTCTCTGGGTACGTCTACACTGCAATGCTATTTCAGGATACTGGAGTATCCGGAAATAGCTATCCTGTGTTGTCACAGCAAGCCTGTTATTTTGGGCTTGCTATTCCGATGTCGCTGTAAACCTCATTCCACGAGGAGTAAGGGATGTTTCAGAATAGTGATTTATTTCAAAATTTGGCACTGTGTAGACAAAATAAGCTATTTTGAAATAGCATTGAAATAAGATACGTAATTTGCGTAGTTCAAATTGCATATATTATTTCAAGTTACTGCGTAGTGTAGTTGCATCCTCTGTGACCTTTAGTTAAGTTCACTTCGTCCTCCACCTCTTTGACTTTATATCTTATTTTTTCGTCTTTGACTTTTGTTCCCTGACTAGCCTAGTACTAATTGTGTTTCTTGACTGTGAACTTATGTAGCACTTTACATTTGCAAATATTAACAATTTAAGCCTCAGGACACTAGTGTAAGATAGGTTAAGACTGTTCCTCCATCATGGGCAACATGTGTCAGAGTTCTTCAAGGGGTCACTTCTAATTTGCCTAAGCCTGAAGATGAATCCAATTAATAGACAGGTATTGAGAGACATGGAAATTAGTAATCCCTCACTGTGCCAAAAGAAACCAAAACACTTACAAACTTCCCTTCTGGAAAATGTATTTACTTTCTATGGGTTGCATTACAGTGCTGTCTGTAATCTCATTTATGCTGTGACATTGTCAGGGAAGGGTAAATATATGTGTGAAAGCCGGGTTGGAGTTGCTGCAGACCTATTGTGTAGGCAGGCTGGAAAGAATGCAGACGAGAATGCAATGCATGCCCTCAATTGAAGGTCACTCCTAGTATGTTACTTTCTTCTAGAAGTGCAGTGCCTCTTCATGGGAGACATGACTTTAGTTCTTTGTCTTCTTCCGGCTAATTGGGGTTTCTCCGCAGCTTCCAAGCAGTCACAGCCCTACCCTGTCTCCTTTATGAAAGTTCAGTTTCTTAACACAGGCAAATAAAGCAACAAAAAATATTCTTAACTCATTCCTTTCTCTCAGGCTTCAGGGTCATGACTCCCAGGAGTCTCTGGGGTTGTCAAAGAAGCTCCTTGAAGCTCCCTTCTGAAAGCAGTAACTCCAGAGCTGCGTCCCTAAGCATCTGGTCCCTTACTCCAAGGACCCACTACAGAGTTAGCACTAGGGCTTCCCTTCTCCAGGCAAAGCCTTGCCCAGTCACTCCTTTCCAACACTTACTTCCTGAACTATGGCAGCCCTTTATAGTCCCAGATGGAACTCGGCCCCTTTAATTGGCTACTCTGGGCTCGCCTGCTCAGACACAGGGAAACAAGACTCATTTCTAGTCACCAGGGATTGGCTATTCTGTGACATACTCAGTTTAGTTTGAGGAAACAAGCAGAAGCCTAGAAAAGAGGTGTGGTCTTTACAAATGGATTTCCACAAGGGAGCATTATCAGCCTTACTTTGGTTTCATTATGATAAATTATCTCTACATAGTGTGCAGATGAGAATATATATTTCTTCTTTTTTTTTGCAGATGACTGTCTTGTATGGACTAAGTATGAAAGACAGTGGAGCCATGGAAAAGAAATGAGGCACTTTATCGAATTTCTAAACGGGTAAGTGATTTGGGATTTAAATTCATAGTTGTAAAGGGATGCTTTTCATTGGGAAGAAAATTAGTGAAAAATAGTACTTATTTCTTTATAGTGAAAAAAATTCAGATAGTTCAAAAATCTGTGTTCCTAGGAGTAGTGTTTGATAATAAATTAGCTTGGAAAGGTCACATAATGCACAAATGTAGGATGAACTTAATTAAAAGTGTTGCTGGAAACAAATGGGTTTCAGATAAGAAAGTGCAGCTTATTTTATATAGAACATTGATAACGCCAGTTTTACACTATAGCTGCCATGATTTTGGTTCACCGCCAAAAACACCTCTTAGAAACTTGAAATTGCTCCAGGAAGAAGAATGGCCATAGGCATGCAGTGCACAGTAAGAGCACCAATGCATGTATTGCCAATAACCACTGGAGAAGCACCTATGAATAAGGATGAAACTGTTAGATCTAACCTTTCGTGCAAAAGGTAAAAGGAAAACAATGATAATAGAAGTAGTCAGATTTATGAGAATTGCTGGGAGCTTAATAGATGAAAACATATGATTGTCACAGACTTCCTCATACGAAAAGAATCAGAAAATAAGTAAAGATAATGTCAAAGAAATGTTGAAAGAACTAAAAAATTTTAGTCATAGGAAATCAAATGGAAAGACAGTTATTCCACCTTGCATCCGATCCCTTAAAAATACCCATACAACTCCAAATCCATAAGGGAAGGAAGCAATTGAACATTACGGACAAAGAAATTTCTGAATTTATGCATGAAAAATGGATCCAGCTTTGCCTATTCTAAGCAGATGGATCTAAAGAAGACAACATGGGTAGATTGAGAACAGCCTTCTGTGTTCCTAGTCTGGGAATCCAGATCTCTAAAAGGCTATTGAGTTATGTGACCATTCTGACAGCTGAACTAATGGGGATAAGGTTGACACTAACCTGGATAAGAGATGCATGACCAGCTGTAGCTGTAATTTTATCTGATTACTTGTCAGGCATAATGACAATCAAAGTAGGGAGTTTAGAAAGCAGAAGTGACATAATAAGTGAAATAATATCCCTAACTATGGAAATAATGCAAGCAGATATCAGTAACAACAGCATGGATTCCAGCACATATTGGAACATCTGGCAGTGAGATAACTGACAAAACAGCAAAACATGTTATAAAAAAGGAGATGTTTCTCCTAGTGGTACACATTCACACATGCCTTGCTGCACATAAAAAATATTCTGTACATGCATGGAAAAGATTAGAGAGAACATTGGCTGTGACTGCCCCTTTTTCTCAGCAGTTTGTCCTGAATTGAAAACTCTCAGCAGTGTCCCATGAGACCACACCATTTACAATGGATATTGAGTAGACAAAAATTTAGAAGTGTGGTCATGAAGGAGCTTGCAAAGGAGTTGCAAAAAGCCATGAACTAAGGAAATAAAAGCATAAATATGATATGATGTAGGCTCAGAAATAAAAAATAATATTTTACAGTCATGATGGAAAAAGTGAAGTAGGCATTTTTAGACTGTTAACTGGTCAGTGTTCATTAAATGACATAAATAAATAGACAAAGACAAGCTGTGTAATGTGTGTAAAACCAAAGAAACTGCTGATCATTTTGCATGGAATTGTGGGCAATATCCAATGGATAGAGTATTATTTTTTTAAATAAAAACTGAGCCAGCTTGGAATCAAAAGAACTAGTGAGAGTATCAGAGATATTCAGTTGTGCAAAAAAAATGTTGCATTTCCTTAATGCTACTAGACTGAGTGAAAGGATCTTAAAAACATTAGCTACTAATGAAAGAGGGAAGTGACAGTTATAGATAGCCTTCTATGAGAAGGTTGCTGCACCATACCCGCCTCCCCCTCAACAACAACCACTGCCCCAGTCCTCAAAGACAAAGATGTGGTCTCTACATTAAACTTCCTGGCTGAGGAGAAAAGGAGCATTGTGAAAGATGAGCAAATTGAATCCTTAGCTCTGCACAGAGAAGTGGACTAGTTACTAACAGTTTGCCTCTGACTTCTACTTCTTGTGGACTGGAGCAACATAATTTCTCATTCATGTGAGCAATTTTGTGGGAGGAGGGGGTTTGGTAAGTTGGCTGCAGTATGGCTATTTATTTATTTGTAAGTTTGTTTATACATACATAGATACACATGTGGCATTCCTGTTTTTTGATGTTACAAAACAGCCTTGTCTAGAGTGAGGCATTATTTTCACTTTTGGTATCCATTTATTTTTGCTGGGGAAGGGACTTATATTTGAAATTTTGCGAAAAGCTAAGTTACACCAGAATATCCACTAATAATTTAGTTTCACAATGAAACTGTGAAAGAGAGTCACAGAAATGTAGGGCCTCAAGAGGTTATCTATCTATGACCTTTGCTGAACCACAATTATGTATGCAACCACCATACCCGACAGGTGTTTGTCTAACCTGTTCTGATGGGGATTCCTCAAACTTCCTTGATAATCTATTCCAGTATTAAATATCCTTGCTTCAAACTAAGCCAATTACTACTTGCCCTACGTTCAGTGGATGTGGAGAATAATTGATCGCTGTCTTCTTTATAACAACCCTTAACACATCTGAAGACTTCTCAGGTTCTCCCCACATCCCGCTCTCTTCTCTAGACTAAACATCCCCAATGCTTTCGACCTTTATAAACCTCTTAGCAGTTTTTAATGCTCTCTTCTGGAATCTCTCTATCATATCTTCTTTAATGTGAGGTGCAAAATCCGAACACTGTACTCCAGCTAAGGCCTCAGCAGTGCTGTGTAGAGGAGGACATTTGCCTCCCATGTCATACATATACCACTCCCATTAATATATCCTAGAATGGCACTGACTAAGACACTGATTAAATGACATGGTGGAGTCCTATTAATTTGTGATCCACTATAAGCCCCAGATATTTTCAGCAGCCCTTCTGTTTGGTGCATGTCATTTTTCCTTCCTAAGTGTAGTACTTTTATCTTGTCTTTAGTGACTTAAATCTTTGAGAGTATTTATGTTTTGAATAAAAAACAAACAAGTTATTGCACCACTAATTTAGGTATATTGTAAGCTCTTCGGAGCATCGAAAATATTTGTGATCTGTGTTCGTGTAAGAGACCTCTCAAGCTTCATGAATGAGCCTCTACTGAATGAGCTAAAAGGCAGCTCTCAGCTAAGGCTGTAGAACAGACTCATTATTCTTTCTGTAAATGATCTCAATGCCACTACATGGGACAGTGCACCCCACCCAGAAGGTGTGTGGGTTACATTTGTACAACACCTGACTGGGGCTTCTAGACAGTATCACCCTACAAAAGAATAATAGCAGGAACTACCAGATGTTAGTAGGTATTGAAAAGCAGGAAGCAGAAAACAAATGTTATATAAACCCCAGCACATATGGAGAAAACAGTACAAGTCTATTTGCAGAAGGACAGTTTTCTATAAATATTGAAGTTTATTCATAGTTCTAACATTTGCCTCAGTGAAGATTTCAGAAAACTTCCACTGAAGTCAAGGGCAAGGCAATTCACATAGTTGCCTGAGTAAAGGTGGAAACCCTGATTCTGCCCCTTTCCCCCCTTGCTGGCTTTGGGCTGCTCTGGTGGCACACAGTTGGAGGACAGCCAGTTTAATCAGCTATCCCAGAGTATGCCCATGTAGCAAAGGCACCGAAACCATTGTAGAAGTGAGATGGGGCTCAAGGCCAAAGTGTCCCTTCCTTCTTTGGGGCTGGTTTCTCTGGCAGTGAGACAACTGCCCTCTCTTCTTGTGCCACAGCAGCCCCTGATGGGCAAAAGGTGTAATTGTAGCACCTTCCAGGCAGAATCTAATATTCTGTGGGCTAAAAAAAATCTGTGGGGGACATAATTTCAATGCTTATGTATCTTTTGTTAAAAGTGGGGGCACGGTTTCAGTGATGGTGCTGAGAGGGGCAGCTCTGAGGGGATGCAGACCTGGCATGTTGCCTCTACAGCAGGGATAAGAACCTCCAACTTGCAGGCCAAATGTGGTTCATCGGGGTTAGCTGCTGGCAGGCCTCCAGACAGTTTCCTTACCTAAGCATCCTTAGGCATAGCTGCTCTGAGCTCCCAGGGACTGCCAGTCACAGCCAATGGCAGCTATGGAATTGGTGGCCCAGCTTGTACCATTTCCTGTAGCTGCCATTGGCTGTGTACAGTTGACCATGGCCCGTGGGAGTAGACAGTAGCTATACCTGAGAATGCTCAGGAAAATAAACCATATAGCAGCCCAGCACGCCCTCACAAGCCTCATGTGGATGCTGAAGGTTCCCTATGCATTTCTTCTCTTGGCTATCAGTCAAGGCAATGGGCGATTTTTCTCACAGGATGTGAGGGAAGCTTTGACTAATGCTCCTGTATGATAGGAGGCGAGTCACTTAAACCAAAACTTTTCTGAGACGGTCACTAATTGTGTGTTCCTCATTTTTTCGGCACCTGACTTGAAACATTGGGGTCTGATGTACAGAAGGGCTGAGGACTCACAGATGGCATTGTCAATGGGAGACACACTGACCATAAAATGGTATATGTAGCATGATGTATGCCAAAAAGTGAGGTTGTAAGCCGCTCAGACTGGGCACATAACATTAGTGGAAACTTCTGATCTTTATTTTTCTGTGCCTCAGTTCCCAATTTGCAAATACCTCTTCTCCCTCTTCTCTTAGGCAAGTCATGAAGATATATTAATGCCTGTGAAGGGATCATAAAAAGATAATTTAGTCATGAGAACAAGATTTGAACAGAGTGCAACTGATAAGACATAGAGCCACATTATTGAAGAAAGAAGATCAGACAATACTGGAGAGATGCCCAGTAAGCAAGGTCTGTCCATTCTGTGCACTGAATGAAGCTGGTCACTGTACAGAAAGTTATATGGGATCATGTAATGAAAGACTCTGAATTAAGGTTACATTTACACAATATGGTATTGAATTAAAGTTACATTGACAGCTTTAAGTCTGGTGTGTCTTAACTTCCAAGGCTATGTCTAGACTGCAAGCCTCTTTCGAAAGAGACTCTTTCGAAAGATACTTTCGAAAGAGCCTCTTTCGAAAGAGAGCGTCTAGACTGCATGCGGAATTTCGAAAAAGCAAGCCGCTTTTTCGAAAGAAAGCACCCAGTGAGTCTGGATGCTCTCTTTCTAAAAAGCCTGTTTGCTTTCAAGAACGCCTTCTTTCGAAAGAGTACTTTCGAAAGAAGGCGTTCTTCCTCGTGGAATTAGGTTTACCACCGTCGAAAGAAAAGCCACATTCTTTCAATTTAATTTCGAAAGAACGCGGCTGCAGTCTAGACGCAGGTGAAGTTTTTTCGAAAAAAGGCTACTTTTTTCGAAAAAAACCCTGAGTCTGGACACAGCCCAAGTGTTTGGTTCTGCATTCTTCTTTTAATATAGCTTGTGTGTGCAGAATACATTTAGTTTCCCAGAATAACTGTTTGGCATAAAGTCTGTTACCACACCTGGCTGGTGTTGCTGGATCGCCATAAATTGACTTGCACAACTCCCAATCCTCAGAGTTGATGATGAGTTTCAGAAAGAACTTGTCCTCTTATTTCCTGTGAGACTAATTGCTCACTTTGTCATGTTGATTTTCTAAGATGTCTCCTACCCTGTTTGCTACTTCCTAGTAATTTTGAGTGAAGACTATCACCATTAACTGTGTGACACAGGAAAAGTACGGCATTGGCTGTTGCTGCTGGATTGGACTAAGCTAAGTCATTTTGCCCACAGCTGTTTCTCTCATGGGAGATAGAAATAGCCTAATACTGAGACATTTGTGAATGACACCCTTTCACCTGAGGGCATTCCTTTTCTCTTTCCATTCCTAGATCTTGCAGTCACATTTGGCTATGTATCAAACCAAATTCAGATGAGTTAATCTCTGTAGTGTTAGATACTTGCTGATTCATAGGGATCCTTTAACTGTAAAGTCATCCTGTACTTACTTATGTGTTGCCTATCTCCTAAATCCTCCTAAAAGGTCCTTCAGCAGCATCCAAAAT
The DNA here is from genome assembly GCF_052426305.1 of Pelodiscus sinensis. Lineage (NCBI taxonomy): Eukaryota > Metazoa > Chordata > Testudines > Trionychidae > Pelodiscus > Pelodiscus sinensis. Next base: position 20,714,951 of record NC_143052.1, on the reverse strand, counting down.
CCCAAAGCAGTGCGCTTGTGTCAAAGCTTCCCTATCGAGTATAGTATCAGCCCAGAGCATGCTGTTGTGACTTCATTGGCGTGCATGTCCTGAGAGTGCAGCAGTGATTTAACAAACATGACTCTTTTTACCTACACAATCTTGTGAGTCTTTTTTTTAACAGTAGATTTGCAAAACAAACAAACCCCCTTACCCCCATGTTATTCTTCTTCCCACCTCTGGTAATCCTTACACCTCTCTAAACTCTGTTCATATTGCTATGCAATGCTATCTTAATTCTGAAGTGCCTTGTTACAGCTGTTGGAAAAAATACTCTACTGCTTATTTGACATCCCTGGGTACAAGCCTTTAAACAAAATCATTTAAGCAGCACCCACCTCCCCCTTATGGCTTACAAGGATACAATTCCGCTGGCATCTGCTGGTCAGATGTCATTCCTCGAAGATCTAGTGCTTTAGTCCTCCATCTATGGCACATTTGAGTTTGACCCCTTCTGGGGTGATATAGTCCAAAACCAAAGGAAAATGGTGAACTGAAAACGGTCACCATCCTTTTGCTTCAGCTTGGTCACCACAGGTAGTCCCTTTATGTCCATCTTCCTGTGCCCAGTCACTGCAGCCACCAAATGGCTCGTTCACATAGCAAGCTGCCTCAGGTTCTTAGGGCATGTCTAAACTACGTCCCTCTTTCGAAAGAGGGATGTAAATTAGACAGATCAAAATTGCAAATGAAACCGAGATTTGAATTTCCGCACTTCATTTACATAATGGTGATCATGTGTTCTTTCGAAAACGGGTATTTTGAAAGTGAAACCTCCATCTAGACATGGTTCTTTCGGAAAAAAAACCCTTTTCAAAAGATCCTGTAAACCTCATTTTTTGAGGAGTACAGAATCTTTCGAAAAAGGGTTTTTTAAAAAAAAGAACTGCATCTACACAAAGGTTTCACTTTAGAAATACCCATTTTTGAAAGAACGTGTGGCCACCATTATGCAAATGAAGCATGGGAAATTTTGATCTGTCTAATTTATATCCCTCTTTCGAAAGAGGGATGGCTAGACATAGCCTTGGCTGGAACGACGCTTCCCCCCTCAAAGGAGCTCATAATAGAGCTCTGTTTTCCTTCCTGGTCAGCCCTGAACCGAGTTAGGGCTCCTGTTACCTCTCCTCACCACTCCTGACACGCATAGCAGGGCATAGTTCAGTGGGTCCACCATTAAACTTTTCTTAACATTCTTGCCACTGCGTAGCCTACCTGCCTTATCAATCCCTGTCTCACCAGTGTGTGGCTTATCTATCCCATATCAAAGCCATGTGACTTAATTAGAGACATGCACCCAAATTATGTCTAGATCACTGGCATCACATGTTACATGAAGTTGCTCAGTGTAGAAGGGAAAACATCATTAATCCCTCTCCACACATGTTATCTTGGCATCTATGATTTAATGCAATATTACCTTCCTTTCCTTTTTTATATATATGTCTATCGATTGGACATTATTGTTTATATTAATTCCATGTTGATTTATTTCACCATCATATGTTTCTTTGATAATTTGAGACTGGAATATAGTATGTCTATAATTCTTCCTGAGAGACAGATAGTTGGAGTTCAGAAAAATCAGGATTTACCTGCGTCTCTCTTTGTACTTCTTTCTCACTCAAAGCTAGAGACCTTTTATGTACAAGGAAGGGAAAAGATGGACTCATCTACTAAAAATATTATTAAAACAGTATTTAACTGTAGAAAAAGAAGTGTGTGGGGGGAGGGAGAAGAAGGGGGAATGCATGAGATAGAAATGTCTGTCAAATACTCTTCTTGGTCTCCAAAGAATCTGAGATTCCTTTTGAAGCTCTGACTGCAAGCTGCCAGTTGTTCTATAGTTTCAGAAAGAATTCAGATAAATAAACTGCAGATGTCTATAGCAAGAGGGAAAAAATGCCCAGCAGTCATGAACATGTTTATTTCTGAAAAAAAAAAATGCTTTTCTCTGAAAAGTAACACCACTCTTCCACTGATTGTAGTGGCCATCATAATTTCTGTGTGATGGTGGTTTCTTTGGAACTGTGGAGTGTACCTTAGTATTGGCACTTGAAGTGTGATGAGCCAGGCACCTAATGCAGTGGCAAAAGGATCTTTTGTGCCCTAAAAATGTGTAACTGATGATCACTGGTGTTTTATGTCATCCATGTCTACGTCTGCTTCATTTTGCAGGCTAAAACACCCGAAAGGGCTCTCTTAGCCTTATTCATCTTCTGTCACAGTAAAGTCTTTTCAGTGATGCCTGTTTCAGGAGCATATAAATCATGTCTGTTGGCATATAAATGCACTGGACAAATTGTACTTGACTCCTGCTGTGGTCGATAGAAGGGAGGAAGATGGAAGCAGGGAAAAGGGCGGAGCAGTTCAGGCATTGCAAGGGGAAGGCCAGACTGTTTTAAAGACTGATGCAAACTGCACATCCTCTTGTGCAGGAGGGAGCGTGAGAGACTTTTCACGATATTCCCTGAGGCACAATCCCCCACTGAGTCCATCTTCCTTCCACATCATCCTTCCAAAATCTATTCCATCCTGTATAGCTTTCCCTAATATGAATCTTACAGGGAACAGGCTGTCAGCAAAGGGATTTACATATATCTGCTCTTGGGTTGGAAACAACAATGGTTTTTTATAGCTTCAGAGACAGATTATGTAGCTTTCTAATGCTTCATGCAAAAGAAAAGAACCCATTGTTTTGATTCCTACTCTCTTGTTATAGCCACTAAGCAGCTGAGTAGTGCATGTTAGGAGTACAGAAGAACCTGCCTATAATGAACCTGGATAAAGTGAAACTCCATCTGTGGTCAAAAAGGGTTTGTTGTAATGGACTTTCACACGTCTTACTATGAAACAAAACTTAAGTGCAATCAGGGTCCTCTTGGATAATCTCCATGACATTTTTATCTCTCTGGAAGGTGTGAAGTACTGCATTCCCATGGATTATCTTCTCCCTATCCTCTTTTATTTGACCATATCAGAGTGGGAGGAACAAGTGCTGCAGTACCATTGCCTATAGGCCTGATGGGAATCCACCTAATGAAGTCAATGGCGTCAGCGGCAATGGAGGCGTCAAAGAGAGCAGTCACCCATTTTCAAGCATATTTTTCAACCCTCAAACCCCTCTTACTTTACTATTTTTATGGTACTTCCAGTACAGTGATTGCAGAACTCAAACTTTCTGAACTCCTGGTTCCTAACTGCGATATGTATGTGTAACTCACTTCAACACCACAGTGGTTCTTTGTCTCCCTCTAGAGGGTAGGCCAAAGATAAAGGTGCATGAATGTGCTGCTGACTCTGAACTTCGTAGAGCTAGTCCTTTCACTCTGCCAGGAAATGCTCATATTTTTATATCCAGAGATCCTGCATCACCATTGCATATACATATTTTATCTTTCATGGTTGCTGGTGATTTACAATCCTGAGTTAGCAAAGGAGAAAGTGTGAGGCAGAAGCATCTGGAAAAATGCATTTATGATGTCTCAGTATAAGTAGTTTCTACTGTATGGCTGCGTCTAGATTGGCATGATTTTCCGGAAATGCTTTTAACGGAAACGTGTTCCGTTAAAAGCATTTTTGGAACAGAGCGTCTAGATTGGCATGGACGCTTTTCCACAAAAGCACTTTTTGCGGAACAGCGTCCGTGCCAATCTAGACGCGCTTTTCTTCAAAAAAGCCCCGATCGCCATTTTCCCGATCAGGGCTTTTTTGCGGAAAACAAATCTGAGTTGTCTACACTGGCCCTTTTGCGCAAAAGCACTGACTTCCTACTGTAAGAAATCAGTGCTTCTTACAGAAATACTATTCTGCTCCTGTTCGGGCAAAAGCTTTGCGCAAAAGGACTTTTGCCCGAACAGGAGCAGAATAGTATTTCTGCAAGAAGCACTGATTTCTTACAGTAGGAAGTCAGTGCTTTTGCAGAAATTCAAGCGGCCAGTGTAGACAGCTGGCAAGTTTTTCTGGAAAAGCGGCTGATTTTCCGGAAAAACTGGCCAGTCTAGACACAGCCCAAATGTTTATGAGGCTGAAAACTTCATAGCCTTGATTAGGGAGAAAATATGAGTAGAAACTAAGTGTCAGTACTCCCAAAGAGGTAATTGTGGGAAAATATGTTCAAATTGGTGTGGGATGGGGGAATGTCAGGAACAGCCTGCAGACTGGTCTGTGGTAGTCATGTTGCTCTCAATGCAAGTTAGTCAGCCCAGGGATTATACTTGGAAATTGGCAAAGCTATGCTTTTTCCTGACCTGTCTGTAATGCCATCATGGTGTGGGGTGGTTGGCAAACAAACTCACTTTATGTCAGCGCAGCAATCACCCAACCAGGCAGACACTTACCTATGGTCATATTTGAGAAGAGAATTGGGTGTGAGTCTGCAAATGGGCTGATTCAGAACTCAGGAGCAGAATCTTCACAGGCTTGGGGAAAGTTTTGAAATGTAAATCTAACTTGAAAAAGGATTTTTGTTTGGCTGTTTTTTAACTAATCACAGGTATTAACTAATCTCTTGCCCCACAGGGATATTGCCAAACAACTTCCAGTATGATTAACAGGAGTCATTTAGCTAACCCTTTATGTCCTGAGCTAAAAGTGTGACTCTAAAAGGAGGAGTTTCCATTTCACATATCAACAGTGTGGAGGAAGAGTTTCCACATCACATATAACCTGTGGAGTTTCCATTTCACATATCAACAGAGTGAGGAGGTCAGATCTCTGTACCTAGAGCCCTGGCTAGATAGGGAGCTGGCCGGAAATCCCACCCCTGCTTCCATCTGCTATTTCTTCTCCACTTGTAGGAGAGCCAGAAGAACATTTGATATGTGCTGTGTTTATATTATTTAGGTAGGAGATATGTGGAAGGTAAAATATGTGGATGGATGTGAGATAGTGGTCTGAAGCCTAAGGACTACATGAGGGCCCACAGGGTTGCTAGAAGCACTCCCCCGCCCCTTATTTATTCAAAAGAGTGAGAGAATGTGAAGACTTGCCAACTGCAGATGGTTTGATCCAGGCTTGCTGAAGGTACCCAGAAAGGTCTTGCTGAACTCTGTGGACCAGGGAGGGTAGAGGTCTGGGCTGCCAAGAGAGTGGTATTGAGAACAGACAGGGAGAACTTCAGTCTCTGTGGCTTATGAAAAGGAAGTCTGCACTGGGGTGTGAAATAAACCTTTCTGGGACTTGAAAAGGATATTAAGCCCTTCTATCTGGGCAGTACCAGAATCCATTCAGAGGTTTTAACTGTAAATAATAAATTATAAGTGTATTACTTCAGTCCCTGTGGGTTTCTGCAACAGAGTTTGAAGAACACTTACCATACCTCACAGGTGACTCCCTATCATAGGAACAGGGTCCTTATTAGAAGGAAGCAGATGGAGAGTGGTCTGACTTAAATGTCCCTAGTGAGAATGGGGTGGTTGGAAACATGGGATCATGACAGAGAAGGGAATGCTCTTTGAGAAGGGAGTGTGCAGGCTGTAGTGCTACTGCAGGAACACACTAGCCTAAGAGCTTAGGGCTGAAAGACAAACCCAGAGAGGCCCATTTGAGGGGTCACTATGTAGGTGTCTACACTGCAATTAAAACTCCCCCAGCAGGCCCCTATCAGCTGACTTGGACTCACAGAAATCAGGCTATGGGACTGTTTAATTGCAGTGTAGATGTTTGGGCTTAGGTTTCAGCCTGGCTTTTGGGACCTACTCTCCTCACAGAGTCCCAGGGTTCAGCCTGAGGCTGAATGTCTATGGTGAAAGTAAACAGCCATGCAGCCCAAGCCAAAGTTAGCTGACATGGAACAGTTCTGGTTAGTTTATTGCAGTGTGGACATACCTGTGAGCCTACACCTGTGGCCACAGGCCAAAAGGAAGGAGTCCCCTGATTGGTGACTGAAGGACTGGAGCTATTTGATCTCCAATAAAGGCGTTGGAATGATATTGGGGGGGAAATCCCTCCTTCCTCAAAGGCAACAAGAGAGTTCTTCATTCCAAAGGAAGGGAGGGTACTTTGGAGCCAGCTAGCAGAAAAGAAACTCCTCACCCCAAATACATGGATGCTACTGAAGTGTCCCTAGAACAACTCTAACACTACGAATATATACTTGAAATGCTCCTACTTTTGTTATTGCAGGTTGGCTCTCCCTGGTCCAGCATCCTCAGGACCTGATTGGTCCCGGATGAGGAATTTTGCCAGACCAGGGGCGGACATTTCTGCCCCCTTTGCTGCCAGGCCTACCCCATGCCAGGGCTTTCTGGCTCCCTTTCCTCCTCCGCCCCCCCCCTGCAGCCCAGCAGAGCTGCATGCCTGGCTTTCTGTTTCCCGCCCCTCCCATACAGCCCAGCTGGGCCATGTACCCGCTGCATCGCACTGAGCTCCACTCACCCCCACCCCAGTGCACTGGGACTCTCTGATCCTGGAACATATGTGGTCCTGCTGGGTCAGAGAGTCCTGGTTTATAGAGGTGCAGCAACCTGTACCACTTTTACAGTTTTTGTTTTTCTTTGTTGACTTTGTTTAAACTCATTAAAGTATGTTCGAAAGCTTTTGCAAAAAAAACAAACCAAACAAAACCAAACAAAACCAACCCCCCCCCAAAAGAAGAACGTGATATCATTTGGATAATAATTTAGCCATAATTTTTTTCTTCCTGAAGGTAATAGAAAAAACACTGTTATAGGGCTGTTTGTCCCTTGAATAGATAACAAGCTTGTCCTTCAGTGATTCTGAGCAGGCATCACGAGTTTTGCCTATTTTCAATATATTGCCAGATACAAGGCACCTTCGTGCAGTTGCAGAGAATCTGATTGAAGAAGTGGGTGGTGATGCATTACAGACACATAATCAATAGAGCACAGAGGAGGGAGGTCATTTTTATTTCCTAAATTATCCTGTTCATTTATAAGTGAATCAGACAGTCATTAGCATTTAAATTTCCCTGACATTTAAAACATTGTTGATGCTCCCCTATTTCCATGAGATCTTGACTTAGAGAGTCCATCGAATGTGACATTCCACCTGGATCTGTGGCTGATTTAAACCACTTTCTGCCGTAGTGAAAAAGCGTTATTTCCATCGGTGAGTGCCAAAGATGCACAGTTTGGGTGATATTGATATTGGAAGATTATGTGGTGCTTCAGTCAAAACTTGAGCCTGAACTAGCAGTCCAACTGTATTCTCTGTGAAGTTCTGTTATTCATATTATGGCCATATCTAGGGGCTCTGCAGTGCTGGTGATGTACACACAGATAGTAAGCAAGAGTACCTGCTGTGAAAAACTTATAAATTATAGACAAAACAGGCAAAAGGCAGGAGAAATATCCATTTTAAAGGTGTGAAACTGAGGCACGGGGAGATGTATGACTTGCCCAAGAACATTAGGAAGTCTGATCTCTTAATCCCTGTTTAGTCAAGGGCAAGACCATCCTTTCTGCAGATCTGCATTTTGCTGCCGGACTTAATCTCTAGTATAAGTGGAAGCAAAGTCCTGGCTAGGAAGATCTCCCCAAACTTTGGATTTGGATTTATTCTTTGTTGTTTGGGCCTGTCCCAGCATGGGGCTACTCCCTCCGGTCAATGCTCACGCAGGCACTAGTGTACCTCATCATTGTGAGCGGATGTATGCCATTTTCGGCAGCTGTCCTCCCTCCTTTCCTGTCAACAATGTCCCTATGTGCTCGCCATAAGACCCGCACCCACATAATTAAGTCTCTTGGACAAAGTCGATAGTCCTAAATGTTTACTTGGCCCACTCATAGAGGATAGGGGGGACTGGTCCCACCCCCACTCCAGTCCCTAACCCAGGACCCTAAGAGCAGGGATACCGGTCCACTGCTCAGTTGGTGGGGACTCGTCCCGCAATGCACCAATCCGCGGGCTCCAATGAGGCCTTACCCATGGCCCGACATCCATGTTCCACACATCCTGGGTTACTTCCTACCCCCTTTGTCATGTTGGTCCATGGTTATACCGCCGGCTGCATCTCACCCCATGATCCCATCCGGCGCTGTCAATTCTCCTCTCTCTGGGCCCACCCTGAGGGTCAAAAAGCCTTCGCCGGCCATGAGGGAGATGCCAGTCTGCTGCCCGTCTCTCCACCCCATACAGCCCGCGTCCTGCCAAGGCCAACGATCTGCAGTCCTTGCCTCCGGTCCACCGCCCCTTGCTGCAGGGGCTGACGCCTTTTCAAAGCCGGCGCCATCCCTTTGGGACGCTGGCACAGGCATCGTCCTGCTGGCTGGCAAGCCGGCCCCAAGCGCTTCTGCGCATGTGCCAGCTGCAGCCATGGAATAGCCCTGGTACCACCACATGGGAGCGGCTCCACGAGTCCAGAGCGCCTTCGCTCCCCGCTTGCTTTTGCGGGGTTCGGGGAATTCCGCCACATGGGGACACGACACCCCATCACAGGGCCCTATCTCTAATTTATCTGGAAACAGAACAGGGACTCCATTGTGATGGGTAGGTTAGGATGGAACACACAAGACTCCATGAAGTGAGAAACTTCCCGCCATTCTGCAGGCCAGTGTCTCATGCTCTGAGTGTAGGCATTTGGCAGAGGTGGGCTCTGTTTGCTCTCCCTTTCCTGCACCCTGCAAAAAGTCCAGAAACAAGCTGGCCTTAAGAAATAAGGATAGGGTTTGCAAGGGGGTCAATAGGAGATGGGCACCTAACTTCTGTAGGCCCCTTTGGAATGGTCAGCATAAAAATAAATACTATTTTGAAATAAAAACCATCATTAGAAGATTTTAAAATAAGCCCCACTAAAATGGACGCAGAAACAGGTAATTCCTGACTCTAATAAGCAAATGCCACCCTGTTTTTATTCCAGCAACACTAGCTGGATTTAGTTGTTTCTTAAGGCACAGATGGTCTCTGCCTTGACTATTTTTTACAGGTATTGAGCTCCCCATGCCAAAATAGGCCTTTCCATCATCCTTCTTAGTCTTATATGAACTAGCTATTACATTTTTCTCACTGGCAAGCAGGTTGCCAGACAGCCTGAAGGGCTCACCATCTGAAATCCATATTTTGTTCTCAATAGGTCTGTGACTCATGCTTTCAGGGGAATACAGTGGCTGGTTGGTTCCACTTCCTCTTGTGCTGATGATGAATGCTATTTCATTTCATACTTCAGCTGGACAGCCAGCACGGTTGTTTCTTTTTAAAGGCAAGCCATGCAAACCCATTTCGTTGCACTTTATTGGTAATACATGATCATGAAATGTTGTACAAATCCTCTCTCCTTAGTGTTTTAAATTGAGATCAACAACTTATTATCAAATTAATTCAAGAATAAGAAAAAATTATGAAAGAGGGTTTTGTGTAATTGCACTTTTAGATGCTAATTGCACTTTTAGATGGTTTGACATAACCACTTAAGGTAAAACATAAAGCCAGAGAGCAAGACAGATTATTGTGTGTATTGCAATAGTGTCCATTCAAGCCTGGAACCCTTTTGTTTAGGTGCTATACAGACACACTGAGGAAGACCATCCCTTCCATGAAGAGTTTACCATCTCAATTACCAAGGTAGGCAAGCAATGGGAAATAGACACAGATAGGTGAAATGACTTGCCCACAGTCATCCAGGCAATCAGTCACAGATCCAGGAATAGAATGCAGGTCTCCTCATTCCAAGTCTAATTCCTGAGCCATTCACCCATAATGATGCTCAGGAAAATTCTTCTAAAAAAATAAAGTCCACAGAGAAAGCACCAGAAACTAATAATTTAGCCTCAGTTCTAGGCTTGCTAAGAATTTATTTCACACCATTGGAAGCCCCACCTACTTCTTTTTAAATGACCACCCTCTTTCTGCTCCATATTATTCCTTAAAACTTATCTCTGCATTAAACCGTCCAGTGCCCAGGGTCCTTCTCACTCAGCATGTCTCCATACTCTTATGCACTCCTGCCAAAGATGAACATAAAATGGTGCATCCTGGTATGAGACTGGCTGGCTGGGAGAGGTGCTTTGGATGCTACCATCAACTTGGACGGTGCAGCCACAGCAAACTCAGGCTCCAGCCCTAGTATTCAAGCAGCTAGGCAGTGCTCAGGTAGCCAGATAAGTACAGTGGACAACTGCTGGCCCTGAGCTTCCTACACATAATCCTAATCCCCTGCCTTGAGTCCCTCACCCCACAGATCCCTGCCCTGACTCCTGCACCCCCACATGCTCCACACCCCTGCCCTGAGCCACCCTTCACCATCTTTGTCTTGACTCCTGCAATCTCCACACCCCAAAGCTCTGAGCTCCTCCACAAACACCCCCCAATCTCTGCCCTGGCAACCTTCCCAACCTTCTTCCCTGACTCCCCCCTCCCTTGGGGGGGGGGGGGGAGGAGGTTTGGTTGGAATACAACAGTACCTGTAAGATTTAAGTTATTTCACCCCTGTGTCTCCTGTCTTTCACAGTTCTTGTCCTGTGTTCATCTGGACTCCAATGTACTGTATAACTCTTCAGAGCAGGGAAGAGTTCATTGTTCTGAAATATAGTAGTAACACCTAAAGACAAACCCTGCATTAGTATTTGCTCCCTGTAATCCTGTGGGGGCAGGGCTAACCTGAACCCTTTAATATATCTTGCACAATCCTAGAAAGCTTCCTAGAGTGCTATATAAATTAGAAATGAGAGTCCACTAAACTAGAATCTTTTGTCTTGGTTCCCACTAAGCCAAACCCCGGATGCTTAAGTTGGTTGAATGAATCCAGATCTGAGCCATCCCCAATTTGAAGATTGCAAATTAAAGTCTGAATGATACGGTTTAACAAATTCAACACCAAGGCAGACTCTTAGATAATCTCTGATCTAAGTAAGTGCATAATTAAGTCATCATCATCATCAAATTGCTGTTAATAATGTGACACTTCAGAGCACTGTCAAGTCCATTAGCTTTTTGTTGTTGTTTTAAATCTTCACTAATTAGCAAACATAAGGAAAGCTTAATGAAGGATGTTATTTTAGAACAAGGCCCTATTCTCCTGCCCACCTTGCTTCTCAGATTCTCCCACTGTGTGCGAATTAGAAGTGGGCATACATCAAAGTGGCATATCTAGGAAAATATCTATTTCCCTTCTCTTCACATCCTAGCTGTACATTCCCACTTGGAGTGATTGCACTGAGCTTTAACAAAGAATATGCTTAGAAAACAAGTACTTCACTCTCTCCGCTACCTCCTTCCATGTGCAAACTCTCATTCTCAAGCCCATCTTTTGAGTCATGACTAATACATGTATACAAATGGGCTACGTCTACACTGGCCCCAAATTCCGGAAAAGGGATGCAAAGCAGGTAAGTCAACATAGGGAAATCTGCGGGATATTTAAATATCCCCTGCGGATTTAAATAAACATGTCTGCTGCTTTTTTTCCGGCTTGGGGAAAAGCCGGAAAAAAGCATCTAGACTGGCGCGATCCTCCGGAATAAAGCCCTTTTCCGGAGGATCTCTTATTCCTACCTGAAGGTAGCCTGAAATGCAACCTCAGGTTTCTTTATACAAAAGTGAAACATGCTAGTGACAAGGCATGAAGATGACATGACAAAGGTCTATTTTTTAAAGTTAACTGAGAATTAACTGTCTCTTATCTAGAATTTTTCCTAGCTATGAGGAAGTACTGGCTAGAAGAGTTGATGACCATGGGACAAAGTTACAGGCTAGTATCGTGGTTACTCTTGGCTTTCCACAAGGCAGCTCCCAAAGGCTTGCTCCAAAGGAAGGAAGGAAGGAAGAAAGTCAAATGTTGATGGAACGAGGTGGTAATCTATTCATGAATCTGGACCCACATTTCCAATGGTTTCCTCTAGTTTACCATAATCCCCTCTATGCATTTGAAGTCCAGGAGAAATCATTGTGATCATCTTGTCTGACCTCCCATAGGGCAGAGAATTTCCCCAAAATAATTCCTAGAGCAAATCTTTTAGAAAAACATCCAATCTGGATTGAAAAATAGTCTGTGATAACCAATCCGCTATGATCCTTGGTAAATTGTTCCAATGGTTAATTGTTCTCATGGTTGAAAAGTTACACCTTCTTTCTAGTCTGGATGTATGCATTTTCACCTTCTGACTATTGGATTATATTATCTCTCTCGCTCCTAAACTTAAGTATTTGTTCTTCCTGCAGGTACTTACAGGCTATCCAAATCACTACATTACCATCTCTTTGTTAAACTAATAGACTGAGTGCTTTGAGCCTTATGTGGCCTGATCGATGGCAGTGAACTCTGCAGCCACAGCTCACTGAAGCTGACGCTCCCTTGTTGGCATCAACAGTGCAGACAGCAGCATAAACAGGTGAGGTGCTTGGGGAGACCGTGTAACACCATTTTCTGAATATTCCAGACATTGAATTAGCAAATGTCTTTACTCAGTAGTGTTAACTCTTTAGACCTAGCCTTATTTGCCCTGCTTGTGAAAGGGTTAAAACATAGCCAGTAAGACCCAGAACCCCCAGTAATGCTTAAGAAAGCAAGGAGTTGAGTTGGCAAGAAGCCAGGTGAGCCAATGGAAACAGAGTATGGGCTTTTGAATTGGAAGCAGTATCTATTCCTGTTGTGGTGAGGCCAGAGCAGAGCTCTGGAAGGACCCATAATGAGCCAGGGAGCCAGGCATGGAGAATTCATAGACATCCATGTCTAGAGAAGGACTAAGTCTTGAAACTACAGATATGTGAGTAGAATACAGAATGTTTAATCAGACATGATCAGGTTAATTTTTCTTTATTTTGGGGTTTGTTGGCCTTCTCTGTGCTACCTCCTTACCCTGTAACTTTCCAAACTGAATCCCAGGGAAAGAATTATCTGTGTTTTTAATTCTTTTTTTCAGTTCCATAACACCTACCAGCCAAGTAATATATCACCAAATGTGTATTTTTTTCTAAAGAAAAATCACTCTTTTAAGATCCTGATCTAATTCCTAGAAGATGGGAGATTTTGTGTACACATGCCTAGGACTGCATAGCCAAACTACTAAGGGAAATTAAAATTCAGTTCTCATCTGATCTCAGTAGCTGAGTTTCAAGCTTTCTTCAGAGGAGGGGGTTAAAAGAGCCTGAGGGTAGCTTACAGGAAGTTATTCCCAAGTGCTCTGTCCCTTCTCTGAGGCCCCACCCTAGCTCATGCCTCTCTCACTCTGTTGCTCACTCTTCCCTCTTCATTCCCATTCACTGGTCTGGGGGAGGGGGTTGGAGCATAGGAGGGGGTGAGGGCTCCGGCGGGCAGCTGAGCTCTGAGATAGGTCCAGAAATGAGGCATTTAGGGTGCCAGAGGGTGCTCCAGGTTGGGGTAGTGGTTTGGAGTGTGGGCTCCAGCTGGGGATATAAATTCAGGGGGTAGATCCAGGGATGAAGAGTTTGGATTACAGGAGGGGGCGCAGGGCTGGGGCAGAGGGTTGAGGTGTGAAATCCGGGGGGGAGGGTGTTGGGTATGGAAGGGGGTCTCAGGTCTGGGGTCGGCGGGGCTAGATATGGGAGAGGACGCTCTGGCCAGGAGGCACTTACCTCACACAGTTCCCAGAAGCATATGGCATATCTGGCTCCTAGGTGGAGGAGCTGGGGGCTCTGCATGTTACCCATGTACATAGCTACTGCTCCTGCATCTCCCACTGGCCATGGCTCCCTGCCTATGGGAGCCATGGAGCAATGGCTCAGGGAAAGGGCCATGCATGGAACTCCAGTGGCTGCCCCTGCACCTAGGTACTGGATATGCTGGCTGCTTCTGGGCGCCACGCAGAGCCCGGGCAGGCGAAGAGCCTGCCTTAGCCCCATTGCACAGTGATGCTGACTGGAGCTGCCAGGGTTCCCTTTTCACCTGGCAATCCTATTGTAGACTTCAGTTACCTCTTGCTTCATTGTATTCCATGAAGTGCCTACATAAGAGACCAAATCCTGAGATCCTCTCAGAGTTTTTCCTTGCACAGGAAACCTCTTCACCCTCATAGTAGTTAAGGTGAATTTAGTCATTGTGGTCAAAAGACCCCAGGTTTTAGCGCTTTGTGAAATATTTTGGATTTTTTCTTTGCTGTTAAATTATCTTGAGGTATCTGTCATTCTCCAATTATCATACAGTATAAAAAGGAGGGACCAATGAATTTTGACTATATCTATTATCATTCTCAACACTTCATCTATGATGTAGAAACTAAATGCTTCCAATGTAGTACTTTATCTAGAGGAGTTTGGATATTTTTTATGATTTTTTAAATTTTTTCCCAGCAGTTTATATTATTTCTACTCTTTAGAGCATGTAAAGTAGCTCAGCTGTTGAAGGGAATACACGAGTCTCAAAAAGCCTTGGAATAATTAAAAATGAAAACAAAAGGAGAAAAAAGCAGCAGCTGTAAGCACTGGTCTCTCTGTTGCTGGGAACTCCCCTAAGCATGACATGTACAAGTGCCAAAAGATAAATAAACACACACTCACAAGACCAAAACCCTCTTGGTCAGTTTGCTAACTAATGTGTACACTACATTTCTAGGAGGAATTCTGGGAACTGAGTTGGAGCTGTGATTGTTACCATGGTAGGCATCTAACTAATCCAATTTATGGATATCATCTCACTGAACAACAGGGTTTAGCTTAGATTTTTTGTAGCAAAGGGGAACAATTGGATGCTCATTCTAGATGCCACATTATTATGTTTGCCATCTTTTGTACTGGCTGCTTCCCTCAAACCTCCATGGCAACTGGAAGAAAGGATTCAGGGTGCACGGATGGAGCTTGATGGGCTTTCAGCATAGATAAGGGAACCAGGGGTTCGACACAGAATGGGGTTCTATGGAAAGTTGGGATCCCATCGCTTTGATTGTGAAATGCATTACACAGTCTTAATCTGTTGAGTGGCTAGTCACAGAGGTAGTAAAAGACTGTTATGTATTAACAGTGAAAAGAACTATTTCAGGTGAAGCAATCGTAAATTTGGTTTTGGGCTGGAGTTCCTAGTTTTGTCCAATTGGCAGCCATGATGTCATCTATATATGGCCCATTATTGTAATGGCAAACCTAGTTAGTGTATCTGAAGGGACTGGATTATGCATAAGACCTCTGAAAGTATGTCTATGCTGCAAAAAACAAGGCGTCTACCCTAGTCTCAGCTAAAAATAAGATAGATGAGCTCTGAAACCCACTCTCTTAGCTTTTAGACATTCCTGGTTGGATATTTTTTGGTTATTTTTAGCACCATAGTATGAGTCTGAGTTTGTAGACCCAGGTTTGAGATTCACTGCCAAGGGTGTTTGTTTGCAGTGTAGTCAGAGGCTTAGATTTACACTATTCATTGCTGAAGCTAATGGACCAGTTCTATTATTTCAGAGACAAATAAAGACGACATATAGTCCAGAAACTAGAGGGGGACAGAGAAAGACTGTATTGGCATGGATTAAACTACATAACCACAATTTCATTTATTGAGACAGCAAATATAACATTCATTTCAGGAAAGATTAAGCAGGCAAGTATCACAGCTTTTAATAAACATACAGAGAAAATGCCAACAAATGCAGATACTAATATATCCTGGTGTTCAAATACATGATTTAGGAAACTAGACATTTCTTTGTTCCTTGATAGCATGTTTTACACTCATATTAGTATTGACTGACTGCTGGATTCATAGGTTACCACCATCCCAGCCTTGTCAACAACAAAGCACTTCCAATTTGCTGTATAAGTGCATATTCCAAAGCAACAGGGATAAGGATCTCCATAAATTACTTATCTTTCCACTAAAGACCAGAAATTAACCTTTTTTACTTACGTTCCAATGGAAAATTTGCAACTTTCTCCTAGTTCTTTCTATTTGGCCAATTAGATTTTGGAACAGAGAAACAGGTCTATTCATCTCGTGTTTCCTCGGAATACTCTTTCTCCAACTGAAAACAACAAAAACAAGTGCAAGCCAACAGTGACCAATAGAGAGTAACTGAAAACAGGTGAATGTTTATAATAGTAACTTCTGGAATTCCCAGAAGAGTAAACAGTGTTGTAAATCATACAGAGGGCTTTAGATTTTGGGGAAGGGCCAAGTGGGCAGACCACATCTAAAGGTTGTAGTGCCCAACAATCATTTGAGACCTTCTTAATAGAAAAGTCAATGTTGGTCAGTTGCAGTCCCCAGGTGATCTCTTCCTGTTCCACTCATAATGTCATATATATTCTGGCCCCCTATCCAGTTTCTATTTATTGGTTTCATGGAGGTGTCGATTTCCTTGTTCTTTAGTTTGTACTATATTGGGTTCTCCTGAGGTTTCCCTGATAGTTCATCTATTTGTGGGGGTTACATGTGATTTTGAGGCACCAAGAGTATGTCTATACTGCCACCCTAGTTCGAACTAGGGTGGCTAATGTAGGCATTCGAACTCGCAGATGAAGCCCGGGATTTAAATATCCCATGCTTTATTTGCATGTTCCCAGGTGCCGCCATTTTTAAATGCCCCGTAGTTCGAATTCCCTGCCTACGGCTACACGCAGCACAGACTAGGTAGTTCGAATTAAAGCTCCTAATACGAACTACCATTAAACCTCTGGGCATTTAAAAATGGTGGCGCCCGGGAACATGCAAATAAAGCCCAGGATATTTAAATCCCGGGCTTCATTTGCAAGTTTGAATGCCTACATTAGCCACTCTAGTTTGAACTAGTGTGGCAGTGTAGACATACCCCTACAGTTTCACATTCAGTAAGAATTATTTACTTTTTGAATAAACTCATGAGTCTTAGATCACTGAATTCATTGTTTCATATGAGTGCAACTTATGTCAGAATTTGGTTTCTTTTCCTATTTACAAGAGCATTCATTGTCATGTAATACAACAT
The DNA here is from genome assembly GCF_052426305.1 of Pelodiscus sinensis. Classification (NCBI taxonomy): domain Eukaryota; kingdom Metazoa; phylum Chordata; order Testudines; family Trionychidae; genus Pelodiscus; species Pelodiscus sinensis. The sequence goes on along the minus strand of NC_143052.1, from coordinate 20,698,110 downwards.
CTACTGGGTATGTCTGACCATCAGGTGTCAGGGATTTTTCCTTCAACATACCCTGAGAGAAATGTTTTCTAACCTTACAAATGTAACCACTGCTGACCTTGTTTCTAGCCTAGCTGTCATGCACAAGCACACAGAAAATGCAGTATTGATCCCGCCCCCAGATTCATATAGAAAGTACAATTCACATCACACTAACAGGGCACAAAATGTCTCATTTCGTCTCCTCAGTTGTGAAATCCCCCTGACAGAGAATATCACTCACTTGTACAGCCACTATTGTTGGTATTGCAGTTGTTCTAAATCACGAACATGAGTGCAATTTCATCTCTTAAAGAAATGAATTCACACTTTAGACATGCTACTTTTAAATTTCATCCATTTGAGAGAAAGTTACTTCAGTTTGTACCTCATCCTTTTTATACGTACTATAGAGGGTACTGATAATAATGTTAGTCACTTAAGGCAAGTTGTTTTTAAGTGTGCCAATGTTCAGTGCTTAGGTTGTAATGAAGAAGCGCCAATACTCAAATAATAATCTTTTTTACTTTCATAACCGATGCAGTAAGGCCAGAGGTACCAAAGCTATGAATTGCCAAGCCTCAAGGTGCTGGGGCTCAGCCTCAGTAAGCTCTAGCACAAATTAAGCACTGCCTACAGTATGACCTTTTATTACTAATGAGATGCCAGAGAAGATATACTGGAGGAATTGATGGTATTTACATTACCAAAGCTTTGCTATGTAACCACCCTAGGAATTCCATCTGTTTTGGAACTGCTTGTTGCAGTTAAGCAATACAGTCTATTAAAACAAAGCCTATTAACAAATATTAGTTTCCTAAGGGATTGATTGTAAAGTTATAATCCAGTCCAAATAAGAGCAAAAGCCCTGTCTGTGACTCTGAATATGTCTACACTGCAATAAAAAAGCCCACAGGACCAAGTCTCAGAGCCTGGGTCAGCTGCCTAGGGTTCAACCAAGAACACTCCTGTCCCTCCCCCTTCCCGGAGCCCTTAAAGGGATTGACTCTGGTCACAGTGCCTGTGCCATCTCCAAGCCTGCCAGCCCAGAGCTAGCAGTCACTGCCCCGACCCAGTGGCCCCAAAACATGAGACAGCAAGCCACTGGCAGCCAGCCCTCCACCACTCCCCAGGAGCAGTCTGCCAGCTCCCAGGAGCCTGCCAGGGCCTGGAGAAGGCGGGTGCCTTCCTGGTTCAGCATGGAGATCATGGACCTTATTCAGGTTTGGGGGGGATGCCCCCAATGTCCATACTCTCCATGCTAGATGAAGGAATGCAGCCATCTATGGCAGGATAGCTGCCAGCCTGACCACGAAAGGCCACATGCGAACCTAGGAGCAGGTTCACATGAAAATCAAGTTTGTCCGGCGAGACCCCCAGCCCTGAACTTCCCCTCCCCCTTCTTCCCCTTGATTCCCCCTTCGAGCTCCCTCCTCTCAGGTTTCTCCCTCCCCTCTCCCACCTTCTCATCTCCCCTTTCCCAGTTTCACCAAAGTTTCATCCTCCCCTCCCAGTTTTATTAAATAAAGAGAGTTTGTATTCATGAAAATATGTGTATTTTATTTGACATCAGGAAGGGGATTAGGGAAGGGTAAGTGGAAGGACGTGAGGGAGGAATGAGGCACAAGCCCCCACTGGGGCAGACCAGGGAGGCTCTTGGTGCTCCTCAGGGTGGAAGCTCTCCCGCAGGGCCTCCTGGATACTGACAGCCCCCCCATGGACCTCCTGGATGACAGCCTGCAGAAAGTGCAGCCAGGCTCGCAGCAACACATCCAAGAGAAGCACTAGAGTGCCCAGGGGCAGCTCTGGCTCCATGTTGCAGAGTGCTGTGGTGTCCTGAGTGAGAGCAACCAGAGCACTCAGAGACAAAATGCTTTGTTGTCCCTCATCCAGGTAGGCAAGCAAGCAGGGAAAGCTGAGAACTGGCTGTCTGGGGGCGGGGGAGTCCCTTTAAGCACAGGCCTCAGATAGCCTCAGTTACACAACGTAACTCCTGACCTGATGCCCTGCCGGACCTGGTTCCAGCCGGCCTTAAATGCAATTCAGCATCCACTCAGTGTGGACGCGCTATTTCAAAATAGTGAAACGCTATTTCAAAATGCATTTTGTGTGTAGACGCTTTATTTCAAAATAACTTATTTCGAATTAACTATTCCAAAAGAAGATATCTTATTTAAAATAAGATATTTTGAAATAACACTGTAGTGTAGATATACTATATGAGACCAAGTGCAAAAGAAAAATATGCATGATTCCTGGTTGGTCCTTCATTGTCCAGAGGTGATTTCCTCTTTCAGCTCAATACAGCTGTACTCCCATAGCTGATTGTCATCAGTGTAGGTATTATCTCATTAGTATGACCATACTTTGAATTCATTCTGCCTCCTCTACTCCAAAGGAAATCACAGGGTAGAGAGAAATGCTTTGGGCATTTTGAGACTGAAATGCAGCTGCGTTCTCCTACCTGACTACATTTCTGCCAGTGCCAAACTCCTGACTTTAGAGGGAAGAATGAGGGAGACTGCAGATTTTACAAGACCCCTGTGTTTTAAGTCCTAATCAAGAATTTCTTAGAGTGGCTATTCAATAACATCACTTAGGATTTTCTTATGTTGTTGAGAAATCCTCAATGGACATAGAATCAAATACCTGATTTGGACAATGATTTGTTTTGACATCAAAATTTGTGAAGATGACAACTCAAATCCAAGTAGGCTTCCACACACATTTTGCAGGTTATATTTGCTAAACGATATGCTGTTGGTATATGCCATGTTGACACAGACTTCCATAGCTTTTTAAATGATAAAATGTATTTTACATTGTATATCATACTGAAAAGAGATTACTCAAAAAGCTTTATATTAATTCTTAAGAGATCTATAAAAGGGAGGGGAAATATGAGGGAAGGGGTGCTAAAAGCACTTCATTTTCTCTGTGAAGCTGATATTACTTGAGATAATGCCAAAACACTTCTAACCAATTCAGGTAGAAGCTGCCAGTCTGTACCTCTTGATTGTGTCTATAGGGAGATTGTGTCTTCACATTATAAGATAATATGACCCTAATATATTCCTGTACAAACTTCAGAAACAATAGATGCAGAATGTATCTGCAAAGGATTTTCATTTTACCAACGTTAGAAATAGAGTTCCAGGCCAGCATGCTGAGTGGTTGGAGACAGAAGCCAGATAGCAGAGTCAGAGGTCAGGAATCAAAACCTAGTCAGAGCTGTGTTACCTTGGGTGAAGCAAGGCAGGAACAAGGCTGGGAACAAGCTGTCACAGGAGTTATTGTAGCCATGGGAGGATGCTTTGAATAGCCAGCAAACTTCTTCATGAAGTTCCGGGCAAAGTAACATTCCTTGCTGAGTCTATCATCATCAGTGGACAATGTGGATAATTCAAGAATTCAAGCCATTCACTTTTGCTGTATGTGTAAAGAAAAGTAATATTGTATTTTTTTTAAATAGGGTCACATTTTCCTGAAGCTCTGATTAGGTGTTACAATAGAATCTGTGACATTGTTAAGGCCTCCAAGCTTTTCATATTACCACCTCCTTTTCCAGTGTACACACTTTGCACTCCCAAGGGAGGCAATCAGCCACCAGCCAAACTGCTGCTGGGTTTAAGAACTGGTCTGCTGACTCTTCCCACCAATCAGGTGTCTTGTTACAGGTCAGCCACACTCATTACGTTGCCTGGAGACTGCTTCTACTTCAGACCCTGCTTCCTAACAACTACTATTTAAAGATGGCAACAACAAAAATACACAATGGTCCAGGAAAAAAAGGGGGGATGGGAAGTATCTGATTAATTGGTTAAAGTTAGTGATTAACACAATTTACTAAGCATAGCAATTGCAAGTCAATATCTGATTAACTTCTTGAAAGTCCCAGAGGGGTAACCACGTTAATCTATAACTAAAAAAAAAAATGTTAAAAAACAACAATGGCCTTGCGCACCTTAGGGTGTATCTAGACTACAGGGTTTTTTTTTTTTAAAGTGGCCTTTTTTCAAAAAAAACTTCCCCTGCGTCTAGACTGCTGCCGCATTCTTTTGAAAGTAAATTGAAAGAATGCCGCAGTTTTTTCAACCACGGAAAACCTTGTTTTATGAGGAATAATGCCTTTTTTCAAAAGTGTTCTTTTGAAAAAAGGTGCTATGTAATGCAAACTGTGCTTTTTTGAACGAGAGCTTCCAGACTGTCTGGGTGCTCTCTTTCGAAAAAGCGGCTTGCTTTTTCTAAAGTACTGTTTGTAGTCTAGATGCTCTTTTTCGAAAGAGGTTTGCAGTCTAGACGTAGCCTTAGAGACTAACCAAACATGTAGAGATAGTATCATGAGCTTTTATGGACACAACCCACTTCTTCAGATGACAAATATAGAGCAAGAAGTCACTTTTCCTCCTGGCTTAGAATAAGAGGGTATCTTTCAATCCAAGGGCTTTGCTAAATATATGCATGTATATATATACACTGATCACTATTAAGAAAGTCAACATTCATTATACTGTGGCACATGAGATGTTGCAGTTATTCCATATTCTAATGCCAGGAAATAGTCTAAGGATGCCAGGTGTATGGTGTAAAGTACAGTCAAAACAGGCACCTGGCAACCAGTCAGAAACACCGACCATACACCAGCAATCCAGTTGCCAACTGTAGAAGCAGGAATGGAGAATAGAGGTTGGTATGTGGGGGCAAGATTGGCCTGCCAGCAGGGACAAGTGTAGGAGGAGGAGAGAGCTCACATGTAACTGGCAGGATGTGGAGACTGTGGTGATTCCCAGACTAGGCACAGGATGAGGCAGGGAGAGGAGGAGTGGAGGTTGGGACCTTGTGGGTGAGAGTAGAGCAAAGGGTGCAGTAGAAGGTCTGGCCTCAAGGGGTGGGGCACAGCACGGGTGTCCAGTTTCAAAGAAATTGGAAAGTTGGCAATCCTAGGAAACACTGTGATCATGTTGATACCATTGCGAAAGTAGCAACTGGTGCCATTTTAAGTGGTGACAACCTAGAGTATGTCTAGATTGCAAGGCATACCCCTTGTCCAAGGAACATGTCTGCCATTTTGAAATAATTTTCAAAATACCGGATGTGCTATTTTGGCATCCCTTTAAACCTCATTCCACAAGGAATAAGGGATGTTTTGAAATAGTGCTTTATTTCGAAATTTGATGCCGTGTAGACTCACCAAATTTTGAAATAGCCTATTTTGAAATAAAATCAAAATAAGGTAGGCAATTTGCACTATGCAAATTGCCTACCTTATTTTGATTTTATTTCAAAATAGGCTATCTTATTTCGATTTTGGAGTGCAGTCTAGATGTATCCTTCATATTTGCAGGGTAGAGCACATACATAAATATTATTTGATCATCCTTTTCTCACAAGGACACTATAGGAGGGGCAGGTAGGTTAATTTCTCTCATGTGTCATTCTGTCAGGGAAAAATGGTTATAGATTTTGAAGCCAGAAGGGAACGTTAGATCAAGTCTGATCTCCTGTATATCACAGGCCATTTAATTTCACCTGTCTGTAGCTGCATTGAATCCAGCGATGTGTTTGACAAAAGTGTAACTTGCACTGCACTAAAGCACATTTTTCAGATGTGTTGATCTCTCCCCATCCATTGGATAGATTGTAGGGCCAGCTCTGTAATCCTGTGAGTCAGGAGACCAGGGCAGTTGCCTTGGAGACCATGTGCCTCAGACATCATCAGGGCTTTTGTAGCCAAAGGCTGCCCAGTGGAAAGATGACATTTGGAAATACATTTTATTTCTACCCTAATAGCTAGGGGTCTGGTGTATATGTATATGGATAGAACTGGGGCAGGGAGAGAAGTACTTTCCCCTGCAGCCTCACAGCAAACTGGTCCACTTTTCTCCACCTTTTTCTTCCTTGTCATGAATTTCTGGATGCTGGGGGCTCCCTCCATGGATCTGAATGTTATCATTCAAGAAGAGGTGGGAACTGTCAGGAGTGGCCCGAGGCCGGCTGCAGCAGCTGGTGCCCCAGGTGGAAGGCGCGATTGGTGCCCCCACCTGCACGGCTGTCAATGGCCGTGACATAATCATCGGGCACCCGGGCGCCCTGTGATGTCATCATCGGGCACCCCAGGCTGGCGATGCCCTAGGCGACTGCCTAGTCTGCCTAGGCTCACAGCTGCCCCTGGGAGCTGTACTCAGAGGTTCCCCAGTGCATGTGGTCCAGAGAGATAGAATCCACCATACACTTAGCTCAAAGAAGAATGAGATCCATGTGCTAAACCAGGGGTGGGCAAAAGGGCCTCCATGGGCTGAATCCGGCCTGCCAAGTGGATGGATCTGGCCCCCAGAGGCCCTGCTGCTCCCTCCCCCTCAGGCCAATTAGGCCCTGGGGGTGGGGGAGAGCCTGAAGCCTTCTCTGCTCTGTCCCTGCCCTGTGAACAGTGCACAGCACTTTAAAGCGCCGCACACTGCTCTCAGGGTGGGGGCAGAGTGGAGAAGGCTTAACGCACTCCCCCTCCCTCAGACCAATGAGGACTTGTTGGTGGGGAAGCTTCATGAAGCTTCCTTTGCCCTCCCCTGGCCCTGCGAGGAGCCCGCGGCACCTCACAGGGTGGGAGGAGGCTTCTTGTGCTCCTCCACCCCCAGGCTCTGATTGGCCAGGGGGTGGGGGAGAGTGCCAAGCCTCTTTCAGGGCATGGGTGCCTAGTGGGAAGGGAGGGCAAAGGGGCTGCCCAATCCCCACACCAATCATGGTGTGGGGGTGGGGTAGCTCCTTCCGGGGTGGCCTGGGGGTATTTCAAAAAATTTTGAAGTGTCCCCTGGGCAAAAATTATTGACCACCCCTTGTGCTAAACTCATTAGCTTACTAATTGATTGGAATGAAAGGTAACCTCCTCCCAGGCTACAGTGATCTCATAAGTACAAGGAATGTACTATATGTACTATAGCCAGCCTATAGTTATTTTGGGTCAGCAGCAACAGTAGCTTAATGCTTGCCGAGACAAATAATCAGAATTTAATCTGGGTACTGCTTTTATTGTATGTATAAAATATACCCTGTGGTAAGGACCCTTTTTTCCCTTGTTGGCCACTACACTCCTTCTCCGTGACAGGACAGGCCCCAGGTAAAGCACCGTTTCTCTGTTGTGTCCAGGCAGTCAGCCCTACCCTAAGCAGAGGTTTCAGAGGAGTAGCTGAGGGTACGTCTACACTACAGCGCTAGTTCGAACTAACTTAGTTCGAATTAGTTAATTCGAACTAAGCTAATTCGAACTAACGCGTCTAGAACTAAAAACTAGTTCGAATTAGCGTTTTGCTAATTCGAACTAGCAAGTCCACATTGAGTGGACTCTGAACAGGGCTTAAGGATGGCCGGAAGCAGTGCCGGCAGGGCATAAGAGGAGGACTTAGAGCATGGAGATGCTGTCTCAGGCTAGCCGAGGGCTGCGCTTAAAGGGTCCCAACCCCCACCCCGGACACACAGTTCTAAGGGGTGCCCCGCTTGCAAAGAAGTTCTGGCTTGGAGTGCCCGGAGTACCCACACTGGGCACATCACACCACTCGGCCATCAGCCCGGCTGCACTTGCCGCAGGCTGCCATCTGGGGAGAGGGGGCAATTGGGGGGCTGCAGGAGAGCTTCCACCCCCAGAAGCCTGCAGAGCCAGCCCAGTCCTCCCCATCGGGGGCTCGTACCCCATTCCTCCCTCACCTCCTTCCACTTACCCTTCCCTAGCCCCCCTTCTTATTGATGTACAAAATAAAGATAACGTTTCTTCCAACATTGACTCTGTCTTTATTGAACAAAACTGGGGGAGACTGGGAAAAGGAGGTGGGAGAGGGGAAGAGAAAGGCTGGGAGAGGGGAGGGCAACTAACATGATCAGGGGTTGGGAACAGGTCCCAGATGAAGAAAGGCTACAGAGACTGGGACTTTTCAGCTTAGAAAAGAGGAGACGGAGGGGGGAAAGGATAGAGGCCTCATGGAACGAGGTGTACAGCTAGTTCGGATTAGGAAGCCTAATCCGAACTAGCTAGTCCGTGCCGCGTGTAGCCGCGCGGCACGGGGTCCGACCTAGCCGGCATTTAAAAATGGCGCCGGCCGGCTTTATGCAAATGAAGCCCGGGAAATTCAAATCCCGGGCTTCATTTGCAACTCCGTATGACTACATTACCCCCCCTAGTTCGAACTAGGGGGGTAGTGTAGACATACCCTTAAAGACTAACAAAACATGTAGATGGTAACATGAGCTTTTGTGGGCACAATCCATTTCTTCAGATGAATGGAGTTATTAAAGGTCCAGTTTCTAAATAAATAAGGGATGGATGGTAGGGTGGGGGAAAGAGAGAAAGAAAAAAAGGGAAAAGAATAGTCAGAGTGTTCATGCAACATGAAGCTGATAGAGAAGGTGCAAATCATTCTTAAGGACCCGTTGTTTGGTTTTTTATGTCATTGGGGTATGTCTAGGCTACATGGCTCCGTCGACGGAGCCATGTAGATGAGTTTACTAGACGTAGGAAAACGAAGCAGCGATTTAAATAATCAGCTGTTTGGTGGCACAGCGGGTCCCTTGTCGACCGCGGTGCGCCCAGACTGCCCCTCTGTGCTGCTAAACAGCTGATTGGCACAGCACGGCAGCCATTTTGATGTAAATAAAGCGGCAATTATTTAAATCGCTGCTTCATTTTCCTATGTGTAGTAAACTCATCTACTCCATTGATGGAGCCATGTAGTCTAGACATACCCTAGGATATGGAATGTAGTGGGCCCTCCAGCCAATGTCTTTATTCATAGCTTTGTGATAGGAATCAAACCTGTAAATGAAGTTAAATTCTAAGGCTTCCCAGTGTAGCTGGCTTGTTGAATTGGCCTGAAAAAATGTGGTGACTTTGAGATCCATTAATAAGTGCCTGGTTAATAAGTTAAAATGTTCCCCAATGGGTTTCTGTGTGTTGCCTTTTCATTTATCTGATTTGTGTCCATTAATTATTTCCTGTAGAGACTGTCCAGTTTAGCCAATATACATGGCAGAGGGGCATTGCTGGAATTTGATGCCATTGATCACAATAGTGGATGTGCAGTTAAATGAGCCTCTGATGTGGTGGTTTATGTAGTTAAGTCCTGTGATGATATCTCTTATATAGATGTGTGGACATCTATACAAGCGTTATACACATCTATACAAGTGATGGCATCACTGGACCTAACCACATAAACCACCACATCAGAGGATCATTCTTTCATCACATTTATCAATGCAGCGTAGAAAACACCTGAACAATTGCTGCCAGTCTTCTAGTGAAGCATTTTGTAAACTGAGAGACATGAATTTCCTTAGAGGTCATAAAAGGGCATGAGAGGATTGTGAGACCCGGAAAAGGGGGAGAAAAGAAAATGCAAGAAAGCCAGAGCAAGTCTTGGTTGAAGTGGTTCATGTTCCCCTGGACTCGATTCATTGCTCTGGCTGCTGTGACTTAGCCCCTGGCTTTCTGTGCCACTCACTAATATTTGGCCCAGCCAAGCCAGAACAGCACTAAATTGTGACTCCATGTGTGAGGGGCTAGGCTGTAATACCCAAAGTGGGAGCTGAGCCCAGCCAGGACACAGCACAGAGGTGGCAGGAGCCACAGTTTTGGGATGATGGCAGAGTTGATTTGCTGTGTACTTGGCTCCTCCACCCTCTGCAGGAAAGACTCATTTGATTCATTTTAATTTTGAACTAATCAGCAATCAGATCCCTGGGCATCCCATAAAGAGAAGTAATCCCAAAGTGTCTGTGTGCAGGGCCCAGAGCACGAAAAAATTGGGAACTACCATTCTAAAAGGCACTAGTGTAAAAGCAACAAGAACAGCTCTTGTCTGTGTCTGTCCCCCACCATGCTTAATGCCTATTGCCTTGCTAGAGCTGCCAGTGAAGGGGAAAAGCCATAAAAAAGGGTCTGTCTGATTCTACCAGCCTTACTTTCATTGGGGTTAATTCTTCTCTACACAAGTGAATGGAAGTGTTAGTGTTGACTTCAGTGGGGCAGGGTGAGGCAGATTAAGTAAAGCTTTACAGGGCAACATTTCATTGGTTTTCCTGAGGCTACTTACACAGCAAAAGGTTACTCATTGTGAAGAACTCCGTCAGAATATGCTCTAAATAAATTTAAAAGCAGTACTACTAACCATCATGAGCTGCAAGATGAAAACTTCTCAAGTGCTTTTAAGCAGTGGTGTAGCTGTGCTGGTTCCCAGGATATTAGGCAGAAGGTAGGCAAGGTCATCTCTTTTATTGACCCAACTTCTGTTTGTGACAGAGAAAAGTGTTTGAGCTTACACAGATCTCTTCTTCAGGTCTCTATAAGCTCAAAAGCTTTTCTGTCACAAACAGAAGTTGGGTCAATAAAAGCAAAATATTACCTCATCTACCTTGTCTTTGTAGTGCTTTTATAATTTTTGAATGGAGAAAAAGAAAAAGAAACACATTTTGAAGCACTTAGAAGAGGGGAAATTGATCAGGAATAGTCAACATGGATTCACAAGGGCAAGTCATGCCTGACCAATCTGATTAGTTTTTATGATGAGGTAACTGGCTCTGTGGACATGGGGAAGAGTGGATGTGATATACCTTGACTTTACCAAAGCTTTTGATACGGTCTCCCACAATATTCTTGCCAGCAAGTTAAGGAAGTATGGATAGGATAAATGGACTGTGGGGTGGATAGGAAGCTGGCTAGATTGTCGGGCTCAACAGGTAGTGGTCAACAGCTTGATGTCTGGTTGGTTTCAAGTGGAGTGCCCCAAGGATAGATTCTAGGACCGGTTTTGTTCAACATCTTTATTAATGACCTGGATGAGGGGATGGATTGCATCCTATGCAAGTTTGTGAATGACACTAAGCTAGCGGGAGAGGCAAATATATTGGAGGGCAGAGATAAGGTCCAGAGTGACCTAGACAAATTGGAGGATTGGGCCAAAAGAAATCTGATGAGGTTCAACAAGGACAAGTGCAGAGCCCTGCACTTGGGACGGAAGAATCCCAAGCATTGTTACAGGCTGGGGACTGACTGGCTAAGTAGCAGTTCAGTAGAAAAGAACCTGGGGATTACAGAGGATGAGAAGCTGGATATGAGTCAACAGTGTGCCCTTGTAGCTAGTGGCATATTAAGGTGCATTAGGAGGAGCATTGCCAGCAAATCTAGACAAGTGATTATTCCCCTTTATTTGGCACTGGTGAGGCCACATCTGGAGTATTGCATGCAATTCTAGGCCCCCAATACAGAAAGGATGTGACACATTGGAGAGGGTACATCAGAGGGCAACCAAAACGATTAGGGGGCTGGAGCACATGACCTATGAGGAGAGGCTGAGGGATTTGGGCTTATTTAGTCTACAGAAGAGAAGAGTGAGAGAGAATTTGATAGCAGCCTTCATCTTCCTGAAGGGAGGTTCCAAAGAGGATGGAGAGAGGCTGTTCTCAGTACTGACGGATGGCAGAACAAGGAGCAATGGTCTCAAGTTACAGTGGAGGAGGTCTAGGTTGGATATTAGGAAAAGCTATTTCACTAGGAGAGTGGGTGAAGTACTGAAATGGGTTAACTAGGGAGGTGGTAGAATCTCCATTCCTAGAGGTTTTTAAGTCTCCTGAGGTCTCTTCCAGCCCTATGATTCTATGATTCTATAAAACTCAGGGAAATATAGGAAATTGGATTTGTAGCATGTAGCACTCTAATTGAAATTCCAGGAGAACATCATGAAAAGGTTCCAATATACCTGTGTTTTCCATTAGAGACCAGTGGCGCCAAAAAACCCACCAAAAAACAAAAAACAAAACAACTCCCTCTCCCCCCCACCTCGCAATTACTAGCACAAGGACACAGTGGTAAACTAGACATGTTGCTGTAGTCTAAAATATAGGAAAATATCAGCTCTTCAGCTGGCATAAATCTGCATAGATCAAGTGTAGTCAACGAACACCAATTGATAGTTTGAACTCAAACACCTTCACTTTTAACTTAGCTCAGCTCAAGTACTTTTTCAAGTTGTCCAACATCAGTTTCGGACTCAAAAGAAAAAAAATCATCCCTGAGAAATGACCTTCAAAATGTCTTTGTATGGCTAAACCAGATATTACTTCATTGGCATTCAGGACTACTGCAATAGAACAAGAGAGGAAAAACTGCAGAAAAATAGAGAGATTGAAACTAGAACATTAGGGGGAAAATAATTTCTTAAGTGATCTAAAGAGAAGGAAAAGGTGAAGGGAGGCCACTCTATATGAAAACATCTTTTCATCAATCTCTGAGGTAAGAGTGAAGCTGCCAAGAGAATACTTTCATTCCACTCAAATGCAGGAAGTCATTGATAAGCAATTTTAAATAGTGTGCAAAATATGCAGAGTGAACAGACATAGCTGCTGCCACCATTTTAATTTATACACTATAAATTGGCAGCCATGGCTCTAGCATAACATTTCCTAATTGTGCTATGAGTAGTTCTCTTTTTTTAACTGAGGTTTTCTCCCAGATTAATTTAATAACCTTGGAACATTCAACCTGAGTGAATCATTACACACTCCCAATCCATTGTAATTGGATAGAAAGGATAGGCACCAGTTACCTACATGTAAAGTACTAAAGATTTTTCTAGGCAATAAAAAGAGTCTTCATCTTTTTCCTAGAGGCATAGAATGGGGGTGAAATAGAAGGTAAAAAGTGAACGAGCTGAGTAAACACCTGATTGGTTATATTGATCCCAAACTATGTCCATCAGAGTGTATGACACTGAGGCCATGTCTAGACTGCAGGCTTCTTTTGGAAGAAACCTTTCAAGAAGAGATCGTTCACACTGCCGAAGCACATTGAAAAAGCTATCTGCTTTTTTTGAAAGATAGCGTCTACATTGATTGGAGGGCCATCAGAGCACCTGTGCTTTTTCCTCTTTCCTCTTCTTGTGAAAGAACTCCCTCTTCCCTGTCCACACACACCTTTTACCAAAAGTGCTCTTAAGTGATCCTTATGCCTCAAAAAAGGAGGTATAACGATCTTGCACAAAAACGGGTTTTTGCTCAAAAAGGAAACATCCACACTGCTTGTTTTTGTGCAAAACCCCCTAGCGCTAAAACAGA